>NW_003852402.1:10844014-10912795 GCF_000181295.1 Otolemur garnettii | reverse complement strand
CTTCTGAGTAGCTGGGTCTACAGGCGCCTGCCACAACACCTGGCTATTTTTGTTGTTGTTGTTTCAGTTTGGCTGGGGCTGGGTTTGAACCCGCCACCCTTGGTATATGGGGCCAGCACCCTATCCACTGAGCCACAGGTGCCTCCCAGTCTTTCCCTTTTTATTTCTAGTCAAAAAGTTCCAACCCATAGGTACCTTTTTATTGGCCAGTTTGAATTAAGCGAGAGACACTGTTCCAGCCCCCACAGTACTACAGGATTTCACAGAAGTGGAAATTTCCCAGTTTCCGGAAGTTAAGTCTACAAACTCTCAAGAGCTGAGTCCCCATGGAGAGGACCCTGCAGGTGTCTCCTTGTGGTCTCCTTGAGAAGACCTGTTCTCCTAGACCTCACCCTTCTCGGGTATCCTCTCTCACTATGTGCTTTTGTTCTCCCTCTCAAGTGTCCATTGCAGTTATCTTATCTATCTTATCCTGATCTTACCATTGTAGCTTGTGTGTGTGTAAAAGAGGAAGGTGCAAATAAATTGCCCTCTAATTCTTAGGTCACCAGATCAAGAAAAGAGGCACTTGAAGAGCTGCCTCTACATCTGGACTTGGCCCAGATTATAAGACACTTTGAGCAAATATAGTGACTGAATGATAATTTCGGAGGCCTTGGAGGGGACTGGGTATATTTTGCCTGTTGGAGAATTGTAAATTTCTATGGACAAAGGGAAAACTCTCGTGGATTTTCTCCAAAGACGGTTGCCAACAGTTCCTCCCATCTGTGCCTATGCGTGCCACTGCTCCCATCAGGGGGCAGAATCTATTTCTCCACCCTCTTGATTCTGGGATGACCTTGTGGCTTTCTTGAACAACAAAACTCACAACATAGTGTGAGTTTCACAGCCTAGGCCTGAAGACATCTCTCAGTGTCCGCCTTTGCTTTCTATAGACCTGGCCACCACGCAACAAAGCTTGAGCTCAACCATTGAATGGTGAGAATCCTTGTGAGAGAAGGAGGCCTGGCCAGCCTCCAACCCAACACAGCTTAAGATGCTAGACTTATGGGTTAAGCCACCTTGGGCTTCCAGTGGCAGCCAAAACCCCAGCTGAGCATAGCCACACAAGTAACCACAGGTGACACAATGTGGAGCAGAAGAACTACCCAACTGCCCAACAACCCTAAGGATCCTTAGAAAAGGTCTATCACTGAAGATTAGGGCTTGGGCTTGTTTTCACACAGTGATAGATAATTAAACTATACCCCAACAGTTTCCCTTGGGGTTGGGGATCATGGCACTCCCCAAACTCCAAGAACTTGAACTTCTCTGCCTTTCCAGTGTTAACCCTTACCTTTTAATACACGAGAAGCCAAGAGTCACAAAACTATTTTTTGACCTTCTCACTTGCAAGACCAGCATGAGGGGTCTAGAACAGGCAAACCACAGCCGATGGGCCACACCCAGTAAGCTGCCACCTTTTTTTTCTTAATGGCTCATGATCCATGTCCCACAATACCTAAAGTACTTACTCTCTGACCCTTTAAGAAAAAAAATTGACCAGTCTGGAATCTCACTTTGGAATGTGGGAACCGTTATTGGCTCTTGTCCTGGACCCTTAGCTGAAACTAAGGAGAAATACTTTATGAAAGAAATATTATTATGGATATTTGGTGAATAGAACATTCCATGACCAAATAAATTCAAAAAATACACAGTGGAAAAATAAAAGGCAAACGATATTCTTTAACTGTAGTCATCTCTTCAATGGGGCAGGAAGATGCCTAGATCAGGCTATTTTCCTGCATCTTCTGGAATCCTTTTCACATGGGGACTCCTGTTGCCAGATGTTAAGACGATGGATATTGAGAAGGGCGCCTCAGAGCCGGGTGGAGCTTCTCAATCCTGTGTCTTCATCGCCACCTTTCTGCCCTCTTCCCTCCCCATGGTTATCAGACTGTCTGTCTCATTATAAACAGTCTAGTCATATTAGGGTGTGAGAAACTCAGAGTTCTCAGGTGGAGGGAAGAGGGTGTGGGAGATCTGGCTTTTGAAGGCTAATAGGAAAGTTGATCCCAGTGATACTCACTTTTCTTCTTTTTTGTCACCATGAAAGCTGTGATTTGCCATTTAGCTCCTCTCTTGTAAGAGTTCTGTGGTTTGCTAGAATTGCTTCTGAGCAGCTTTCTTTATAATGAGAAGGAATATTTTATGCCAGGAGGAAATTAACCTGCTCAGCCCTCCTGCACATTCCCTTGACATGACAGGCACTGTGGGAGGTAGACAGTCTGATCTCTCTGTAGGCCTCCAATTCAGGGCAAAGCATGAAGGCAGGCCCTCCCTCAGCTCCTTATCAAGACCACCAAAGATGAAAGGAGCCTGGAGTCAGCCCAGACAGGATAACGTCATTGAGACCATCTCTGCACGGAAAATCAGCAGGCAGGTAGACTGAGACCTTTGGACTCCTGATCTGCAATTAGATTGTGGAAGGTGGGTTATTTGCCCTGTAGTGATCAAACTTGTTTTTTCCTCCCCCTTTCTAAATGCATTATGAGGCTGTTGTTGACAATTTATTACCCTATGTTCCTGGTTACCCAGCTGTTACTCTTCTACCCAAACTTCCAGGAGTCTTGGCATTCTTTTTTAGTCCTATTTTGAATTTTGACACCTTTCCATTTTTTCTTGAATGCTTTGTTTTAGAGATCAATAAACAGTTTCTGAGGAGTTGGAGGGCTCCTGCACTGCCTCAAGCTGCCACTCTGCATGTGAGACAGTGTATGCCTCTCCATGCTGCCCAGACTTTATACATTAAGTTGATCAGAAGTCTCCTTCCTTCAGCACCATCTCCTTTGTTGGCCCTCAGCCCTGGTTATGGTCCCCCTAGAACCCTCTGTCAAGGGCTGGTTTAATCTCATGTCTCCCTTTAATACAACCAGAAGGGCCTGAAAATGCTGAGCCAGCACTCCAACTCCTGAGGGGTTTGTTGTCATGCTTGCCATCATCCTGGGAACTAAAAAACAGTTAACTTGCTATGAAAATGACAGAGGAATACTCTTTTCTCCTTGGCAAGCTGGTGCTGGTTTGGAGAAAAATGTGTGTAGGAAGGTTAAAGAATCTGATAAAAAAAAGAGTCTGGTAGATTGCTTGAGCTCAGAAGTTTGAGACCAGCCTGAGCAAGTGCAAACCCTGTCTTTACTGGGGGGGGGGGAAGGAAAGAAAGAAAGAAAAGATAGCCAGACCTGTGGAGGGAGCTTGTAGTCCTTGACCCCGGGAGTTTAAGGTTGCTGTGAGGTATAATACCATGGTACTCTAACCTGGGGCAACATTGTGAGACTCTGTCTCAAAAACAAAACAAACAAAAGAATCTCATAAAAGAAGCACTGGCTACAATGATTTTTGAGTTTACCACCAAGTTTCTCTCACACACGCAACATTTCCTGATGCTGTGACAGTAGGTCCTGCACACAGAACCCTTTGGTGATGTATCCCCAAGAGATAATCCTCTCTCTGATTGGGACACTGTGAGTGACTGAGAGGCATTTTTAGTGACATCTTCTGCTCAGTATGTTCAATGAATGTCCAATTGGGAGGCTTGGCCATAGTTACATATGTGCAGAATTTGATGATCCAAATCTGGAATTTGGGGCCTAACAATAGAATCATGGGGGCAATGGTTAGGCCTGGGGGCCCTCATGCTACAGAAGGCCCTATTGATATATTTCAGATTGTGTGTATGTGTTGTTGTCCAGTCAGCAGACTGAAGTTGCCTCCTCCTGGGCTGGTCCCCAATACTCCTGTCTCAGATGCCACTCAGGTGGCATGCGTGTCTGACTGCCGTTGTGCTGCCTGAGCCTGTGTAACTACAGAGGGTGCTGGCGTCCGCTGGTGTCCAGCCTCTGGTGTCCACCAGGTGTTTGATGGGTTTTGGAATCATTTCTCTGTGAGTCTCCTCACAAGCTGGCACAGGGCTGTGTGTTTGGCTCAGTGCTGTGTGTTCTGGCCAGTTCAGCTCTGGAGGCTTCAGCACCAAGGGCCAGACCCAGCCCACAGTGTCTGCACAGGATGGTCACTTCTAGCCAGTCTGGCTGGTCCTTAGAGGCCAGGCTGAGCAGCTGTGGCCTAGCACTAGGACACAGGGTCACAGCTGGATGCAGGCAAGGAGCTAGCTGGGCCTGAGTGAACAGTGTGGGGGAAGGGCTTTTCCCTCCACATGAGAGGGATGCAGGTTCTGCACTGTGACAGACAGTCCTGCAGTGTGACTTTGTGCCTCACGCACATCCCCAAGATGTGACAGTAGCAGCATCAGGCATGCCTGTTCTGCTCACTCTCATCATTGCCAGGTGCCACGCTCAGGTTCCTGAGACACCATCATTAAAGCTGCATGTCGCTACCACTGGTCCTCCCTTATTGTCAATTCATATCTGACCATCCCTGTGACAAGGCCACCACGGAAAGTGAACCCACTTAAGGTGAAAATGAGATCACTCTTTTCCAAATCTTCAACCTTCCTGTCACTCTCTGCCACATGTGAAAGATAATGTCAACCTCTTCCCAAAAACTGCAAGGCTCGTGTGGTCCACACTTTCCCCCTCCTCCCACTCAGCCTTCCCTCTTCATGGCAGGGGCTGGCAACGCTGCTGCTCCCAGAACATGCCCTGGAACATTCTTCTCTAGATACGTCCGCAGCTCTCTCTAGTATCCCATTCTGATCTGTGTGCAAATGTCTCCGCATCTGAGAGGATCTCCCCAGCCACCACATCCAAAGAGGCACCGGCCTCTCTTGGGCTTCTCTCTCTCTCGATCTGTTTTTATTTTTTCCAGCCTGTTCCTCAGCTTGACTGTGGATTATATGTCCATTTGCTCCTCATTTGTCTCCCCAACAGAAACAAAGCCTCAGGTGTTTCCCCACCCCTAGAAGGGTGCCTGGCAAGAGTCAAGTAAATATCTGTGGCATGAAAGGATGAATCTCTGCGATGGTAGAAGTAACTCAACATAAACGGCACCCTGGTGGTGGGACCCCGGTGCTTCTGAGTGAAGGGAGATGCTGGCATTACCAGGTCCCAGGAGGGAAGGGACAGTCTGACCCCCAGCCCTCGGGACAGACGGGGCGTGGCTGCTTCCCCACGGTTCACCGAGGTGCATCTGATACACTGTGTTTGCCACTCCAAAGTTTAATTTAGCTGACGTCTTGGCTGCAAGCAACAGCTGGTAAATTTAGTTGGAGGATTAAGGTACGTATAAGATGCATAGCTCCTTAAAAGGAGCTGATGGCAGGGGAGAACCAAAGCCGGGTGCATCCCAAAGCTGGCCGTGAAAGGCCAGGCAGCAGCCTTCTTGGGGCTAGCCAAGGGGCTGTGTTTGCTGAATCTTCCGAGGGGCGGCATCCCAGACTGACGGGGGCTGGCGGAGGGCGAGCCTGGGGACACATCCAGTAGCTGCTGTGTTGCAGGGTAACTGGGAGCAATTCGTTCAACCTGCTGACAAGGAAAGGGACAGCTTTGAAGCCATGAGGCAGCCCAGAAATCATAAACAAATAGATTGGCAAACATTACTGTGGGAAATGTAAAACTTCCATGGGGACAAAAAAATGTCATCAACCAAGTCATAAGCAAACAACAAATAGCAATAAAAATATTTGTACATACATGATAGAAAAAGGACCAGTGTTGGTGATTTACAAAAGGCTCATAATCAATAACGAAAAGATGAACAATCTTGGCTGGCAGTGATGGCTCACAACTGTAATCCTAGCGCTCTGGGAGGCCAAGGCAGGAGGATCTCTTGAGTTCGGGAGTTTGAGACCAGCCTGAGCAAGAGACTCTATCTCTACAAAAATAGAAAATTTAGCTGAGCATTGTGGCGGCTGCCAATAGTCCCAGCTACTCCAGAGGGAGGCTGAGGCAGGAAGATTGTCTGAATCCAGAAGTTTGAGGTTACTGTCACCTAGCCTGGTGTCACAGCACTCTAGCCTGAGGAACAGAGTGAGACTTTGTCTCAAAAAAAAAAAAAAGAAAAAAGAAAAAAGAAAGAAAGAAAGAAAGAGAAAGATGAACAACCCAATAGAAAAAGGGTCCTAGGGCATAGACAGAGTAAAAGAAATAGAAATGTAAATGGCCAGTAAATTTATAAAAATATGCTAGCCTCCTATGCCATCAAAGAAACACATGACAAAATTAGAGACTTTTAAAAATTTGTCAAATGGCAAAATTTTAAGTGTGATTGAATCCATTGATGGCAATGAGGTGATACAATATACATTTTCATTTTAGGACAGAGATATGGTGATTTCTACGCATATTAAAAATGCACATGTGGGGTGGCGCCTGTGGCTCAAAGGAGTAGGGTGCTGGCCCCATATACCAGAGGCGGCGGGTTCAAACCCAGCCCCAGCCAAAAACTGCAAAAAAAAAAAAAAAATGCACATGTGAGGCCAGTGGTAGTGGCTCACACCTGTAATTCCAGCACTTTGAGAAGCGGAGGCAGGAGGATTGTTTGAGGCCAGGAGTTTGAGACCAGCCTGGGCAACATAGCAAGACTCCATCTCTAGAAAAAATAAAGTAAAATAAAATCTATTATTCAATGAAAATACAGAAAAATAAAAAGCATATGCTGTTTGACCTGGCAATTCCATCATTTGGTGGTAACATTATGCATATTATTACATTCTTAATATATGAACATATTATAGGAATAAACTTATGAATATGTTCATTTCAGAGTACTATTATATCTTACTTTATTGCATTTTGCTTTCCTGTGCTTTACAGAAATTATATTTTTCACAAATTCAAGGTTTGTGACATCTCTGCTCCCAGCAAGTCTGTTGGAGCTAAGGGCCAACAGCATGCACTCACTTCATGTCTCTGTGCCCCGTTTTGGTAATTCTCACAATATTTCAAAATTTTTATTATTATTATATCTGTCATGGTGATCTATAATCAGTGATCTTTGATGTTACTGTCGTAATTGTTTTGGGATCCCATGAGTCATGATCTTGTAAGACTGAACTTAATAAATATGTATGTTCTGTCTGCTCCACCCAATGGCTATTTCCTGTTTCTCCCTCCCTTGGGCCTCCCTATTCCCTGAGACACAACAATATTGAAATTAGGCCAATTAATAACCCTAAACAACCTGTAAATGTTCAAGTGAAAGAAGCAATTGCATGTTTCTCACTTTGTATCAAAAGCTAGAAATGATTAAGCTTAGTGAAGAAGGCGTGTCAAAAGCTGAGATAAGTTGAAAGGCCTCTTGCACCAACTTAGCCAACTTGTGAAGGCAAAGGAAAAGTTCTTGATGGAAATTAAAAATGTTACCCCAGCGAATGCCTTAAGAAAGCTAAACAGACTTAGTATTGATATGGAGAAAGTTTCAGTGGTCTGGATTGAAGAGCTGGACTGGCTATCATATTTCTTTAAGTCAAACATAATCCAGAGCAAAACCCTAACTTTCTCAAGGCTGAGAGAGGCAAGGGACCTGGAGAAGAAAAGTTGTAAGCTAGCAGAGGTTGGTTCATGAGGTTTGAAGGAAGAAGCCACCTCCATTATATAAAAGTACAAGATGAAGCAGTAGGTGCTGATGGGGAAGCTGTAACAAGTTATCCAGATCCAGCTAAGGTCATTGATGAAGGTGACTACCCTAAAGAACCTATTTTCCATGTAGACGAAATAGCCTTCTAGTGGAAGATGCCATGGAGGATTTTCATAGCTAGAGAGGAGAAGTCAAGCATTGACTTCAAAGCTTCCAAAGATAAGCTGAGTCTCTTGTTAGGGGCTAACGCCCTGGTGACTTTAAGTTGAAGCCAATGCTCATTGACCATTCTGAAATATCTAAGGCCCTTAAAAACAATGCTAAGTCTACTTTGCCTATACTCTAGAAATGGGACAAGAAAGCCTGTATGGCAGAACATCTGTTTATAGCATGGTTTACTGAATATTTTAAGCCTTCTGTTAAGAACTACTACTTTCTAGAAAAGGATTTTCCTCTTAAAATATTACTTATCATTGACAATGGACCTGGTCATCCAAGAGCTTTGATGGAGATGTACCAGGAGATGAATGTGCCTTCATCTCTTCATGCCTGCGAACACAGCCTCCATTCTCCAACCCTTGGATCAAGGAGTAATTTTGACTTTCAGGGTCTAGTTATTTAAGAAATATATTTTGTATATTCTGTAACACTATACCTGGCATAGATAGTAATTTTTTTTTGATGGATCTGGGCAAAGTAAATCAAAAACCTCCTGGAAATGATTCACCATTCTAGATGCCATTAAATATATTCAGAATTCATGGGAGAAGGTCAAAATAGCAACATCAACAGGAGTTTGGAAGAAGTTGATTTCCACCCTGGTGGATGACTTTGAGGGGTTTAAGACTTCAATGGCAGTAACTGAAGATGGGGTGAAGACAGCAGGAGAATTAGAAGTAGATCCTGAAGATGTGACTGGGTTGCTCAATCTCATGATAAAACTTGAACAGATGAGAAATGTTTCCCTATGGATGAATAAG
This sequence comes from Otolemur garnettii, assembly GCF_000181295.1. NCBI lineage: Eukaryota > Metazoa > Chordata > Mammalia > Primates > Galagidae > Otolemur > Otolemur garnettii. The sequence continues at coordinate 10,904,303 of NW_003852402.1, read as the reverse complement.
AAAGTAGTTTCTTGGGATGGAATCGACTCCTGGTGAAGATGCTGTGAACAATGTTGAAGTTGACAGCAAAGGATTTAGAATATTACATAAACTTAGTTGATAAAACAGTGACAGTGTCTGAAAGAATTGAACCCAGTTTTGAAGAGTATGACCTGTTGAAGTCTCAGATGATTGTTAGCATTCTTTAGCAATAAAGTATTTTTTAGTTAAGGTATGTACATTTTTTAAGACATAATAATTTTTTTGCTTTTTAAAAATTTTTTTATTAAGTCATAGCTGTGTACATGAATACTATCATGGGGTACAGCAGGTTGTTACTATATACAATTTGGAATACTTTCATCCAACTAATTAACATAGCCTTCATGTCATTTTCTTAGTTGTTGTGTTAAGACATTTATATTCCACATTTAGTAAGATTCACATGTATCCTTGTAAGATAAATCATAGGCATGATCCCACCAATCATCCTCCCTTCACCCATCCTCCCCCTCCCCTCCCCTCCCTTTCCCCTTTCCCTGTATTCTTGGGTTATAGTTTTCCTACTATAGCTATAGATTAGTTTCATAATAGGGTTGAGTACATTGGATACTTTTTCTTCCATTCTTGAGATACTTTGTTTAGAAGAATATTCTCCAGCTCCATCCACATAAACATGAAGGAGGTAAAGTCTCTATCTTTCTTTATGGCTGCATAGTATTCCACGGTGTACATATACCACAATTTATTGATCCATTCATGGATTGAAGGGCACTTGGGCTTCTTCCATGACCTAGCAATTATGAATTGGGCTGCAATGAACATTCTGATACAAATATCTTTATTGTAGTGTGATTTATTGTAGTGTGATTTTTGGTCTTCTGGATATATACCTAGTAGAGGAATTATAGGATCAAATGGCAGATCTATTTTTAGTTCTCTAAGTGTTCTCCAGATGACTTTCCAAAAGGGATGTATTAATTTGCAATCCCACCAGCAGTGCAGAAGTGTTCCCTTTTCTCTACAACCACACCGGCATCTGTGATTTTGAGATTCTGTGGTATAAGCTAATCTTATTGGTGTTAGATGATATCTCAAAGTAGTTTTAATGTGCATTTCTCTAATTATTAAGGATGAAAATATTTCAAATTGTATATGAAAACACCACACTGTACCCCATGATTGCAATAATGTACACAGTTATCATTTAATTAAAAAAAAAAGAAGATAGGCACAGGGCCTACAGATATATGAAAAAACGTTCATCATCCTTAATCATCAGGGAAATGCAAATTAAGACATAATATTGTTCCACACTTAATAGATTACAGTGTGGTATATAAATTTTATATGCATTGGCAGTTCAAAAAAATTCATGTGACTTGCTTGAGTATTTCTGTATTTTGGTAAAAGCAAAAATAACCTATAAAAATTTAAATTTCCATCCATGGGAGACATTTATAGATTATCCCTACATTGAATTATATGGTGGAGGGTATTTCTTTCTTTCTTTGTTTCTTTTTGAGACAGTCTCAAGCTGTTGCCCTGGGTAGAGTGCTATGGCATCACAGCTCACAGCAACCTCAAACTCCTGGGCTCAAGCGATTCTCTTGCCTCAGCCTCCCAAGTAGCTGGGCCTACAGGTGCCCACCACAATGCCCAGCTATTTTTTGGTTGTAGTTGTCATTGTTGTTTGGCAGGCCCAGGCTGGATTCGAACTTGCCAGCTCGGGTGTATGTGGCTGGTGCCCTAGACGCTGAGCTATAGGCACTAAGCCTAGTGGGGCATTTTTTTATATACCATGTCCATAATTTACTTTTAAACATTGACAATGTTTATGGGGTAACTACAGGCTGATTAACCCATTTTTCTTCCCTTAAGAAAGGAAAACAACCTTATTAGATGTAATATAAAACAAAATAGAAAAACTGCAATTGCTTCTCAACAAGTCAAATTCCACATGTACATCTGAAGAGTGTGGCTGAGTATGACTTTGCCAATTGCTAGGCTATGTGATGGCTTTGGGCAAGTCATTGACCTCTTTAGGCCTCAACACTTTCAATTTAAAAATGGGACTAGTAATTTCTATTTTATACTGGACTTTGAATAAGTGATTTTACTTCTCTAAGCCTCTTGCTTTTTATTTCTAAAGTAGGCTAATGTATGGATAATATACTACTCACTTTTATAGGATTGTGATGAGATTAAACAAAATAATACATGTAAGCATTTAACACATCTAAGTAGTAGATGCCCAATAGGTGATAATGAAGGTGGTGATGATGATATGATAGAGATGATAGTGATGGTGATGGTGGTGATGGTGGTGATGATGGTGGTGATGGTGACAGTGATGATGGTGATGATGATGGTGATGGTGATGATGGTGATGGTGGTGGCGATGATGGTGATGATGGTGGTGGTGACAATGATGGTGATGATGGTGGTGGTGATGAAGGTGATGATGGTAGTGGTGGTGATGATGGTGATGGTGGTGGTGATGATGATGGTGATGGTGGTGGTGATTATGATGATGGTGATGATGATGGTGATGGTGGTGATGATGATGGTGATGATGGTAGTGGTGGTGATGATGGTGATGGTGATGGTGATGATGGTGGCGATTATGATGATGGTGATGGTGGTGGTGGTGATGGTGGTGATGATGGTGATGGTGATGATGGTGGTGGTGGTGATGGTGGTGATGATGATGGTGATGGTGGTGATAGAAGAGGAGGAAAAAAGATCAGGAACAGAGGAAAGACCAAGATGAAGACAAGAATGAAAAGGAGGAGAAAAAGGAAAGACCAACTAGAAACCACTGTATGCCAGGCACTTTACTCTCATCAACTCGTTCAATTCTTCTAACTATGCCATACGACATACAGTAGCCACACATCTGATGTTTATGATTGAGAAAATAGAGGTCAATATTGTGTCTGAGGTTCCCTAGCAAGTAATAGTAGAGCCAGCATTTGAACATTCAGCTCTGAAGATTTCTTTCTGGTTTTAAGCCTTCTCATAGTGTCCAGGACATGCTTAGTACCTCGTACTGCTCAACCCCAGGCCCCAGGAGTGTGCTAGTTATTAAACTGTCATCTCACACAAGCCCCCAATCTACTCTTCTGTGTTCAGCTCCCATGGCCAGGGATTGGGACTCTGCTAATCCATTCTGCACCTCCAGCTGCCTCCGGTTAGGCTCTGCCACTAGTAGGCACTAAAGGGAGACTGCAAGGCTGGAAGGCAGGAGGAACCTTGAGCTTTCCCTTGGGCTTGGCCTACAGACCCTGGGGTAGTCTTCCAGCCTTGTGTTTTGACCCCAACTGTGGCCCTTCATCCTATAGCAGCACGTAGCTACCACCTCCAGTTATTTCCAGTACCTGTCCCACCACCAAAGCCAGCTCTATCACACTCCCTTAAGATCTCAGGGCCAGCTGGGCAGTGTCCCCTGCTCAGCTATTCAGGGGCCAGGCCTGTGGGCCCCTTCTCTGAACACTGGGGCTCTGTTCACCACCACCTGTCCCCCTGCTCCCTCCTGAAATTGCTGTCTCTGGTCATCTCAGTGTCCATGTTGCCTCTTTAGCCCTCTGAGACCTGTCTCAGCAATTCCCTATATAAACTCCCTCTAGTAAAGTCCCTGGCATATGCACCTTCTGTTCTTTGACTGGACCCTGACTAACTCACAGGGTGAATTAATTCTGGACAATGATCATCCTTTAGGCTTCAATCTTGGGGGAAGGAAAAGAGAAAATCAGGCTGTCTAACATCATTTTGCATAAAAAACAAGGTTTGGCTATGAAGAAATGAAATGGATTTTCTCACATGACTTACCTAGCTCTCTCTCCTGGTTTTTGGTTTCTGACAGGTAAGTATGTGAGCGCAGTGAGATGGAGCCCAATATCCCAGGGGGCAATGGACAGAGCCCCTGCCTGGAGTGTGAATTTGGCCCCTTCCAGCACTTCTACTCTGGCCTCCAGGGCTCTGCCCTCCCTTTAGTGTTCTGGCCCAATCAGAGCCACAAACTCCTGCCTGTATTTTTTTCTTAGAATATCAGAATCAGACTGAAGCTGTTAAAAGACTTTACTAAACTCCAAGGAAAAACAACTAAGAAGTAATTGCAAAGGGCATGAATTTAGGCAAATCATGCTCAGCTTATCACCCAGTGCTCGGAACCTGCTTGCAGCCTGCCTGCGCTTCAAGAAAATCCATAGAAGGCTGCTTGTTCTCCCGAGTCCCCCACTGACTAGCTCTCAGGCTGCTTCCTGGAGACCAGTGCCATTTGCCACCTACTCTCAGGGGTGTCCACTTGACTTTCTGATCCCTTTAGTGAAAAGAATGCTGATAATGGTGAGTTTATTCATTTACTAACTCATTTAACCACCATATGAGATAGACACTATTCTTAGCCCCATTTTACAGATGACAAAACTGAGCCACAGAGAGGCTAAGTAACTTTCCTGAAGCCACTCAGCTGCCAAGTAGCATACTGGGTTGTGAACTCAGTCTGGATCCAGAACTTAATCTGGATCAGAGCTTCCCTCTTACTCCTCTCGCTTCTCTCTCAGGGACATCCCTGTTCTCTTGGTGGTTCCTTCTGCAAGGCACAGCCTCTTCCATTGACCATGAGCTTGTTGCTTAAAAAAACAGCACAGATTGTTAGAAAATTCTTTACATTGAGCTCGCATGTCCTTTCTAGTTGCTTCTATTTCCGTTCCTTTTAAAAACACACAGAATAAATCTGCTTTTCTTCAAAGCCACCTAAGTCTCTTTTCACACTGCCTGCGTTCCTCTACTAGCAGAGTGCCCTTGGACAAGTTACTTACCCATTCTTTGCCTCAGTTTCCTCATCCATAAAATGGAAATTAAAGGAATGTGTACCTCACTGGGGACTTTACTCACAATGCCGAGCAGTGCTGATCACACATTCTGCAGCCTTAACCTTCCCAATCTTTCAAATGGGGATCACTACTGGACCTTGCTGGGTTCGTGGTGTGGATGTGTGGAGTGAGCCACGGATCTGTGGCCCCGCCTTCCATCTGTCCATCTACACTGCCCCTCCTCAGACCCCATCCACCCCACCCTGAGTTCATACTCAGCCCAACACCAGTTTCTCATCTTGCTGACCAAAACCCTTCTTCTTAGCCTCTGCAGTGATCTTGGTAAAACACAAATCCCACAGGACCTGCCCCTGCCCCAGTCCCTTCTGCGTCTCCTGGTCTGCATGACAAAGTTCAGGCTCTACAGCCTGACTCATAAGGCCCTGCTTGCTCTGTCCCCTGCTGGCCTCCCCGCCTCTTCTCTCCTGCCTCTCCCCTCCTCCTGCTCCACTTTCGGCCAAATGAACCAAATCCCAGGTCTCTGAGCCTCTCCTGACTCTGAGCTGTACTTGCCTCATGTCCTATTCCCCAGGCCCTAGCGCCATGCCTAGTACCCAGCAGGGGCTCTGAAAACCCTGGTCGCTGTGTGCTCTGATGGGATAAGGTGTAGAAGTGAGTGTTCTGTAACCCACTGTGGCATCAGGGTCAGTTCATGTCATTATTTTTTCTAGGGGTCATATTCAAAATGATTGTCTGAGCAGAAGAGCCCTGTCCTGGAGGCCTCCTGATGCGCCAGGCATTAACCTCTTAGTTGCTGGACTCGAGAAGGTTCTGGGGGCATTGGGGGTGGAGTGGCACAGGCTCTGGGGTTCAGTGCTAAGACCAACTGGAATAGAGGCATCTCGGGGTTTTGACAATTGGTTCAGCTTAGCCTTTTTCTTGGAAATCTCTTGTTCTCCCTTGGTCCTGTTTCTCACCCCCACCCCTGACCCCAGCTTCCCCAGGCCTTGCCCTGTAGCTCGGCAGCCCACTCCCAGCCCGGCACTCTTGGGAGGCTTTTATTTTGAAAGCTGCACAGGGCTCAGATGACCCGTTTTTCCGAGTTTGTCCACAGGGCTTGGAGAGCCTCCCTCACCACATGGCCCTGTGGCCGCCCATCTGGCCTGGTTCTTTCACCTAAAGATCTCTCACCCTCAGGACCCCCAGCCTCAGGTTGGGGACATGGAGCTCAGAACCTGCTCTGCTCTTCTTTTTCCCACATGGGGCTGCATGCAAAGCAGTGATTCACTTCCTGAGACCTTCATCCAAATAGGCTGACAAATTGGCTGTGAGCCCTTGAGACAATAGTTTAGGAGCCACATTTTAAAAATGAAGGGTGTTGTCTCTCAGGTGGTGAGAACTGAGAGTCCTTGGACTGATGGGAGCAGGTGATCTTGCTCTAGGCACCCAGCCTCTTGGGACCTCTGGGTTCCCATCAGTCAGGTAGGATGACAGTCTCCAAACAGGTAGGCCCCTCTCCTGTGCGTCTGTCGCTTCATGTTTTTCATGGAGCCCCATGGAGTAGCTTGTCGGATGCCCCTGGGGTCCATGGAAAGCCATCTATGAATACAGGACAAAATTTGAAATGTCTGCCAGGGAAGCAGTAGGAAATGGTTGAGGTGAGCCTTTCATGGGGAGAATCACCCTGCAAGAGTGTGTTAGTGTCACTTGGCAGCTCCTAGCCTCAGTTTCCCTGTGTATAAAATGGGAGCTGTTATGACCAGCAGCACTGGTTGAGCACAGGTGCACACCTGTCCATCCCTGTCCCTGTACCTGGGTTCCCCACCAGGTGGCGCTCTTATGGGTGCCCCCAGGCCACCAGATGTAGGGAAGTGGTAGGTGTTCTGAACAACTCAAGACCCGGCCCACCTCTGTGACCTGGGGCAAGCTGCAATTTCCTCATCTGTGAGAGGAATAACATAAAGAAAAGAAAAAAAAAAAGACATTGCAAATTTTCAACAGTGAAGTGCCTGCTCTGGTGCATTCTTGGCAGAGGGGAGCAGATGACTTCCTAGTTCAGGAAAACATCTTGATGAATTTTTTATTTTTCTAAAAATGGGAGGTCATTGTCTGGATAGAAGACATTTTCATACACAAACAGTGATGAACTACTTTGTAGAAAAAGGTACAGGCATCAGTCTCTCCTCCCTCCTGAACACTTGCTGACATAGAAGGGAAAGTTTAAAAAAACTACTACTTATAATCCCACGAGGACAAAGAAAATAGAAAAAGCATCAACAGATGAGGAATTGCAACATGCTGCAACAATGGGAGGGATAAGTGTGGCAGAAGGGCAGAAGAACCCACAATCCACAGGGGGACATGCCAGGGGAAAGAATATGAGTGGGCCCAGAGTCCCCAGAGGTCTGAGCCTTAAAGAGGGCAGCTGAAGAGCACAACAGGTGTGTTGAGAGCCAGCAGCCAAGGGCTCACCCTTGAGCTTCCTCAGGTTTATTCTCTGAAGATGGCAGACAGGAGATTCTCAGGACAGCCAGGGGACCAGTGGAGTGCAGAGATGAGACACAGGGCTGAAAACGGTACTGGTTGGAAGTCTGCATTGAGCTAATCAGAACACCCTCCCACCCTCAGTACACCCTACCCTGTTCCTATAGTCCAGACATTGTATGTCCACAGCCAGGAAAATTACTGGAAAATGTATAAAGAAGAAAACTTACACACGCTTTCATTTGTGGGGGTTCTCCAAAACATAGCTGCCTGCCAGCCCAAACACCCAAACAGATACCTTCCAATTCACAAGCCCTTGCCCACCTGCAGAGTGTCCTATCAGCCCTGAACCATTGTCCCAGATACTAGTGAAAAACTAAGGGGCATCAGACACACGAGGGAAGTTGCCAGTGTGAAACAGAGATAGCAAACTAAAGTGATTAAAAAAAAAAAAACTGGGAGAGACACTGTTACTATAAATTGGACTCAAGAATGAGTCATTTGGGTCAGAACAACTAGTCCAGGTACAGAGGCATGAGCACATTTAAATGGCTCATTGTTTTGTATCACTGAGATATTTTTGCAGTTGGTTGTTACACAGCAAAAGTCAACTGATTGAATATATAAAACAAGAACAGGATGCTATGACAACAGAACAATGGGGGAACAAGAGAGAGATGTTGGAAATTTAATGTAACAACCCACATAGGAATTTCAATAGAAGATTTGAAAAATAAGCCATAGAAATATCTTCAAAAGTATTCAGGGAGAATAGGGGATAGACAATGTGATGGGGAAAAGCAGAACAAAACTCCAGGAGGTCCAACATTTGACTTAGAAGAATTAAAAGAAAAGAAAATGAAAAACGAAGGAAAGAGAACAGAAAAAAATTGAAATAATTTTCAAAGAAATAATTCAAGAAAATTTCCCCAAACTGAAGACTGTAAGTCTCTAGATTGAAGGGCACAGTCAAAGTTGTGTCCATGGCTTCCGTTCCTATTCCACTGGCCAGAACTACTTACTTGGTCACAAAGTCACAAGTATCTGCAAGGTAGATTTGGAAATGTCATCTTTAGCTGGGCAGTGTGAGTTCAGCTGCAACTCGTGGATTTTATTACTAAAGGAAAAAGGAGAGGGGGATTATAGGGAACATTAGCGCTCTCTGCTACATCTAATGAGGAAGAACAAAGGTACAGAGTGAGGAGGGGAAGGATTTTGCATTTGCTGTAGAGTATTGGAATAAAATTTGTAACATGCCCCAATAAAGTAGGTATCAATAACTAATATAAAATGCCTCCTTCCTCCACTTCCTTCCTCAAACATTTATTGAGCCCTCAATTGTATCAGGCTCTAGTTGGGCCACTTGTGAACAGAAAACAAATTGTGGTATATCCATACAATAAAATATGTGGTACTACTTGGCAATAGAAAGAACAAATCACTGATATACACACTAGCAATGATGGATTTTGATGGAATAATACTATATGGGGAAAGAATAGTCACAAAAGTTTATATACTCTATGATTCCATTTGTCTAAAATTTCATAAGTGGCAAATAGTGTGACAGAAAGCAGATCAATGGCTGCCAAGGCCTGGAGGGAGGGCGAAAAGACAGGATGCAAAGGGCCTGGAGAGACCTTCTGAGATAACAGAATTGTGACTATGGTGTTAGTCACACAATTGAGAAATCCTGTAGGACTGTATATTTTGTAAATCTTATTGTATGCAAATTGTGCCTTGATAAATCTGATTTTCAGAAACTGAATTAGAACCCTGTTGGAAGTGGCACTTTCTCCACTTGCTTCTGATGCCACCCTCCTATGAGCCCTTCTTCATGCTGCAGACCAAGGGATCTTATAAAAATGTAAATCCAATTATATCACTTCTTATTGGAGCACTGGAGTGGTTTCTCTTTCCTCTTGGAATGAAATCTAGAGAATCCCTATGGCCTACCAGTCCATCTGTCCTGCTTACTGACCCCCAGACTCGCAGGGCCTGGAGCAATGGTGCCCAGGTACTATGATTCTAAATGTGTGTGGTTATAAATCAAGCCATCAACTGCTAATAGGCAAATTCTATCTTCTTACCTGGCCAAATATACTTTTGTGACAAACTGGAAGCCTGTACTCAAATTTACAAATTTTGCACTCCTTGGATTCTATGCCAGAAGGGGATGTCATTGAGAGGGAGACCCTGGGCCACAGCCTATTCTCCTTGCCTTTCCACCTCTGCTCCATTGAAGCTTCAAGCTACATGCCAACTCCTTGTGCATACTGATGTTTGCAACCCCTAGGGACCGAAGATGGCATTGGAGACGGAATCAGGGGAACTGGATGCTAAACACCTATCTCCCGGTTTCTACCCCAATATATGTGGTTGTGTATGTATTTCTGTGTGCTTGTGTGAGCATGTGTGCATGTCTGAATTTGGATAGGGTAAGTATGTATGTGCATGTGTGTGTATGCCTGTATATGTGTGTTTATTTGTGTACCTCAGAAGCAGTATGAGCTACTTGAAGGCAGCAATTGTGTTGGACTCATTTCTACGTCCTTCTTACCTGGTACTGAGTGGATGCTGAATAAATGCTTGTAGAGGGAATAAATGAATGAATGAAGACCACTATAGCAGAGATGTTAACAGTGTGGGTTTTGGAGTCAAACTGATTTGAGGTCCAGATCTTACTGAGTTAGCCACTGTTTATTCTAATCCTTTGGAGCCTCAGTTTCCTTATCTCTGGAACGGGGCTAAGAATACTGCTTATTTTATGGGAGATGGTGTGAGTATTAAGTAACAATAATCAGAGCCAACGTGTGCAAAGCTAGATTGTAGGCCAGGTACCGCACAGGACAAGGGCTTTGCAAATGTTAACTCTTATGCTCTCCTGGCAGAGTATGGGGGTGGTTATACAGTAAACTCTCAACTTGTCTTGGCTTGTTACTGTATTTATGATCCATGGAATGGAGAGAAGGGATTCTTAGCTCCTGGGGGAATCTCTTCTCCCGTGTGTAGCTCTCATTCCGACTGATGGGGCCGTCTGGAGAGGCTGGTGGGATCCAGCAGGCAGATCTCTGCCCAGCCAGCTGCAACTCTGCCCTCTGGTCACCATAAGCGCGGCTTATGACATTCGTCCTCTAAGTGGCGCTGCAGAGTAGGAACTCGGTGGCCGAGTCGCGGCGCCCCCTGGTGGTCTGTTCCCATCAACATTTTGATGAAGTGGAGAGCGGCTTGCGTGAGTGGAGTGAGCAGTCATCGTGCCCCCACGTGGTGAAAATGGATGACAGACTTGGAAAAAAGAACTTAATGTAAGTTGTATGACAGAAGGGAGCAGAGGGAGATAGAGAAAGGAGGGAAAGGGAAAAAGTCATATCAAGAAAATTATCCTCAAGAATAACATTAACACCTGTAATTTACTGACCACCAACTATGTGCCAGCCATTGTCCTAAGCACTCAATATTCATTGCCTTTTTTTTTTTTTAATTCGAGACAGAGCCTCAAGCTGTCCCCCTGGGTAGAATGCCATGGCATCACAGCTCACAGCAATCTCCAACTCCTGGGCTCAAGCGAGTCTCCTGCCTCAGCCTCCCAAGTAGCTGGGACCACAGGCGCCCGCCACATGCCTGGCTACTTTTTGGCTGCAGCCGTCATTGTTGTTTGGCGGGCCCCGGCTGGATTCGAACCTGCCACCTTAGGTGTATGTGGCTGGCACCTTAGCCACTTGAGCCACAGGCGCCGAGCCAACATTCATTGCCTTATTTAACACACCTATAGAGTCACAAGCACAATGACTGTTTCATTTAGAGCTTGGTACACAGTAGGTATCTGGCACATGGTATGTCCTCAATACCTTTTGAATGAATTAATAATACAATAATCCTATGGAACAAATACTAGTATCCCCATTTAGAAAAATAATCAGTAAAACTGATGGTTGGAGAGGCTGTACAGCTAGTCCTTGACAGCCAGGGCACACAAGTTCCAGACCCAGCTCTGTCTGCTGTGTGCCAGGACTTCTCAGGTAAGGGGAGCCCTCTGCCTTCAGGGAGCTTGCTGTCTAATTGGCCACATCTACACCACTCCTGTCTTCCAATACTGCAGGGGAGAGGGGGCTGCCAGGGATGGCTATTTATGGCTCAGGTAGGAGGTCCAGTGAAGCTGTTCTCATAAATTATAAAAGGAGACACATGTGGGTCAGGATTGGGGAATTCAGTGCATGAGGGATCCCCAGGAATCTTGCTTATTCCAGTCAGGGATTCTCTTTCTCTTCTCCAGGAGAGTAGGTGATGCAGGCAGTGGGCATTTGCTGAGTGCCCAGAATGAGCTCCTGGGGGCATCTCCTGGTCCTGCAAAAAATGCTTGCCTCCACTGGGATGAAGTTTGGAAGGCTAAAGTTCTCAGCCCTGAGAAGGAGAAAGACTTCCTTATCTCCAGAAAGGGGGCAGAATCTTACATTGTGTATCCCAGCACATGCATACAGAAGATACTATGCATTTATGATTTGCACATTTAGTCCCCACTGAGTTCTGGCTACCCCCGCCCACCCCCCCAGGTATTGTCTCAGAGTATTAAACCTTTTCTTGGAGACATGGTTATGAATGGACTTTGGTAGCTGATGTAATGTTGTGATGCCCCTTCTCTGAATAGCCTCTGCTTTTTGCTTTTGAATTCTCGAATCCGTTTTTTTCAGCATTCCATCCTCTTCATCATGGTCAGGCTGGCACTTAACTGTCATCTCCTGATATTCCTAGCAGCTTTCTTCCTCCTCCCAACTGGCTCCTTCTGAGCTCTGAGTTGTCAGGTTATGGGTGTACTCTCAAAGGAAGCTGGTGGAGGAGGAGGGCCAGAGTGCTTTCTTCTATGAATAAAATACTCCAGCATCCATGTCTGGACTTCGAGCTACCAATTCTTATCATTCAATGGCTTTTTTTGTTGTTCACTCACAGGCTGTGGGGCATCAGGTATTTCTCTGTACCTGCCCAGAAAGGCTCAGTAAACACTTGCTTAGTGGAATGTGTAAAGAGGTTGGCTCCTCCTCTAGGCTATTCCCCTGAACCCCCCACCACCCCCAGCAGTAGCAGTAGCAGGAGCCCCAGCCTGGGAAAGAAGACACAGGACCCGCAGCCGCAGCAGGATGGGAGCCCATTGCTGACAGAGTGTCTGGCCTCAAATTACACTGTATCAGAGCTCGGGCATAAAATTAGCAGCAATGTTCTGTGTCTAAGAAGCCAGAGAAATAGCCATGTTCAGCAGAACAGAAGAAAGGGAGCGAGTGGGGGAGGGGAAGAGCTGGCCCACCACAGGCAGGCTCTGGGCTCTTCCCTCGACACTGCTGTCCCCCCCTTGCAGAGGCGGCTGCCTGGTGGTTGAACCAGGGCCACAGGAGGTTTCTTGGTGTTTGAGGACAGGGATATGGGTAGACAGACCTGAAGAAATCTGCAAAGTTGAACTTGAGGGCTTACATGTCTTACATGAAACACACACACACATGCAGACATCCACACTGAAAACTATGAAAAAGAATAAGAAATTCCCATATGTCTGGGCACTTTTCTCATTAACTATTACCGTGATCCCATTAAGTAAGCCTATTTTACAGATGAGTAAACAAAGGGCCCGAGAGGCCACGCCAGCTCACCTGTGCTCACGCGTTACAAACACACCTCATTATGTGCCTGCCTAGATTCAAGCATCTAAGTACCTTCTGCCATACTCACAGTACCACTGCTGTATACATGTTATGCTCTTTTTAAAGCACAACACAAACACATACTTGCCTAGGCAAGTTGCGTGTGTTCATACACAACCATGTGCTCTCAACCATACACTTGGGCTCCCCACAATCCCCTGCTGGTTCCGGATCCTGCTTTCTTGCTAAAATTGTTTTGCCATTTCCTGTCTTCTCCGACCAACCGCAGGCCAATGCCTCCTCCCTCAGTTGTAGCTAGCGGCTTGCATCTCTTGGTACTTACAGTCACTTGCCACGAATAAGCCTGTTCTGCTCTTTCTCTTTCAATCAGCTCATCCCTTTTATAGGAAGCCCTGAGACAGCAGTGACTCGCCAGATTCGTTGTTGCGTTATTTCTAGTTCTGGTATAAATTCTTTGGCGTCTGAAGAGTCTGTGGACTTTGTTTGACAGCCTAAACGTCCTCTGAAGGATTTGGAGTTTTGGTTTGTGAGCTCACAGAGCAGCCTAGCAGACTCTTGCCTCCAAACCTTTTTATGTAATGCCCTGGCTTAGGCTTTGTGCATCGCACAGGGAGCTCATATCCAGGCCTCACAAGGGTTCGCACGTTGGGCTTGCAGCTCTGATTTGCTCCACACGCCCCTTGGTCCACTCATAGCCTGGGTGGGCCCTTCACTCCTACTGTGACGCCAGGCTGACGGCTGAGAACTCTATTCCCTTAATCAGTTCTGACCACAACTTCACACTGGGAGCTCAGATTGGACTTTCCACCCACAGCAGGCCCCATAGCATGGGCCCGGTCCCAGATGAGGCCTTAAAATCTTAGTCCCAACCCTGTATATCCATTCTCGGCTTCCCCATGGACACTGGGCTACAAGCCCCTTTCTCTAGAATTGGTCGCTGGCCCCTGTCTTAGAACCTACAAATTGTACTTGTTTTTGAGTTGAGATTTGTTTGTTTAAAATACTTTAAAAAACAGGTCATCTAGCAATTTTTTCCTATTTGGAGTCAGATGGGAAATTTCACCTTTTGTTCACTCTGCCGCCTTGATTTACATCTGTCTTCTAAATGCCTTGTTCAAGGAAGAGTTCGCGATTATCTCTCCATGTTTCTTTCCTGTGCCTTCCTCTTTCTCTGACTTGTCTCTTCGTCCTAAGAATCCTTAAGGGATCCTGGTTTTAGAAGAGCCCTGGTCCCTGGTATGGCTGGATGAATTGAAGGAGATTCTTGCTGCACCAGGGCTGTGTGACTTGGCCCAGAGCACGTTCCATCCTGGGGACTCTGGCTCTACCCTCAGTTCAATTTGGGGCAGCAGGTCCCATGGGTGGCTGGGCAGAGCAGGGACAAGGTTCAAAGGAGAGCATGAAGCTTCCAGCTTCTCTCCATTCCTGGAGAGAGGCAGCCCTGGGCACCCTGAGAATAGCTCCTGTTTTGGTCCTTTTGTCTGGGAAGTGAGAGACCCTGGCTCTAGGTTTGGCTCCATAGACCCTGGTCCAAGTCCTAGGTCTCCTAACGCGGCCTGGGTTTGGAGCAGAGGGAGCAGAAGGGCCTGCCTGTCAGAAAGGCCCGTACACCGATGCCTAAGGCACAGCTGCTTCCTCATCTCACCCTCTGTGTCTTTCTCTGCATCTGTGATGCGGAGTGTGACGTGAATACAAGCCTATAAGTGCGTGTGTGCCCTTTTGGGAGTTCCTGGGGTGGCTGTGCCCTTCCCTCCTGTGGACTTCCTCTGGGAGAGCTCAGAATCAAATAGCCCCAGTGTTAGGAGGAGTTTCAGAGCCACCAGGTGCCACTAGGCATGTAAATACACAAACAAGTAGGAAATTACTGCAGCTACCAGAGTTCTGCAGTGACAGCACAGGGACCTATGATAGATGGTGGTAGGGAGGGCCTTCATTTAGGGTGAGGGGTCAGGGCAGAGGGCATTCCAGCAGAGAGGACCCATACCCAAAGATCCTGAGGGGTAAGCATCTTGGAGCATTCTAGAAAAGGAAAAGAGGCCAGGGAAATGCAGTGGGTCCTTGAGGGCTTCAGAGGCAGACAGGATGAGGCGTTCGGACTTTCTCCTGTGTGCGGGATGAAACAGTTGAAGAGTTTAAGCCGGAGAATGTGATCAGGTGGCAGTCCCACAGAGAGGGCTGGCTGGGCACAGGGGTTTAGGGATGAGAAAAGGTCATCCCAGAGTGCCAGGGTAAGGACAAAATGGGAGCACGAACCAACCTTCACACTCTACTACAACAGAGGTCAGGGAAGCCAGGGGGGCTTCCTGGAGGAGGTGGCATTTGCACGGGGCCTCAGAGATGGCAGGCAAGATGAAGGCCAGTTTTCCAGGCCTAGGGAAGAGCTTAGGCAAAGGTGTGGCAGTGAGGGAGTGACGGTTGGGTCAGTTGGGCTGGAGGATGAGTAGTGACTCCCCTGGTCACAAGGCCCCTTGGTGGCTGAGTCAGCAGTGGAACTCCACCTCTGATGGAGTGGAGGCTTCTGATGCCCAATTGAGGGTTGGCACCAAGGATGGGCATCGAGGCAGACTTGGTGCCTGAGGGTGGGCAGTTCCTCAATTGCTGTGCAGCTGGGAGGTGGGGAAAGAGGAAGTGTGGGCCACAGGCCAGACACGGGGCTGGAGGAGGAGCCTCTGCTAGAGTGGAGACAGCAGGGTGGGCCTCCCTCAAGGCAGCTCCTGGGGACTCCCAGGCCCACAGGCTGAGAAAGGACGCAGGGCAGGGTGGCTGGAGGAAGTGAGAGGTGAACTCAGCCTGGGCCTGGCTGGGTGAGACCCTCTACCTGCTCCCCTGGACCCTTTCCCATCATGGCCCTGGCCCAGCAGCTGCGGGCCGAGAGGTGAGTGCCGGGCTGTTGTCTTCCCTGGGCCCCTCCCTGCTCCCAGCAGGCCTTGGGGGCAGAGCTCAGCCTTCTGCAGCCCCTTATGATCAGCAGAGGTGGGGGTTGAGTCAGAATCCAAATACTCAGAAATGCAGACTCTCAGAAGTCTGCATTTAAGGAACCTTTGAGTTGTGGCTTACCACCAGCAGACACAAATGAGAACACCAAGACTCAAAGAGGGGAGTGACATACTCAGGGCCACACACCAAGTGGGCGACAGAGTCTGGATAGGAACACAGGTGTTGTAAGGCCCAGGCTGGGGCTCTTTGCCCCACATTGTGGTCAGTAATGGCTTTCCATCTTCTGTTCAAACTGAGTCACAGAATCTGGATTATTCTCCCTGTTTATTCAGGTTTGGTTCAAGTGCCACCTCCTCCAGGAAGCCTTCCCTGACAGCTCCTACCTCATTGCTCTCTGATCTCTCACCCTGTTTCCATTTTATACATAGTCCTAATGTTACTGGCATAATTTTATTACTCAATTTTTAAATTTTTCTCTATCCTTGGCTCCATGAAGTCTTTTGTATGTTTTGATCACTGCTGTATCCGTGGGATGTAGGACAGGGTCAGTGCCTACTAAGTGCTCAATACGTGTTCCTGAATAAATGAATGAGTGAATGGATTTCTGAGCTGGAAAAAATGCACTAGATCCCTCTAGTCCAAACTTGCCATTGCACAGATAGAGAAACCGAGGCCTAGGGAGGATAAAGCACTCACTCAGGGTCACTTAGAGTGACTACAAGGCTGGGCCTAGCTTCACCTCTCAGCAAGGATGTTTCAGACTTTCCTTAGCAGTCAGGTCTGTGTTCCAAGCTGCAGGGGCCCCAGGGACAGAGCCTAGCTCCTACCCCCCTGGACTGGAACAGCAGTTGACATCTGGAGGTGGATGCCTGTATACACTTTGTGGAAGCCAGCAGAGAGAGATGGGTCAGGATGGTTTAGGCCCTAAGTGGGCAGCAGAGGGCCCGTGGTAGAGCTGGGGGCTGGAGGTAGAACCTGGGGTGGAATTTCCAGAGGCTGAAGGTCAGAGTGCAGTCTTGACTGTGTGTAGGGGTGAGGAGGACCAGCAGAAGCAAATACTTAGGGGGTCAGAATGGCCCTCCTGACCCACAGAGGGCGGTGCTGGGGGCTGGATGAAGTTGGTAAGACTTCCTCTTCCATAAGTTCTCATAACCAGGCTGGCACGCAAACTCCAATCTTCCTGCAATAGCAGCTGTTTGAGGCTTGGGGGGCACTTCCTGCTTTGGGGTTAGAGGGTTCAGGAGATGATGTCAAGGGCTGGCCAGCAGGACTGTGTTCCCTTCCTCCCATTCCTGTCTCTGATGAGCATCAGTCTTGACACCAGAGGGGGCAGGGCCACCACTTTGTGGAGCTTTTGAGCCAGGTCCTGGGGCCTGTGGACTCCTGCACCCCAAGTGCCTCCCTGACAGCAGGCCTGGAGTGCTCTGCTCGAGGCCAAAGCACAGGGCATGATGAGAGGGAGCAGGTTCACACAACAGGACTTTCAGGCACCCCAAGATATCCAGTGACGGAGAGGGCTGCCAGAGGGTGGCAAGTTCGGTTCTAACAGCCCTGTTTTGAGCACCTACTATGTGCAAGGTGCTGTGAAACTAGAACTAGCTGCTCTCCAAGGGCTCTTACAGCTGCCGGCCTCGGTCTCGACTCCAAAGTGGACTTTACGTGAATAGCCAAATGTGCACTGGGTCCAGGCGAGCCCCAGCAGGGCCTGGGCTCAGTCTTCCAGGAAGGGGCTACTCCAGATGACTTCAAGCTGGGTTTCCTGCACCCCTCCCCCATCCCTGTGCAGCAGCCTCCCTGCCCACCCCTGCTGGCCACCTGGGTCCCCCTTACACTACCTATCAGAGGCCTCACTAAACACAAATGCAGACAGCAGCCACATGGTGAGGACCTACTGTGTGCCAGGCTCTGTTCTGGGCACTGGGGATGCAGCATGAGCAGAGTTCCTGCCCTTGTGGGGATTTTAGGGCTGTGCTTAGTACAGATGGGACCTCATGACCAACCAAAAACATATTGTCCCCATTTTTCCGAAGGGGGGAAGAGCCAGAACACAAAGAAGAATCTTCTCAGGGGAATCGGCCTTTACCGTTCTAGACCTTCCTTTATCTGTGCCTAGACCATCTGCTGGCGTATTTAACCCCCTTCCTTGGCACCCCTACCCCAGGGAAACTCAGCCCCTCCATGAAGCACAGAGGGTCTCCCACATGAGCTCTGCCTCTCTGTGGTTCTCCTCTGGTCACTTTCCACCCTGTGCACTGTGCTCGAGCGAGCCCAGCTCCCATGGGTCCTCGAATGTATCCTCATGAATGTGCTCTCACGTGTGGCAATGGGCTTTGCACCTGCCGTCCCCCTGCCCAAAAGGGCTTTCCCGCCGTCTGTGGCTGACCCTTCTTTGTGGCTGACCGCTGGCACCTCCCTGACTGCCCTCACCCTGAGGATGCCCTGCTCCCCTCTAAGGGCACATGGGCCTCCGCTGCACACATGCCA
This sequence comes from Otolemur garnettii, assembly GCF_000181295.1. Lineage (NCBI taxonomy): Eukaryota > Metazoa > Chordata > Mammalia > Primates > Galagidae > Otolemur > Otolemur garnettii. The sequence continues at coordinate 10,885,954 of NW_003852402.1, read as the reverse complement.
GCTCCCTGCCTCTCCTGTCTATTGCGATATTGATTCTTGGAGGGACTGTAACAAGGGCCAAACTCCTCTTGAAGCTCAAAATGCCATGTCATTTTCCTTCATAGCTCTATGACCATTTAAATGATGTAATTGTTAGTTCCGTGTCCAGCGCCTCTGCTCCCATGAGATCCAAGAAGCACATGTGTCCTGATGGGCTGGGAATAATGTCTGTGCTACATGCGGGTTTGCTACAGTTTCTGTTACTACCCATGGGGACATAGGCTGCGAAGGGCTGGGAGGTATCTAAGTCTCCATCAAAAGCTGCTGAGCTGCTGGAAGCCAGTGTTAAGAAGCAAAATTCTGGAGCCTGACTGCTGGGGTTCAAATCCCAGCCTCCCAACTGAACTTGGGCAAGTTAGTTGACCTCTCTGACCCTCATCTGTGCCTCATGACCTTGTCTTACAAGACGCCCTGGTGCATAGTTCCTATTACCCAGCCTGCCTGACCCCCTGCCGGGGACATTTCTTCCCCCTCAGGTCCCTTCCGACCCCACCCCCATCACACTGCGGAGGAAGCTACTGATGAAATTTACAACCTCAGGGGAGAAAGTGCAGGAGGAAGCTTCCCCCGGGGTGTCACCATGCATGTGGGGAAAGTGAGTGAGAATGTGGCCAGTAGCCACTGAGCTTTTGGGGCTAGGCTGGGGGAATTTCCTCTGCCCTCCCACTGCTGTCCCAAGTCACCCCAGGGTGGCAGCCTCCTGGGTTCTAATGCAGCCACAGGAGCCCATGTCACGTGGGGCCAGCATGGCTGGGTGTAGGGAGTCCCAGCCAGCTCTGAGCCCTTGGACAAGCAGTCCCTGCCCTCACCCTGTTTCCCAATTTGCTACACTGGAAGAATCACCACTGCTTCTTGTTTCTTTAACCATTTATAAGTGGCTAGACACAGTGACCACTGGCTGCCCCTACTCCTTGGCTGTCTGTTTTCTCTTCCTCTCTGTCCCTCTCAGCCCCTTCCTTGGCTTGCTGATAGCTTTGCACTGGGGGTCCTAGCCACAAACCTCAGGCAGATAGATGGTTTTCACCCCTCCCAGTCCAGTTGAGACTGGAGACCCCTGTTCTGAGCTCCAGAGCTATACTGACTTCCTCCTGCCTGTCAACCTGTTTGCCCAGGAGGCTCTCAAATTAACATGTGTCAAACTGAGTCCATCAACCCTGCCCCTGCTCCCCATCCTGCCTAGAAGTATGGATGTCACTCTTGATACTGGCCTTTCTTTCACTCCCTTATCTAAACAGTGCCCAGTGCCTGCTGGTCATAACTTAGGAACAACTTGCAAATGGGTAATATGTCTGTTGGAAATGCATCAGACTACAGGGAACAGAGGAACTGGTGGTAGCTTAAACGAACAGGGCTTATTTCTTCATATAACAAGAAGCCCAGAGGTAGGCCACAGCTGGGTCTGCAGCTTAGTGACTTCAGGACCAGCTCCCCAGAGAATCCTTTGGTCTTCCTCGTGTTTTTGTCTCATGGATGCAATATGGCTGCTACAGATCCGGATGTCACACTTGCTTTCAAGACTGCCTTCTAGGGAGGAAGCTGTGCTGCTCTTGTCCATCACTCAGGATCAGGAAAGGTGATGCTCTGGAGAGGCCTCTGTGTCAGGTTTCCTCTCATGTCTTATTGGCCAGAACTTCTCTTAACTACAAAAGAGTCTGGGAAACAGGAGCAGGATCATTATGTCTGAGTCAGACCAACCATGACCTATCACCTTGGGGCAGAGCACATTGCTACTCTGAAGAAAATTGGCACCAGAAAGAAGCAGGGGACAAGCAAATGCTAATAGTGCCTGGCAAGGGTAATGGCCCTTGTGTCTGTCCCCTCCTGTCCCTGCTGTCTGGCTCAAGCCCATGTCATCTCTTCCTTTCCACATGGCTTCCTGGGCTGGCCTCCTAAAACCATCACTCCCTGTTGCCTGTGGAAACTCCTGACTTGGCCCTTGAGACTGGCCTCATCTGCCTGTTTAGTTTCAGATTGCACAAGACCTGGGCCCACCCCTCAGGAGATGCTACTCCCACTGCCTGGAAGAACCTCCCAGTGGGTTCCCAGCTCACATGTCACTTCCTTTTTGAGAATTTCCGTAGCTTGGGCATAATTAGTCCTCCTGTGTGGGGCTCCCACAGTACCCTGTCCAGGGCATGTTGACCTCATTTACCCCATGACACAGGGGCCTAGGACACGGCCTGGAATGGAGGAGGGGCTTGATACTTAGTTCCTGGATCAATGCACTTGCAAAAAGGCTTTTTAGACAATAATAAGGCTGTGTATGTAGGGTTCCCAGCTTCAAAGCCTTCACTTGCAAGGCCTCATCTGTGTCTTGTTATCTCTGTGTTCATCATTGTCAGTGACTGGGCCCAGCACGGGAGGGTTGCTGAAGGAGAAATGCCGGGTACACCATCAGTTTGCTTTGCACACCACCTCACACCCAGAGGCCCGTGGCTTGCATCAGGGTGATAACCAGGATTTCTTTTCTGGCCTCCCTCAGTGACTTTGAACAGCTTCCAGATGACGTTGCCATCTCAGCCAACATTGCCGACATTGAGGAGAAGAGAGGCTTCACCAGCCACTTTGTAAGAGAGACCCCTGGTCCTTAACCCTCTGCCCAGTGAACCTCCATCCAGCTGACCTCTCAACTTTTACCCTCCAACCCCTGCACGTCTAGCTCTCTTATCTCTTACGTTCTAGCTCAGTGGTTCTGAACAGGGCTGACTTTACCTTTCAGAGAACATTTGACAATACCCTGAGACATTCTGACTATTGCATCTAGGGACAGGGCTGCTGCTGGTGAGCAGAGGCCACGGCTGCTGCTACACGGGCCATATGCAGAGGACAGCCCCCAGCAGTGCTGAGGCTGAGAAGCCCCGTGCTACCCCTTTGACCTCTGACCTTCCCCCTTTCCTTTTGCCTTCCACCCCTGGCCTCTGAGCCTCCTGCCTGGTTTGTGTCATCCCTAGGTTTTTGTCATTGAGGTGAAGACAAAAGGGGGCTCCAAGTACCTCATCTACCGCCGCTACCGCCAGTTCTATGCCTTGCAGAGCAAGCTGGAGGAGCGCTTTGGGCCAGAGAGCAAGAGCCCCCTGGCCTGCAGCCTGCCGGTGCTCCCAGGTAGGATCCACACTGCCCCCTCCTTGCAGCTCCTAAGTGAATACTATGCATTTAGTCCATTAGAGGCGTGGGGGGCACTGCCAGCCCTCCCTGCTCCATCTGCCTCTCTGCCTCTACCCCAAGGGCTCCAGCTGCTCGGCCCTTGGCCTGCTGTGATGTTTACAGCCTCCTGTTCCTGCCATTCACCACTGAGGAGGCCTTAGTCTGGAGCACAGCAGACAGGGTCCCCGAGGGTCTTTGAAACATACCATCTTCCAGCCTCCCTCTGCCTCCTTCCAGGAGTCCTCTCACTCCCCAGTCTGAGCTCCCACCAGTCTCTGTGGCTCCCTTTCTCCCCACTCCCATCCTGCCAGGAATGGACAGTCCCCTCACACCTCCCCATCCTTCCTCCCCCGCTCTGTCCTAAGTGCACCTGGGACAGCTCCACACTTCTGGCTCCTCAGCTCCCATCCCTGCTGCCTGAGCCCCCAGGAGGGAACCTCTCATGATGGGAGGGTTACAAGGAGGTGGTCTTAGTGGAGCCCTCTATGCTCTACAGGTGGAAAACAGGGACCCTTATCATCCTTCCTCAAACCTCAGGGACTCTTTTTGACTGACCCTTCCTCAAGCTTGTGTACACTTCCTCTCTCTCTTCCTCTCTATCTCCCTCCCTCTCTCTATCTCTCCCTTTCTCTGCTCTCCCCCATTCCTCCCCTAGCCCCCACTGTAACCCCCACCCCCCATCTCAGAATATAACCATGTTTTTCCTCATTTAGCCCTACCAAGGAAATCGAGGGGCCTTGCCTATTCTAAGCCAACCTCTCCCCCTGGGGTCTCCTCTATTTGGGGGCTCTCCCAGACAACCTGCCCCTCATTTTCCTTGTATAGTTGCCTTCTCCCTGCTATACGAACCTGCCCTGCTAAGCTCCTTCATGGCTGCTCTCCTCTCCTGGAGCCTCTGTGTCCCCAGAGCCCTTAGAGATGGCTTTTTTCATACTTTGACAAATCTTTACTTATGGTCTTACCTTCATGTCACCATCCTCCTCTCCACTCCTTGGCCTGGCTTCACTCTCACTGCTCCACTGACAACGTTCCTCTGGGTAAGGTGGGCTGGGTGTGACCAGCCAATTTTGGCTTCTGTGGGCTCATCTCTGGTCTCATCCTCACACCTCTGGTCCTTCCTCCCTTGAGTTTTCTGCATCCTTCTTTTGCACCAGTGTCTCCCAATTCCCTTCCTACCTCACCTCCCCATTACTGAGTCTACCTTCTCTGCTGCTCCTTGGAAGGTGTGCGTTCTCTGGACAGACACAGGCCTCTGTCTTCTCCTTCCAAACACACACCTGGGCAAGCTGACCAGGGTCAGCTTTCTTGCTACTAACTCCCAAATGTCTAGCTCTAGCTCAGACCCTCCTGCCACCAGCAGACACTACCCCTTCCTGCCCTGTGGACACTGGGGCCAGATGGGTTTCAGACTTAGGGGAATGGCTCCACCCATGCTCCCGCCTCAAGGCTTCTGGAGATGACCTTTTTCAGATGTGAATCACATCTTTCGGTTGGTCACGATGAATTTCCCTTCCCCCAGAATGTTCTGCCTTGAGGAATTCTTCATCTACTCTACAAATATTTATTCACCTGGGCATGGTTCTAGACCCATGGATCTTAGCCTTGGTGGCATATTAGAAATACCTTGAAAAACTGAAAAAATCCTGATTCCTGAGAGCCACCCCAGAGATTCTGATTTGACTATTTTTGGGTTAGTCCCACACAGGGAGATTTTGAAAAGCTCTTTGGGTGACTTGAATGTGCAGCCAGGATTGGAAACCACTGTCTTGGGTGGCAGGAATATAGCTGTGAACAGTGCAGAGATCCTGTTCTCTTGGAACTAAGAATCCTGTGTGTGTGTGTGTGTGTGTGTGTGTGTGTGTGTGTTTGGAGGAATAGGCAATGAACGAATAAGTAAAACAAGAAAACTATCAGCTGATGATAGTGCAACTCAGAACACAAGTTGGATGGTGGGGTGGTGCTGGAGTGACCACTCTGGTGCCTGGGAGGCCATAATGAATAAGCAGGGAGGGGCTCTGGCCAGGATTCCTGACCTGCAAGGGAAGCCCCGAGCCCCAGGCCATGTTGGCCCAGGCTCCTAGGACAGCTCTTTGCCTCTCTTCAGCCAAGGTCTATGTTGGTGTGAAGCAGGAGATTGCTGAGATGCGGATACCTGCCCTCAACGCCTACATGAAGGTATCAGTGGACTGGGCCACCTCTTGGCACTTGGGAGGATGGGGAGTGCTGGAGTGGAGACTTAGGCACCACCCCTGGGGCATGGCTTTGGGGCATAGGGGCTGGCTCTTGGCTGGATGGCCATCTTCAATTCCTAAAGGTCTAGCCTGGGGAGAGAAACATGATGTGTGCTCTGGGTTCTGGGGATTGTGGGAGGAGCAACAGAGAAGGTACAAGGAGCTGCACTTTGACTCGACAAATCTTTATTAGTGTTCCGAGTCAAAGCAAATGTCTGTGCCAGGAGTTAGGGCACAGCAGTGAATTTGATGCAACACTTATCCCCAAGGGACCCACTGCTATATGAGAATACAGGCAGGTGGATTGTGTGGTCACTTGGAGGCATGCATACACCTCTATCCCCAGGTGGTGACTAATGAGGCCACAGATCGCTCATACAGGGCCTCTGTGCAAACTAGAGAGGGTTCCCCTCTGGGCCAACACACACCCCTCACCTTAGCATAGGATGGATTTTACCTGGGCTCAGGGGTCTTGGCTGGGCACCCTAGAGTATTCTCCAACCTGCAAACTGTCGATGTCCCTGTGAAATAGGAGCACAGAGGATGGAACAGCTTAGAGGCAGAAGTCAAAATGATCAGGAAAGGATTTCATTAATCAGAGCCATCCAGAAAGGTGCAGCACTCCTCATGAGGTTAGACCGTAGAAAGCTGGTAAAGCAATCCCCTTCATAAACAACAAGTGTCCTCATGGCTGAGGAGCCCTGAACTTGGAGGCTCTGTGGTCTTGGCTCTGACACAGACTGGCTGGGTGATTTGGGTAAGACACTCGTTCTTTCTAGGCCTTGGTTTTCCCACTTATGAAATGGGACAGCACCTAGAACCCTCTGGTCTCATGGGAGTAAAGTTGGGATCTTTTGAGAAAAGGATGTGAAAGTGCTTTGTAAATTGTGACCCTGCTTCCAGATGTGAAAGTTCTTGAATCTTAATGGAGGGCGTGGGAGGAGGGCACAGGAGGTGGGAGGATATAGGAGAAGGCAGGGGGCTGTGGAAATCTGGGCTCTGAGCTCAGAAGAGAAGGGAGGGAGGGAAGCCTGCACTGAAGGCATCTACCCTCAAGAGGGCGTAGTGACAGCTGCTCCCATGTGGCTGAGGCTCCACCCTCCTTCTGGGGGTGGACTCTGAAGGGAGGGAAGGAGGAAGACAAGGTAGGGAGAGAGGATCGGGCCCAGGCTCTTCACTCCACACCTGGAGGCTTAGCAACCAGAGGGTCCCATCATCCCTGAGATTAGTCAATGCAGAAATCTCCACTATAGCAACCCCAAACTGTGCTTGCACACCCTCAGAGATGGGGAGCTCACTACCACTCTGCCTTGACTCTGCCTTGACCTGCTTGTCCCATTGTTGGGCAGCTATGAGAAAAGCCCAATTCTCTGTAATTTCTACCCACTGATCTCCATCCTGTCCTCATGAAGAATGTGAATCATGTCACAATGACAACTGGCCTGAAACTGTGCAAAGTGATTGCGTTGCCAACCAGGATGCTCTTGGTGCACGTTTATGGATAAATGAATATTTTTATTTAATCTCCTCAATAACTCATGAGTTAGGTGCTATTTCCCCATTGACAGGTAAGGAAATGGAGGCACAGACAGGCGAATCCCTCAGTGTCACAGAGCAGTCAGGTTGAGGGAAAGGATTTGAACACACACCTCTGTGACTCCAGGGTTTGAGCTCCTACCTACTGTGCTATGTTGTAATAGAAAACAAAACAAAACAAAACAAAAACAGCGACAGTGATGCTCTCTAACTTAGGCGGGCACTTACTGTACACCTGTTCTAAGTGTTGTGCATGTATTTACTTATTTAATTTCCCACCAGGGAGATGCTGTTATTATCATCCCCATTTCATCAATGGACATCTAGAGCCATGTTTGCCCAAAGTCCCCCAGCTGGTGCATGGTGGAGCTGGGATTGGGTCCCAGGAGCTCCTGGCTCCTTAAACACCTGCCACGCTGCCTCTAGCCTCTCCCCACATGACAGGCTCTTCCAGGCTCTGCATCCCCCATTCCTCTGGGATAGAGTCCCTGGCCCTTCCCTGTCCTGCTGCCTCCAGGAGACCCTTGTGACAGAGCCAACCCCACAGTTCCTGGAGCCGAGCAGCGTATGGGGGGGACACCACCCGGCTCTGGGTGCTGAAGTTCTCACAGCTTCAGGGGCCTTGCATGGGTGTAACCAGCGCGAAATGGAATGAGGAGACTAGGGCTTGAGTCCTGACCATTTCCTAGCTCTGCCCCTAGACTGGCCACTTTCCCTCTCCAAACCTCAGTTTCTCCAACTGTGACATGAGATAAAGTATGAGGAAGCATTCTTAAGGCTGTAATGACCCCAGCCATGGTGAACTTTGGAAACACAGTTGTCTTACCTTGAGCTAAGGAGTAAGGCAGATGGCTCTGGGTGCCCCAGCTCTGTCACTGACTGTGTGGTCCTGGGCAGGTCCTTCACCTCTCTAATCCTAACTCACAGGTTATGATGAGATAGCGCAAGGACACACATGTGTCCTGGCATAGTCTCCACCAGGTCCTGTTACCTGTCATCACCCTTGTTGTTCTTGGAGAACTTTCCAAATAGCCAGTGTCCCTTCCTGACCTTGAACCCAGGAACAAAATTTGTGAAGTGTTACCTTCAACCTGCTGAGTTTGTTTTTTTTAAATCTATTTTTGTTTCAGGCATCAGGCTTAGGATGCATTAATAGAGAGAGGAGGGCTAACACCGAGAGGCAGGGATGGGGCGCCCAGGTCTTTCTGCTGACACCCCCTGTTCCACACCCTCTCCCACACAGAGCCTCCTGAGTCTGCCTGTCTGGGTGCTGATGGATGAGGATGTCCGGATCTTCTTTTACCAGTCACCCTACGACTCAGAACAGGTGCCCCAGGCGCTCCGCAGGCTCCGCCCACGTACCCGGAAAGGGTAGGTGACTGTCTGCTGTGCTCACCAGGCCAGAGGCCTAGGCCCCTGATGGAAAGTTATCTCTCTTCCCTTGAAAGAGAGAAGGAATTCAGATCCATTCTATCCCTGGGCACTCCAGGAGGGTTTGCTTTATTAGATGAGTTTGTATAGTCAGCTTCAGGCTGGAGGGACAGAGGGTGTGTGCTTTGATGAGATAGTGAGGAGTGGAGGAGGGGGACTGGGACATCAACCCTGGAGGGTTTGGTGCCACAGTGACCACTGGGGATGGCCCAAGAACTCTGGGTGCCTGGAAAGAGTGGGGAGCAGAGAGGAGGGAAGAGCCACTTAATTCACAAATGTCCCCCAGCTCCTCCTGGAATGGATTCCCTGGTTTGCTGCAGTCCCTGAGGCTGTCTGTCCCTTAGTACTGGTGGTACCACATGGGCTTCCCCATGACACTGCTGTTCCTTTATTCCAAAGAGCACACCCCTCCCTTCCAGCCCCCTTGTTAGCAAAAGGCAATCATCAAATCTCCAAGCTACTAAAATCCTGCTGGACTTCCAAAGTCCAAGTTGCTGCTAGTAAGAATCCAAGGAAAAGCAGGACAGAGCCTTGGTAAGGGTCACCTTTTGGCAGAGAATCAGGGAGCTAGGCTCAGAGAGAATCTCAAATCTTCTCTCCACAGCAAGAGCGTGTCTCCACAAGGTGCTGGCTTTGAACTCATGGCAGCTCCGAGAGCAGAGGTATGGGCGCCATGTCCTCCCCCTGGGGCAGCAGCCCTGCTCCACCTGTCGGCCACTGAGCCCCTCCTGCTGGGCGCTACTGGGAGCCTAGGATGGTTCTGGGCCCTGCAGCCTCTGCCTCTTTCATGGGGACCACCAGTACAGCCAAGGGGAGGGAAAGTGACCAGCACATAGAAGCTAAGGAGACCATATCTACCAATGGCACATCCCACCAGCTTACCTTAGCCATCACTGGACCAGTCCTGCCTTGGAGGCAGAAGCAGCAGAGATGACTCAGACAAGGCTCTATCTTCAAGGAGCTTGAAGCCTCAATGGGCATCTTAAAAATCAGTGAAGGCAGGGAGGGCCCTGGCAGAAGGCAGCTGGAGGTTATGGGAGGCCTAGAGCCTGCAGTGAGGCCTGGGGGCTGGGGAAGGTGCTTGGTCCAGAGAGTTTGGACCCTTTCCCTGTGTGCTCATCCCACCAGTCCTGGAAAGAGCATCCATTTTGGAGTCAGGGAGACCTGGGTTCAAACCCCAGCTCCTCTTCTAACACATAGGATGGCCTCAGACAAGTCACTCATTCTCCCTGAGCCCATTTCCCCATCTGTAAAATGGGCCCCCGAGCACGTAAGGAACTTCAGTATGCTTCCTCCTTCCCTCCTTACCCTACTTTTTTCCTCAGGCCATGTTTGATTTCACTGGGAACAGCAAGCTGGAGCTGAATTTCAAAGCTGGAGATGTGATCTTCCTTCTCAGTCGGATCAACAAAGACTGGCTGGAGGTGAGTTTGAAGGTGAAGGTGGAGGTGACTGTGGATGGGAGAGTAGAGGTGAGTTTGGAGGTGAGAGTGGAGATAAGGGTGGAGGTCAGTTTGGAGATGAGAATGGAGATGAGGGTGGAGATGAAGGTGGAGGTGAGTATGGAGGTGAGCTAGCTTTAGGGGTGGTAGGGGTGCAGAGATTGAGGAGGGGTCAGGGAAGAGATGCCATCTCAGGATAATCCTGAAGATCTAGGCAGGTAGGGAAGCCTACAGGAACACAGCCACTGTGAGGCAGGTGTGTGGCAGGAGCAGAACATTCTGGAGCCCATGCACCTGCCCACCTGCCTTTGGCTTTGACCCTGACAAATGGATTGCTTCTGGCAAGGAAGTCAACCCACTGAGTGTGGTTTCTTGGTCTGTAATGGGGTTTCTCTGCAGTAGTACTATTGACATAAGAGGCCGGATAACTCTTTGTGGTGGGGCTGTCCTGGGCATAGCAGGGTGGTCATCTTGGGGCTCCCTATGAATGCCAGCAGCACCTCTCAGTTACAGCAATCATGCGGGTCTCTAGACTTTTGCTTGAGGGGGACAAGGTCATCCCTGGTTGAAAACCACTGGTCTGTAATATGGGCTGACCTTACCTTGACAGCAGCAGTAAGAGATTGCAATGAAGAGTATGAGTCTTGAGAGTGCCTGTGTTGGTCACGTACTAGCGATGTTTTTAACCAACTCAGTGGAACTATTGGAAACTTGTGCAATCCTATGGTTTCCTTTTCTGTAAATGTTTCTTCATCATGTTCCCAAAAGGGGTAAAGGAGACGGTAGCTGTACAGGGCTTACATACCGAGAGCCCGGATGTGTGGCGCCTGGCTGGGTGTGAGGGTCCTTCGGAGACTTAAATGAGGCTTCAAAGGCTGTGCCTGTCCCCATCACTGCTTTGTCCCTGGTGACCTGCAAGAGGGCTCCATTCTGATTCAGGGAGTGGAGACAGGAAATCACTGCATGGGGGCTCTGGGTCGGGCCAACCTTTTGCATCGGATCTTATCTGGACTCCGTGCTCCTGGGTTAGGGGGAGTCTGATGATTCCAGACGGGTCTAGAGGCAAGACCAGTCTCCAAAGGTCTTGGCACCATCGAGGGTCAAGTCAAGTCCCTGGTCTCCATGTGCTGGAGAGAAGCAAGTGATGACTGGTCTAGCTGGTTTCACAGTTTCAATTTGACCCAATCCTGGAGCTCTGTTTCAGGGACTTGCAGCTCTTACAGCCATGGGAGGGGTCCTTGGGTCACTCTCCAGACATAGGAAACATTTATCACCTTCCTGTTTTTTGGAAAGTCCTGTGTGTCAGTATGCTGGCTGGCCTTGGGCCTCAGGTTGGAGGAGGGGCAGGCAGCTTGGAAGAGGCTGTGCTGAGCCTCGGTTTATAGGTCTCTAAAGTGGCATGTAAATCATGCCATAATCATCTTCCATAGGGTCACTGTGAAGGTTAAGAGAACCCATGTGCAAAGCCCAGGCAGTGGCCGGGTCTTGGTCTGGCATGTGGGAGAGGGGCCTGGGCTAGAGGAAGAGATTTCTGGCTACTTGGTTTAGGGTAAGGTCTCAGTGGCATCTGTGGAATGAATGAATGAGTGGGGGTCACCTGCAGGCCCTTCTCCACTCCTCATCCTCTTCTTGCCCTGTTCTATTTTCCTCTTTAACACCTACTGCCTTTGGGCTCCCCAAGTAGGTCACTGTTTACACGTACCACCTATCGCCCTTCATGGTGACAGAAACTCCATGAGGACAAGGACTTCCATCAGTGTTGAGAGCCTAGTACCTGTCACATAGCAGGTGCTTGAAAAGCCTTTATTGAATGAATGAATGAATGAATGAACAAATGAGTGAGCTGAAAGCAGCTAAGCAGGGATGATAAATTCAGATCTTGTGCTATTCTAGAAGTAAAATATTAGTCTACTTAAGGTGGACAGACAGGTGAACCCCTCCTGTCTTCTCCTCCCTCTAGACAAGGGCACCCAGATCTCCCTGCCTGTCCTTGTCATTGGAAAGGGGCCAGGGGTTCTGAAGCATGGTCCTCCCGCCTCTCCTCTAGCCCACCAGACGTCCCTTCTCTTCCTCTCCAGGGTACTGTCCGGGGAGCCACAGGCATCTTCCCGCTTGCCTTCGTAAAGATTCTCAAGGACTTCCCTGAAGAAGACGACCCCACCAACTGGCTGCGCTGCTACTACTATGAAGACACCATCAGCACCATCAAGTGCGTGGCCTGTGGGTGGGAGGGGCTGCCACCCTTCCTGCAGTCCCTGCCACTACCATCCCCCATTCCATATGCCCCCTGTGTCCCCTCCTAACACCAAAGCTCCCTGTGGCTCCCACTGCCTTCCAGACAAACCACAGCGCTGTCACAGTGCTGTTAAGGTCCAGCACAGCCTGGCCAGCTTCACTCACGCCCCCTTTCTGGCCTGAAGCCCCTCACCCTGGCCTGTTGCCCCTTTAGGGACATTGCGGTGGAGGAGGACCTTAACAGCACACCACTGTTCAAAGACCTGCTGGAGCTCATGAGGTGAGGGGCTGCGGGGGCAGGCCCAGACCCTGCAGAAGGGAACAGAGGGAGTAGGGCCAAGGATTAGTGGTCAGCTGCTGGGTACAGTGGGGGCATCACCTGCCGGGGCTGGAGATGAGCGGGGTTGCAGAGAGGTAAAGGGATTTGGCTGAGGCCACACAGTTTATGAGTCCAGATTGAGACCTGTGGCTTCAGCCAAGTCTCTTTGGCTAGAAGCCTTGGACATGGGTTCTCCACCATCAGGGAAATCATTACCTTTGATTGGTAGACAGTTATTTTACAGAACGGTAACAGCATTGTTAGGTGTCTAACTATGAAAGTAATACCTGCTTGTTACAGAACAAGACATGTCGGTAATCATGTCAGAAGTGTACCAAAAGGTAGACTCACCTTATATGTTTATCTGTCTCATTCTTTGCTGTACATTCAGATCTCTCCAGTACACACACACCACCCCTCATACACAACACGCACATCACATACACACACCCCACTATACACACACCCTACACACACCCCACTCATCCCACATATACCCTATATACACCCCCCCACACACACACACCACATATGCCACACACATGCACACACGCACACACCACACACCCCCCACACACACACACAAACGTGACTTTGCCTGCCCGCAGCCCTTCTGCAGCCGTGCCTCCAGGGCCAGAGCCATGCCCTGCTGTGGGCCCCTGAGGATTGCTCCCACTTTCTCACTACTAGAAACAGTGTTGTGATGACCATCTTGGTTTGCCTATTGGGTGACTCATCTGATTATTGCTTTGTGATGACTTTCAAGAGGTGGAATTTGGGGATCAAAGTATTTGCGAGTCTGTTAGGCCTCTAGCCCATTTTGATGGATTCCCTGTGGGAAGATCAGATCAAGTTTTACATTGCAGCCAGCTGGAAGAACGCCCGCCTCCCTGCACCCCACATCAGAAGGCTCCATTGCTTACCAAGCTCTCCTCTCCAGGGCTTTCCTCTGCCCTTGTCTGTGCCAGGGCAGAACCAAAGCCAGTCCTCTTCCTCACTATAGCACAATAATTTATTGTCACAGTCCCTTCTCTCCTTTGGGCCTCAATTTTCCCATCTGTACCTTGGGAAGTGGGACTCTTTGGATGATAATGGCCTTTGTCAAACTCTGACCTTTTCTGATTCTTAGACCCAGGCCCCAGGCCCTAAGGCTCTCTTTGCTCCTCTCCCTGGCCCTGCCTAGGCCCAAGCCCCTGGGATCTCTCCTCAGGCCCCTGATTAACCCTGATGTTTCCCACATAGGCGGGAGTTCCAGAGAGAAGACATTGTCCTAAATTACAGGGATGCTGAGGGGGATCTGGTCCGGCTGCTGTCCGATGAGGACGTGGGGGTCATGGTGCGGCAGGCTCGAGGACTCCCCTCCCAGAAGCGCCTGTTTCCCTGGAAGCTGCATGTCACCCAGAAAGACAACTACAGGGTCTACAACACAGTGCCCTGAGCTGGCGCTGTCCCTGTGGCAATGAGGGGCACCTGGCAGAGAGCCTCAGAGGAGATCAGGACCAGAAAAGCCTGGGAGGATGGCACAGACTTCCCGGCTTCAAGGCTGATGGACCTGCCGGACTTGGCTTGTACTTGCTTGTGTCTTTTCTTCACCTCTGAATTAAATAAACTATTTCACCTCGAGGGACCTGACTGGAGAAAATAGTATCTTTTTGTAGGAAGAGAAAAGAGGGAATAATATACCATCTAATGAGTGTCAACTAGGAGCCATTTGTATCTGGCAGGGGGCCCTGGCTCTGGGCCACCAGCCCAGCCACCCCTTTCCTCACCATGTCCCTGTGTGGGGGAAGCCTCCCCCGCCTTTTTTTTTTGTAGAGACAGAGTATCACATTATCGCCCTTGGTAGAGTGCTATGGCATCACAGCTCATAGCAACCTCCAACTCCTGGGCTTAGGCCCAGCCTCAGCCTCCCAAGTAGCTGGAACTACAGGCGCCCACCGCGACACCCAGCTGTTTTTTTGTTGCAATTCCTACCGGGGCCAGGGTTGAACCCACCACCCTCGGTATACAGGGCTGGTGCCCTACTCACTGGGCGACAGGCACCGCCTTGGGAAGCCCCTTTTTGCTGCCCACTTCACTCTGCCCCTCCCCCCCTTTTCCTGGGATTGGCACCTGCCTCCCAGAAGGGGTCTGCTCCCAGTACCCTCTGGGCTCCCACAAGTGCCAAGTCCTCTTCTGCGTGATGAAGGCTGGGCGACTTCCTGTTTCTGCTGCTCTGCAGAGGGCAAGGAGAGATGGGGTCTCGAGTCTCCATTGTCAGCAGAGAAAGGGGAGAAGACTCTGGCCCATCCGGGAAGAGGGGGAGCAGCATGACGGGTACATTCTAATCCTTTCATCCCAGTCCTCCAAAAACTGGGATGAAACTTGTCACTTCCACAGTGGTGTTGGGAGGAGGTGAAACAACCATTCAATTGATAGAAAAAACAAAAATACTTAAAATCAACTATTTAAAGTCTCAGGGAATTGTCCTAAGGGCCCATAGCAAACAGAGAGACATTTATTCAAGATCAGTACATCTCAGGAAGAGTGGCAAATCTGTGGCATCTGAGCCACCTCGTGCTCCATGTGACAGAAACTCCAGTCCAAATACCCTACTCTGTGGCCAAGGAAATGGGGCTCCCACACCCTCAGCCAGTCTTCTACAGTATCACCTAGTAGGGGCAGCTGCTGGCATCTGTGGTTTCCACAGCTGGACAAGCCCTATTGAAGGCCGTCATGGCCAAAAGGACTGAGTTTCCTGGGGTTGCCGTAACAAAGTACCACAGAATGGAGGTTCCACAACAGGAATTTATTGTCACCCCGTTCTGGATGCTAGGGGCACACAGGCTGTGCTACCCACCTTCTGGCATAGTGCTGGCAGTTTCCGGGGCCAGGGGCCTTCGTCTTTGCACAGCCTCTGTGTCTGTTTTTCCTCTGTGCCTGTCTGTCTCTGTGTCCAAACTTCCTCCTTTTACAAGGACACCAGTCAGATTAGAGCCCACTCTAACGACCTCATTTTAACTTGATTGCTTTTGTAAAGACCCTGTTTCCAAACGAGGTCACACTCTGGAGGACCTGGGGCCAGGACATCAGCATATCGTATTTGATTTCAATATATCATTTCAACCCACTATATTCCCTTTACCCGCTCAGCTCCCACTGCCAGGGCTCAGGTACAGCAGGCCAGGAATCCTGGGCCCTAACTCCCTTGCAGGGCAGAGGTTCCATGCTGAGAGGGGCATCCTTAGATGAAGGGACAACCACTGCTCATTCCTAGAGCAGTGACTATTCCTAGAGTCACTATGGGAGAGGCAGGCTGGTTTCCCTACCCCCAGCTCTAGGGCAGTGGCACAGAAGTTCTGCCCAGGGAGATAGTCAGGCTTTATGGAGGGAAATGCCACAGCTTTTCCTGAAGGGACTGATTTTCTTTGGAAATAAGCCTGAGGAAGCTGTCGAAAATAATGAACATCTTGGTGGCTAACAATTAAGAGGGGGCTGGTAAAGATATTCATGACAACAAATAAAATGTAAGAAATGTATCAGAGAACTGTCTACAGAGCCAGGCGAAAATGGCCTTCGAGGATTGTGGTCATCCCCTAGGACTCGGAAGGCTGTATACACACGCTGGGCTGCACCCACTTGGGAGACATCAGAGTGGAAAGCACAGGGACTTGAAATCCTTCCCTGAACCACACACAGATCTCTCAGCAAAACAGCCTTACTGACTCCAAGGGCTTAAGCTTAAACTCTGACCTAGCAACAGCTGAACAATGAGCTGCTCTGACCCAGTGGGGATTCTTAGGAAGTCAGGCTTAAAAATAAAAAATCACACTCATTTCCTGGTGGTCTGGAAGACCGCGTGCATGCCCAAGGTTGACTGTGCTCTAGGAGTGACTGGAGAGAGAAACTCGGAGCGATTAGTTCCTGAGCAAAGCTGGAGCAAAATTGGAAAGGCCCTGGACTGTGAGAGCTGTCCCCAGGCCACGTGCACAGCCAAAAGTGAAGGGCAAAGCTCTAGGGGGTTACAGAGGCTTTAGCAAAACTTTTCTCTGGTAAATGGTTTATGCAAACCTAGCATCCTGCCTGAGTAGATTCACCAAGGACTGGTCTTACTGCAAAACTCCTGAACTAGGAGATAGTCTAGGACATACACTTTGGGGAATCAGGAGCCTCACACCATGTAGAGGCATTCTGCAATGACCCTGTCACAACTCCCCTCACCAAAAAAAAAAAAAAAAAGAAAAGAAAACAAGAAAACTGATCAGAACTGGGGCCTGGAATCCAGGGTGGTTGGGGTGTTGTTCTGGAATGCAGAGCCCTAGCAGGGCCATGAGGTAGGGGGTCAGGTACAGGGGTAAGGGCAGAGGTGACTAAGAAAGTGCCATCTTTAGTTTCAAGCAGAAGTGGAAGAAAATCCTCCAGTCAGGGGTGGGGGTACCTGTTTCATCTGGAGCAATGTGTCCCTAGTATACCTGACCAGAGTCACCCAGATTAATACTAAACAAAAGGATCTTAGTCCAGGATCACCAGATCCCAGTGAGTGGGAAGAGGCAGAGACAGAGACCCAGGGACTGCAGATTATTGAACCAGATGGCTAAAGTCACTCATAAAGAGTGAGTGGAGTGGCAGGCGTTTGTAATCCCAGCTACTCAGGAGACTGAGGCATGAGAATCACTTGAGCCCAGAAGTTTGAGGTTGCCATGAGCTATGATGCTATGACACTCAACCAGGGCAGCAGAGTGAGACTCTGCCCTCCCCCCTCCCCAAAAAAAAATAAAAGGAAAAAAAGAATGAAATCATCAAGATGAAGAACAAAAGAGAATGGCCAGGCAAATTTTCAGATTTATAAAGGAAAGAAGGAATATATACATATTATATATATTAAGTTGAAAAAATAAGCTCAAATTTATCAGTAATTCTGATACTGTAAACATACATGGACTCAATGCACCAATTAAAAGATTGTCAAATTGGATTTTTAAAAACTAAATCTGGGCCAGGTACGTAGGCTAACACCTGAAATTCTAGCATTCTGGGAGGCCAAGTCTGGAGGATCCCTTGAGCTCAGGAGTTTGAGACTAGCCTAAGCAGGAGAGAGACCTTGTCTCTACTAAAAATAGAAAAATTAGATGGGCGTTGTGGCTGGTGCCCGTAATCTCAGCTACTGGGGAGGCTGAGGCAAGAGGATCACTTCAGCCCAAGAGTTTGAGGTTGCTGTGAGCTGTGATGCCACCACAGCACTCTACCCAGGGTGGCAGAGTGAGACCCTGTCTCAAACAAGACAAAAAGAACAAAACCTGAATCCACATAGGTATTGTATACAGAAGAGGCCCCACATAAAACAAAAGAGCGTGGAAACATGAAAAGTGTAAGTATAAAAAAAGATATTCCTGGAAACGACCAAGCAAGGCAGCTGAGCATCTGTAGAGATTCACAGCCCACTTATGTGGAACCCGGACACCACAACTCGTTTGGTGGCCATCCTGGCCCCTGAGCGGAATAGTGCAGCTTACCAGCCACATGTGCCCCTGTCATCGCCCTGTATTTTGTCGCTTTAGAGAAGATGATTATTTATTTTATGTGTAAGTGAATTAAGAAAATGTCAAAATCGGAAGTGAAAGGCCTTTGCTGATAACCAGGCTGCTGCAATCGCGTCAGTAGATTTGCTCAGATGCTATCTGGTGGAAACCTTGGCACGGACCGGTGGGCAGTGGGCGTAAACCGCTCTGCAGAAAGGCTGATGAGGGCCCACGGATTAGCTGCGCGCCATTGGCTATCACTGTCAGTGCTACTGGTACGCAAAGGATACATTTGGAAATAACTGGAAAAAGCCATCATCTCCCACTCTTGTAAGGTGTTTCCAATGTATTACATACTGATATGCGAGTAAGACAGCATAGGTAACCGGAGAAACGTTTCCTTACTGATAAATAACCACTCAGACCCGTGGCACAAACTTATTACAGGGATTCTGGACTGGGAAAAAACAATCGTTAGACGTTATTGTTCCCAGAGAACTGCTGTTCACACCCCTTCCTGAAAACCTTGTGAAATGCAGCGTTTCAGCTTTTATTTCCCCCCAGTAGGATATGTGCACTCTAGTCTCTGTATAAAGACGTTAGAGGCAGGATAAACTTTCTTCAGACTATATGCTTCGGACCTCAGGGGCCAAGGGAAAACTTCCTTTTCACCCTCTGGAGTTTCGCTGAAAATCACCGGCCTACAATGTAAGAACACACACCAGGGAGAATTACAGAGCAAGGACCCCCACCCACACGCACAAGGGCACAGACTGACACCCTTCTTAGGACAAAGGGAGATGGGAAAGACTCGATGCTTTTTAGGGGGGTAGTAAATGATATTTAGAGGAATTCAATGGACTTGAAGAATAGTAACAGTGGCCTGGGACAACATCTGTTGGGTTGACAGAGAAAACGATTGTTTGTGACAAAATGCTATTCAGGTGTATTGACAGACTTTAGTCCCTTCCTGCGATAGAGTTCAGGTCATGAAAACTCAGGGGAGAAACCGGAGGTGATTGTTTTCTTTTTTTTAGTGGGACTAGACTTTAGGCAGTTAAGGAAACTCTAGAGAATTTTATCCTGTGCTTTGGAAGAGACGGAGAATTGAGGGATGGGGTGGGCGTGGAGGGGCACGTCACAGAGACCTGCAAGCTTCTTCTGCAGTTCAGTGCGTCAGACAACCATCTTTTAGGATATTGGTTTTTGAACCCCAACGCAACATTCACAGAAGCCAAGACTTCATGACTCTCTAAGAATCCAGTCTTAAGAATGTCAGTTGGCAGGGTTTGGAATGATGCTGCTACGCCAAGATTAACCAGAATGCTTGACACAGACCGTCTAGACTGATGTTTGCAAACAAACCTGCCCGTAAGAGATTTGAAAAAACATTTTGTGACCCATGACATGATGGCATGAAACTTTATTCTTGCACAAAACGTTTATCAGCCAAAATGTCATTCATTAAGTTAGAGGACTTCTGGTGTCCCAGAAGTGTTGAACACTGTGAGTCATCTATTATTTTGTTCTTTGCATGATGAGGAAATTGCTGATAAATACAGATAAGGGTTGATGGGTAATCATGACAAAAACTACAACACAATGAATGTGGATTCCCATTGAAAATACGGTGAATATTTGTGATGTTAAGTACTGGCCATGAATAATTCGCGATTAGTGGTGAGCAGGAGATAATGGAAAACTACTCTTTGGAAACAGACTTCTTAGGTAGGGATCTAAGTTAGTGGGGTCTGACCCAGGAAGAAGTCATTAAAAAGGGAAATTGGTTGCAGTGTGTGTCCTCACCCGAGGACCCTATTGCTGGTCTATCATCAGATGTCCACTAAGAAAAATGTGGCATCCTCTGATTATGATAATTCAAGGAGGGTTTAATAAAAGGACTGTTTACAATGACCTAGGCAGCATATGGGAAAACCACAAGGACTAACTAGTCCAGAATCCCAGAGATGGGACCTTGGACCCGCTACACTCCCGGGCCCAGAGGAATAGGGGGAGGGAGTGTTTATGAAACTTAGAAGGAAAGGGTGATGTAGATGTCTTCCTTAAGAGGAACAATGACCTATAGCTGGTAGCATGTTGGGTGGGTCGTATCAAAGTAACCCTGCAGGGTGGGGACCAGAGGAATAACCACTCCCTCCTCCCCTCCTTCCTCAAGGGAGGGGCTTCCCACTGCCAACCTAAATGGCCCTAGGTCTGGGCTCATATAACCCACCCAGGTTAGCTTCCTTGGGCAAAAGAGCAGGGAGGAGAACGTGGAGTTGATGGGAATGGAGGAATAAAGACATCTGGCACAACCCACCAGTTTCGCCCCTCGTCATCCACTTTTGCCCTTAATCCAAGTGAAAACTGCACGTTCTCAAGATAGGGGACACAGGAGTTCCCATCGGCTCCAAGCACATTGTAGGTGGTATCAATGCAGACACACTCCCACCTGAAACCTGAAATGTCGGCTGCTACAGGTATCTTCATTTAAAGCAGGGGGCGGGGCAGTGAATTACATAACATAGACATAGTCCAAAGTTGGTAATTTGAGCTGCCTTCTCTCACTCTTTCAATGTTCCCTAATTCTCTGCCTGAACATCAGCCAAATAGGGGTCCTTTACTCCTCATTCCTATGGGATCTGAGTTCTTACTCATCTTGTTTATTAGACTGCCTGAGTATTCCATTGACCAGGACCATGGGGTAAGACGATACTAAGAGGCACCCCATGAATCCTGGTAGCTTCAGACATAGTCCTCCCTGCTGCTTTTGTGCAGATCCCCTGGTAAAGGGGATCAGTCCCCTCAGCCAATATAATGACCCCTTTCTCCACCTATTGCCTCAATGGCACAAGGAGTTTCAAATGGCTCTAATTTTTTAAAATATCACTTTGCCAAATTCTGAAAGTTTTTGGTATATCCCACTGTCATTCAACTGTAAGCATTCTTTAAATTCAAGTACTATTATCTTCTTTGAGATATCAGTTATTTAGAAGTACGTTTTAAAATTTCTAAATGTGTAAGGATTTTTAAAAACAATTTTAATTGCCAAATATGACAATACAGAAAGAAAGTGCATACAAAGAAAAAAAGCTGGAAATTAACAAGTTCAGCTTCCAAAATCAGAGGTTAAAAAAAAGGAGCTATAGAATTAGATCAAGGACTAATTGTCTACATCAAAAAAATAGAAGGCATAGAAAATTATTAGATATGGTAATAGAGTTTTACTTGTGGCTGATTATATTAACACCAAAAATTGTTTTTTTATATGGCAGCAATAAACAATTTGAAAGAATATTTAAAAGAGATGTTGCTGGGTATGGTGGCTCATGCCTATAATCCTAGCACTCTGGGAGGCCAACTCAGGAGGGTCCCTTGAGCTCACGAGTTTGAGACCAGCCTGAGCTAGAGCAAAACCCCATCTCTAAAAAATTAGCCAGGCATTGTGGCAGGTGCCTGTAGTCTCAGTTATTTGGGAGGCTGAGGCAAGAGAATCGCTTGAGCCCAAGAGTCTGAGGCTGCTGTGAGTTATGACATCATGGCACTCTACCAAGGATGACAGGGTAAAACTCTGTCTCCAAAATAAATAAATAAATAGATAAATAGATAAAATTAAATGAAATAAATTAATAAATAGAGGCCGTGCCTGAGGCTCAAAGGAGTAGGGTACCGGCCCCATATGCCAGAAGTGGCAGGTTCAAACCCAGCCCCGGCCAAAAACTGCAAAAAAAAAAAAAAATTAATTAAGTAAATAAGTTAACAAGAGAGATACCATTTACAATATCCATAAAATCTTTGAAGTACCTGAGAATCTAGCTGAAAGTGTGCAAGACTTGTCTGCATAAAATTATAAAACCTAACTGAAAGATTAAAGGACACCAAAATAAATGGAAAGACAACTATTTTCATGAATAGAAAACTAATATCATATAGATGTCAGTTCTCCCACCTGATCCATAGATATCCATGGGTCTCATGCAATTAGAAAAACATCTCAATAACCATTTTCTTTTTTTAATCTTATTTTTATTTAGAATTTCATTAAATTATGAGCTTTAAACAGAAGAGCAAAGCACTTGAAATTACCAAGGTACGCCTTCAGAAGAATAAAGTGATGAGAGATGTCCTCTAAAGAGCAAGACTTAGGCTAAAGCAATGGAAATGAAAACAAGGTATTATGCGGATTGGCCCAGGGACCTGACAATTTAGCAATAGAAAGAATAGAGAGCCCAGAAATCTCAGGCACAGGAGGTGTTTGGTATATGACAGAGACAGTTTTGCACAACAGTAGGGAAAGAAGGAACAGAATGAAAGAATGGGTCATGGGCAATTGCTCAACCACACAGAGCACAAAACAAGATGGAGCTCTAACTCAAAGACTGGTTATCCGGTGATTTGGGCCTGGGGCGTGTGCCCTCATTTATAATTTACTATAGATGCATTAAATTGTAAAAGCAGTACTTTGAGAAGACATCTAGGACAGTATCTACCTAACCTTTGAATAGGGAAGGGTTCCTTAAATCAAACAAAAATAAATAAATGTTTTGATACGTTTGACTGCCTGAGCTCAACACACCATCTTCATCAGAAGATGCCAGCAAGAGGAAAGACAAACCAAACACTAGAAGATATTTCGAGACCTGTAACTAAGGAAAGATTCGTATCCAGAAGACAGAGAGAAGTCTCACCTATCAACAAGAAAAATACCGACAAGTATATAAAACCTGGGCAAAACTATGAGCAGGTATTCTGCTAAAGTGGAGAAAAACAAAGACCAAATAAACAAAAAGATGCTCAGGAGGAAGAAGAAGGAGGCAAATTAGCTCAATCTCTTTGGAAAACCATTTGCAATGATTTTGTAAAGCTGAACATTTCCATGTTTTATGACTCAGCAATAAACCATTGCCTATGACCAGGAGAAGCAGAAACACCTACGGCAGCTCCCTCCTTAATAGCTCCCAACAACGTAAACAAGCCAAACACCTGTTCAGAGAACAGTAGGTGCCTACCGTGATGATAGCACAATGACAGGATGAATGGATCTGAGCAGTACAATTGAATTAAAAAAATGAAGCGCCAAAGAGCACTTCATTTTGTTTCTCCAAAATTCAAGAACTATGACCAAACAGCACACAAAAAATTCAGGGTAGTGGTTACTTCTGGGAGGGAGGCAGTGAATGCTCAGGGGAGGAAGTCGCAGGGGGATACACACAATCGGTACTGTCATTTGTTCTCCTCCTGGGGGTTGGTTGGGCGGGCTGCTCGCAGCTGTTTGTTATATTGTGCTTTATGGCTCACATAGGCGTTACACATGTTACTGTGTGTGGATCCAGTATGGCATTAGAGATATCATAGACTTATAGATTAAAAGTTCAAAAATTGATATCCACGGGAGACTTTTATTCTATAGTTTACAGAACTTTGACTTCGTTATGTGGGTTCATTATCAATATTAATTCCCTGCCATGGGTCACTTTGTACAGATTTTGTCAATTAAGTGATACTAATCAATTTTCCCTCTCCTGGCCCCAGAAGGGCATGGAAGGAATAAGGTTGTCATTTCACCTCTCTGAAACGATTGAATGATGTTGGTAATTCTGAGAGGGAGAGGTTTGTACTGAACAAGACAGCAATAGGCAATCTGTGAACGTGACCTAACATGTTTTCCTACTTTGCTGGCCAACGATGGAAGGGGGCTTTCCTGAAAGACAGGGTGGGATGAGGCTGGGGCTTGGTGAGCCTTGTCTGGGAGAAGAAAGGCCAAGGTAGGAATTCAAACCCAGCACTGTCATCGGAAGGGACTTGGAGCTCTCTTCCCGGGCTGAAAACTTTGGGACTTTCCATCACTGAAGTTCTGGTTACTATTCTGTTTCCCTGCAAACAAGTGCAGTAAACCCTTACAGTAGCCATGGTGTGGAGGTTTATCTTTAGGGGCAGCGAGGAATGAGAGCAAAGGAGCTGGGTGTGGAGGTGGGGACAGAGAGGGGGCAGTTTATGCTAAAAAAGAAAGGCAGACAGCTACCCACTGGAGGCTGCGAGGAAGGGAAGGAAAGAAAGCAGGGGAGGCCGTGGGACCCCAGGACTGAAAACACAGATTTTATCTCCAACTCTTCTAGCTTGGATAACTTGGGTAAAAGACTCAGTTTTCCCATCTATAAGATGGGAGAGCAGTAATAGTATGTGCTTGGTTAGGGTTTTTATGAAAATAAGGAAATATACTGCCTGGCACATAGCACCCACTCAATACATGCAGACTTAATAAAAAGAAGCTGAAAAGAAGCTTTAACAAGAAACTCCAAGCAATTTGAGATGGTGACCATGGCATCTGGGAAGAGGGGCACAGTGGACGCTGGCTGGAACCTGGAGAGAATCCCAGACATCGCTTTTCTATTCCCACCATCCCCCTATAACAATTCCTTCGAGGAAGAAAACTCCCCCAGACACATGCTCCTGGCTATGAAGTGGACTCACACAAGCTCTGTTCTTTTCCTCTTGCGCTGCTTAGGAGAATTCATCAACAGCTCTCTCACAGGGCAGGATGGCCTTGTTCACCCCTCTGACATTTAATGTAAATTTGACACTTGACAGGTGGGCCCAAGTAACTCAAGTGGGGACATCTGGTGATTTTGGCCTGGGGCATGTGCCCTTTCTGCTTGGAAGATGGAGCCCTTAAAACCCTCTTGCAGATCTCAACATCTCACAACCTAAGGATCTGGGCTATTAGAGCCTAGGCCCTCTGAAGATCAGTGTGTGTGTGTGTGTGGCTTTATGGATTATTGTTTATCACAATGTTCGTATTTTCCTCCTTTGGTAGTAACACCTTCCTTGATGTTAAGGATATCAACTCTGTAGCTAGTATATATTTTCATAAACTTTCGCCCTCAGGTGGTTGTTTTCTGTCTCCTCCAAGGTGGTTTGGAATAGCTGTGTGACTGCCCTTTAGCTCTCAGGGGGTAACCTGTTTTCTAAATTCTGGAAGGCTGTCAGTTAGTGGCTCTTAAAGTGCTCGTAAACAGAGAAAACCCAGGAGTTCCCTAATCAATTTAGTCCCAGGAATTCGTTTGTTGATTCAGTAACCAGCCCTTTCCCAATCCAACGTCAGGCCATTTCCTTATTTTCTTCCCATATAAATACCCAGTTATCGTATTAAGCTGTTGTCTCTCAGCGCCAAACCCGGCTGTCTGTACTTTGCTTCGTTGTAGTGGGCGGTAGGGGGACTCCCTGGCCACAGTGGTGTGGGCTGGTTCCCTTTTGCACTCTGCTAGTGGGGGTGCTAGAGGGAAGCTGAGGGCCTGCAGGGAGGTAGGACTTGCCCCTTCTGCCTCCTGGCCACCCCAGGGAGCCCCTGCAGGGAGGTAGGACTTACCCCTTTGCCTCCTGGCCGCCCCAGGGAGCCCCAACTCAGGAAGGCTACTTCCCCAGCCCGGCAGTTCTTCCCTATGGCCACAGTTCAACCCCTTCAGCAGTGTTTCTGTCACTGGCAGAACTAACTTCAGTGAGTGATGCCCTTTCCTCTCTAGCCCCCACCCCAGACACCAGTGTCGGCTGAGCAGCGGCCCCTCCTCCAAGGTCTGAGCTGCCCCCTCTCA
The DNA here is from genome assembly GCF_000181295.1 of Otolemur garnettii. Taxonomy (NCBI): domain Eukaryota; kingdom Metazoa; phylum Chordata; class Mammalia; order Primates; family Galagidae; genus Otolemur; species Otolemur garnettii. Next base: position 10,860,490 of record NW_003852402.1, on the reverse strand, counting down.
GCTTCTAAGGTTTTTTAAAATTTCAGATTAATACAAGGATATAATTAGGTTACAATGTTTTCATTTGTTATATAAGGTCCCTGTTGTAGTTGTGCCCCTCACCAAGGAGGTGTGCCATATAGCCATATACTCTTACTGTGTGCCTGTTAGGTGAGACCTCATCAATTCCCCTCCTACTCTCCCTTCCTCCTTCTCTCCCTTCCTCCTCCCCCTCCCTCTTCCCCTCTCCCCTCCCCCCAACTTGAATTCAATTGAGTTTTTCTCTTATGTGGGTATTAGATCATCCACTGACTTCCTATTAGTATTGAGTACATTGGATGCCTGCTTTCCCATTCTTGCGATACTGTACTAACAGTGAATGTTCTCCAACTCCATCCAGGCTAATACAAAAGTTGTAAAGTCTCCATCTTTTTTATGGCTGAGTAATATTCCACGGTATACTTACACCACAGTTAAAAATATATGGGCAGCGCCTGTGGCTCAGTGAGTAGGGCCCTGGCCAAACTGCAACAAAAAAATAGCCGGGCATTGTGGCAGGCGCCTGTAGTCCCAGGTACTCAGGAGGCTGAGGGAGGAGAGTCGCCTAAGCCCAAGAGCTGGAGGTTGCTGTGAATAACACCATGGCACGCTACCGAGGGCAACAGAGTGAGACTCTGTTTCCAAAAAAAAGTCTGGAACACTTCACGAATCTGTGTGTCACCCTTGCACAGGGGCCACACTAATCTCCTCTGTATTGTTCTAAGTTTAGCGTATGCGCTGCCGAAGCAGCGTTACAATTCCATTCTCTTCCATTTGTTCCCTCTGGCCTAGAGATGGAAGCTACGGCTTGCAGTCATTACCTCCATGATATCTTGAAGTTCTCTCTTCCCAGCCCCAAACTTCCAGTTATCTAACAACTTTGTACCTAATTAACAAGTCTTTATCTTAAATTCTCTCTGGTCAAATAACTGGGGTGATTTTTTTTCTCTGGATTGGACCGTGACTGCTATAATGAACATAAAGGCAGTCCCCAAGTTACCAACTTCCTTACAAACTTCCAACTGAGGTGAGACTCAAGCTGACAAACAGGGGTTATTACAAGTCGTAGGTAAATGTACCTGTGCTAACTTACATACAAACTCAACCTAAGAACAAACCTGTGAGAACCTATTTCGTTTGTAATCTGGGAGCTGCCTGTAATAATGTTGATTGCATTGTCACTTTCTGAGACTTAGGCCTGCATTCCACACCTCATTCTACTTCTAGTGTAGGAAGTAACCAAGTAAACGCTCCCCTGGGTGGTTCTCTCTCATTCTGCTCCCCTTCCCTTTTTTTTTTTTTTTTGCAGTGTTTGGCCAGGGCTGGGTTTGAACCCGCCACCTCCAGCATATGAGGCCAGCACCTTACCCCTTTGAGCCACAGGCGCCGCCCTCTCCCTCTTTTGGTTCTCAAAGTCCTACTGCCAGACTGCTCTTATTTCTAGGAAATAATAATAATAATGGCATTTATTATAAATTTATCATGCGCCACAAATTCTTTATTTGTATTTTCTTAACTATTCCTCAAAACAACCCTGTGAAAGAGATACTAGTGTTAGCTCCATTTCATAGACAAAGACATTGATACCCAGACAGGTTAAAGGGTTTGCCCAGGACACACAGCTGTCAGTGTCAGGGTCAAAAGCCAGCTAGGCAGGCTGACCCCAGGGCCTGCGTGCTTCACCGAGGGCTGGTGGTGGTATGGAGAGGAAATGGCTCTGCAGGACATGACAGCCTGAGGGAGGAGAGAAAGGGAAGGCGCTGAAGTCATCAGGATTGCCGTGGTGTGGATTGGACCTTGGTAGATTCTGGAAGCACAGAATGAGCTGTGAATGAGCTGGGGCTTGTAGAGGGCAGGAATGGGGGAGATGAGCTCCTCTAGTGGAGAGGGAGGCAGGCACTCGGGGAGGGTGGGCTTGAGTGGGAGCAAGAGAGTGGTGTGTGTGTGCTGAGGCTGCCTGAATGAAGCACTGTGAGCTGTGCTGTGAACAAGAGTACATCACCCTGGTCCTGGAGGCTGGAAGTCTGAGATCGGAGATCAGCAGGGCTATGGAGGGGCTGTGGTTCAGGACTCCCTTCTGGGCTTGTACACGGCCACATTCAAGTTGACATGGTGCTCTCTGTGTATCTGTCTCCAAATTTCTTCTTTTTAAGAGGATACTCTATGGGATAGCCTCTATAAAGGCCCTATCTTCAAATTAGGTCACATTCTGCGGTACTGGGTCTTAGGGCTTCAACATATGGATTATAGGGAGTCACAAGTCAACCCACAGAGGAATGAAGAGAACAGGGGAGAGACCAAGACAGGTGGTGATGTTGCCAGACCAGGAATTCAGTCCCTCGGATACAGGGAAGGGTGTGGAAAGGCTGAGGGATCCCATGGGGGTCCAATCACGGCTCAAAGGAAGTCCTGGGTCCTGAGGGATGCCCTGAGAACCTGGGCTTCTGGAAGGGACAGGGAGAAGCCAACAAGTCAACATGCTAGGCCTGGTTCTGATGGCCTCTTAGAGGCAGTAATGGCCACTTGCAGCTGGCCCAGGGCCACCAGACGGCTGATCTTTCTTCCACTAATAATTTGGTATCAGTGGGAGGTAAAGGCCCCCTCAGGGACCACTCATAGGCAGCATTGGGGCTGGGGGTCCATCCTCCCAGAAAGGGAAGGACAGGCAGTGTCCTCTGAGTCCATCATATAGCAGGAGCCTTACTCAGTGCCGCTGGCTATTCCGGGCACCATAAAGGCAAGGGATAGAGTTCTGGAAACTTGTGTCTTCTCTCAGTCAACCAGACTTACCCCCTTATCTAGTTTTCCCTTGTAATTGGTGGAGAAAAAAAATCCTAAGACTACAGAACACACTTGTGGCTGCTGTGAGACATCCTGCCTCAGTTGGGGGAGCAGGAATCCCTGAGCCTGCAAAGGGAGTAGCCCTGTGAAAAGAGGCAGGTGACAAAGAGAATTTCTAGAGCCCTCGGGAAAGCCTGCCCCATCAGCTGGGCTGGAAGGACAGGGTGGTGCTGGGGTTGAATGCCTGGGGCAGCTGAGACTAGGGAGACCCCAAAGGCCTTGGATCCCAGGGCTGAAGACCTCACAGTCCAGATCCACCAGCCTTCCTCACTGGCCTCCCCACCAGGTCACAGCAGCTCCCTGCTCTACCTGAGAGGCCACCAGGTGTGAATGGCCCCATGTGTCCAGCCAGCTCCCCCACGCCCTTACTAATCACCCAAGACACACGCTCACCACTTCCTCTGTCATACCCAAGAAACCATCAATTTGAAGGAGTCAAATTATGCAACAAAAAGATAGCATTCTAGAGATCCGGCCCAAACCACACATTAAGGGAGAAGCAGAGTCTCACGGAGACCTGAGAGAAGATGTGTTTGACACTAGGGACAGAGCGTGAGTGCTCCATGAGTCCCGGATAGGCTCCTGCCAGTGAAAGTGGGGTGGAGTCCTCAGGACAGGGCAGGGGCCCGTGGGCCTGAGCTTCCTTCTTTCTTCTCCTCCAGCCTCCTGGCCAGGGCCAAGCCACAGGCTCCCCATGGCTGGGCAGGGCCCCTGCCAGACTTCCCACTCCACATCCACCTCTCTAGGCTCCTCCAAAGGCACCTCCAGCCCTAGAATGCCTCCACCAGAGGCAGCTATATGCTTCCAACCACATTTGCAAGACCTGTCTGTCCAGCCCCTCCGTGGAGTCTGTCAGGCCCTGAGTTCTCACCTGGAGCACAGTCTGCAGCCTCACAGAACAGCCTTCTCAGTATGGCCCACCTGCACTTTGGGCTCTGGTCTTCCTCACCCCACACTGGGCAGCTCAGGTCCATCCCTATCTCTGGGACTAGCCCTGGTCTGAACAGGAGGAGCTCAGAGCGCCACAGCTGCTGCCCTGTCCTCCTTGAGCCTCTGTCTTCACTTCTAGGGGCGGCCTTGTTTCTGGGACACAGGGCGTAATGCCACCTGGCAGCTATGTCCCTGTGTTCCTTCCCATACTGGTGCCCTATGCCAAGGAACACAAGAGGGAGGGACACCTGGTTCTGCCCCGTCCCAGCTCCCTCCTGCCCTTTTCTGCTGGGCTCTAGGCCCAGTTTCAGGGCCCACCCTGAGAATAACCCTGCTTTCCCTCACTGCAATCAGCATGGGGGGAACACCCCTCTCTTTGGGCAAGTACTGCCTGCCCGCTGTCATGGACTGAAGTCCCCTAGCTCTGAAGTGTCCTGCCTGGAGACCTTGGGAAACAGCCCCATCTTTAAGAAGCAAGTGTCATTGTTTCCCGGGAAGAGATTTCCCTGCGCCTGCTCCCTGAGGAGCTGCCAGGTTCCTCCTGCACAGATTCCATGTTGATGGCTCTAATCTTCCTTTGGACTCCAAACCATGCTGTTCGGTTCCTGCCATCTCTTTCACCACCTTGGCCAGCTCTGGGGAACCTGCAGGTGGTTTGGGGAGCACAGTTTTGAGCCTCTTCTCCACTTCCCCATTTTTGGCTCAGGAGGCAACTGCTGGGGCAGAGGTGGATGTCTGGCACTTTTCTGGCCCTCAGAGGAGCTAGTGGCTCCTGGTAAAGTCATGGGGATGGTCCAGTGAGGGCGGTGTGGCAGGCAGGTGGGATTCCAAGGGCTCAAAACACAAAGCAGGATGTCAGACTAGCACTCAGCCCCAGGAAAACAAATTCCTTCCACAAAGCCTGAAAAAACCATTCTCCGTATACATGACCTGGTATCACCTTATGACAGCCACCCTCAGTTTCTCTATCTCTCCCACCCTGTTCCTGTTCCCTATCTGGGGGAGGCGCTGCCCCCCCAACCCTGTCCCCACTCAGCTGTGCAAAGAAATGCCTGGTGGCCACCCTTCCCGACTCCTTTGTGCCCAGACAATGGTATTTGTTCCTTAAATACATCTAGCCTTCCCCCTCCCCGCCATTATCAGCACCAAAGTCTCAGCCAGGATCATCATCTTCCTCTGGTGACTGCCCACTTGTCAGGTCCCTTCCAGTCCCTACCTCTGACTGTTCCCAGCACAGCCGCCGGAGCCTCCTCTTCTAAAAGGAAATGTGATCAGGAAGGTCCCTGCTTGAAACTCCCACAGCTTCTCAGGGACCACAGGATCAAGTCCTGAATCCTTACCATGGCCCAAAAGTCCCCTGGATTCTGGGTCCTCATCACATCTCAGGCTTATCTCCCTCTCCCTGGGCTCCAAGCCAGCTCTTCCCAGTTCCTCAAATGCATTTTTGTAAGTTATTGTGCTTTTTAAATGATTGTAAAAATAGTACAGCCCATGGTAAAACTTTGGAAAAATCCTTGTGACCATCTGGTTAATGTCTCTCTACCTCTCCGCCTCTACTCACTTCCCTGTTTGGGAGGGAGAGAGACTGTTTCACACCTGCTTCTAGAGACATAGAAACTCTGGACTATTGTCCAGGCCTCTGGATGACATAGCCATGGCCGCGGCTATGCTGGCTTCTAAAATTGGGCTGTGTGGGGAAGACTAATTTGCAGCCCGGGGCTCTGACCTTGATGGAGGCTTTAAGTGGACATTTGAGATCATATCAAAGTAAATGGAAGGTTTATCACGCTGTCCCACTCATCTGCCTTCTGAGTTAGCCATGGTAACTGATCAAAGAAAAGATGGCCAGTTCCTCAAAGATGAACAATTACTTCTTGATAACTTCTCAACTGCCTGTATAGGACAGAAAATTCTCAATTTACTTTAGATTGTAAGATAGTTATGATCACAGCTGCTACTTCATCGCAACCTTTACTGCTGGTTACACCAGACATCATACAAAATAACTGATGCATAAAAACCTTCAGATACCAGAATCTTTCCAGGATTATAAAAGTGTCAGGAGAGTTGCAGGAAAAAATTTCAAAACATTGGAGTAATACCCACAGCTCCCTTTGCACAGGTGGTGAGTGAGGGAAGGGGGCAGAATTGCCGAGGTCTCAGGCTCTCCAGGAAGGGTCAGATCTGAACACTGGACAGGACGCATCTGAATGCAGGGACAGGTAATGGGTATCGGTCAAAGGGGGCAATCAAAGCCACGAGGGGACAGACAAGCGTGGAGGAGTTTCCTGTGTCAATTCAGTGGTTTAAATAGTCATTCAACTAAGTGGGTACATCGAGCTGCAGAGCTGTCAGACTTTGAATGGGAAAGACAAAATGAAGCTCTAAAACAAATGAAAACTGGATGGGCTTCTATCCTTCTACCCCCTTCCCCAGAGCCCAGGGGAGCAGGGCCAGGTGACATTAAGGGTCCAAGCTGTGGTCACTGTTATAAAGAGAAAAATCAAATGCAGAGGAAAGAAACAGTAGTCCAAGGTAAGGTTTCATTCAATGCTCCTCAAACTGTCATGCGCTCACCCATCACCCGGGATCTGGTTAAATGACGAATTCCACTTCGCTGGGGCACCTGTGAGGGTTGCGTTGCTACGTTTCTAACAAGGCAGCAGACACTGCTGCTGCTGGCCTGGGGACCACACTCGGAGTCACAAGGGCCTTGGGGGAATATTCGGGAGAGTCTGTGGAGCAAAGAAAGATGACATAAAGGGGAACTGAATACACAGCATGTAAGAGGGTGCATGTGGCAGACGGGGTGCCGCTAGCTGCAGGCACCCACAGAACCACTGAAAGTAGCCAGGCACAAAAGGTTTGTCACTGCTTGGACACAGAGTCTGGGGACTCTGGGCTCAGGGTCTCAACCCCTTCACGAATCCAGGTGCTTTCCCCTCTTTCTGCTCTGACACCTCAGAATATGAGTGACATGCAGACTTGTCCAGAGGTAGGAATGAGGGTCTTGTCCCTCTAAGACATGTCCCTTTCTAAGCCAGTCTCCAGCAAGAGGAGGATTACCATGAGTAGGTTCAAAGAATCAAGTTCCTCCTTCTTGGGTCTAGGGACAGGAATATATTTTATATCCAGGATCTGATTTCTCCATTGTTTTTGGTTCTTGGAGGTCTACACTCTTGTCAGTCCTTTCTGCTTACTCTCACTCACAGTGGCTTGTTTCTCTGCGATTTGGTGATTGTTAATTCTTGTTAGTTATGGGCTTATCTAAGGGAGGATATGGCTATGTGGAAATGGTTCAGAAAAACTAGTATCTTCTACAGATGGTTGACTAGAGCCTGGTGGCTGAGAGAAACTGGGGGTCTGCCTGTTCCATCGCTCTTCCCAGTAACTGGCCAAGTCGGTGTAAAAAGCCATGTAGTTGTGTGTCCACATGGGTGTGCCTGCTCCCGCTGTGAGTGCAGCTGCCTGGAGCTGTGTAAAGAGGAACCAGGGACAGACAGAGGAGGATGTTCTCTCCTGACACCTGTGTGAGGTGGAGGGCATCTAGGCAGCCTGCTTTCACCGACTCCAGGCTTGGGTCCACAGAGGCAGGACACTGTGTGGCTTCCACCAAAAATGGAAGCCTCACACCCAAGGAGCTCTCACTGCTGTCTCTTTGGGCTTCCCTTGTGTCCATATTTCCAGGGTCTCCTTCCCCCACCATGTGCCTCCTCCTACTTCTCTTATCCCAGACCTCAGACTCTAACCCAAACCCTCCACCCACTGCCACCTGCTCTGCAAGCCACCTCCCCTGCCTGGCCCAGCCTCTGGAGACTTCATTATACAGAGCAAGTCACAGGCAGGAGATGGGGTCCTTGCCCTTCAGAAACAGAAAGGAGCCTGTAGATCTCCCCAGAAGCCAGGGCTGCTATCAGAGAGCTGGAGCCCACAGTGTGTGCAGGGATGGAACTCTCTAGGGGAGAGGGCTTGAGTGAGACCTGGGCAGTTATGGGGCCTTGGAAACACCATCGCTTAAGGGGTGGGAGAAGAAAGAAGAGATGTCAAAGGAGCCTGCAAAGAGCCTCTAGAGAGAGCAAAGAGAACAGAAAAGGGGGGTGTCATGGAGACCGGGGCACAACCTGTGCCAGGAAGTGAGTGTTCAACAGAGCTGGATTCTGTTGCAGTGGTACCAAATGATGACCCCAGATTGGGCAAAGCGAGGTCCTTGACCTTGTCAATGTGGGGTTTGTGGAGCATCTGCCTGGAGTGAGAAGGGGAAAATGCTGATGGTGCTGGTAGATGGGGCTTTTCAGGCAGGCTGTCTGAGAGGCCTGGTTCAGGGAAGCTGGCAGAGGTGAGACGTGGGCTGGTGGGAGTTCTCAACTAGCTGTGGGGAAGGGACCCCGCCCAGGGTGCTGGGAATCTTTGGGGGGTGAGTTTGTGAGCAGAGGAGCAACAGATGACTCTGGTGACCACTCAGGGTCATTTGTTGCACAATTCAAGAGACGCTGCTCATAATCCCCTAGGACACCATGTGGATGGTGCCCCCTGGAGTTGTGCGGCACAGTAACCTATGAGGAGACACAGGTGCTGAGAACGGTGTGAGGGGGGAACCCTTTGATGGAACACTCTTGGAGACATAATTAAGGCCTGATGTAATCAAGTTGTAATTAAGGTGGGTGGCAGAGGAACAGATAGAAAGTGACAGATGTCTGAGGCTTTGCCTTAGCAGAACAATCACTAATTCAGCTCTGCTAGGAGGTGGGATGGGAAGAGGGTGAGGGCCTGACTAACTTGTTTACAGAAAGACATGCAGGACAGGGGTCAGCTGTGCTGGGGAGATAATGAATTGAGGTTTTGATAGTTGCAGTTGCACAAGAAAGAAGGAAGTCCACTTAGATACTATAAAACTGGAAAAAAAAAATGTATGATGGTAGATAAGTTCCCAGACAAGACCCACAAAGGGAATGTGATATTTACCCCCATAAGGACCACTGGAAGAGTGTATAGCCTTTGAGATCAGTGTAGGGAGGCCACATGTGTCCTACTGAAATTATCTTTCGGTGTCTATCTTGCCAAAGATGGGATGAGGTCCACTCCCATCCTGTCCTCTGCATTTGCTTCAACCACATTCTAGCCCATTCAACAGACATCTACAACTCCCAGCCTCGCGTATCAGAAATAAGCAGCGCAGTCCCTGCTCCTGAATGTCAGGCCAGTACGGCAGCATAACATGGTGGGTGCTGAACTAGTGGTTCTGCAAAGGATGGAGGAGGGCAGAGGCGGGATCTTGCTGAATTTCCTATGGATGTAAAGCACTCCCTGGATCATCTTTCTTCCCAAAGTCCCAGGAGATGGAGTGTATGGGGGAAGAAAATGTACAGAAAGCTTAGGACCCATATTTACTCCGGAGATCCAGATTTTCCAGCCATGAAGTGGCTGTGACCTTGGGGTGTCACTCACTACTCGTGAGCCTGGAAGTAGGGTTTGGGCCAGTCCTACCAGAGACCCTCCATAGGATGATCTCCATAGCTAGCCAGGTCAATGAGTAGACCCCAGGGATAATGAATTGGAGGGCAAAAGCCACCACGTCCATGAAGGTTACCTGGATATTCCTTTTCCTCTGCCTGGCAAGAGTCTCCATAAACTTCAAAGTCTAACTCTGGGGGCATTTTCTCTGTGGATACTCCTCTAACTTCCCAGGAGATGAGTCTCTGGCTTCTACAAGCTTCCACTGTAAGTAGGGGTCCTTCTGGTACATAGGAAAAAGAGTTCTGTGTAGTCACCTCTCTAAATTGTAAATTCCACGATGTCATCTTCATACTCCATTACCTAGAACAAAGCAGGCGCTCAGTGCTCTTTGGATGGATGAACAAATTAATGAATGTCAAAGTCTAATATCCTCCTTCACAACCCAGTGCCAATGTCACAGCCCCTGGAAGTTGTCCCTTGGCTGTCCAGATACAAGTTGTCTTGCTTCTCCTCGTGCTCCAGTAGGATGCTGTTTAAATGCCTAAGATAGAACAGGGCTGTTCTTTTTCTGTAAAACAAACAAACAAACCAAAAAGAAAAACAGATAGTAAACACGGCTTTGTGGGCCACCTGGTATCTGTTTCAGCTACTTGATTTTGCTATTGTAGCAAAAAACGTGGTGCGGCTGTGGAGAACAGAAACAGATGAGCATAGCTGTGTTCTAGTAAAACCCTTTGCAGACAGTAAAATTTGAATTTCACAGGATTTCCAATGTCACAAATGTTACTCTTCCTTTGATTTTTTTCACCAACCATTAAAAATTAACAAAACATTTTTAGCTCCTGGGCTGAACAAAAACAGTCCACAGTCTATCTTGGTCCTGTGGGCCAGAGTATACCAACACCTGATATTAAGATCAGCTTGCTAATAGGTTTATTTTAGTCTTTCCTAGTAGTCTGTAGAAAAAGCAGAATAATTAAGAACACACACTTTGGGCATGATTGCGCATACCTGTAGTCCCAGCTACTTGGAAGGCTGAGGCAAGAGGATGGCTTGAACTCAGGAGTTTGAGGTTGCTGTGAACTATGATGATGCCACAGTACTCTACCCAGGGTGAAAGAATGAGACTCAGTTTTGAAGGGAAGAAAGAAAAAAAGAGAGGAAGGAAGGAAAGAAGGAAGGAAGGAAGGAAGGGAGGGAGGGAAGGGACTTCTGAAATGTTTCCAATTTTAATGAAAACTGTAACCCACAGATCCAAAAGTATCAATCAGCCCAAGCAACATAAAAATGAATAAACCCATATCAAAGGACATATAATCAAATTTCTGAAAGCCAGTGATAAAGAGAAACATTTTAAAGCAGTCAAAGAGAAAAAAGAAATATGAAATTCTGAGAGAAAAGTTAAGAGTAATCACAGATGTTTTGTTAGAAACACTGGAAGCCAGAAGACAATGGATTAGCTCTACTAAAGGGTGAAAAATCCTGCCATTGTATATATATTGAAAATATCCTTCAAAAATAAAAGCAAATAAAGACATTTTCAAATAACAACAAAAAGAACACAGACTTTGGATACAGATGGGTCTGTATTAAAATTCTGATTCTAATTGCCTTCTCTCTCTTTCTTCCCTTTCATGCAATGTCATTAGGCAGCATCCTAGGAGCCAGCCCAGCTGGAGCCAGGACTCATACAAGGAGGCGATATTAATTTTCCAGGGCTGCCCTAGCAAAAGGCAGGGGAGAGAGGGCTTAAAACAACAAGCCCTCTCTGTCCCGGAGGCTGGAAATCCCAAAACTCAAGGGGCCAGCAGGTCCTATCTGATCTCGCTAAGGGAGAATCCTTCCCAGATCTTCCAACTTGCTATGGTTCCTTGACAATCCTTAGTGACCCTTGGCTTTAGACACACCACTCTGGTCCCATGCTGCCTTCTCCCAGTGTGTCCTCTTGTTGCCTCCCCTTTAGGGCCATCTGTATCTAAACCTCCCTCTTCTGTGAGAACACTGGTTACACTGGATTAGGCCCATCCTAAAGGCCTCATTTTAACTTGATCATCTTTGCAAAGACCCTATTCTGAGATCTTGGAAGTTAGGATTTCAGCACATCTCTTTGGGAGGTACAATCTAACCCCTAACAGGGGCTATCAGTGCAGGGCAGGGCCCACCCAGCAGGGAGGTGGGCTACATGCAAGGAAGTGGGGAGGAGACTTGGGGAGGAAAGGGAGCAACTAAGTAAACATTCCAGAGACAACAATACCAAGAAGGGAGGTAGAGATGTAGTCAGGGCAAATGCTAGAAAGAACCCTGCCATGAAGGACTGGAATTGCACTATCAGTGTGAACTTACAGCTCTCAGAACAACAGATACAGAAAAAAAACATAGCTATAAATATGCATGTTCATTCATCCATTTCCCAGCTCTGTACACTGAAAGGCTTGAAGGCAGTGACCCTCCCCACAGGGAACAAGCACACCTTGTGCTTAGATCTTGGCTCTAAATACCTTCTCCATTCAGGGAAACCAGAGCTTCTTGGAGAAATGCCCAAGTCCAAAGCTAGGGCAGGAAAAGTACAAGCTGAGGCTGGAGCATCTTAAGGAGCCTGAAAGTCAGGAAGGTCTTAAAGAATGATATCAAAAGTACACAAGAGCCAAAGCTGTGACAATTTAAGCATTAAAAGAAACAATTATTATAACTGACTATAAAACATTTATGAGGTCTGACAATTAAGTTCAAGAACTTGCCACCACGTGCTTACATTGGCAGCACTGTACAAACAACTTGGTAAGGTTTCAAAACCTTGGTATACCAGTGTCTCATAGCTGTGTTCATGTCAATGTGTGCTGGTGTCTTGCTGAGTGGTGTTCATTGTTGTTGCATATTTTTGCATGCCCTCACAAGTGAGAGTGTCAGAGCTTGAATGAGAACAAAGAACAAACATTACATTTCTTGTCCAGTTGGAAAGAGGGGAAGTGAAATCAGGGACATGTTAGTCCAAGTTTATGGGGATAATGCCATGAAGAAAATGGCAGTGTATGATGAATTAAATATTTTTCTGAGGGGAGACAAAGTGTCACTGATAAAGAGGGGTCAGGGCGTCTGGGAACAAGCAGAAATGATGAAGACATCGCAAAAATTCATCAAATTGTGCACCAAAATCATTAGCTGACTGTGAGGAGCATAGCAGACCAAGTGAATGTCCATAGAGAAACAAGAAAATCTTCACTGAAAATCTTGGCATGTGAAAGGTGTGGCTCTTACATCACAACAATGCACCAGCTCACACCGCACTGTCTGTGAAGGAGTCTTTAGCCAGTTCACAAATAACTGTACTGGGACACCTTCCCTGCTCCCCTGATCTGGCTCCCAATGACTTTTTTCTTTGCCTGAAGATAAAGAAAATATTGAAAAGAAGATGTTTTGATGACGTTCAGGACAATGACAGCTCTGACAGCCATTCCAGAAAAAGAGTTCCAAAATTGCTTTGAAGGGTGGACTAAGCACTGGCATCAGTGCACAGCTTCCCAAAGGGAGTACTTTGAAGGTGACCGGATGAGTTGGTGAACTTAATTATCAGACATCATAATAGCACAGAAATCTGAGTCCGCACTGATTAAATAAGTGAATTAGAACATGAGAAGGAAATAAAGCTCTTCCTCAAGTAGCATGCCAACCACTAGCATTCCTTTTCAATGCAAAAGGAATGATGGAATTTTAAAAACCACCGTTTGGCAAGGATCGTAGGATAATATTTACTTTAATTAAAGAATACCATTGCATACTGAAATTATCAGTGGAAGTGAGAAGAGGAAATACGTGGTAATCACAGTGGGGTCGGTGGAAAGTAACTTTACAATGGAGAAACTTGGCCGACACCATCTTAACCAAGTGATCAGAGGGGAAAAGTTGGCACTGAAACTGATAGGACACCCTGAGAAGCATCCGGCCTCCCTTCTGTGTTATTCTGGCCAAAAATGCATAGCCTGGGTCTAACCATCAGACACACTGGTCACGGGGTAAGCGCTCAAGCCCTGGTTGCTATTAGTATTATGTTCTTGCCAATATTTTACTGGGTTTCTTAGACTCTATAATGTCATCAATTGTAAGACACATCACTCAATATGCCATCAAGGGAAAAAAATGCCCAATTAAACCCTGCCAAAGTCACTCCAGCCACACAGCCAGCACCATCTTAATCAAGGGACTATAGTGAACATCGTTAGTGATGGGACAAGTTGACACTGAAACTTTTCATTCTTAGTGGGAGCTCTTTTAGATTTATTCACATGCAGACTTGGTCCCATGCCGCTCTACTGATTACTTAAAAAAGAAAGGGACAGGCCAAGTGAAGCAGGTGAGGCGTTCCTAAGACTTCTTCACATTTTGACCCAGAGCCTTGGTGTCATTGTTCTGCCACCCAACAGTATCCTCTGTTTCCTTAGGGCCTTTAGCACTGGCCCGCACAGCAGAGGCGCCTCGGGAAGACAAGCCGAGCGGGGCACCTGGGAGCTAAACAAAGCTGCGTGTTACTTTGGTTGTGTCCTCTCCAGCCCCGGATAAGCCCCTGCAGGTCTGCTCCTCACCAGGCAGGGATGTCACACCGCCCTGCCCTTCACTCTGGCCTATCTCCCCTGGGAAGGACCCTGCAACCTATTCCCAGCCAGCTCTGCCTTTTCTAACAAGAGGACAGCAAGGAACAGCCAGGCCAGAAGTCCAGCAGCCTCAAGGCGGATTTGCACCCTCTACTTCCCTGGTTCCAGTCTGCCACTGTCCCCTTTCCCTCGGCAGGGGTCCTCCTCTCCATACAGAATAAATAGGATGGCGTTTTCTTTTGCCCCAGATTCTGTTATGGCCCAGTGGGACACTGTGACCAGAACCTTCTTTATTTAAAGTTTTAACAGTTAGTTCACCATGGATCCTTTTTGTACTAATTTTGATTTTTTTTTTACCACATTGCATCAAAAGACGATTTGATTACTGGATTTGGGGATGCCTCCTCAAATTTTACAACAGAGAGAGAAAGAGAGAGAGAGTGCACATCTCACTCACCTTTGCCTTAACTCCACCAGCCCTACTGTGCTCAGGGAGATAGTCATTCATTTACTCACCCGTTCATGTCACACATTCACTGAGGGTCTCCTCTGCACTGGCCACATGCTGGGTACTGGGCAGACAGACACAAGCCAGCCCTGAAGACAGTGTTGGAGAAAGACAATCATGAACACGCATGACTGATAGGCACAAGGGAGGGACAAGGCAAAAGAGGACACCTGGGGACTCCTAGCGCCCCGGTTACCCCCTTGAGGGGTTTTTCCCGCAGCCAGCTCTGGGCTGAGATCTTCCCACGCTGCATGTCACTAGATTCCTGCCACAGTCCTTCCAGGTTGGAGATACTTCTGTGAACATAACAGATGAAGTCGCCCAGACTTGGAGAACTTACTTGCGGGTGACTTGCATAAGGTCACACTGCAAGATGTAATGGACTTGGGAGGCCAGCCAAGATCTGGCTGGCTCTGGGCTCGCACTGGCCATGGTTATTGCAGCCCCCTTCCTCTGCATCCCCACAGGGGCGTCAGGGAAGGCTGCGTGGAGGAGGAGGCCCTGTGTGAGCTGAGGCTTCAATTATGTGTAGGAGTTTATAGGGAGTTGAAGTGGGGTAGAAGCTCTTCTGACAGAAATAAAAGTCACATGCATTTTCAGCAAAGTCACGTCGACAGTTCTAAGAAGCAGAGTGATGCTTATGAAAAGTCATTTGTGCAAAAAGTCTTGGGCCAGCATCACTTCCTCTTTCTGCTTCTCTGTTTCCTAACAGAAGCATAAATAGGAAGGGCGTGAGGCTCCCTGCTGGCTGGAGGCTCCAGAAGGAGGCTGGCTGGCCAGGCTGGCCCTGCTCCGGCCGGCCACACAGAGGTATGTCCTGGCTTTCAGAAACAGGGCTGAAGGAGGAGTTGGGGGGGAAGTGCAGGGAGTCCAGGGTAGGAAAGAACGCAGCAGCTGGGGGGTGTTGTGTGGGCAGCTGTGTTCTGGGGACTTGACAGAGTGGCTGGGGCTTGGACAGACCTCAGCCCAAACTCCTCAGACAGGCAGTAGACAGGGAGACAGCCAGGGGTGCCTGGCTGCTTGGATGTCTTATGATGCCTTTGGAAGGCCCCAGCTTCCCTGGTGGGATCCAGTTGTCCTAGTGGGAAAGACACCTTAGCTCAGGCCGAGAGACAGGCACCTGTGTACTGTCTGGCTTTGCTTTGTCACTAAGGTGTTGGTAACCATGAGAGCGACTGCTCTCTACCCTAGGCTTCTGTCTTCTCATCCACGAAATGGGGAGAGCATGGATAGTCCCTGACATGCTGGTTTTAGAAAGAGACAGAGAGCACATGCCTCTGTATGTCTGTGTGTGTGTTTGTGTGTACATGCGTGTGTGTGCGGATCCCTGGGATGCAGGAGAGACGCACAAAAGACTGAGAGGCCCGGGTGAGACCTGGACCCAGAGTTGGGTGCAGCTGGGAGGCTCACTTGGAACTGCAGAAGGGGCCCAGCCCCTTGCCCAGAGACATAGGGGGCCCTCCCCTGGCAATTACACCTCACCCTGAACTTGCTTATTTGGGTGCAGGCCTAGGTGTCTGTGTTCTGTACCCGAGTGTGTTGGCTGGCTGGGCCCCTGGGGTGTCTGCTTTGGTGTATGTGCAGGTGTGTATGCCTATCCTGAGAACGAGAGGGCAGGTGTTTCAGTGGGTCCAGATTTGGGCACGAGCCTGTGGGACCTTGCCAGACAGGCACCAGTGACAAGTCGCATATGTGCAATTTTTAGTCTTCTAAGACTGTACTGTTACTTTGCATAATGAGATCACAACATTTTTCTACCATCTTTCCTGCTTTTTAGTAGTTGTATAATGAGTAAATCTTTCCATTTAGCTTTTGGTCACTCTTTTTTATTCACTGGTTTTATTTATATTGTTCTAATATCTATGTATATCTAATATTTCTATCATTCTAATATAAGGTAACCAATATTATGGGCTAGTTCATGAGTTGTTTAATGAGTATATTGAATGTTAACTAAGAAAATACATAGATGTCTGCTCTATTAAAAATTATAATAATCCAGAATTATGTAGCATAAAAGACAAAGGTCATACATGTCTCTATTCCCTAGTCCCACATCTTACTCTCTTCACCAATATATCCTTCCAGAACGTTTCCTACGCATAATAAAAGAAAATAGTTTTTTTTCTTCTTCTTCTT
>NW_003852402.1:10816977-10843860 GCF_000181295.1 Otolemur garnettii | reverse complement strand
CCCGCCACAACGCCCGGCCATTTTTTGGTTGCAGCCATTATTGTTGTTTGGCAGGTCCGGGCTGGATTTGAACCTGCCACCTTAGGTGTACGTGGCTGGCGCCTTAGCCGCTTGAGCCACAGGCGCCAAGCCCATAGTTTTTCTTCTTATAGAAATGGGATTTTTTTCACCTAACATTACATTTTGTAATATTTCCAGATTCCCACAATATTACATATAGATTTAAGTCATTCATTGACCTTAAGAAATATGTGGCATTTATTACCATGGGCACACTACAGTTTTCCTGATCTCATACTGATAGATGCTTATGTCGTTTCCAATTTTCCACATCTATGAAAGTGTTTCTGTCTAGCTTAGATTCCTAGACATGAAATTACTTTGTGAGAGGCTATACATTTGAAATTTTAATAGGTATTATCAAGTCATCCTCTAAGTAGCTGAACAGACCCCAGATAGTAGATAAGAAGGTCAATTTATCTTTGGGTAAATTATCAGTCTTTTAATTTGGTCCGTGTGATGAATGAAAATTATTTTATTGTTGTTTCATGTTTTTCATTCCCTGATTATGAGTGAGGCTGTGCATCTCCCAAACATTTATTGACCATTCCATTTCATTTATGATGAACATGAAGATGTCCTTTGTCCATCTCCCAGGGGGTTGTTGTCTTTTTCATCTCAACTTTCGGAATGATGTGTATTCACAATTCATCTACATATGTTGAAAACCCCTTCCCCCAGATTATCACTTATCTTTCTCCTTTGCCATGTTTAAGGCATCTTCTGTCAAGTAAAAAGGTTTTGATTGTGAAGTCAAATCTGTCCTTATTTTTTCCTTTATGATTTATAGTTAATATTTACAAACTTATTTTTAATACTTCTATTATTTTGATTTTGACCTTTAGATTTTTAATCCATTTAGACTTTGGAGGGGTGAGGAATGTACAAAGGAACAACCTAACTTTTTAAAATAATTATCATCTGTCTCAACGTTGTTATTTAGGAATGTTGCTGTCCGTCCTCTCCTCAGTGATTTGAAATGCCCTTATTACGTCTAAAGGCCTATATATACTCGGTTATTTTGCATTTTGTTTTCTCTTTCATCTACCATTTTGCTCCTTATTATTTTTCCAGGTAATAGAGCCAGTCTTTCATCTTCGGTTTATTATAATTTAGAATCAGTTTGTCAAGCCCATTATAAATCTTTTGGGGTTTTCATTTTGATTGCGTTGAATTTAGAGATTATTTGAGGGGGTCAATGACTGGAGATAAAGACAACAGTGAGAGCCTCCTCCTCCTTGTGCCTTGGACAGGAAGGCACGAACATTCTTCTTTAACTGTAACATTGCTCTCAGTTTCAGCAGATATTCAGTTTCCTCCAACTCTTCCTTTACCGGGGTTTGTCCATTTAATCAGAAATGATTTGTGTATTATTAAATATGTAGGAGCCTCTGTCAAAATAAACTTATCCTTTTTCCCCCCTTTAAATCTGTTCATCAATTCCTTTTAATCATAAGTAGATTTCTTAAGATGTCACTTTTCATATATGGATACGCTCCACCTGGCCATGGTGCATTCTTCTTTTAGAAGTCTTTGTCAGGGCTCAGCTCCTATAGCTCAACTGGCTAAGGCGCCAGCCACGTACACCTAAGGTGGTGGGTTCAAATCCCCAGCCTGGACCCGCCAAACAACAATGTCGGCTGCGACCAAAAAATAGCCGGGCATTGTGGCGGGCGCCTGTGGTCCCAGCTACTTGGGAGGTGGAGGCAGGAGACTCGCTTGAGCCCAGGAGTTGGAGGTTGATGTGAGCTGTGATGCCACGGCACTCTACCCAGGGGACAGCTTGAGGCTCTGTCTCAAAAAAAAAAAAAAAAAGAAGTCTTTGTCAGATTGTGCTATGAAGTTGTTTTTGTTTGGGGTGAATTTGTGTTGTGCTTTTATCCCCCTAGTTTTGGTTTCTATCATTAATTTCTTCATAAACTTGGGAAGTGGTATATGTGCGTTTATCTTGAGTGTGAAGGTGTTTGGTGTTTGTCTTCTCTTTTCTCCCTCCCCTTTTCTCTTACTTTCCACCACTTCTCTGTCAGCCTTCTGTCTCCATGCTTACTTCCTCATCCTGAATGAGTTTTAATCCTTACGTTTTTAAACATATGTATTTAACAGATATTTTCTACCAGCGTTTGGATTTAATCAGCCCAATAAGACAAGTCCTTAGCAAGTTTTCATTTCTCCTTTACTCTCCACCTCAACCTCACCACCAACTCCCAACAATTGAAATCATCTGAGTTTTAGTTCAATATTGTTATCATATATTTATTTATTTTTACTTTATGCAATAACCATCTCCTTTATCTACCTACAAATAGTTTCTTTGCTTTAGTATTGCATCCTATCTTTCCTTCTTGGAGGTTTTTTTTTTTTTTTCCCTGAGATATATCCTAGGGTAATTTTCGTTTTCCAGAAAGGATCTGAAAAACTTTGTCTTTACAAATCCAAAAGTTTTTGTTGTCCTTGAATGTCAAAGAAAACTTGGTATTTTGTGATTCTAAGTTTAGATATATTTTTCCCTTGGTACTTTTTTTTTCTTTTACCTCTATTTAGTGTTCAGGATCACTGGTAAGAAATCTCTTGCCAATCTGACTCCTGTTCTATTGAAAGTAACCTGTGTGTTTGTTTTCCTTTGGAATGTTTCTGGGATTACCCTTTTATTCTTGGGAGACTGAAAGTTTAGAGGTGTGAATTGGGTATAGCACTATTAAAAAGCAATCTTGAAAGTAAAACCCAATCTTTATCCCCTCCTATAAAGCCTATTATAGTAGCCCCCCATGAATAAAGTCTTCCTTACTATTTTTTAAAAATATTTTTTAAAGGAAACTTGTTCTGTATTTAATGGACTGTTGTTTCCTTCAAAGCCCCGTGAAGTTTTCTTCTATTTCCAATTGTATCTGGTTGCACATGGAAAATCTCCAAACAACAGTGGCTTAACAACACAGAAGCTTCTTTTTCCCCTCACATAAAGGATGTCCACAGGTGGGTGGTCTCAGGCTGGTGGGGTTGCTCCAGAGTGACAATAGGAATCCAGCTTCCTCTCTGCTGTTTCAACCTTGCTTATGGCTTCCATCCTCAAGATAATCCTATGGCCCCAAACAGCTACTGGAGGTCCAGCTATCACTTCCAAGTTGCAGGCTGGAAGAAGAAGGAAAGGCAAAAGGGTGAAAGTGGATCCCACCCACCTGAGTTGACTACTTTTAAGCCGGCTTTTTGGGAAGACATGCACAATGCTTCCACTCACATCTCCTCGAACAACATTTAGATGAAGCCTCAGGAGAGCGTAAAAAATACAACCTGTTATCCTGTGCGCCAATAAACACAGTTAAGCCTATGCTTTTGTGGCAAGGAGAATGGGGACAACTAGGTAACTGACACTATACCTGCCCTCAGTTCTCTCTGCCCTCTGCTTCTGATTGTTGGAGTTCTTGGATCTTGGTCCCAATTCTTCACTTTTCTCTCAAACTTTTCATTTCCATGCCTATTTGCTCTTTCTTTAATATCTACCTTTTCCAAGTATGAAGTTCACTCACACTAATATGGCCCATTATTGAGATTTTTTAAAATTATGGATCCCAGATCTTCAAATTCCAAGAATTCTGTTTTTTACAAAGCATTCTTTCCTAAATGGCTGGGACTTCTCAAATGTCTCCAAGGATGCCAATCTAGATGTTGTAGAGTTTTCTTTGTGCTGTTTCTGTGCTTGTCTGCAGAAGTATCTGTTGGGTCAGTAGGAGCCTGAATAGACACACATGATACTGGAGACTGGGAAATACAAGCACATTGTGGATAAGGATACAGTCTAGATGGGCAAGCTGGTTCCTTACCAGCTGTGTAATTAGGGACCAATCACTGAGCATCCCTACTCCATCCTCGTCATATATACAGTGGGCGTTCTAATGGTAACTTCTACATAGATGTATTAGCATCTCTATGGCCCTCTAAGTAGTCTAGCACTGGGCAGGTGAAACCCCTGCTCTTACCTCATGTTAGCCTCCAGCATGAATTCTCTCTGTGTTTGTGAATATTGTGTTGGTTTTCTTTGCTGACATTAAATTCTTTTAACATTTTACATTGAAAGATACTAACTTGTCTGTTGTCATTTTGATTGCTATGTTTGTCATTTTGATTGCTTTGTATTCTCCTAAAATTCACATGTTGAAACTTAATCCCCAACATGAGAATACCTGGAGGGCCTTGGTGGGGAGGGATTGGCACCTCTGAAAGGGCCCCAAGAGCTCCCACACCTCTCCGCCATGTGAGCTTATAGTCTACGAGAAACAGGCCCCCACCAGATACTAAATCTACCAGCACCTTGATCTTGAACTTCCCAGCCTTCAGAACTGTGGGAGATAAATGTCTGTTGTTTATAAGCTATCTAGTCTATGGTATTTCCTTATAGTTGCCTTAATGGATTAATACATTGGTGCAAACTATTATTTTTTGCACTTTGCCCTTTGCTTTATAATTCAGCAAATTTTATAAAATACAAAAGATTTTGCTTTCTGTGCTTCCATCTGTCAGTCTTTGGCCCTTTGATTTCTTCCACTGCTGTTAGGCTTAAATAGCTCAAAGGTATTCACTTCTATGGTTTGTGAGTTTAATGTGATTTAACATTTTACATTTAAATTTTTAACTTGATATTTGGAGGATGGTGTGAGATGGAGATTTAGACTGATATTTTTTATGTAGTTATTCAATTATCTCAGCACTTTGACTTGAATATTCCATCACCTCCCATTGATTCTGGGTTCCTCATATAGCCCCTTATTGGATAAAATAGACTTTGCTTCTGGCCAGCATGCCCATGGGGCTATTTTGTATGTATGCACGCACCTGTGTGAATATCTTGAATGATATTTCAAATAATCTTACAGAAGAAAGGGAGCCACAGTCCTCTCTTGTACTCTCCTGGGTACTTCCCAAGCTGACGAAATGAAAATAAGGAAATCCCCAGCCCCTGCAGAGAAAAAGGAACTGCCTGCAGAGAATGTTGGAGGAGGAGAGACAATAAGTGGGGGGAGGGCAGGGGTTACTGGGGGGGGGTCCCTATGTTCCAGAGAGCATGCAAGTGTATGCGTGGGGGTGTGATCATACACACACCAAAGTGGATGTGGATCAGAATGCCATAGGAAGCTTGATACAAATCAAATTCCAGGCTCTCTCTCAGCTGTCCTCTCTGGGGCAGGCCTAGTGGTAGGTATTGACAACCAGAATGGACACCCACTGCCCCCAAGGCCATAAAACTCATGTCAGAACCATTATGCCCAAGGAGATTGAGATGAAATTGTCCCTAGGTATCAAGCCACCACTGTGGATTCCCCTTAAAACTTTGGGTGTATCTCCAGGACTATGAGGAGAGGAGGGTCAGCTCCAGGTGACATCTCTTTCTGTAAGCCTACAGGAGACAGAGCCCAGGAGGAAGGGCCTGGGACGTGGGTCTCAGCTGGGCTCCTGATGGGCAGGAACACAAGATTCTGGAGCACTGAGGACCCCGACCCTGCCTACAACCCAACCCACCTGCTTGTCCAGAGCTGACCAGGGAGATGGTGCTGACCTCAGGGCTATTCCCCACAGCTCTGCTGGCCCTGTACTGGGCATCCAGTCTGGCTCAGGCAGGTGAGTCCCTGCTCTATCCTTGCTGCTGGGCCCTGGGGGACTCCCACCCCTGCATCCCCCAGGACACAGCTTTCCTCTTCTGTCCCCTTTCCACTCTCCACCCCTGTCTGCCCTGGCCTCCTCCCCTCAATTCATTCTCCTACATGTCCCTGCCCATCATTTCCTGGTCTAGATCACCCAGCCCAGGCAGTCTGGCTGCTCTTCCCATGTCTCTTAGCGTAGCCGTCCAGGTTCTGGTCCTCACGGTAGCTGCTCTGGCCTTTTGCTCTCCCTCCTTCCCAGCAGCTAATCTGCTCCCTGGCAGCCTCTAGGGGCCTACCTCTACGCCTTTGTCTTGCAGGGCCCTGGGCTTGGGGTTCTGTCCCTGCTTCAGCCCTAGCACCTTCCTTTTGCCTAGAGGTCTGGCTGGGAAGGTCCTGAGCTCCCAGGGCACAGTGATACCTCCCAGAGCCCACAGAGAACCAGCTTTCGGGACAAATGTGGGCATCACACTCCCTTCTCCAAACACCAGCCTCCGAGGCTGAGGCCCAGAAGTCAGATGGGAGGCCCCAGGGGACGGCACTGCCACACTGAAACTTGGGGAGGGTTTGTGCCTACTCCTAGGCTGCTTAGTGGGTTAAAAGTGTGGGGCAGAGCCTGACATATGTCTCTGACCCGGGGACAGGGGGTAGGGGTGGGGGACAGCACACAGCAAGGGCCCAGGCAGGGTGCTGAGAGCCAGCATGAGCACTGTGTTTCCCTCAGGAGAGGAGGGTCCACAGGTGGGACCCCATACAGGCCCTGCCCCCACCTAGGGACCTCTTCCTGGCCACCAGATGCTCATGCAGGAACGAGGGAGATCTTTCCCCAGGGCTAGGTGCCCAGGAAGAGCTGGGAGGAACAGTGACAGTGGACCCTGCTGGGAAGAGTGGTGACCCTCTCCTGCCTCTCTCCATCAGAAACCATCCCACTGCAGACCCTGAGCTGCTATAATGATTACACCAGCCACATCATCTGCAGGTGGGCAGACACCCAGGACTCTCAGCGGCTTGTCAACTTGACCCTCTATCGCCGGGTGGATGAGTAAGTGACGCTGCAGTGACACTCAGTGACAGTGCAGGGAGTGGGACGGGGACTGCTGTGTCTGCTGTCCTTGGTCTGGGGCTGCAGTATAGAGAGGGACATCTCAGGTCTGCCTTGGGAGGGACTGGACAGCCTGCCCTGCTGGGCAGCCAGGACAAGCACTGCCCTCTGCCCTCAGGTTCCTACACAGGGCTTCTCTGCTAATGTAGCTGGTGATAATCTTTGTTATTTCATCATCACAATTGACAAAATTACCCCACATGACCTCTCTTACTTCCTCCTTACCGTGAGGCAGGCAGAGCAGGACAGGACCAGGAGGCCCATTTCGCAGGTGAGGAAACTGAGGCCGTGGAGGTGAGACCTGCATCCTGGCCACATGGTAGTGAATGGCACGTGAGGGGTCTGCCTTCTCACCCTGAGGTCTCCAGGGCACATGACACAGGGAAGGTGATGGCAATCACTCTGGGATGTTGGTGAGCGACTAAATGGAACATAAGTAAAATGATTAAAGAGCTAAAGCCAAAGTGACCAGCAACATCTCCTTGGAGGCTGCCCAGGGTGGGATGGGGTGGGGGAGGCCCCCCTGCAGGTCTCCAGTTCCCCATGCTGCTCTCGCAGACACTGCCATCCGGCTTTCTCTGCTTTCAGCAATCCCACCTCATCCTCCCACTTGGATGTGAACTGCTTCCTGCTGCCCCCGGGAGACACTCCCAGTCCCTCACTCTCACCCCACCCACATCTGCCTACCGCCCTGGCCCTGGCCCTGGCCCTCCCTTTCCCTGGCAGATGATCACCCAAACCAGCTCTTATCTCAGGCCCGGGCCTGCGTCCCACCTGGTCATGCTGCTTAAGGACCTACGTCCCTGTCAACCCAGTGCCCTCTCTCCCTGTGCCAGCAATAGTGCCCTCTACTGGGATCCTTCTCAGTCACCCTGCAAACACGCCCAACCCCCTTCACACATGTCAACAGTGACACAGCCCCCAGGTGGCTCCCAATCCCACAGCCTCTTGCTCCCTTGACAACGACACCCTCCGCTTTTCCCAGGGACTTGCCTGGAATCCATGAGATCTGGCTTTCACCCCCACCCCCACCCTCTCAGCCAGTTTCCTTGTGGAATTCACCAGTGACCTCCTATTGCTGACCCTAATGGTCAATCCTCAGCCTCTTACACTTGACCTGTCCCAGCTGTGACCTCACTCCTCTTGCGTCATGCTCTCCTATGGCCAGTGGTCACTCCATCACCTGGTGGTCCTCCTGCCTCCTGCCCCCTGATTTCCTCTGCTCCCACCCCTGTACTGGACACCCCAGGGCTCAGTCACTGGTGTGGCCCTGGGGTCACCCACCCTGAATGCCATCCCTGGCACCCATCTCCAGGTGCACCTCATCCCGTCAGGACCACACTCCCTTCCCTGCCTCTTGTAGCTACATGAGATTTTCTCCATTTGACAAACTACGTATGTTATTCAGCTGTTTTATGTGGGTCTCCTCCCCCCTGGGGGCAGTGCCACGGACAGGGGATTGTGTGTGTTTTGGTCACTGACAGGCCCTGATTCTGGACAAAGACAGGCACAGGGTAACCACTCTATGGATACTTGCTGAGCTAGTGACTCTCATTTCCTCTGGGCTAAGCCATGTTCTCCCTTGATAGGGCCCCCCCGGAGCCAGCGTCCTGTGAACTCAGTAAGGACAAGCACTGGCCAAACTGCCCATATCCCCACTGTGTGGCCCGGAGATGTGTCATTCCCTACAAGCTCTTCGTCTTTGCCGAAAATGACTACTACTCATTCCAGCCAGATCGGCCCCTGGGTGTCCAGCTCACTGTGACTCTGGCTCAGCATGGTGAGAGGGGGAGGCAGGGCTTGGTACCTGTTAGACAGTGGGCATCAGGGGTGGCCCAGGGAGTGTTCAAGAGGGGAACACTGGCTTGGGGCCTGAGGGATGAAGATCTGATTTCCTTACATGAAGGCATCAGAGCCAGTACCACGTGGGGAGCCCCTGACAAAGGAACCCCTAACCCCCTCCCCAGCTGCCCCACCTCCTCCCAAGCCATGGGTTCCAGCTCTGAATGCTTTCCTTCAAGAAACCATTCTGGGCTCGGCACCTGTGGCTCAAGCAGCTCAGGCGCCGGCCACATACACCTAAGGTGGCAGGTTTGAATCCAGCCTGGGCCCGCCAAACAACAATGATGGCTGTAACCAAAAAATAGCTGGAAATTTTGGCGGGTGCCTGTAGTCCCAGCTACCTGGGAGGCGGAGGCAGGAGACTTGCTTGAGCTCAGGAGTTGGAGGTTGCTGTGAGCTATGATACCACAGCACTCTACCCAGGGCAACAGCTTGAGGCTCTGGCTCAAAAAGAAAGAAAGAAAGAAAGAAACCATTCTGATGACTCACACAGAAATGACCAGCTTACAAATCTTTCATCTTACTTGTCTCATAGTCGTTTCTACCACAACCCATTATACAGATAAAGCCTTTAAGGCCCAGGGAGGTCACATCACTTTCCCAGAGTCCCAGCCCTGAGAAGTAGTGATCATGAAAGGTCAACCTTCCCAAGGGCTTCGTGCCTGCTGGACTCAGAGCTGCTGGCCCATGTGCTCCAGGAGGCCACAGTGGTCCGTGAAATGGTCCATGGCATTGCATGGGTGTAGATGATCGCTTCCTGTAGTTAGTATTTGTTGGATTCTATATTATAAAGAAATACAACCAGCCTTCAAACTCATGGATTCAAGGAAGTTATTACATATAATGAGGTTATAAAATGTGGAGGCATTTTTAAACAAGTTCACATTGACACTGCAGGAGCCACGCGGATAGTGGGTGGCAGGTAGCAGGCTCTCACATAACAATCCAAGCCGCACCAGCCTAGGCACTATTCTCACTGCCTTCTGGCTACTGATGAAAGCGACATAGGCAGGGAAGTGACTTGCCAAGTCTTTTCAGCTGCCACTGGCAGAGCTGAGATTCCCACCCAGGAAGGACTGACTCTTGGGCCTCTGGTCCTAGTCCCCAGACCCTCTGCAGCTTCTGGCAAGGGTCAGAGGGGAGGGGGCTTTTTTTTGACACAGCCTCATGAAGTTGGTGCTCAAAAAGGGAACGGGTTAGGTCATCAGGAGCACAGTTTCCAAACATGTGTGTGATGGATGAGACAGTCTCCTCTGTTTGAGCTCAGAGCCAGCAGGCAGGAAATGCCTGATGTTGTTTTGCATGAGAGTTTACTGACACCAGCATGTGCCTCAGGTAGCTGGCAGAGAGCCCTGGCCCTAGCAGACAGGACAGAAGAAAGAGCTTTTAGCCCAAATCTGCAGGGTGGGAAGAGCCTTCCTGGCAGGAGTAACAGCCTGTGCAAAGCCTGGGAGGTGGGGAGGGTACAGGGTACTGGTCATTGCGTCTGAAGAACACGGACTTCAGGAAGGCTGCAGGTGGTAGGAAGACATAGGAGACATTCACGGGGGTCTAAGCCTAAAGGGGCTTCCGTGCCATGCAGAGGAGTTGAGAGGCCGCCCTCTGGGCATGGAGGGCCACAGAAGGGGACTGGCATGATCAGATGTTGTGTAAGGATGCTGGAGGAGGGGTGGCAGGGAGGCTAGAACCCGGAACATGAACTCAGGTTTGCATCTTGGGGAGAGATGAGGGATGGGAATGGAAACATGGGGGAGGCAAGTCATGGTTAGGACAAACCCACAATTCACTCTTTCACTTGTTCTTTCACTGAGCACCTACATATGTCAGAGAGCCGTGAACACTCCAGCCACCAGCCTCGCCCCTTGGAGCTTTCAGTCTAGAAATAGGGAAGGCTTCTGCTGGCAACAGAGACACTTCACAAATGGGGAGTAGAGTGTGGCACTTGGGCTTCTGGGGCACATGTTGTGTAGGAGGCAGGGTCCAGCCTAAAGTGACTGGCGATGAGTCACTGAGGCTGAGGGTGCCAGGGAGGGGACAGATATGCATCTGATCTACTCTGAGGTCCCCATGTGTGGAGATCTGATAAACGATACTTTATCAGTTTCCAGGTTCCCCCACTGGGCTCCCAATCTGTTCAGTTGGTGGCAGCTTCCTAGAGTGCTATGTGGGAGGATCCCCTTGGTGACAGGGTCAGGGAAGGCATGCAGTGACCCCCGAGTGGCATCTTTCCTGGCTGTATCTGGGCCTCTGACCTGCTCTAACATGCCATGTTCTGTGTCCAGCATGGGTCATTTATATCCTATTCATGTGACTATTTTATGTTTCAAAGTCACCTCTCAGCAATCAAATGTAAAAACTTCAGGAAACCAGGAGCCATGTCATTCATAAATGCATCTTCTTGGCCAACCCAGTAGGTCCCAGCAGAAGTACCCTTGCTCTGTTGCTGGAAAGACTTCATGAAAGGCCCCCAAGACTGCCGATATGTATTCGTTCGTTCATTCATTCATTCATTCATTCATCCATTCACCTTGCCCCAGATTCACTCTCAGCCACATTGCAGGCCTGGAGATTAAGAGGAGTCAATACCAACCCCTGTACCCATCTCCTCATGCCTTTGGGGAGGCAGACATGGAGCACATAAAACTATAGGATTTACAGGAGCCACAGTGGGACAAGAGCATCACCCTTGGCCCAGATAGCAGGAGGGGCCCAGGGCAGGAGGAAGGAGCCTAGTCTGACTGTGCGATACCTCTGCTGGGAGCAGGCCATGAGGTGGCAGGACGGACCGGGAGAGCCTCAGGACACAGGAGGCTGAGCCGAGAGTTTCCTGCCCGCATTACAGAGCTGGTGCTGTAGTGTACAACCATCTGCCCAGCTGTCATTCTCTTTCACATTCAAACCCCATGATGCTACTGATGAGGGCTGGAGCCAGCAGAGCAGATGGCTCTTACTCAGGGTCCCTCACCAGATGGGGCAGGTTGGCCTGGGGCCCTGTGTGTCCACACCAAAGGCCACCTGGTCACCAGCTTCAGGTGCCCTCCCTTTACTTGCTCTCCCCTCCAGTGCAGCCCCCGGCACCCCAGGACCTCCAGATCAGTGCAATTGGGGAACACTTCCTGCTGAGCTGGAATGTAACTCTTGGAGGTCCCCAGCCCCACTGGCTGTCACAAGAGGACCTGGAGTTTGAGGTTGTCTACAGACGGCTTCAGGACCCCTGGGAGGTACGAACCACAGCCAGCTCTGCCTGACCCCCAAGGGACCAACCAGCACACCTCCTCTAGCACCTACCCTCTCCCAACAGGACGCCCCCAGCCTCCGCTCCAACACTTCCCAAGTCGTGCTGGGGCCCAGTCACCTCATGCCCAGTAGCACTTATGTGGCCCGAGTGCGTACCTTTCTGGTTCCAGGCTCAGACTTCTCTGGACGGCCCAGTGAGTGGAGCCCAGAGGTGCGCTGGGACTCACAGCCAGGTAATGGACCTGGGGTCCCGGAAGTGCCCCGGGAGGTAAATGGGCCCAGTGGGAGCTCCTGGGATAGCAGAGTTCCAGAGCCAGGTCTGTAGGCCTCCCAGATCTCCTAGAGCTGTCTGTAGAATCACTTCCCTGGGCCATCCCCTTTCTACTACGCAGGCAGACTTAGTATCCTTTTTCTAACACCCTTTCTAATAACAATTAAAATAATAACAATAGCAGTATCAATAGCTATGTTTTAATGGGTACTGTATATGTGCAGGGCTCACCAACATTATTCTGTTCAATTCCCTGAACACTGAAACTCAGACACTGGTCCTGTCCTCCCCAGAGGGCGGAGGCCAAGCAGGTGCTCAGATTTCCCCCTCTGAGTCTCGGCTCACAGCTGGCAGGTTCAGCCTCAAGTTTCATCCCTGGTCTGTGGGTTCCAAAGCCCATTACCTCTGGGTGGTGCTCCCCATGGTGGGCCTCTGCTGAGAGCTGTGGGATGGGGGTTTGAACAGAGGAGAGAATGAAGGACCATCTCCCCACCAGGGGACCAGGCCCAGCCCCAGAACCTGCAGTGCTTCTTTGACGGGGCTGCTGGGCTCAAATGCTCCTGGGAGGTGAGGATGGAGGTGGCCAGCTCAGTCTCCTTCGGGCTCTTCTACAAACCCAGTCTGGCTGCAGGGTGAGCACCTTCTTCCCCCATCCCCACCTCTCCTCTTGGCCTTGCTGTCTCCAGGCCTCCTCTTGTCCCCTGGAACCCAAGAAGAAGCCATAGTCCGCCCTGAGGTCTCATCCCTCCCTCCTGGGGTCCCTCCCTCCTCCCTGCCCTCAGCCCAGCTGTGTCCCTCAGGGAGGAGGAGTGCTCTCCAGTACTGACGGAAGAGCTCAGCAGCCTCTACATCAGACACCAATGCCAGATCCCTGTGCCCAGCCCTGGGACCCATGGCCAGTACACCATCTCTGTTCGGCCAAGGAAGGAAGAGAAATTTTTAAAGAGCTCAGACCACAGTGAGTTTCCCCAGCCTCCCGTGCCGATGGTCTTAGGATAGCCCCATTTTGCTGTATAACCTGAAAAAATCCAGGGTGCTATATCCACCTTCATGCCTGTCACTTTCAAAGAACTGCAGTCCAGCGACCAAAAGTGAACGAAAGTAATTCCCATCTTGTTTTGAAGTTCTCAAGGAACAATGATACAAGTGACAATGGTCACAAATGTGAATGAAGAC
This sequence comes from Otolemur garnettii, assembly GCF_000181295.1. NCBI lineage: Eukaryota > Metazoa > Chordata > Mammalia > Primates > Galagidae > Otolemur > Otolemur garnettii. Next base: position 10,830,545 of record NW_003852402.1, on the reverse strand, counting down.
TGGGAACAGGGCCTCAAGCTACATTTCCTGGGCCTCCCACTAAAGCGTTCCCTGATTGGATTTCTCTCTGTTTTCCCCCATTCTCCTCTGACTGACATTCTCAGCCTTCAACATACTTGCGCTACGATTTATGTTTTAACCGGGGCTGGTGTGTATGTGAGTACCTTGGTGATCCTCACCAGCTTATGTCTCTCCTTGTTATGCTGCAAGGACTCCAGTGCAGTGGAACCTCCTAAATTCTTTTGTGATAATCAAGTTCTTTCTTCCATCTAGTCTTTAATGTCAAGAGCAGGAGCCAGTTTGTCTCAGTCACCTGGGCTTGAATCCACCATTTACTCTCTCGGCCAACCTCGCTGGCAAAAGGAATTCCCATGGTTCAAGTGCACACAATATTTAAAGGGCCCAGAATAATGTCCGGCACATAGGAGACCACAATAAGTTGCAGGCATTAGCGTTATTTTTATAAAAGCCCTTTGAAGAAATCGAGGTTATAAGGAGTCTTCCCCCCCACCCCCGATTGAAGTAGATTGAAGCTCAGAGTGGTTGAGTGACTGACATAAAGTCGCACAGCGATTAGTAGGCAAATCGAGGCTAGAATCCAGACCTGCTGACTGCACATCAGTTTCTGCTCTCTTTTCCCTGGGCCTCTTTCAACGGGTGGGTCTGCTGGCCAGGTGGGAGGTGCTGTCTGCAAAGGGCTTCACTTTTCTGTTTGGTCACCATCTGGTGGGGGAGAAAGAGCTGCGGTTGTGGTTGAAGGCCGTCAGCACCAGTGCACTGGGGATTTTAGTGGTGAGAACCTGTGAGCTGGCCTGGTTTTTAGACATCTCCCTAACCTCTGCGAGTGTCGAGGGACAGCAACAGGACAGAGTTAGGTCTCAGAGACCCTGAAGCAGCAGGATAGAGTGAGAGCTGACACTGTAGAGAGCATCCCACTGCCCAGGTTGCAGCTTGGCCTCCGCCGCTGATTAGCGGCCTGTCCTTGGGCAACCTATTTAATCATCCTGTGACTCAGTTTCCTCTGTTCTAAAACATGAAGGTTAACAGTGCCCACCATTGTAGGGCTGTTAGAATTGAGTGAAATAACTCACGTAGAGTGAGTCTGCACAACAGCGCCTAGAACGTAGTTAATATTCTAGAGTAGAATCAATTAAATGGTTTTATTTTTATTGCAAATACTAGGAATAACCAAAACTTGAGCCCACCCCATTACAAAACAAATGTCTCACTGCATTTCCCAAGTGAATGCTTACTTAGGACAGAATAGATGATATCATGAAGTGAGGGGCAAGAAGACCCCAACATGTGCCCGACCCAGAGTCTGTTTCAGTGGAAACAGCTCCAATGTCTAGCATGGAACACAGGGAATGTTCCATTGGAGAGTAGGGGTTATGAACACCCATAAAATTTTCCCTCTCTCCAGTCCAGATGGCCCCCCCAACCATCAACATGACCAAGAACGGAGACAGCTACAGCCTTCGCTGGGAAGCAGGGAAAATGCAATACAACCACATAGACCACATCTTTGAGGTGCAGTACACGAAAAACATGGCCACGTGGAAGGTAAGGGCTGTGCACCGGGAGGGGGTGAATAGTGGGAAGGGAAGAAAACAGTCAAGGAGGCACCTGCCAGCAGGTGGCCAGTCAGAGGTGGCCCCTGGACCTGGTGATCACAACCCTGCAGGCAAAGGGTCACTGTCTCACCTTTTGGCTAAGTAGCTGAGGTTCAAAGAGTTGATGTGATTTGGTCCATTAGCATCTGAACTTGAATTGCAAGAGAACATAGACTGTCCGGGCTAGGAGGGGTGAGAGAAGGCTGAGAAGAAGGTTTTCAAAAGTTGAAAAGTCTAGGCAGTGCCTGTGGCTCAAAAGGGTAGGGCACTGGTCCCATATGCTGGAGGTGGTGGGTTCAAACCTAGCCCCAGCCAAAAAAAACTTAAGAAATAAAGATAAATAATTTTTTTAAAAAAGTTGGAAAATCCTAGCTACGTTTCTTCAGAGGTCTCTCATGGGGCCAAGCTCAGGGCTCGTTGTCCTGCCCCAACTCCCAGGAAGGCCAGACGATCACTTGAACCTAGGGGTTTAAGGTTTCTGTGAGCTAGGTGAGGCCACTGGGCAACAGAATGAGACTTTGTCCCCAAAATAAATAAAGTAAACAAACAAACAAAGATGAAGGTGGGACCCAGTGACTGCTCAGGGTTCTGGGCCTTAGTGTCGTCCTGTGTCAGAAGGCCATGTTGAAAGAAGTGGAGATCCTGGTTCCTCCAGAGTCCTATCCCTGGCTGGGCACTGCAGTGGACCCTCCATGGTGGGGGTGAAGCCAGAGCAGACTGCGGTGCAGCTACACCTGAGCACTAAGGGGAAAAAGAAAATCAGTAGCGGGAGGAGCATGCAGCTGTGCCTGTGGGCATGGTGGGTGGTGGGGTCAGTCTCAGCACATTTGTTGACACACGCAAACCCACAGGACAGCAAGACCGAGATCCTCTTGAATGCCCACAGCATGCCCCTGCCAGCCCTGGAGCCCTCCACAAAATACCACGCCAGGGTGAGAGTGAAGACTTCTGGGCACGGCTACAATGGGATCTGGAGCGAGTGGAGTGAGGCGTGCTCCTGGGAAACGGAGTGGGGTATGTCTCCTGGATAGCTCAGCTGGACAGAGACAGGGCTGATGTGAGGCTCCAGGCCCCACTCCTCCTGGGCCTCTTTCCCTCCATATGTCACTAGTCTTTGGGAGGCAACACCTGGCATGCAACACAGACTGCAGCTGAGGACTTGAGGGAGCAGACAGCATGCCTCACCATCCCTCCTCCTTCAAACTTGGGCTTAGGCCTCTATTAATATGACCCTCGGTTTCATTAACCTTTGTGGCAGCTGCAACCTAGTGGTTGATTAGCAGGTGTTACCATGAACTGGGGCCTCAAGAGCTGCAGACTAGGGCTTGGGATGGGAAAGTTTGAGTCTGGTTTCCTAATCTTCCCCCTCCTCCTTGCACTTGCTACATTCACTGGCCCCTCACCTTTCACCACAGTGACCACTAGGGGACTCATATAGCTCAAGACAAGGTCCATCCAAGGGGTGGCTTCAGAGAGAGGATACAGGAGGTGTTGGGAAAAAGCTCTAAGTCCACAGCCAGCCTTGGCAGGGGAAGAAGCCCAGGGAGAGGCTGCAACTAAACAGGAAGGAGGCTGGGCCAATGAGCCCAAGGTGGAGAGAAGAGGGGAGTGCTGGAGGGGCCCAGCCAAGAGGGGCCCAAGGTAGAGCAGCAAGGAGAGTCAGGAGCTCCTGAGGGGCCTTTGCACCAGCTGGCTCCTCTGGCAGGGAGCCTTTTCCCATCCCCCTCACCCTCCCTGTTCATGGAGGCCCAGTTTATATGCGGCCTCCTTCAGGAAGTCCTCCGGGACTATCATTGACTGTGCTCTTTGCCTTCCCCATAACACCTCCTGCTACTGGAAAGGACATAACCCTCCTGCGTCTTTCCCTGAACTTTAAACATTATAGGGAGCTCAGACCAAGGCCCTCTTCTCTTAGCAGGTGTCCAGCCTCTGTTCCCCTCTGAGCCCCCAAGGTAGTTAGCTTTCAGAGCCCTGTGCCTGCATACAGCAGGATCCTGGAGGGGGTGCTGGGCCAACCCCACCCACCCTGATTCACCTCCTGAGCCTCCAGCCTTTTCCCTCCTGGACACTAATGCTCCTTGTCTTTCCCGGCCACCAAAGTGCTGCCCACCTGGGTCCTGGCCCTCACCCTAGTCTGCATCACCCTCTTCGTGCTCCTGGCCCTCCGCTTCTGTGGCATCTATGGGTCCAGGTAAGGGGACTCTGTGGGATGGGGGTGGGATTCAGGATGTCCAGGACCACCAGGGCTCCCAGCTCAACTCCTTCCAGTCCCTCTTCTCCCACCCACCTCCTGGTCTCAGTGTCCCGTGCATATGAACACGGAAGCAGCTGGCCCTGAGGTTTCTGATGGCTGTCACCTCCCTGGTGTCTTCAGGTTGAACAAGAAGTGGAAGGAGACCATCCCCAACCCCAGCAAGAGCCACCTGTTCCAGGTAGAATCTGCGAAGGAGCTGAGGATCCTCTGCTCTTGCCTCCCCATCCCTGTCCCTATGGGCTTTGGGTGGTGGGGACTAGGAGGACTGGGGGAGGGGCCTTGTCAGCTCTGAGAGTGGGGCCAGACCAGGAAGTTGCTCCTTGGGCTACCTTTTGCGCCTGGAGCTGTACAATCCTGGCCCCACTGGCCTGGAGTTCAAGCCTGCTGGAGAGAGTGAGTGTAGATGCCTCAGGGAAGGGTGAACTGGAGGAGGGCATCACTACAACTGGGATCAGTGGGTGTCCCCAGGCAAAATGACTCCCTAAGAACAGGACACTGAGCTGAGTTTTGAAGCTGTCCAATTCGTGCCGCGTGGCTGCAGGCCCAAGGCACCCTGAGGGTGCAGGTAGGACACTTATGAAGGCAGCTGAGAGGGTGGGACCTGACACTGGGGAGACCTTGGGGGGCTGAGATGACCACGGAGTGGGCATTGACTCAAGGATGGTGCAAGCCCTGGTCGGGCAGGCAGTGCCAGCTGTGCCTACGGATGGGCCCTGGGGTCAGTGTGGAGAAGGGATAGAGTGTGGTGGCCCTGACACCCCGGAGTAGAGAACTCACAATTTCTATTTCTGACAATGTGAAGAATCTCCCCCCGTCCAGGGGCTCCCTGAGTCTGCCTCTGCCTGCCACCCTCACCTCTAAAGCCCCCCTCATGCAGAGCAAATGTCTCTGCTCTTTCAGGGCGGGAATGGGGGCATGTGGCTTTCACACAGCATGTCGGCTTCCACCAGCACAACTCCCCCTGACCAGAGGCTATTGGGCAGCCACTTCCCTGAGCTGGAGAGGTGAGTGTCTAGGCTCCTTGGTCGCTCCTGACCTCTGGGGAGCAGATGGGGGCTGGCATGTTGTGTACGTCAGGGGCTCGAGTGCCATAGGCCTCTGTGGCCCATGTGAAGAGATCCAAAGAGGCTGGTTTGCACTAAAGCAGGAGGCACTCCAGGTGGATATCAGAAAAAACTTCCTCTTCCCAGGTTATAGAGGGACAGATAAGGGAGTTGACCACAGCCAGGAGACTAGAGCAGAGGGAGGTGCTACACTGCAGAGCCCTCATGCGGTGGCTGGGGTGTAAAGCCGCAAGGCCCTTCCCTGTGTGGGCAGCTCATCCCCATCTCCTGGGGGAGCATTGGTAGCACTGTGGGTATAGAAAGAAGAAACCTGTGAACCTGGGCCCTAAACCTGGCACTGATGGTGGGTGGCCTGTAAGGTTGAAGGCAAAGGGCACCAGCCTGGCCGAGGAAGACCTTGACCCAAACACGGAGTGTGTGACCCAGGGAGAGTCTGAATCAGTGTCCAGTGTTCCTGTCCCAGGTGCCAGCTCCCCCAGAGACTGTGCCCTGAGGTATTCCCTCTGTGACCTAGAAGCCAGAGAACTGCCCCGCACCCCACCTGACCCTGTGCATGGGCTAAATCATCTGCCAGGTGGTTCTAACATCTCTGCTCACCTTCTCCCCACAGGGCGTTCTTTGTAGGCATCCAGGACAATGAAGTGTTACCTCTTACCACAGAGGACCCTAAAGGCGTCTGTGATCCATCATTGGGATCGGCTGTGGCTGCCTCGGATGGTCCTACAGAGCAGCCCCACAGCCCCCTGCCAGACCTGCCCACCTCCTCCAGCAGGCCTGAGAGCCAGCTTTCCAATTTTGACTTTAATGGCCCCTACCTAGGGCCACCCCGAAGCCACTCCCTGCCTGATATAGGGGGCCAGACTGCACCCCCACAAACAGGGCCGAGCCAGCAGCTGCCACCCTCAGGGTCCCTGGAGTACTTGTGTCTGCCCGCTGGGGGACAGGTGCAACTGGTCCCATTGGCCCAGGTGGAGAGGCAGGGCCAGATCACAGATGTGGAGCTAAGACCCAGCCCAGAGGCTGAGGGGAGTCCTTCACTAGAGCCTGGAGGTGGCCCCACCCCTCCTGTGCCTGGGCCAGGGGTAGATGAACAGGGCCCAAAGGACAGCCAAGTGGCTCTGACCACAGGTTCTGGAGACCCTGAGGATGCTGTTGTGGCTTCTGGTTATGTCCTTTCTGCAGACCTGTTATTCACCCCAAACTCAGGAGCCCCATCTGTCTCTCTGGCTCCTCCCCTGGGCCACTGCTCAGACCAGAACCCCAGCCTCTGTCCTGGGCTGGCCAGTGGGTCCCCTGGAGTACCAGCTCCCATGCAACCAGGCTTTGGAGGCTACGTGGAGCTCCCTCCACCCATGGACCAGGCTCCCAAGTCCCCTCCAGGCAGTCCTGCCCCTCTTGTGGCCAGCAGCCCTGTGCTGAGCCCGAGGGAGCTGGCATCTCCACACCCCGAGGGGCTCCTTGTCCTGCAGCAGGTGGGGGACTATTGCTTCCTCCCTGGCCTGGGATCTGGGTCTCTCTCACCCCGGAGTAAGCCCTCTTCCCCGAGACTTTGTCCTGAGGTCATGGATCTAGACCAGGCTTTTCAGATCAAGAAGCCCCCAGGCCAGGCCATGGCCCAGGTGCCAGCCATCCAGCTCTTCAAAGCCCTGAAGCAGCAGGACTACCTGTCACTGCCCCCTTGGGATGTCAGCAGGCCTGGGCAGGTGTGCTGAGAGCCTCCAGACCTGGGCAGACAAGTCCTGCCTTCCTTCCCGCCTTGACTGTCTCTCCTGCCAGCCTCCGCTCTTTCCACAGTCATCTCTGCAGAGCCAGAGGGAGGCCTCCTGTCCAGGGAGCTAGAGACCTAGGAAGATAGTCAGCCCTGCTGCTGTCCCCAAGTCCCCTCTTTCACGCTGTCCCACTCAAACACACACTGTTCAAGTTAACTTATTTTTAGGTTGTGAATTATTAGTGCTTTCCATAATACTCCTTCCCTCATCCCCCTCATTTTCTTTTTTAGCAGGTTTCCTTTTGATATTTTTTCTTCTTGCTTCACTAATTTATACTTAGAGTACAGTTGGGGTCCAACAACACCTACTTGGATATTGAGAGGTGTCTGATTGTGTTTATGGACTTGAGTGGGCTGCCTGTCCCCAGCAGGCACTGATGCAGGACACGATTCTTGCCCAGGTGCAGAGTCAGAAGGCACCAAGTGGGTGCCATAGGGGTGAGGACAGGGAAGAGCGGTGCAGGCTCGGGGATGGGAGGACCGAGACCAGCCTTGATTGTCACTCCACGAAATGAGTGTGGCCAGGGGTGTGCAAGAGGCTATTTGGGAGCTTCCTGCAGAGTGTCACAGAAATAACAGCAAGGCCTCAGGTCAAGTAGAAAAGTTGCTGACCTGGGCCATGAATGGCTAAAGTGATGGCCAGGCCCGGACCAGGGGAATATTGGGAAGGGAGAGGAATCCAGAATCCACATTTGCTATAGAAAGTTGGGAAAAATTACTGAACAAAGGAAACCAGAAAAATGACTAAAGGGCTTTTAATCTGAGTGGCCCAGCTCCTCTCCCTTCCAGAAGGACCGTGCAGCTTCTATTCCCACCTGCCGGATGGCTGATTATGGTTCTTTTCAACCTTCGACTTTCTGATACACAAGAAATAATGGCATTAAATTGCTTTGATTTGCATTATTTGATAATTATCAAGTTTGCACATTTTTTAATATGTATCTCAGGCATTGTTATTTTTTAACTGGGATAAGCCTATCAAGGTCTTTGTTCTGTTGGGTGCTACCTTTTTCAGTTTAAGTTTTAAAGCTATTTACGTATGCCCTCTCCCAGAGGGTGCAAAGTTTTTTCCCTGAGTTTGTGATTTGCCTTATAATTTTGTATATGAGGTGTTGGGGGTTACAAAGTATTAAAGCTTCTGTGTCGTCAAAGAGATCTATGGTGAAATCTTTCTCCACTTTTGGTGTCAGATTTCCAAAGACCTTCCCCACTGCAAAGTCGCATTTATCATAATTTATATTTTTCTGGTTCTTTTTGTGTTTCAAGCTTTTGATGTAACATTTTATTTTGGGACGCACGGATGTGAGACCAAGTTGTCTTTGCAGTATTTGTCGAATCATCCACTCTTTATCCTTCTATCTGAAATGCCACTTCTGTGATGCAGGAGATCCTGATACATGGACTTCCCGTTTTTACTACTTCATTCTTCCAGTGGTGCTCACCATTTTGGTTGTTCTATTATTATGATGTTTTAATAAGTGGCAGAGCAAGTGTTCTCATTATTTTTGTTCATACATCCCTGTTCATTACAGCAAGGTTTGTGGTTGAAGAAATTTATAACCAACTTAATTTCAGTATTATCAATACTGCAATTCCCATAACATGTTAGTACATTCTAAAGGAGAACCCTTTATTAAAAATGAATGAGATGGGCTCAGTTCCTGTAGCTCAAGCGGCTAAGGTGCCAGCCACATATTCCAGAGTTGGCAGGTTCGAATCCAGCCCGGGCCTACCAAACAACAATAACAACTACAACCAAAAAATAGCTGGGCATTGTGGGGGGTGCCTGTAGTCCCAGCTACTTGGGAGGCCGAGGCAAGAGAATCACTTAAGCCCAGGAGTTAGAGGTTGATGTGAGCTGTGACGCCATGGCACTCTATCCAAGGTGACAACTTGAGGCTCTGTCTCAAAAAAAAAAAAAAAAAATGAGATGGACTAATTTGCATTAGAAAGAAGTCTAAGATATTAATTCCAAAATATCTGAATATAATTAAGGAGAAAAGACTGCAGTAAAATTTTTGTAATATAAAAAAAAAATCCCTTGAACTCGTGTGTGTGTGTGTGTGTGTGTGTGTTGGAGAAGTTTGGGGTGGGGTGCTGTTTAAAACTTCAGTTGCCATATAAGGAGAATGAATCTGTTAAACAGAATGGCATTTGGTCCTGGGGGCACTACAGTGAGTACAGGATGACACTTGAGACACCACACAGTGGAGGAGAGATGTATGGTGTTATGTCCAGCAGAGGAAGAAGAGGGAGGTAGGTATGAGATGCTGGGGAAATCCAGGAGGGATGAAAGGAGATGGTAAAGGAGAGGAGGATATAGAACATACACTAAGGTCTAATGTGATGCCTCATGCCTGTAATCCTAGCACTGTGGGAAGCGAGGTGGATGGATTCCTTGAGCTCAGAGTTCAAGACCAGCCTGAGCAAAGAGCAAGACCCTGTCTCTAAAAAAAAAGAAAGAAAGAAAGAAAAAAATCCAGGCATGGTGATGGGTACCTGTAGTCCCAACTACTTGGGAGGCTGAGGCAAGAGAATCACTTGAGCTCAAGAGTTTGAGGTTGCTGTGAGCCACGGTGCCACAGCACTCTACCAAGGGCAACAAAATGAGACTCTGTTTCATAAAAACACTAAAAATCTCATTTGTTGTTATCTGACATTCCATATTGGGCATCCTGTATTGGCTGTCTAGTTGAGAGAGTGGAAAACTAAGTGGCATAACTGTTCTGCTAAGGGCTGTAGGTGGTGAAGAAATCTAATTGCTGGATAATGTAGTCTGTTATGTGCAATAGGATTTTGCCTTACAAAAAGAGATACATACCTTGATTAAAAATACTTCAAAAAATGCCTACAATCATCTGGGCCTTTAGCAAGTCTTAATCTTTTTGCTGGTGGAGGGTCTTGCCTCCCTCCTGATGGCTACTGACTGATGGGTGGTGGCTGCCTGTAGCAGCCCGTATAGGCTATGGCTAGGAGAAGTGAGAGTTATAAGAAATACTTGTAGCTCAATAATGGAACACCTGAGTGAAAAGGGCATGGGAAGGGATTCAGCTCTCCTACCACGAGAGCTCCAGAGATGAGAGTATCAGTCATGGGCAGTCTCTACATCTGTGGTGCAAATAGCCACAAGATCACCTCTGTAAGTAGCAGCAGGAGTAGGCAGTCGCGGGAGCATGCTATCCTCTCACGGACCCGCTCGCTCTGACTCATTTCCTTCTCCTGCCTGCAGAACTCGCGCACGGCGTCTCTCTGCAAAAGGCTGCTAAGACTCATTCTTCTATTGAGAGTGCTGCTTTCTCTCAAAGACTCTTTCTCTCTCTTTGTCTAGAGTAAATAGCCTTCAGGCACCTAAGGGTAATTGTTCCCAAGCAAGGTAGCTCAGCGGTCCCTCCGTGTCCGGAACCTAGATAAGCTGGGCGGAGACCTGGAACCTAGATAAGCTGGGTGGAGACCTGGCCAGTCCCAGGCCTTGACAAGCGGTGGCAGTGGTGGGCTGTGACAAGTGGTGTAGTCGGCAGGATTCGATGAATGCAGACTGAGAGGGAAATAAGCTTTGGTAAATAAAAGTCGCCAGCAAACAAAAGAAAAAAGAGAGAGATGAGAAATAGAAATAGAGAGAGGGAAAAGAAATATCTAAGAAAAAGACGGCCAACAACAAGCCTTTGTCATTTGGTTTTTCCTCGTCTTTCCTGAGCTTTGTCTTTCCAAATTCTAACTACTTCTTCCGAGGAGTGGCTCAGAACAACTTTTCAGTGAGCTCCCTGGGATAAAAGCCTTTAGAAATAAAAGCGGGACTCAGCGCCTGTGGCTCAAGTGGCTAAGGCGCCAGCCACATACACCTAAGGTGGCGGGTTTGAATCCAGCTGGGCCCGCCAAAAACAATGATGGCTGCAACCAAAAAATAGCCAGGCGTTGTGGCGGGTTGTGGCGTTGAGGCAGGAGACTCGCTTGAGCCCAGGAGTTGGAGGTTGCTGTGAGCTGTGATGCCACAGCACTTTACCTAGGGGAACAGCTTGAGGCTCTGTCAAAAAAAAAAAAAAAAAGAAAGAAAGAAAGAAAAGGGAAAGGGCGGCCCCTGTGGCTCAAAGGAGTAGGGCACCAGTCCCATATGCTGGAGGTGGTGGGTTCAAACACAGCCCCGCCCCCCCAAAGAGAGAGAAATAAAAGGGAAAGAGAAAAGACAGAACTCGGAGTAAGAAGAACCTTTAGTAAACAAAAGCCTTTAGACTCAAAAGCCTTCAGCAAAACAGCAAAGAGAAAAGAAGTTTGGGAATAGGTTGCAAGAGTTAACCAAGATAGGGAAAGGAACCTTTATTTGCCTTCCCCTATATCAACATCCACTTTCAGCAGGAAGTAGCTTTGGAATGATTGACACCCCCTGTCCCTTTAAGGCAATAAAAGGTTCAATTTGAAAGGGGAAGATTACAAAAAGTAAAAGGCCGACAGAAAAAGCCAGAAGAGAAAAAGCATGGCAAATGAGCTATAACCGCTAAAAGATCAGATGAAACAGTCTTAGTTAAAGCAAATAAATGCTATATCAGCATAACAATTCAGATTAAGCAGCTAGAAGATCAGCTGAGAAATCTCCCAGTTAACATCAAATACCATAAAGGTGGGAAGCTAGGCCATAGGAGAAAAACTGCTAAAAGAAGAGAATAGGATGGCTCGGCGCCTGTGGCTCAAGCGGCTAAGGCGCCAGCCACGTACACCTAAGGTGGCGGGTTCGAATCCCCAGCCCGGGCCCGCCAAACAACAATGATGGCTGCAACCAAAAAATAGCCGGGCGTTGTGGTGGGCGCCTGTGGTCCCAGCTACAGCCTGAGGCAGGAGACTCGCTTGAGCCCAGGAGTTGGAGGTTGCTGTGAGCGTGATGCCACGGCACTCTACCCAGGGGGATAGCTTGAGGCTCCGTCTCAAAAAAAAAAAAAAAAAGAATAGGAAATACCAATGAAAATAATAGTTTCTCTTTAAGTGATCCAGGGAAACAAAGAAGTTTGAGTCTCCAGGTGTCTGCCCCAGGGCAGAGGACTGCCGCTCTCAGTTCAATAAGCATGAAAGTTAAAACAATGCAGTTTCTTGAACACCTTTATTTCAAACTATTCTTTGGTAAAACAGTATAATTCATTCAACTTTATGCCAACGGAGAATCCTGCCCACAGTGGGTTGCGCCAGAGGAGAAATCCTGCCCACAACGTGCCCGACCTATGGTGCCCCAGGGACAAATATGGGGAAATTAAATCAGACCAACGGATGACAATGGAGGAGGAAGTTTTGATTAGAGAAATGTAGGAAACAGGAGGAAAACCGAAGGGGAGCCTGCATTAGAAAGACAGGACCTTCGGCCATGCTAAAAAGAAATTAGGGAACTCCATTAGAAATCAACTAGGAAGGAAAAACTCCGTAAGAAGAGCAGTGTCTTTGTTCGCCTGTTTCTGAAGGCAGAAAGTGGCAAAGGCGACAGCTTGAGTCTCCAGCTACTTAAAAGCAGAAGTAGCACAGGGGCGGAGAAAGCGATAGAATCTCCGTTACCAAGAGCCTCTGGAAAGGCAGAATCCCTGTTCCAAGCAGCAGGATTTTATGCTACCAACGGCTGTGAGTAGCGAGGCCTCTGGAAAGGCGGCAGGATTCTCGCTTGCAAAGATCGCAAGAAAAAGCGGGACCCTTTGTTTGTTAATTATAAATTCAAGCAGTAAAGGAAAAGCATCCTGAGGAGGCAGGGCCTTTGTATTGTAAATTTTCTTAGCCAAGGTTTCTCTTAGTTTGAAAGACCTTTGAAGAAATTAACATTACAATCACCGTCTTTTCCCCTAGCCGGAGCTGAAGCTTGAATCTATACAGGGCTCTGCCACTTAAAGAGCCCTTACCTGGCATTTGGACTGTTGAAAAATCACCTTAAGATCATCTTAAATTCTTTACTCTTTCGCCTAGCAAAAGAGAAAGGGCTGAACAACAACAACTGCCCTTGCCATATGAGAAATTATCTTGTTTGTGTATAAAGGGGGGAAATGTAGCAGCCCATATAGCCTATGGCTAGGAGTGAGAGTTATAAGAAACCCTTGTAGCTCAATAATGGAACAATTGGTGAAAAGGGCATGGGGGAGGGATTCGGCTCTCCTACCACGAGAGCTCCTGAGAGGAGAGTGTCAGTGATTGGCAGTCTCTACATCTGGCCAGTCCCGGTACCTGACAAGCGGTGGCAGCAGTGGGCTGTGACAGCTGCCAAAGGTTAGGGTGGCTGTGGCAATGTCTAAAAATCAGACGACAATGGAGTTTGCTGGATTGTCTGGTGCTTCCCCTCACAAGGAATCCTCTGTAGCTTGTGATGCTGTTTGATGCTGTTTCACCCACAGCAGAACTTTTTTTTTTTTTTTGAGATAGTCTTATATGCCACCCTCGGTAGAGTGCAGTGGCATCACAGCTCCCAGCAATGTCCAACTCTTGGGCCTAAGTGATTCTTTTGCCTCAGCCTCCCAAGGAGCTGGGACTACAGGTGCCCACCACAATGCCAGGCTACTTTTTTGTTGCAGTTGTCATTGTTGTTTAGCTGGCCCAGGCTGTGTTCAAACAAGCCAGCCTCAGGGTATGTGGCTGGCTTTATAATCACTGTGCTACAGGTGCAGAGCCAAGCAGAACTTCTTTCAAAGTTGAAGCCAATCCTCTCAAACCTTACCATTCAGGGAGTATGATATTCTAAATCCTTTGTTTTATCAACAATGTTAAAAGCATCTCCACCAGGAGTAGATTTCATCTTAAAACACTTTTTTTGCTCCTACACAATAAACTCCTTATCCATTAAAATTTGACCTTGAGGCTTGGCGCCTGTGACTCAAGTGGCTAGGGCGCCAGCCACATACACCTAAGGTGGTGGG
>NW_003852402.1:10798221-10816865 GCF_000181295.1 Otolemur garnettii | reverse complement strand
CCCAGGAGTTGGAGGTTGCTGTGAGCTGTGATGCCACAGCACTCTACCCAGGGGGACAGCTTGAGGCTCTGTCTCAAAAAAAAATATAAAATAAAATAAAATAAAATTTGACCTTGAAATTATAGCAATTCAGTCACATCTTCAGGGTCCAGTTCCAATTCTAGTTCTCTTGCTGGTCCTTCCTCAGAAGTATTGAACCCCTCAAAGTCATGCGTGAGGATTGGAATCAACTTCTTCCAATCCCCCATTAATGTTGATATTTTTACTTCTTCCCATAAATCACAAATGTTCTTTTGTTTGAGACAGTCTCACTATGTCGCCCTGGGTAGAGTGCCATGGCATCACAGCTTACAGCAACCTCAGACTCCTGGGCTTAAATGATTCTCTTGCCTCAGCCTCCCAAGTAATTGGGACTACAGGTGCCCGCCACAATGCCTGGCTATTTTTTGGTTGTAGTTGTCATTGTTTGGCAGGCCCAGGCTGGGTTCGAACCCACCAGCTCTGATATATGTGGCTGGCGTCCTAGCTGCTGAGCTACAGGCACTGAGCCCACAAATGTTCTTAATGGCATTTAGAATGGTGATTCTTTTGCAGGAGATTTTTAATTTACTTTGCCAGATCCATCAGAGTTAGTATCTATGGCAGCTATAGCCCTTACGTAAAGTATTTCTTAAACAGTAACATTTGAAATTCATAAATCACTCTTGGATCCACGATTTGCAGAATGAATATTGTGTTAGCAGGGGTGAAAAACATTAAACTCCTTGTACACCTTCATCAGAGCTCTTGGGTGACCAGGTATACTGATAAGTAATATTTTGAAAGAAATCTTTTCTTCTAAACCAGTGGTTCTCCACCTTCCTAATTGCTGTGTTGTTACGAATGGAAAAAGGGGGTCACAACCCACAGGTCGAGAACCACCGTTCTAAGCCATTGTCCTCAATAGTGGGCTTATGATATTCAGGAAATCATGCTGTAAATAGATGTGCTATCATCCAGGCTTTGTTGTTCATTTCTGGAGCACAGGCAGAGTAGCCTTAGCATGATTCTTTAGAGCACTAGGAATTTCAGAATGGCCAATGAGCACTGGCTTCAGCTTAAGTCACCAGCTGCATCAGCCCCCAGTAAGAGTTTGACCGTCTTTTGAGGCTTTGAAGTACAAGCATTAACTTCTCTCTAACTATGAAAAACCAAGTGGCATCTTCTCCCAGTAGAAGGCTGTTTCCTCTACATTGAACAGCTGTACTTCTGTGGAGCCACCTTCATCAATGACCTTAGCTGGCACTTCCAGATAAATCACCCCAGCTATGTTGTATTTAACAATAAAACAGGTTTCTAAAAAGGACAAAATTCCAATTTGGAAACAAATCCCCCCAAACCTGGGACATAATACATAGCATCAAAGGTTCTTTTATAAATTTCTTATTCCATCTGCCCATGTTTGCTCATGTTTCTCCCTCTTGCCCTGCCTGGTATATCCAACTCTCTACTCAGGCAGATGGAAGGAACTTGTTCTCTCTCTCCCCTCCCATACCCCCTTCCCCGACTGGTAAGAGCAGCAGCAAAGGGCATCCAGTGAGTCCCTCTGCTGCTGCAGCCTCTGCCACAATGGATTGAAATCTTATGTATCTGTGTCTCCCATTCTGCCCTAAGCACCTTGAGAATCTGCGGAGCCTACACACTCCCAGACATATAGAGACATCCAGTAATTAGGGCTTGAACGTAACATCCTCTTCTGTTCCCGTAACATCTGATTCCTCTTAATGATTTTCAATCACGAAGATGTATTCAAAGAGGGCAAGGTATCTTTGAAGAATTAATTGTCACAAAAGGGATTTCTGGCTGGAGGAATTATAGATTGAGTTTCTGTTAGTAATTCAAGAGCCTACAGGGTCGTATGCCTAATGTGCATTTTCTTTAGGGAGTGGAATTTCAGAAGACTACCATTCTCTTTGTTCTTTTCTTTCTTTTTTTTTTTTTTGAGGCAGAGCCTCTGCCCTGGGTAGAGTGCTATGGCATCACAGCTCACAGCAATCTCCAACTCCTGGCCTCAAGTGATTCTCCTGCCTCCGCCTCCCAAGTAGCTGGGACTACAGGCCCCTGCCACAATAACCAGCTATGTTTTGGTTGCAGCCGTCATTGTTGTTTGGTGGGCCCGGGCTGGATTGGAACCTGCCAGCTCAGGTGTATGTGGCTGGCGCCTTAGCCGCTTGAGCCACAGGCGCCAAGCCTACCATTCTCTTTTGAAAAACTTTGTTCTATAATTTTACCCCAGTAGATGCACATTTATGTAATAAAAGAATAAAATTATAATCACCTAAATGATTTTTTCCAAGTCATTCATTGACAAGTTAAAAAGCATAAGATATGTTCATTTTGAATGCTTGCCTATGTCTGAGAGTCAAATATTCCACTAGACCAGTAACTCCTGAGACATGCTAGGGTCAGTCATTTCCAAAACTGGTGGCTACAGTCTCTTCCCAAGGTGCACGCCCTTTTACACTGTGACTCTGTAGCTTCCTATTAAGATGTGGAATCTATTTCCCTTCCCCTTAGATCTGGGCCTCCTTATGATTTGCTCTGGTCAGTAGAAGGCAGGGAAGGAAGGTTGTGTGGTTTCTGAGACTAAGCCTTAAGAGGCATTGCAGCTTCTTTTGCGCTCTTAGAAGTCAGCCATTGTGTAAAATAGTCAAAACTTGCCATAGAGGCCATGTAGAGAGAGAAACACTGAAAGATAAAAGGCCATGTGTAGGGGAATAAAGTGTCCCCATATGATAGCCAGATGTCTCATGTTTAAGCCCAGCCAAGCTCCCGGCTAAATGCAGCCACATGAATGACCTTGTCGGCTTTGTGTAGCAGAAAAACCACTTAGCTGAGCCCAGCCAATCCACAGAATGACAGAATGGGGCTTGGGAGTGGTTTGTTAGGCAGCAATAGATCATTTGTTGTTTTTAGGGGGGTTTGGTTTTTGTTTTAGACAGAATCTTGTTCTGCCACCCAGGCTGGAGTACAAAGGCATGATCATAACTCACTGCAGCCTCAAACTCCTGAGCTCAAGTGATCCTTCTGTCTCAGCCTCCTGAGTAGCTAGGATTATAGGCATGTACCACCATGCCTAATTATTTTTAAAGTCTTTCTGTAGAGAAAGGGTCTTGCTGTATTGTCCAGGCTGGTCTCAAACTCCTAACCTCAAGTGATGTTCCTGCCTCATCCTCTAAAAGCACTGGGATTACAGGCATGATCCACTATGCCTGGCCCCATGTGTTCTTATGACAGACATTTGTTTGCTGGTTAGACTCTATGTACGCTCTGGGATGACATGGTTGTTCACACATAAGCAATGTCAGAAATGCCCCCCAAGGCAGCGCTTGGCTGTTTGGCCTTACTGGGGCTAGACTTCCAAACATCCCGCTTTCCTAGTCATTGTCTCTTGGCTCCTATACCAAGTATGAGCTGAGCTGGGGTCTGTTGCTCCTATAGCCCTCACCCCACCATCAATGGATCCTTCTTTTTCTAGTATTTCAAAACTTTTTGGTATGTTTCCACAAATCTGAAAGATAGTCAATTTTCATCTTTAAAGAAAAATAGTTCCCTGCCTTCTCACCCAACCAGGTATCCCTCTCAAGGTTCTACGCCATCTTTCCTCCCTCTGCCAAGCTTTGCCAAAGAGCTGTCTTCATTTCCCACTCCCTATTCACTCCATTTTCTCAGGTCGGGCTCCTGCCCATCCCCCTCACTCCAGCTTAAACCGTCCCTCCCCACGTCCCAAGCTCCCCATCACCTGATCTGATGAACTCACCTCAGTCTGGGCTTCTCAGACTCAGCACCCCCTAAACCCTGGCTGTTCCTAGCGCCTTAAAACTCTTCCCCTTTTTGTGCCACCCACCACACTCTCTGCTTCCTCCTTCCCTCTCTAACTGTCCCTTCTCTGTTCCCTTCCTGGCCTCAGCTTCTCAGTCAGGCCCTGGGGCTTTAGAGTCCCCGGGGCATATTGTACTCTTCTCCCAGCCTGCTTGCTCTGCTTCAAGGTTGCTGACTCCCTCCAGCGCCTTCCTATAGGTTTCTCTGAAGTTTTTTTCTCCCAAATGTGAGAGCTACAAATCAAATGGCCTATAGGACACCCTCTCTTACATGTTCCAGAGACAAGACTGAATGTGAGAAGTACCCAGACATGTCGTTACTCATGGGCAGGGACTGACTGAGCCAAAAATGGGGAACTAGAGAAGAAGCCCCAATCTCCTACCCTGAAACTACATCCCTTTCCTCAAGAGAGATGCCAGCAACTACAATGTTGCAAGGCAGGTGAGACCTCATCAGCATTTGTTCTGTCCAAAGACAGGGCAGAGGCTACCACCAGCGTGGACAGAAGGAAAAGAAACATGGCAGCTTTTGTTCTCCAATGCTGGGGCTGTGCTGATGACATCCCCTCTATGGGAAGTCATAGCTGAGAAACTTAGAAATGGATTTGAAACCTGGCTGTGAAGGAGTGCTGGCCTCGCAGCCAGGTTGGGGGATATATCTTGCTCTGCCACTAAAAACTGTGTGACACTGAACAAGTTACTTCCTCCTCTGAGTCTCAGTTTCCCCCTCTGTAAAATGGGAACAATGCTAGTTGTTACCTTCCTCATAAAGTTATTGTGAGGATTAAGTGAGATTAGCATTATTAGCCTTCCACCAGGCCTTAAACTGTTTCCTGGGGGACCTGTGGAGAGAAGTCAAGAGAAAGGGCTTTTGTGCCTCAGCCCCCTGAGGATGCAGTGGGACCCTGGCGGAAGAGGCCCGCCCTTGAAGGAGATGCTGTGGAGGGGAGCAGGGCCAGTGGACTGCAGCAAGGTGGTTACCAGTGCTTCAGGCTGGGCTGAGTGGGGAAACTCTCTGGACCCCTCCAAGAGACAACACAGCTGCCTTGATCCCCAGGAGCTCAGCCTGCTTTGCCCCTCTCATTAGGGCAGCCCACTGACACGTGCTGTGAAGGATCCCGCGGAAGTGATTCAGCTCCCAAGTGGGTGTGCAACCTCTCTACATCACCGGTAAGCCCCAAAGGGACCTGTGGGCACCTGCCCTATGGGAGGTGCACCTCTCCAAGTCCCCTTCACCCTAAGATGGGAGTTAAGGTAAGGAACCATGCCATCATACTGAAAAATCTTCCATGTAAGATTTGGGGCAGTAGAAACTGCTAGCGAGGCCCTGAAAGTCCCGAGGCATTTATTTTTATAATCCTGGAAGTAAAAGCTAAAGAGCCCATGAGATAAAGCAAATGCCAAGGCCTGACACAGCCGCCTTTGAATAATGAGCGTAGTACAATTCATTTCCTGCCCCTGGCTTGCTGCAAAGTGGACATCAGTTTTAACCAGATACTAAGAAATTCCTCTTTGGGTCTTAAGGAAATTTGCAATAAGCAAAAAAGATTACTGGATGTCTCCAGTGGGAAATTAAATTTTGTTTAGAGCACACTGGAGGTGGCAGGGGAGGGGGGCTGACGGTGCCTTTTATTGCTTTGAGCTGTTTCACAACTCTGTAGTAAACTGGGCTTAAGTGATAGTGATACAAAATAACCCTTGTCTGTAGAAGTGCAAATAAATTCAAGCCACCCCCTTGCCCAAGCACCTGTGCACACGCACATGCGTGCGCACACACAGAGTTCATTTCAATATTCCTGATTATTATGAATGCAAATCTGTCTGCTGTTTGGGCTTTCCGTGATTTAGATGTAACACCCGTTGATTCCCTTATTAATAATGACTTAAATCTTTAGCATGTGTTTGTATATCTGCATGATTTTCTTCTCTCTCTCTCTCTCTTTTTTTTTTTTTTTTGCAGTTTTTGGCCAGGACTGGGTTTAAACCCGCCATCTCTGGTGTATGGGGCCAGCACCCTACTCCTTTGAGCCATAGGCACCATCTCTGATTTTCTTCTCTTTTAAGATTTAGACTTTAGGCTCGGCGCCTGTGGCTCAAGTGGCTAAGGCGCCAGCCACATACACCTAAGGTGGCGGGTTCAAATCCAGCCTGGGCCCGCCAAACAACAATGATGGCTGCAACCAAAAAACATAGCCGGGCATTGTGGCGGGCGCCTGTGGTCCCAGCTACTTGGGAGGCGGAGGCAGGAGATTTGCTTGTGCCCAGGAGATGGAGGTTGCTGTGAGCTGTGATGCCACAGAACTCTATCCAGGGGGACAGCTTAAGGCTCTGCCTCACAAAAAAAGATTTATCCTTTAGTAGCATTCAAGGGAGAACCAGACTAGAACAAGTCATATGACCTGCTGGGCAAGGCAGAGGCCTTGAAAGGAAGATCATTTTCCCCAGGGAAGTGGCCCTGAAATTGGTCGGTCCTGGCTGGACCCACCTTCCTCCTCGGTGCCTCCTCAGCGCCCTGATTCCCTGTCACTGTGATCAGAACACTTGTGGAGGCATCCCTTAGGGCTCGCTTCTCTCTGCTCATACCTCTACTTACATAGTTTCTAGATTGAATTTTCATTGTGTTTGATGATTAAAAATTAAAAAAAAAGTTTAAGAAACCATGTGAAGGAAAGTACCAACGTTTTATTTTTAAATCAAAGTCAATTAAAAAGAAACCATCATATACTATCAACATCTTCTGCTTTAGAACGGGCCATTTTATCTTATTTTATGTCATTTATTTATTTTGAGATAGTCTCACTCTATGGCTCTCAGTAGAGTGCTGTAGCATCATAGCTCACAGCAACCTCAAACTCCTGGGTTCCAGCGATCTTCTTGCCTCAGCCTCCCAAGTAGCTGTGACTATAGGCATGTGCCACTACACCCGGCTAGTTTTTTTTTTTTCTATTTTTAGTAGAGAAGGGGTCTTGCTGTTGCTCAGGCTGGTCTCAAATTCCTGAGCTCAAGCAATCCACCTGCCTGGGCCTCCCAAAGTGCTAGGATAACAGGAAAAAATGACATTTTAAGACAGAAGTAGAAAAAATTCTAATCTTAGATAACAGGACGGTTCTTTTTTTAAAAGGTCAGTTGGGTTTGACATTGCCCTTGTTTTCTGTGAGCTCACATGAAATGACAGTGAAAGTTCTATCCTAGACCAACCCGGGTTTGCACCATGGCTTTGAGGACCAGCCTTGGCCACAGTGCTGTCTACTGGCCTGGCGAGTTTGACCATGAGAAGCAGACTCCCTCTAGCTGGGGGCAAATGGGCACTGTTAATATTATTCCCAAGGAGGCTCACAAAAGGGCCGTTTACTTGGTGAATTTGCAGATGTGATCCAATTGTGGCCCATAGCCTCTCAAGCCCAGAACATCTGTTCCCAGGATCCCAGGGATGACTGGACTCTGGAAAGTCACCTCTACTTTACTAAACTCAGGAATGTGTGTTTATGTGTCATGAGAGGTACAACAGGCCAACGGGACAGAGCGCAGAGCCAGCATCCCTCTCTCTGCGGAAAACTTTCGCTGAGACGCATCTCAGTACAAGCATCAGATGTCACTCAGCCTCGGGGCAGAGGAGCAAGTGTGGGGTGGTGTCAGGCTCCGATGGGGGCCTGTCGCACTGTGACTGGAGCCAGGCAGAGCACATACATGGCCAGGATGTTCTCTTCCTGGGGTGGGCTGGAGGCTGAGGCAGGCAACCTCTGCTGGTCCTCATGTGCCCCTGGACCGGCCAAAGTCAGGAAGGGCTCCCCTCTCTAGCTCAGAGGGCAGATTAATTCCCCTTGATCCATGTGAAATGTCAGCAATTACACAATACCAAGAGACGGAGACTTATCAGAGAATGCCCCTTAATTTCCTATTTATTACTTTGTCCTATTCATTACTTTGCCAGGCACAACCCAGACATCCCAGCACTGTCTCCAGCACTCTGCTTGAAGGTGGGGGTCCTTCAACCTTCTAGACAGTCTTAGGGTCTGGCTTTACACCAGTTCACCTTCTGATAGTGACAACACCAGCAGGATTGCCCATGGCCTGAGAGAGCCCCTGTGACAGCCAGATGGAGACATTCCCAGGGCCTTGTGACATCCACTCACCGTTTCTTATCTCACTTGGGATGAGCAAGCAAGCGTTTCTCTTTCTTAAGAGACAATATATATCTGTAAATATATAGACACACAAAATATATACAGCAAGCAAGAGGAGTTCCCAGCACAGAGAAGTTTTTAGCATAATTTTAGAAGGCAAGTTTGAACAAAGAGTTTGCAGACATGGTATAATTCTTTTTAGAGATCAGCAAGCTTTTCTTGAAAGGGACACGAAGACTTCACAATCACTTGCTTTAAAAATTTAAAGAAAAGGATAACAGCCAATAAGAAAGAATGACTAATTCCCTCTTTCCACGAGAAGAAAGTCCTGAAGCGTGAGGTGTTAGATTCAATGAGAGCAAGAGATAACCAGGACAGCTTCCCTTTGTTTTACCCAGCTGTGTCTCCATCGCAGTGGCCAGGCCATACTTTCTCAGTTGCTATAACTTCCGATATGCTTTGGCATTTGATATCCTCACTCATTACTCTTCTTTTTCAATATTTTATTGGCTAGTATCATGCTACTCTTCTTCCAAATTATCGTAAGACTCCATTTATCAAGTCACACAAAAGTCCTCTCAGAATTTTTATTGGAATTGCATTAAATTTAATTCTTAATGTGTGACGATCTGACAGTTTTGATAACTTTGAAATATTGGCTTTTTTGAAACGGTGACTATGGGTCTACATTTAGTTGGGAATTTCACTTCAGCAAATTTTACAAGGCTCTTTCTAGGTGCTGATGAGATTCATCTCCGGGTTTTTTAGATATATCAGGGCCAGTTGGCCTGTCTACATTTTCTCTCTGAGAATATCTTCCCAGCCTACTTTATTCCCAGCAGTTACTATTAGTACAAAGGAAAGCTACTGATAATTTTATCATGAATTTATACCCAGCTCCTTCCTTAAGTCTGTGTGTTGACTAATTCTTATTTACATCTTACAAGCTATCTAAACATACAATCATATCTTCTCCAAATTATGATTTTTTAAACTTTTTTCCTTCTTACCCATTTATTTATTTATTGCAGTTTTTGGCCGGGGCTGGGTTTGAACCCGCTACCTTCGGCATATGTAGCCAGTGCCCTATTCCTTTGAGCCACAGGCACCACCCCTTCTTACCCATTTAAAGTTTGCAAATTATAAGTGTTGTCTCTCATTGTTGATACTAATTTTACTTATTATTCCTGTCCAGTTGCACTGGCTGGCTGGTTCAAAGTAATGTATTATTAATCCTTGGTAGTGCACACAGCCGTCTTCAGCAGGATTATACAGGGCGTGATGAATGCTTCACCACTTAAGACACTTCCTACTGAATTCTGAACAATACTCTTTATCCCAGCAAAAATAGTCTACGCTTGACAGCAGACTTTCACCCTCCAAGGGTCTATAGCCAAGGAAACGTTTTTCCTCCCCTTCCCTCAAGCAGCTACGTGAGACATTTTAACAAAATAAGCCTCCGACTAAGACCACTCCCAGAGGGCTCCCCTGACAGGTGACGGGGTCTCTGACCAAAACGGTCTTAGTGACCCCTCAGCTCAACTAAACTTAAGATAACCTTCTTGTTGACTCTAGGCCATGACCTCCCTTATCTTAGAATATTTTCTTTAGAAGGCTTGTATTTAGAAAATTATTTCTCTGCTCCCTTGAGACGTAGGCAAATCTTTTCAAAAGCTTTTGCCAGTTTTACAACCCAGGGCTGTCTTTGCCAGGACTGGCAGCCATACTTTTGAAGTATAATCACCAAGAAAGATGGCGCCCCATCCCATCAGTCTCGTGGAAGGATAGAGCCTAACTCTGGTGGACAGTTGTAAAACTATGAGAAAGTTTACATTTTTTTCTTTTTCTTTCTTTCTTTCTTTTCTTTTCTTTTCCTTTTTTGCGACAGAGTCTTATTATGTCGCCCTCGATAGGGTGCTATGGCGTCACAGCTCACAGCAACCTCAAACTCTCGGGCTTAAGGGATTCTCTTGCTTCAGCCTCCCAAGTAGCTGGGACTACAAGTGCCTGCCACAATGCCCAGCTATTTTTGTTGTTGTTGTTGCAGTTGTTGCATTGTTGTTTAGCAGGCCTGGGCCAGGTTTGAATCCACCACCCTCCTTGTATGTGGCCAGCGCCATAACCACTGTGCTATGGTGCTGAGCCAAAGTTTACTTTTCCTTTGGATAAAGCCAGCTGGAGAGCACAAATGGCCTGTGATTTCCCTCTCACCCCAGCGCCAACACAGCCTCTCATCCACCTTTTCTGCAGAGTGGAGTTCAAATGTAGCGCTGGCCTCTCTTCCATTGCAGTAACCTTGAATAAAATCTTCCTTGCCTGTTAACTTTGGTGCAATTTTTGCTTTGGCACTTCCCAGCTTGGTGATATACAGAGTGTCTACAAAGTTCACGTGCAATTCAAAATAGTTGGCTGTTTAAATTGCACGCGAACTTTATGGACACTCTGTACAAGCCTCAGTGATGGGAAACCCAAACCCACAAGGAAGACAACTTCCCTGGGTTATAAGGCAACTTCTAATGCCATGGAATTTATTCCTGTGATTTTAAAATGTATTACGCTGATTGACTTCGAAGTTGGTATTGTTGGAATGAATCCTACGTGGTCAGACATTCTTTTAAAACACTGCTGGACTTGATTTGCCGATATTTTATTGACAATTCTGCATCTGAGTTTATAAGTGAAGTTAGTTTACAAATCTTTTTGTGCTACCTTTATCAAATTTGGGGAACACAGAAAAACTTAAGCATCGTAAAAAGCATTGCTTTACATTTAGGTTTCAAGATTTTAAAAGCTGTCAAATATCTATTCAAAAATCCTACCACTATTAAAAGACAGCAGATCTCTCTCAATTCTGTAGCAACTCCGGAGGTTTTGTAGTCTGCGAGCATCGTGCTTCTTTAAGAAATCCGCTTAGCTTACTGTTGAATCATTTATGTACACTGACATAATTTTTGAGCCATCATCAATTTTCATGAACTGCGTGATTTAGCCTGCGCGATATTTCACAGGCATTTGAAATAACTAAATTACTCAGAGCCTTAAGATGTGTAACAAGGAGCAAATTATCATGTTTATGACCATCAGAAGAGCTCATTATTTTCCTAGAAGACAGGAGGTTGCCTTTGGGGAGATCAAAACTGTGGGCTTCGGGCTTTTTCCTTAGCTTTTCACTGTAGCCTGCAAGGTATTTCTGGTTAGCAGCCAGCTGACCTCCATCCTAAAAAAGGCCCTGTCCTCCTGATCTTAGGTTTTCTTTTTCTTTTTAATTAAATCAGAGCTGTGTACATTAGTACAGTCATGGGGCACAGTGTGCTGTTTTGATACACAATTTGAAAAATTTTCATCCAGCTGGTTACAATAGCCTTCATGTCATTTTCTTAGTTATTGTGTTAAGACATTTATATTCTACAATTAGAAAGATTCACGTGTACCCTTTGATCTTAGGTTTTCTAAAGAGCAGTTTGTGCACTTCTGTAAGGATGGTCAGTCTTTATAGTGAAATGATAGAGAAAAATTAGCTCAGTTTTTTTGAGTAAGGACCAAAATCAATCTCTCTCTCTCTCTGCCTGCTTTCGTCCTCTTTCTCTTGCTACCAGCCCTCCCCATTTGTTTTCAGAACCCATGGCAGAGCCCAGCAGACCAAAAGAAACGTAAATTCTTCTTTTTACATCCGCCAGCTCCTTGCCTTTTAGAATTTTCTTCCTTCAGCCTCAGCTTGTTCTCCCATCCTGGAAAAACAACGGGATCAGGCCTCAGGATGGAAGCATCTGGGAAGTTGTCAGCCTTCAGCCTGGCCACAGAAAACTGGGTACCGCATTATCACATCCACAATACGTTGTGAATTTGGCTGCAATGACCTTTTTTTTTCCTTGTCCCCCTTAAATTCAGCAACTGCTCACCCTCAACTATGGGCCTTCTTTTTCTTTGGGATGCCGCACCATCTCCCCACTCTCCTCTCTCTCCCTCTTTCCTCAAGTCTCTTCTCCTCCCTCACTCCCTCACTCTTTCTAAAAGATAAAAGAAACTTCTGTTTTTTGAGACAGAGTCTCACTTTGTCACCCTAGAGTGCAGTGGCATCAGAGCTCACAGAAACTTCAGACTCCTGGGCTTAAGCAGTTCTCTTGCCTCAGCCTCTCAAGTAGCTGGGACTATAGGCACCCACCACATTTTCTTTTTCTATTCTATTTTCTATTTTTTTTAGAGACGGGGGTCTCAACTCTTGTTCAGGCTGGTCTTGAACTCCTGTGCGCTCAGGCAATCTACCCGCCTCAGCTTCTCAGAGGGCTAAGATTACAGGCGTGAGCCACCTCACCCAGCCTAAACTTATACTTTTATATCCTAATCCTGGTCTAGAGAAATTCTTTTTTCAACCCACATGGAACCCCTACTGAGCTTTCGTCCCTAACAGCTTCCACTTTGTATTTGAAGGGTACAATAACCATAAGATTTCCCTTCCATTTTTACCATTCCTCTGGTATTATTTTGAGGGGGAGGATGCCGGGAAAAGTCAAGTCTAAAAAACCAAAAGTTTCTCAGAGAATCCCAAGGACACACCTGCAAAGTCCTCCTCATGGTAACCCAGCCCTTAAGAATTCGTAAAACTTACCCTCGTGGGTCCTTGAAACTAACACTTGCTCCTTGCTTCTGCTTCTGCAAACTCTGCACATGATTTGACACCTCCAACGAGAGGTAATATGGTAATTCTTTGTCTACTTATGAGTCCAATAAAAGAGCAAGGACAGAGCTGATCTGGGAGCTCAGCCATTTTGGATTCTAATCTGCTGTGGCTCCTCCAGC
This sequence comes from Otolemur garnettii, assembly GCF_000181295.1. Classification (NCBI taxonomy): domain Eukaryota; kingdom Metazoa; phylum Chordata; class Mammalia; order Primates; family Galagidae; genus Otolemur; species Otolemur garnettii. Next base: position 10,804,084 of record NW_003852402.1, on the reverse strand, counting down.
TAAAATGAAATTCCTTTGGTGAGAGTCTACTGGTTTCAATTTGCCGGTCCTGCAACATTTCAGATAACACAGGAATTATCTGTTACTTAAAAGCAACTTGCCTTATACGAATTTAAAAACATAAAAGAGCTTGCCTGTTAAACTGTCTTGGCCTGATGGATTTATAAGTGATTAATTATTAAATAAGCTCTCCCAATTTTTTATAACTATTCTGTTTTTTTGGTATTTTACTATTTAAAAGGAGACTTGTTGCTTTCTGAAAATAGTCTTCCTTTTTCTGATGACAGCCAGAAACGAAGCCTGGAAAATCTGTGTCCAAGGCAAACACATCTTCTGGGCTAAGCTGGTCTGTTTTTTAGAGGGTTTCTGTGATTTAGTATTTAGGTGGGCGTCAGATTAAAATGAACACCCAGACAGGTACCATGATGCACAGCTGTAATCCCAGCTACTCCAGAGGCTGAAGCAGGAGGATTGCTTGAGCTCAAGAGTTCAAGACCGGCTCGGCGCCTGTGGCTTAAGTGGCTAAGGCGCCAGCCACATACATATAAGGTGGCAGGTTCAATCCAGCCCAGGCCCACCAAACAACAATGATGGCTGCAACCAAAAAATAGCCGGGCGTTGTGGCAGGTGCCTGTGGTCCCAGCTACTTGGGAGGTTTAGGCGAGACTCACTTGAGCCCAGGATTTGGAGGTTGCTGTGAGCTGTGATGCCACAGCACTCTACCAAGGGGAATAGCTTGAGGCTTTGTCTCAAAAAAAAAAAAAAGAGTTCAAGACCAGCCTGAAGAACATCGGGAAGGTCTATCTCAAAAAAAAAAAAGAAAGAAATATTTTTATCTTTTTCATTTTCATTAGCATTTCTACTTCCTTCTGAACTGATTTCTTTAAGTTTATATTTTGCAGGTTAACCAAAATTATATTTTAGAGGTTAATGGTACATTTCATCTAGTGACCACCAAGTACTTGTACATTGTTCTAAACTACGTTTTGTTATGAACTCATACTAACAATAATTCACCCTGAGTAGACATTCCACGTGCTCATTATGCAATACTTCTATTTCTGTGCAGCTGCCCAGCTGCACCATGGTAGAGCTCTCTGTCCCAGGATGACTGCTGGGAACCAGGCTTTTCTGTCCTCAGTAGGCCTCACTGTGTCTCATCACACCACAGTATTGTTAAAATGCTTCATGAAGTTGACATCTCCATACCATCCCAGGGGAAGGTGGGGCAGGTTGCACACAACAAATACACTTCAACTTTCCTATCTGCCTAAGCTTTTGGACTTCCTCCTCTGTAACATACCAAAGAAAATGCTTGTATTCTGTCTTTAGGTAATGGACTGTGGTCCAGGTTGCTGCACTGAGCACCCAGTAAGAGCCCCTGGTAGCTATTGATCTTATAGAGTGACTCCAGATTCTCATATTAATCAGGTCAGCCTGTCCAATATAACGTTCCTTCTGTCTTGCTCTAACATCCTGAGACTTCCTTCCTACACCTAGTCCCCAAGTTTCTGCCTTTATAAACAGGCAAAGATCTTGAACTTGAAATTGGTTTGGTACCTCCTTCTAGATCAGCCTTTGTCTTCATCTTCCTAGGACAGTGATTTTCCACTGATATGCCATAAGAGGATCTTAGGTGTGCCTCGAAATGTTTTAAAGATCATCAAATTCTTTTCAAAAGAAGTTCAAAGTACAGTAAGCATATATATTTTTTTCTTACTCTGTTTTTTGACCAACATAATTTAAGTGTGCGTGAAAGTTTAAGTATAGGTTCAAGTGTGCCATGAGATAAAAAAAGTTGAACAACACTGTACTAGGGTCTGCAGGATTTTATGAGTCTGTAAACCATGAAAGGTGGGAAGGGGCTCTTGAGTAGAATCAACATTCCCCTCAAGGCAATTGCTTCAGGGGAGTTAAGTCTTCAGGCTGACGGTCCTCAGGAGGGGAGAAAGCTGATACTCATCCTAGGGAAACTCAGGGGTTCAAGATATTCAGATTCATCATAATCTACCCATATGTCCCCATTCCAGTTTATACAGTCTCTCTCCTTACCAAGCACTTTCTTAACTTTTACATTAGAGGTCTAACAAAGTCACGGATTCAATGTGTATTATATTTTACTGGGGGGTTGGTTTTCAGAACTCTTGGCCCTGTGACTTTAAGAAATAAAGAATTCTTTCAAAGTGATCAGGAAATTCTCTGGTTGTTTACTCTTGCCTTGAGCTGGAAAATTAAAGCCCTTAGTTTGTCTTTTTTTGTTCATGTGTCCGGTGTCTTCAGAAGAATCCGTCCCTCCTACCACAAGGTTCCATTACAGCAGCTACTCGGTGTCCCGAAGCCTTGCCGGCCATAAGCACTTACTTGACTCTGAGCTATTACAGATGCTAATTTAAGTAAATAATTTGTCAATACAAAGTGTCCTGAACAGACTGTCACTTCCTTTTACATCCTTTTTAAAAAAGAACTGAGAATCAAGTTACGGATGATTGTTACTTTTCCATATGTGCTTTTCTCTATGATAAAAGTGTTGCATTTGTAATCACAAAGTTTTAAGAAAGAAAGCCATTTTAAGTGAACTGACAGTAGAATAGATAATCCCTTGGAGACCTTTGCTTTGGGGAATCTCCGTGGTGTCCCGGGAAGGATCCTCCGAGGACTTGACGCCCCGCCCCCTCCCGTCCCAGCCTCTGCCTCGGCTTGTGCTGTCACCTAGCGGTCGGATTCAGGCATTACTTCTACTGCAGGGGCAACCCTTCCAGCTGCAGTTTTCAGTTTTCGGTTTAAGCCCTCGAGGTTCTGGGCTGAGGACGGAGCTTCATGGAAACTTCCCCTACGAAATCAAGATAGGAGAAAGAGCAAGACAGAATGAGATAGACACCTGTATGTGCCCTCATGCATGCAGGGTCCTTGCAAAACGAAAATGTGGGTCATTTTCTCAAAAATTGTTATGAATTTCAAAACTGTAACAGAGCATTAAACCAAGTGTGGGACTGCACAGGTTATAGGTTGCACGCTTGGACTGGATGTAAGTTAGCGTTGCTTGTGTATGCTGTGCACAAGTGTGTGCACAGGTGTGTGTGTGCGCGCATCATGTTGGTGTTCGCCTGTCCACACCTGCATGCTTAGGTGATTGGGTGTGAGCTCCCATATGGTGTCCTTGTATGTTTGTGTGAATGTGTGTGACCAGCAGCCTTCTCTCTTTCAGGATAGGACCGGGGAGGCTGTCTCACTCTGGGTTGGCTTCTCTGACACTACCTGTAAGAGGATCTGTCAGACCCACCCTCTGACAACTGCAGAACTCTTGGCACACACAACCACACCCCCCACCCGCTGTACCAAGGGGAGACTGCACCCGTTCCCCACCTGCTGCACCGTGGGTTCTAGCAGTGTAAGGCTGTGTGCTCCTGGGGTGCCCTCAGCACCATCTGGAGAGCCAACTGCTGCAGCCAGCACCTGACCACAGGCCCCGGCGCTCCCTTTCTCAGAGAGCAACTTAGAAGAGCTCACAGTTTTGAGTCCAGCAAGTAACTTCAACCTCCTCTGAACCTCACATTCCTCAGCTATTGAGCTGGCATCCAGAGAAAGAACCTGGCTCTGCACACCATGAGCAGAGTTAGCCAGGGCAGGGAGGTCACCCACAGGAGGCTGAGAGACCTGAGTTCAATTCTAGTTCTTCCTCTCACTAGCCCTGATAATTCACTTCCTTCTCCACGTGTGCCTCAGTTCCCCCATTTGTTAAGGTGGTGTAAACAGGGGTCTCTCAAGACCTTAAAGTCTTTGCACTCATGTTCCTCCTTAGAAAGGGAGCACAATGGTCTAATGATCTCGGGTCACAATCCAAGATGCCTCGCGCACACAGCTGCCTGTAAATAAGACTCAGGCTAATTTCCTTGCAGACGTTACCTGGCTTTTACCCAACTCTTACCTTTCCTCCTCCTTCATTCAGCTGTAAAGTCTCCTAACACTTCATTATCAGGAAGAATTTAAGGGCTAACAACCAATATGAAAATCTCCACATAAACTTTCTCTTCTGGACACTTTGTATAAACATTCTGGAAGCCTTGCCCCTGTCGGCCCAAATTTCTGCGGAAACCATTTTTACACTTCCTCTGAGCAAAATAACTGGGTGGTTAAGGGCGTGGACTTCAGAGTCAGACCACCTGGATTCAAATCCCAGCTTCAGCACTTACTAGTGGTGTGACAAAGTCACTAGACCTCTCTTTGCCTCAATTTCTGAATCTGTAAAATGGGGACAATAAAGATAATCGCCCTCCTAGAGCGTATATGAAGGGCTGTCTCCTTGCTAGTTATGTTCTTAATGAGATCACTCTGTGTGTCAAGCCCCTTAAGACTAAGAAAATACAGTGTCTCCTTGGTGACTTAACTTCTCTGTGGTAGACACTGCAAGGAGGCTGGGGGACAGGGAGTTACCCCTGGGGCCAAGGAGGAAGAGACCTAACCAAACCTAAAGTAAAACCTAGGGGAAAATGCCTTGGGGTCACAGGTTAAGATAAATGGAAGGAAATACCTTCTAATCACCTGGGCTTGGGAGGAGAGGGTCTGTGCTGTAGGGACCAGTTGGGGAGCAAGAGAGCAGAGAAACTCTTCACTCTGACTTCCCAAAGGCTCACAGTAACCTAACCAATTACCTTTCCCCAGGAGATTAGAAACGTCCTGCCCTGGGGAATCTATAGGGGATCCTCCCAGGGCCTGCCACAGAGCTTCACAGCTTCTGAACTGTCACCCTGGAAGCCCCAGGCAGTTGACTTCTAGGCCCCAGGCTAAATCCTCTCTCTCCTTTCATTCCTTCATATTAAGATCACCTATGTCCTGTGTTATCACTCCCTCTGAGCCAAGGACTACTCATTCCTGTGTCCCCTTTGGTGCCAAACACAGCACATACCAGGTGCTCATCATATACTGGCCTTTCCACTGGAAAGGGATTTGGACTAGGAGAGGCCCCAGCCTGCCTCCTGCCCTGGCAGGCTGCCCAACATCTCTATGAAGCCAGCCACATGGGGAGGCTGGGATTCTCATCCTGATGCATGTAGTACCAGCATGAAGGAAATACAACCCTATTTTCCTGAGGCTAGGCTCACCCCCTTCTCCAGTGATTTATCTGCTCCCCCAGGGGATGCCCACAGCATTGGCCAGAGCTATAAAGCAGCCAGGACCCTTGGCAGGCACACTTATCTGTGATTCTTGGTAATGGGCATCCTGGTTTATACCGCAGCCATCTAACCACCCCTAAAAACTCGGGGTTATTCTTCTCGGGCTTCTGAACCTGCAATGTTCATAAAATCATTTTCATAATCACAGCCATTGTCACAATCATCCATGGCTTTTGCTGTCTGTGCCAGGCATAGTGGGGAATAGTAAAATCTATGTGCAGTAATTTGGAGTGGCACAATGAATTTTAGCATATTCAAGGTTCTGCAAAATCTTGCACAAGAGAAATCTGTGTAGTGTTATTTAAATCAGCAAAACCCAAATTCATTTGACAGCTTCTCATTTAACATCTACTAACATTTCATAGTGTTCTTTTAAACATATTTAGGAAATCTTGCCTAGAGGAAGAAAAACATAAACATTTATTACACACCTACACCTGGCTCTGTGCTAGGCATACGTTTCTCAGGTAAACCTTATGACAGCCTCTGAGAGAAGCATAACTGTTCCTCTATTATTACTCTAGAGATAATTGGCTCTCTTTGGTCTTCCCATGGACTTGAGCCTATCTAGAGTCACTTGTTGCCTCTGTTGGGTTCGAAAAAGCCTCCCAAATTAACCCCAACCAACAAACTCGAGACTCGCTCCGATGTAAAGGGCATAAGGTGAGATTTATTACAGACCCGGGAGGCCC
>NW_003852402.1:10640343-10797993 GCF_000181295.1 Otolemur garnettii | reverse complement strand
TTAGGAAGGAGAATACCTGAATTTCAAGGAAGTAGATACCTATTGCCTATTATGGGAGTTGTTCAAGGGAACTGATACTTATTGCCTATTATGGCCGCTGTGTGTCTTAGGTGACTCAATTCAATGGCTTAATGGCTGTGCAACCATGGGTGGGGGAGGCAGCAGGGAGTAGCCCTGCGGTTTAACAGAGCAGACAAGAAAATGGCGCTGGTCTGGCCCTTACACCTCTTGACTGTGTACCTGCATTTGGATTTTCCTCCAAGTCTGCAGAAGCTCTTGCTTAATACTGTTTATTACAGAGGTCATGATTCTGGGAGACAGAATGAGGCAAAAGATCAACCTCCTATTCTGTGCCATTAAGGACAGTTTGCATTTGTAAAGCAGACAACATGGACTTTTCATTTCCAGTATAAACATGTATTTATTCCATTGGGCCTAGTTTTCCTCATTTATAAAATGGAGCTGGGTGGGGAGTAGGGAAAGCATAGTTAGAAAGATGCAACTAAATGTTCTCTAGGTTCCCTCCGTCCTCAGTATGTACATTGTGGATTTTTGATTCCTAAACTCTATGCCTGCAATTTGGAGACACTGCCACTAGGGGGAGGGCTGGGAAGGAATTATGGCCCTGAGAGGCTGATCAACTGTGCCCTAGGGTAAAGTGTCCTAAATAGCTTTATTGATGTTCCCTGAAGTGGTACATGAATGTGTCAGAAATTGTGAAGATGGTTCTGAGTTACTATGGGCAAATGAGGCCCTGTGTGAATTGAAGGATCAATAATTTTTTTCACTATGTGAATTAAAGCCACTTAAATCCTGGTCCCGGTACCTCTTTGAAACTTAAGAATCACTGTGAATTCCACCATCTAGGAACCTCGGGAGTATGAGGAATAAGAATGCTGTTGGAAACAGCATCAGTAGGATAAAGGCCTTCTTTAAGTTTAAAAAAAAAAAAAGAAATCTATTCATGTTTTATTTACTTTGCCAAGATTACAGCTTTTCTCTCTAAAATATTGAATGTTTAATTTAAAAGAGTTCCTCTTAATGTTCTGAGATGGAATCTTTAATTGAGGCAAAGTCATATAATGTGTTACATTTATTCACTTAATGTCAAAATGGAAATTGCTCACTTAACTCTAAGTCAGCTCACCAACACTGCGTTACTCAGCTGCTTTTTCTAGCAGCTGATGCTCTCGTCAGAAGGTATTTTGGTAGTTCTCTCATAAAGCCGCTGCTTCAAAGAGCTAAGCTAAAGGCAATGTGAGGGTGGGTTTCTGTAGCGTGCTTCCAGCCCACCTTCCATATGCTTATAAACATATCCACCAGTGACATGGTGGTTTTGTCTGCTGTAGGGCGGATTATTGTTTCCCATCCTCCCTGATATGTTGTGAGATCTTTCCCTGCCGATATACATACATGTGGGTCATGCCTTTCCCCTGCAGTAGGTGATCGCATCTGTCCATTCTCCAGCTGAAAGACATTTAGGTTTTTTACTATTTACAAACAACACCGCAAAGACTATCATGTTGTGCACATTTAAGTGTTTCTATTCTAGGCTATGTAGAAATAGAATTTCCAGCTTGTGAAATATAATTTCAATTTCAGTAAATACTCCCTTATTGTTCTTTGCTCATAATTCATGGACTATATGAGAGTTTCCACTTCTCTCCTTCTCCCCCACACTTGCATTTAAATTTTTGCCAAGCCAAAGACTTTATTATATTAATTTGCATCTCTGATTGTTGAGGATAATGAGCATCTTTTCAACTCCTCTGGGCTTCTTCAGTTATAATTAACCCTTTATTTTCCAGCCAGGCTGTAAGCTCCGAGATGGAAGGGCTGAGTCTTGCATGTCAGACCTCCATAGTGCAACCCCATCCCAGACATAAACTCTACCTTTCCTACCTTCCCTCTGTGCCTCTCCTTGGAGCTCTGCCTTCCAATGTTAATGAACTGCCTCAAGCTCCCCAAATATATCACACAGGGGGGTTGTGCATACCGCATCCTCTGTCTGGAAAGCTGTACTGCTCCCAGTGCGCCTGAACACACCTGCTCATGCCCCAAGACTCATCTCATGAGCCACCTCCTAGATGAAGCCTACCACAGGACCAGAGCCTCATCCCAGAATCCAGGTAGCGGTAGCCAACGTTCTCCTTCATGCTATCACTGCCTGCCCTCCCCCCCGTATGAACTTCCCACTGCACGTAGAAAACTCAACATTTATTCACTGCTGGATCTGTTCTAGCTCCACCCAGACTCGGAACTCCTGGAGGACAGGCACCCTGTCTTATTCATCTTTGCATTCCCTGCTCATCAAATAGGGCTGGGCAGGGGTAGATGTCGAGTACCTATTGTTCAGATCACGGTCTAAGCCTCAAAGCCAGCTTATTCCACACCAGTCCCCTACAAACTATGAAGTCCATGAGGGCAAGGGCTGCATTATATCCATATTGCTGTCGCCACAGTGCCTAATGGGTGTCACTATGTTTGTTGACACTGAGTATGATTGTCTGGTAGAGAAGGAAGAAAGTGGCTTTGGTCAGAAATTCCTGGGTTTGGATCCTAGCTTCCTACTGGCAAAACCTTGTATAATTTCCCTAGCCTCTCCAAGCTTCAGTCATAAAGGGGATCACAAAGATAGAATACGGTTGTTTGTGTAAAGCACGTAGAACATCCTCATAGGACTTGTCATATTATCATTTCTATGTCAGAACAGTAGAGAGTCTACTTTGCGTGGCTCATTTTCACAGGTGCCACATGTGATGGGCACAGAGTAGCTGCTCAATAAAGATAAAGCCTGATTCTTCAATGCCTTGCAGAAATGAGGTACCCAGTAAAGACGTTGAGCTTAACCCACCACTTTGCACACAGTTCAGCCTCAATAAGCACTAAATCAAGTCAAATTCACTTCCCTGTATTACATGCTGAGCCAACCCTATCCTAAAGAAATCATTCCCTTTTATGAGAGAAGGAAGGAAGTTGGGGGAGAAGTGGGGGCCTGTTTTCCCCTTCTCTTGCCAGTGATTTTGATTCTTCTTTTTGTTTTCAATCTTTCCAAAGCCAGATGATCTCTCCAAGGAGCCACTCCTGTATATAGTAATGCTTCTATGTAGTCTTCACTCACAAAACCTGGGCTTGGCCACAGAGACATTAGTGAGCCAGTTTTTTTTTTTTTTGAGATGGAGCCTCAAGCTATCCCCCTGGGTAGAGTGCCATGGCATCACGCTCACAGCAACCTCCAACTCCTGGGCTCAAGCGAGTCTCCTGCCTCAGCCTCCCAAGTAGCTGGGACTACAGGCACCCGCCACAGCGCCCGGCCATTTTTTGGTTGCAGCCATCATTGTTGTTCGGCGGGCCCGGGCTGGGGATTCGAACCCGCCACCTTAGGTGTATGTGGCTGGCGCCTTAGCTGCTTGAGCCACAGGTGCCGAGCCTGAGCCAGTTTTTTATTTTATTTCATTTTTCTTTCTTTCTTTCTTTCTTTCTTTCTTTCTTTCTTTCTTTCTTTTTTTTTGGACAGAGTCTCACTCTGTTGCCCAGGCTAGAGTGCTGTGCCATCATAGCTCACAGAAACCTCAAACTTTTGGGCTTGAGCAATCCTCTTGCCTCAGCCTCCTGAGGAACTGGGACTATAGGCCTGTGCTACAGTGCCTGGCTATTTTTTCTATTTTTAGTAACAATGGGGTCTTGCTCTTGCTCATGCTGGTCTTGAACTTCTGGGCTTAAACGATCCACCTGCCTCAACCTCTCAGAGTGCTAGGATTACAAGCATGAACCATTGAGCCCAGACCAGTGCAAGGTTTGACAAACCCTTGCACGTTGAATCTTGTCCCCTCAGTAGGCTCTTTTTTGGAACCCAGTCACCATACCAGAGGAAACCCAAGTTGTCCATAAGGAGGAGCCCCAGGGAGAAAGAGCAGTACCCAGCCAGCTCCCAGCTCTGGTAATCACCTCAGCTGAGGCACCAGGCATATGAGAGAAGCAGCCATCTTCACAGCAGTGCCTGGTGGAGCAGAAATGAGCCATACCTGGGCTCTGTCCAACAGCACACTCACCAGCAAATAAGTGTCATTTTAAGCCTATCGATTTTGGTGTGGTTTGGAACACAATAAGAATCCATGAGAAGAGAATGTTCTGAGAGTGCTAGCCAGTGATCTGGGGGTGGATGTACTGCTGGCTTAGAGAACAACCAGGTGAAAAGCTTCAGGATCAACTGGTAGACATAATGGTCTGACCTGAAACCCATTCCCTGGGGGACTCTTCCCTGTGGCTCCAATTCCCAGGTCCCTCCCCTGCTGTCACCAGGGACCTGATGGGCTAAGGATGTTTGTCTGCTAAGCAGTGAGAATATGCTCAGGCTCACATCACAGGAAGTCCAGAGGTGGGTGGCTTCTGGCCAAGTTGGTGTAGTAGCCCAGTGAGGTCACAGATGCCCCTGACTGTGCTGCATGCCCGGGAGTTCCTATGGTCACAGGTATCTGCCAGGAGCAGTCTGGGCTGCAGGGTTCCTCATTCTACACATCAAGGGAGAGGGATGCTCTCCCAGTGTTCCTGCAGAGACAAGACACACCCACAGTTTTCCTTACACATCATTGGCCCAAACTGAGTCACATGCCCCTTCCTAAACCAATCGCATTGTGTAGGGGGTGGGGGCTAAGAATTTCTGCAGGAGGCCAGAAGGCGGCTCATGCCCATAAAATCCCAGCCTGGTGGGAGGCTGCTGTGAGTGGACAAGACAGACCTTTGTCTCTACAAAAAATACAAAAATTAAGTGGGTGTGGTGGTGAGTACCTGTAGTCCCAGTACTGGGGAGGCTAAGGCAGGAGGATCACTTGAAACTAGGAGTCTGACCTTGTGAGATATGATGCCATGGCACTGTACCTAGGGCAGTAGAGTGAGACCCAGTCTCAAATATATATGACCAATCAAATTCACCACTAGATTGGACAGAATGTGTGTGGCCAATTCCTCTGAAGTCCATGGGCTTATATATGGAGGGAGGAATGGATGCCTGGAAATAATTGGAGTTGGCTAGGGAAAGTATGCAGGGTAAGATCCAACAGTGTCTGCTATAGGCCCCTCCACACAGGACATTAGGGAGAAGCCAGGTGCACTGGGCTTGAGACAAAGTATCCCTTCCTGGGATAGTGGGGGAAGGTGTGAAGGCATGTGTATATGTGTGTATGTAGGAGGAAGGTCTGGTAGATAGTTTGGGCCTTCAGGGCTTCCATTGTCCCTCAACTGGTCTCTCTAACACTACACATTAGTCCCCCACCCAACGTAAAGAAAGGCATCAAACAGAAGAGAATGGCTTGGGTTTGTCTCTTTCTTTATTGTTAGCACTTTATTTGAATGGAGGGCACCTCTTCTGTGCTGTATCTAGTATTTTGAATTTTTGGATTTGTTCTTCTCTCCAAGTCTCTCTTCCAGTGCTTTCTGCAAGTTCATGTTCATGGCATTTTTCTGGTGCCACCGTCCTACAGAGAGCAGGAGAAAAACCACCAGAGATCACCCACTCCAGAGTGCCCAAGCCTTATTGGTGGCCCACACCTCTTCCAAGTCCACCCCAGGCTCTGTGTCCTGCTCTGGTTTCCCTCTTGATCTTAGAGCCAATGCACCCTGCCCATGGAAGAGAGTGCCCACCTCCCAACACCCCCAGCTGCCACTCACCCAAATCATCCGTCTTCCTGCCATGCCAGTGTTCTATGTCCCTCACTGATTTCTCAATCACTTCTGGTGTATATGAAGACTTCATGAGGCTTTTTGTCTCCTCGGGGGCCCCTGTGGAACACCGTGAAGAATCCCCAAGTGCACAAGTCAACAGAGGTCAGGTCCTCCATGGTTTATATGGGGTGTCAATTTCCTCTATAGATGGTGGGTAGTGGAAGGGAAAGGGGAGTGGGAGGGTTTCAGAGTAAATCAGATCCATCATTTATGGACAATATTATCAGCCAGACACTGATGGGAAAGTGGGAAAAGCCTGATGTTTAAGCGGGTGAACTTGATCTTTGGCTGGCAGGGTTTAAATCCCAACTCTGAGTATTACTACCTGTGTGGCCTTACATAAGTTATTTAACCTTTCCATGACTCAGAACTTTCTATCTGAAAAAAACGGGCGGATTATACCACTTACCATATATGGCTGTTGTGAAAATTGAAATACATGTAAAGTACATGTAAGTATAGCACATAGCATGTGCTCAGGGCGGCGCCTGTGGCTCAAAGGAGTAGGGCACCGGACCCATATGCCGGAGGTGGCGGGTTCAAACCCCTCCCCAGCAAAAAACTGCAAAAACAAAACAAAACAAAACAAAACAACAAACAAGCATGTGCTCAGCACATTATACATACTATATATAAATATAGCCATTATTATTCTAAATAAGCCCCAAAGAAGCTACAAACAATTATTGGAATTAATAGGTGAACTGAGCAGTTTCTGGATATAAGATAAATATACAAAAATAAAAATTGGATCTGTGCATGCAGTATCAGCATCAAAGTTAGAAAATATAATTTTTTTTAGAAGATACCATTTATAATCAGCAGCAAAAACAATAAAGTGTCTCTGCTAAATAAATCTAACAAAAATGGCATGATCTATACAGAAAAAAATACGAAATGTCTTTGGCAGGTATTGAAGAAAGATGTAAATCAATTGAGCCATATACCCTATTTATAGATTGGAAAATTCATTATAATAAAACTGATAACTGCCCCTAAGTAGAGCTGTAGATTCAGTAAACTTTGACTCAAAATCCCAACAGGGTTTGTCATGGAAATTTCCATGTAAAATTTATGTGGACAAGTAAAGCCTTAGAAACCCAAGACATTAACTGGTGTGTGTGGTGTGAGGCGGGAGTACTGCCTGGCTAGATATCAAACTACTTATAATACGTTGGTAATTAAAAGGGTAATCTTAGACCAATGAACAGAATAGAGATTCTGGAAACTGATCTACACACTTGGGGAAAGTTGATGGGTAACAGAGGTGCCGCCGCAGGTCACTGGGGGTAAGATGGGACTGTTCAACAAAAGGGACTGAGATATTCAGTCATCTACGTAAAGGAGGAATTAAAAATGAACCCCCTACTTCACACAACAGAAATCAACTCCAGATGGATTAAAAACTTAAGTGTGAAAGGCAAAACTAAATCTTTTACAAGACTATATAAAAGATTACTGCCATGACTCAGCATGAGATAGGATTTCTTCAACCGACTCCTCCTGGCACCTTCTCTATCTCAGTAAACAGCAATTCCATCCTTCCAATTGTTCAGGTCAAACCCTTGAAATCGTCCTTAATTCCTTCCTATCATGTTATCTGCTCTCTCTATCTTATACAAATACCCAGAATCCTACTACATCAGGCCGCTTTCAACCTGACTTCCCTGAGTTACCACATGGCAAATGGTGCCCCCCAACCTGTGCAGTAGGCTAACCCAGCTTCCAAAACCAAGCCACTGTCATCTGTTCCACCTGGATTTTTGCAGTTTCATCCTCACTTGTCTTCCTATTTTTGCCCCAACCCCTGACATCTCAATACAACAACTGGAGTGATCCTTTATCTTAAACCAAAGACCACTCTCCTGCTAACAACATTGGCTTGCCTTCCCATCTATCTCACTCGGAGAAAAGACCTTCCAGTGTTCTTCACGACCTGGCCTGTTTCCTGTCTGATTTCTTCTCCCTCACTCCTACGCAGCCGCACCAGCCTTGCCACATCCACAAGCAAGTGCAAAGGCTAAATCTGGGTGGGTGGAGACAGAAAGGGATGCATGGACGGGGCACAGACGGGGCAGTAGTGTTTGCCAATTTCCAGAGTATATACACTATTGCTCTGACCACTTTTAAGACAGCATTTATGGGCTCAGCTCTTGTGGCTCAAGCGACAAAGGTGCCAGCCACATACACCTGAGTGGCGAGTTCAAATCCAGCCTGGCCCGCCAAACAACAATGATGGCTGCAACCAAAAAATAGCCAGGTGTTGTAGTCCCAGCTACTTGGGAGGCTGAGGCAAGGGAATTGCTTAAGCCCAGGAGTTGGAGGTTGCTGTGAGCTGTGATGCCACAGCACTCTACCCAGGGCTTGAGGCTCTGTCTCAAAAAAAAAAAAAAAAAGATAGCATTTATGGGCCAAACATTCAGGAAAATCAATAATTGCCTCTTGTGAGCTGGTGCAAGCTGGTATGAGCTGACCCCAGCACACCCTTGGCACAGTTCTGGGCACACAGATATTTTTAAAATGTTATTCTTTTGCATTTATATAGACATTATCATAAAGGTTGTATGTAAGAGCTGTGTGGTGATAATTGTTAAAGAGAGATGTGAAAGGTAGGATCCAGGAATCCTGAGCAGGGGACATTCTGAGCTGTATTCTCGCTTCTCTCCCCAGCACCACCCCTTCTCCAAGCTCAAAGAAAAGCCCAGAAAGGCTTCCCGTGGGTGTCTAGTTGCTCGGGTGACAGGGACCTGAGCCAGTGGAGGAGGTTTTCCCAGCCTGAGAGTGAGAGGAGAGGAAGGAGCAGGGCTAGAAAGAGTGAGCCTTTTGCAGCGAGGCTGAACTAGAATGTGGTGACAGAGAGAAGCCCCTGCGTGCTGACTGAGGACCATATCTGAGCATCCAGAAAACCCTTGGGAATGCGCCAGAGCTAGGGAGGTGACCTAGTATGGAGGAAAGACTTTGGGGCTTTAGAGGCAGAAAGAAAACCTGGATTTGAGTCCCAGACATACCTTGCACTACTAAGAGGTCTTGGGCCAATGATCTCAGATCTGCCTGTGAAATGCAGCTAACAGCAACCCCTTCCTCCCCCCCACCAGACAGACTATGCTGACCCAAATGAACCCCCTGTAAACACCACACCTCCTTCCTTCCCAGGTGTGCCACTACCAGGCTCTGGGAAAGAAAAATGATGGCCGACAGCTACTGAGCACTCGCAATGCACCATAGTCTGAGTACCATAGGCGGGAATTCATAGGGTCCTGCCAACGGCCCAGGGAGAGCCACACTGTCATTATGGTCCCGTGGTGCCTTGTACTGAGAAGGCAGCTGGGGCTCAGAGAGTTAATGATCTCACCTGAGGTCACACCCAGCTAATGAGTGGCTGAGCTGAGCTTTGAACTCAAGAAACCTGATACTGTCACTGTGACCAAAGGTGCCTGGGCCTCTCACTGGCAGATTAAGAAACACCCTGGCAGAGGTGTCTGGTGGGTGTGAGGGAGGCCGTGGGAAGCACAGACTTGCCAGCAGGCTGGATGGTCCCAGAACTCACTCAGCAAGGCCCTGCAGATAGGAAGCCTACGGTAGGCATAAAATAAGGTTCATGGGGATGTGCCTTGGGGTCCTGGACCCCATATGGGTAGACACCCCAAAGGCCTTCCCTGCCTTAGACCATGGGTGTTCACAGACACTACACTTGCCCTTCGACCTGACCTTGAAACAAGTTTGACCGCATGTTGTAGCCCAGATCATAGTAGTCTGAGAAGAAGGAGGAGATTTCTGCAGGACTCTGGGTCCTGCTGGGCCATGAGCTTGCCCTTGAAGACTTCTGTCCCTCAAGGACGTCACCGACAATGTTTCGAGCCTGAGGGGGGAGACAGGGAGAAGAGACAGGGATGGGAAAGCAGGCCCCAGCCCCGTATCTCCCCACTAACTCCTCCTGCCCCAGACCCTGCCCTCCCCACCTCCTACTCCACTTCAGCCCACAGCCTTCAACCAAAGCAGAGCTGGGGACCCAGAGTAGCAAAAGGTACCCCCTCTGTCTCCTCCCATCCCCCCACTTCCCACAATGGGTCAGGGGCATGAGGGATAATAATGCTTATAAAACCTCCTCCCAGCATGGAGTACCTGCTATGCACAGAATATCTTTGTAGGGTGACACTATTCTTGCCATTTTATAAATGAGGAACCTGGGCCTCAGGAGGCCAAAGATTTGCCAGGTTCACCCAGCTGCTGAGTCACAGAGCCCAGGCTAGCCTCCTACAACTGGCTTCACACACGCCAGCTCTGCTTAGCTTTCATTGAGGCCGACTCTTTCTTTGTACCACTGGGGAAACTGAGGCCCAGAGAAGTTGAGCCCAGGCTTAACTGGACAGGACACCTGGGTTTGAGTTCCAATTCTGCCATATGCCAGCTGCTGACTTTAATCTTCTGCTCCTCTATGGGTCTGCCTCAGTTTCCCTACTTATAAAATGGGGGTGGAAGGCAGAACTGGGTGGCCTTTGAAGTAGCTTTCAGCTCTGACACTTGCTGGCCTGATGACCTGTGACCTGTATCACACTTGGGCAGAAAAACCAGATCTCTTGATTCATGCTCAGGGCATTGGTGGCTGAAGAGAGAAATGACATCGTCCCAAGGCCTAGAGGGGCAGTGAGAGGTAGTAACCATATGGTCAACCTCAAAATGGGACAACCTCCTCCTAGTGGGGCAGAACATTTCAGGCTGTGACCTCCCAGACTTGGTGGTGGGGGGTGTCACCGCACTCTAAGGCGGCGAAGTAGGAGAGATACCTGACCCACAGACTTGTGATCCTGAATCTTCCACTTTAATCAGTGTGACCCCCAGCAGATCATACAAGGGGTCTTGGTTTTACCATCTATTAAAGAGGATGTGATAAGTACCACACAACGTAGTTGCTAAGAGGATTGAGATGGTGGCTTTGAAAATATGTCTCAGAATGTCATGGCAAGAAAGACACTTAGCATTTGACTAGAAATGGCAGGTGAATTTTATCTCCAATTTCTGTTTATCAGTAGTGACTGCCTAGCCTGGAATATCAGCTGGGAAAGAGAGCCAGCATTGATTGGTGCTGTGGGCCGTGAGTGCAGGTTAGGAGAGGCGTGGATGCACACCACATATTTGTCAGCCTCATCTAGTCCAGCTGCCTCACTTTACAGATGTAGAGACTGAGGCCCAGAGAGGGAAGTAACTTTTCTAAAGTCACTCAGCACTCAGGGGAAGGGTCAGGATTCAAAGCCAGGTCTTCTGATTCCCAGTAAATGCCTCCCATCCACTTGCTGCTATCGCCCCTCAGGAGACTCATTCAAATGGAAAGCATTCAATTCAAACAAAAGACATTTTTTTTTTGAGACAGAGTCTCATTTTGTCACCCTCGGTAGTGTGCCAGTGGCATCATAGCTCACAGCAACCTCATCTCAGCCTCTGGAGTAGCTGGGACTACAGACACCCACCACAAGGCCCTGCTATTTTTAGAGATGGAGTCTCGCTTTTGCTCAGTCTGGTCTCAAACCTGTGAGCACAGGCGATTCACCCATCTCGGGCCTCCGGAGTGCTAGGATTATACGCATGAGCAACTGTGCCTGGCCTTCAAACAAAAGACTTTTAACTGCAAATTCGTGAAGGGCCAGGACTCCAAAATCTGCCAACCCAGTTTGTATCTTTATCCCACATAGCTGGGTGAATTTGCTTAACTTACTTAACCCCTCTAAGCTGTGGGCTCCTTCTCCATAAAATGGGATGATAATTTTATAGCATCTTCCGTGGGGCTGCTGGGAAGATGAATTCACATCTTCACATAGCAAGTGTTCAGTAAATCCTGCCTTCTTGTGATATTATCACAAGGTCCCCATATTCAAGAACAGGTTTCTTTTGTGGCCCCATTGCCAGTCTCTGTGCACAGCCTTTCTGTCGCCCTTAGCCTCCTGGGCCCTGTTTTTAAACCTACCTGCTCCTCGGAAACCAGCTGGTCCACCACGTTGCTCCCAAACTTGTGACGAATATTGTTGGGAATGATAGTGTCTTTTTGGCTCGCAGGCATGCTCCTCTGGTCCTGGGCTCCCACATCGGGGCCTTTATCTGACCCCTGGCATGGCTGAGCCCCCCCTTGGAAGGTGGTCCTATTCTCTCTCATGGAGGATCTGGAGCTCCCCTTCTGCAGGGGCCCTGGCTGTGGGTCCTTCCCCAGAGAATCCGTGCTGACAACGCTTGGGGGTGGGGTGTGGATCCTCTCCGAGTGACTCTGCCCCAGGGAGCTGCCTTGGCTGCTGCTTCCCCGGGGTGGGGACTTCTGTGAGGAGAGCGGGACCTGGTGCTTGAACTTGGAGGCATCCAAGGAGCTGTGGGCAGTCTTCCAGGGGTCTGTGTCCTGCTGGCCCTCCTTGTTTTTCAGGGGGGCCCCGGTCAGAGGGTTTGTACCTGAATGGGACAAAGTGAGGCAGAGGTCAGGAGAGGCACAGACAAATGCAGAAGGTGGGAGGGAGAGAAGAGGGATGGAGACACAGAGCCCCAGAGACCCCCAAAACAGGAAGAGAGGAACAGAGAGGGATCTCAGCAGCCAGAGGCATGGGTGAGACGTAGGAGACACACAAGGGGAGGAGAAGGTTCAGCCTGCAGAGCCTCCCCCGGTCAAGGTTCTTCCACATTGCTTTTGAGCAGCCCAAGGCTGCCCAGCCTTAAGGCTTAGCTGTGTGACCCTGAGCAAGGGCTTTGGCTTCTCTGTGCTTTAGTGCTTCTGGCTCCACATCTGCAAAGTTCCTTTCCCCAACTTGAAACCCCACAGCAATCAGCAGCTATGGAGGCTGGCAGAGGCCTTCTTTGGGTTGGCCAAGTCACATGCCTGGAAAGCCCTCCAGGGCTGATGGAGCCCCAGCGACCTCCCAGGCTCTCTCGTCCCCACCCCATCCTCAGGCCCCATGGGCCTCCTGCTCTCAGCCTGTCCTCTCTCCTTCTCATTCTCATGACTTCTCCTTGGCTCCAGACAGGCAGAATGCCACTCCCTCCTACCCATGCCCTGCGAAATCCCTCTGCCTAGGGTTTGCCCAGGCTGGTCTGCTAGCTGGAAGGCCAGCCCTCCTTTTCCCTAGGTCAAAATCCAAAATCCTACCCTTCTTCCTTCCAATAGAGCCCACTAAGAAGTTCTTCCTGCACCCACCCCAAGCTGGAGCTCAGTCAGCTCCCTCCTTCTCAACCCCCAGCATTGTGCCCAGCAAGCCACACATAGCCACACATAGCTCTCATCACCCTGAGCTTTCCCATTCTGTCATGCTGTAAGCTACAGTCACATCTCCCCTCCTCGGTGGGGGAGAAGGTCATTGAGGCAGGGTCCATGTGTGTATCAGTCCCGGGCATGACACAGCAGCCACCAGAGAGCCCTGTTCATCTAGGGAAGGTGGCAGAGTCCATCAATGCATGAGTGTGTGAGCAGGGGTAAAGGGGAGTCACACCCCATGACAGTGCATCTCATTGATGCTAAGCTGCTCCTTCCCCCCCCCCCCCATTTGAACACTTCTGACGCCAGGCTGTAGCTGACAATGGCCGTGGCTCCTGGTCTAAGCCAGCACTGTGTTCTGTTTCTTAGTGACTCCTAAGTAACAGTGCATTTTATATCCAGGTGGCTGGCAGCTTAGCACTCACATTTCATACATCACCCAAGTGGTATATAGATTCTTTTTTTCTGTGCAGGGTATAGAGGTCAAGCCAAGGGTCTCTCACAACCTGCACTGAAACTCAATTCCAGGTTACAGCTATGAATGTGTTTGGTGAGTTCTAGCTGGGTCCTGTAGTCCTCATAAGAGATACATAGTTTTGTTTCTACTTTGTTTATAAGTGAGATTAGAGGCTATGTGTTGCTTTGTAACTTGCTGTTAAAAACCACCAATCAGGCCTGGAGATTTATACAAGGCAGAGGATATTGACCCAACTTTCCTTTCAGGCCCTGCAGGATTTAGCGGCTGCCCCTCTGCTGGACATCCACATCGTTCCAGTTTAGTTTTTCAGGGAAGGATGCAGTAAGCATCAGGGCTTACCGGCCACTGGGTTTTTATTTGACTCCTACTGGACCCTGCTGTGTGGTCACCAAGTGATGGTGCTCTGGGCAGCCCCTCTCACCCACCCCATGGGGGACTGTAGACCCTTCTCCCGGCTGGTAGGAGACAGGGAAGGCTGAGGTTTTCCTGCTCTCCTGCCACTTCCTCATCTCCACCTCCTTTTCCTGCCCCTTTGTCACCTACACAAAAGGTGGAGAAAAAAACTAGACTGTCTTCCCTCCCTCTGGCCTGGTTCTGCCTCAACTCTCAGGCAGCCAGGTAGAGGGGTACCTCTGGGGACAGCTGGGCTGTCAGGATGGGCATGGTGACCCTTCTCAAAGACTGGAGGCAGACAGCAGGGATGATACTCACCTGACCACCCATAGCCCCTCACCCTACTCCTGGGAAGACTGAGGCCCAGCACAGGGGTGGCTTTTCCTGGAGTCCCCCAGGATTCTGGCTCAGGACAGCTGGAGCAGCACTGCCTGTGTCTTCCCTGGCTGTGCTCTGCTGTGGTTGCAATTGCTGCCCACCCCCGGCCAGCCCTTTGGGGTTATGAGCACTTTTATGGCCAAGATGTGTCCTCTGGCTCAGAGGGCCAGTATATTGACCAATTTATTGACTGAGCAAGCACCAACTGTGTGTCAGGTGCTGTGCCAGGCCATGGGGACCCAACAGGGAGATGAATAGGCCAACTCCTGTTCTACTGGAGTTGAATGTTGAATGAATGAATTGATGAATGAACAAAGGTTTTTGGTTGTTACTGCAACTCCACCCTTCCTCCATTCCATTCAGTCAGCTGGAAAGTGGGAGGCATAAATCCTGCCTCACTTGCTGTTACCAGGATCAGGGGATCAGTCAACGGTTTCTAAACTTGGCCAGGTATCAGAATTCCCTAGCACCCATTAAAAATACAGATTCCTGAGCCCCTCCCAGAGCTCCTGCATCAGAAAAGACTGGGAGTCTGAGCATTTCACAAGGTCCCCAGAGCATTCAGGTCATTGCAGAAAGCTCTGAGCAGGACTGTCATCATCCTCATCCCACCTGTCAGCCCCTGGGGACCCTCCTCTGAGCTGACCTGACCCAGTCAGTCACTCCTGCATTGAAATCCTTCCTCTTGTCCTTAAGGCCCCACAAAAGCACCAGCCCACTCCCCCTTCCAGGTCTCTTCCTTTCTGGAACACTCTCTCCTCCCCTCTTAGAGCCACACCCCTTCCTGGTCTTGGCTCACTCTTGACCACGATGACCCCCACCCAGGCAGCCAGGCTCCTTGCTGTTCTCCCCCAGCTCTGCCCTTCTGGTGCCCAGTCTCAGAGCAGCTGAGGATGGGGACCGTGTTGGGGTCCTAATCCCCACCATGCATGGCAGGATGGGAAGGACTCAGGAACTCCTTTCCCTCCTTTTCTTTTCTGTCCTCAAACAGAATGTCCCCCTAAGAAGTCAGGGTCAGCAGTGTGTCTGAGGCCGAGGTGAAACTGAGGGAGAGGAGGAAGGCCCTGTGCTCTGCTGCCCCGAGGAGTCCCTCCAGAAGCCCTGGATGTACCCTCAGCGTGTCCCTGGCCAGCCCATCCTACCTGCTCGGTGGCCCAGCTCCATCAACTCTTGCTCTGGGACAGGTAATTCCAAGCTGGGCCCTGTAGACAAAGCAGCATGTTTCACTGTCTCAGGTGACACATGATCTCTGTGAATGAGAATGAGCTGGGAGCTGAACAGGGAGGCCTGTGGCCATCTGTCCAGGGGTCCCCAGGGTACTACTCTTAGAGCTTTCTGGCTCTGTGCAGACCCAAAGAGCCCCTGCCTCACCCACCCACTACCCCTGAAGGCTTTGCCCTCTCTGGAAAGCCCTGGTCACCCCCACGATAGGTGGCTCAAAGGCCTTTCTCAAGCAGCTTTGGGACCCTGGGCTCTTCTTACACCTTGTCACCTCTTTCTCCTCCTCTCCTGTACCAGCACCACCTAGGAGCCCCCAGCAGGCCCACGGCTGGGGGGTGCTTTGTTCCTGCCCCCACATCCTGGCAACTACTTGCTTTTCTGCAAATACAATTTCTCCACCACGCTGGCTCGTTGTTCGCAGTCAGAGGAGGGAAGACCCTTAGCCACCCTGGAGGGTCGAGAGCAGGACCCCACACTGTCTTCTCTCTGAGAAAAGGCCTTTGGGCCAAAGTGGAGGGCAGCTCTGGCATCTCCAAAGGCTCCACAGCTTTCCCGTTTGTGTCCTTTTCCCTCCATGATCCTTCCCTTATTTATCAACATATTCTCTTATTTTATCCCCTGTCGGTTTTCCCCAGGTTTTTGTGAATTTCACACTGCAAATAAAATAAAACCACACCCTCCAAAGTCAGTGTCTTTGTATGGATCACAAGGGAGGAACAGAAGCAAGTCAGAGCTGGCAGGGACCTTTGAGGAGTGAGGCCCAGAGAGGGAGAGTGATTTGTCTGATGTTACCCAGCAAGTCAGTTTCTTGGGAAGCTCAAAGCAGGGAGGAACCTGATCGATTTTATTCTCTTTTTTTTTTTTTTTTGAGACAGAGCCTCAAGCTGTCCCCCTGGGTAGAGTGCCGTGGCATTACAGCTCACAGCAACCTCCAACTCCTAGGCTCAAGCGAGTCTCCTGCCTCCACCTCCCAAGTAGCTGGGACCACAGGCGCCCGCCACAACGCCCGGCTATTTTTTGGTTGCATGCGTCATTGTTGTTTGGCGGGTCCAGGCTGGGGATTCGAACCCGCCACCTTAGGTGTACGTGGCTGGCGCCTTAGCCGGTTGAGCTATAGGTGCCGAGCCTATTCTCTTAAAAAATTCCCGAGCAAAGCATCCTATTGATTTTGACACTTAATAGATGTCTGATGATTATGCAACTTTTGGTATGAGTTCTGATGATCCCTGGTACTCACACCTTGTGTAATCCCCTCCCCAAGTATGAGTTAGGGATCTAGTGACTTGCTTCTGAATAAAAGGATGTGACAAAAATGGTGGGATGTCACTTCCAGGATTATATTAGTGACTTTTGTCTTATTCACCTTCTCTGCTTTCCTTGGTTTGCTCACTCTGACCACTCTGTGGAGAGAGGCCCATGTGGTAAGGAAGTCAGGGTGGCCTCTGCCCAAAAGCTCTTAAGGGACAGAAGTGCTGCTCAAGGAACACCACCTGAGGAGCCTCATGCCCACCTGGACCTGACATGCAGGATGAGACTCTAGGTTTTAAGCTGATGCTGTTACGGGATAAGACTTTGGAGATCTTGGAAAGAAACCAGTGTGTTTTGCCAGTGCAAAGGATTCATATCACGGGGGACCAGAGGGCAGACAGAGTGGGCCATTGACATAGCTCTCTGTGATCCCTGCTTCCCTTGCCTTGAGTGTGAGCTGGATCTAGTGACCAATAGAATATGGCAAATGGGAGGGATGTTGCTTTCAAGAGGAAGTTATAAAGGGCTGTGACTTCTATCTTGTTCATGCACTCTCTGGCTCTCCTTAGTTTATTTTCTCTGATGCCAGTTTACATGTCATGAGCTGCCCTATGGAGAGGCCCACATGGCAAGTAACTAAGAGTGGCCTGTGGCCAACAGCTTAGGAAGAACAGACTCCTGCCACATGGGTGGCCTTGGAAAGAACCTTGGGATGAGACTGAAGTCTGGGTCAACATTTTGATTGAAGTCTGTGAGACTCTGAGACAGAAAACCCACCAAAGCGATAGCTATTTTCCTCCCTTGCAGAAAATGTGCAATAATAAAGGTTATCGTCTTAAGCCACTAAGTTTTGGGGTGATTTGTTATGCAGCAATAGATCACTAATACAAACTCCTATGTCAAGCGTTCTCACATCTAGTAGATTGTATAGTCTGTCTTCACAAGGGCCTAGGAAGGTGTTTGGAGAAACTATTAGTTTACCCTCTTTCACAGATGGAGAAAATTGGGCTCAGAAAAGAAATGGGACTTCACCCAGGTGGAGCTAAAACTAAGCCACATATCTTCAAGTTCACTGAAGCTCCTTCAAGTTAGCCATCTTCTCCTGCCCCTGTGCCCCTCCCCAGCCACACACTTGATGTGCCCACAGGAGTCACCTGTTGGCCCCAATGGCACTGCCAGTCCAGAGCAGCCCAGACCAGCCTAAACAGCAGTGTGAACTCACTTCCAGTTTCTAACCTGGAGAGAAATGTCCCAAGGAATGTCGGTTGAGGAGGACAAGAAGGTAGGTCCAGTTGCAGTCTGGGCACTCTTCACTCACAAGCAACTCTGAATGGGGAAAAGAATGATGAAATTCCATGTTCTGGAAGAACTCTGGCCCACCTCATAAGTCTGCCTCACCTGTCCAATCTCTTTCATAACGTCAGAAAACATGGGAACCACGCTGGTGTATGCTGAAGCCCAGGAGTGCGGATTTGTGCAGAAAAGACCATGAAGACTGAAGACCGTGGGTGGTTGCTAGGATGCAGCCCTCCCACTGATGTTCATTGGAGTTGCCATGGCGATCACTATACACAGGGCTCTGTTACCTCAGAGGGCTGATAGGCGCCCTCTTGGGGAAGGGAGGCCAAGAGAAGGCCAGGCCTGAGGAGGCAGAAGGGATCTTCATTCAGCCACTCAAAAATTTCTACTAAGCACTGAACATTTATTTGCTCAGTGTGTGCCAGGCACAGAAGGCTCAAATGGAGGTTCATAGGAATACAAAAGAATAAGTAGAGAGAAGGGATAACTCTCTCTAGGGAAAAAGAGGCAGGGCTCACAGCAGGGCCATCCGAGCAGGATCTTGAAGGAGGTATAGGAGCTGAACAGTTTAGAAGGCACGGATGTGTTTAAGAGCATAAGCATATTTTAACTTGTTTTACTCATAAAACCTAATGTGACTATATTAAAAAAACACACACACACACAATAATGGGACTTGTTAATTCTGAAGGAGGACAGGTATCTAAGAAAAAATTTCCACCAGGTACAGTGGCTCATGCCTGTAATCCTAGCACCCTGGGAGACTAAGGCAGGAGGATCCCTTGAGTTCGAGAGTTCAAGACCAGCCTGAGCAAGAGGGATACCCCATCTCTACTAAAAATAGAAAAAATTAGCTGGGCATTTTGATGGGAACCTATAGTCCCAGCTATTTGGGAGGCTGAGGCAGGAGGATCATGTGAACAGAGGAGTTTGATCATGTGAACAGGTTGCTGTGAGCTAAGCTGATGCCATAGCACTCTAGCCTGGGCAACCCAGTGATAACTCTTGTCTCAATAAAAAGAAAAAATTTTACTTCATAATGTGGATTTAGATACTAGCCTTCTCTCATCCCCAGACCCACTTCCCTTTCCATGAGTATATGGCATGTTCTCTGTCAATTTCCAACAGTACAATTATCTACTTACAAATTATGTATATTTTAAGGCTTTTGGTATATTTTGCCAAATTATTTTCCAAGCATCTTAATGCAAATTTAACCTCTGTGATAAATACATAAGAATATATATTTCTTCTCAAAAATGTTAGCTTTATAAAAAATATCAAATCAGGCCGGGCATGGTGGCTCATGCCTGTAAGCTTAGTCCTCTGGGAGGCCAAGGTGGATGGATTGCTTGAGCTCACGAGCTCAAGACCAGCCTGGCAAAACAAAAAAAGCAAGACCTTGTCTCTACTGAAAATAGAAAAACTGAGGCAGAAAGATCACTTGAGCCCAAGAGTTGGAGGTTGTTGTGAGCTGTGATGCCACGCACTCTACCTAGGGCAATAGCTTGAGGCTCTGTCACAAAAAAATAAAAAATAAATATCAAATCACACTGTCATTATTTTGATGCTTTTATATTTTACTTATTTACTTTTTGTTGTTGAGACAGAGTCTCACCCTATGCCCTGAGCAGCGTGCAGTGGTGTCATAGCTCACTGCAACCTCAGACTTGAGCTGTGGGCAGCCTGCTGCCTCAGCCTCTGGAAGCTGCTGGGATTACAGGTGCCCAGCTGGCCTTTTCCATTTTTTTCATGAGTCAGGGTCTTACTCTCGCTCAGGCAAGTCTCGAACTCCTGAGCTCAAGCAATTCTCCCTCCTCAGCCTCCCACACTGCTGGGATTACAGGTGTGAGCCACCATGCCCAACTATTTTAATGCTTTTAATATGGAAAGGATATTTATTTTTACATCAGTGCCTTTTAATCTATCAGATGTTTTTGTTTATGTAAAGAAAAACACTTCAACAAATACAGAAGAAAAATGTTTGCTTCTGGGTTTTCACAAATCACATCTATAATTCATTTGGGGGGTATATTTTACCATTTAGGATCCATTGATAGACAGACAGACACTTTGATTATACTACTTATGGTAAAGTCTATTATTGACCTAGCCTTTGCTTGCACAGAAAAAGCAAATAATAATTGTTACAAATTTACTGGTCATAACTTCTGTTGGAAAACTATTTAGTTTTCTAATATGTTTAGCATTTAGTCAAGTTAATATCATTATTGCATTTTGTAAACATTTCTTAGCAAGTTAAAAAAAAAGAGAGAGCATGTAACAGTGGACCAAGGAGAAAATGAGCCTCGAGCTGTCTGAAGCGGATGCCCAGGCATCAGGGACCAGAGGGTGAAACTAAAGCAGAGGTGGGACAGCGAGGGGCCTCTCTCCTCCCCCTGAACCAAAAGAGCTGCAGAGGAGATGAACAACATTTTCTTCAGAGAAGGAGGAGGCAGGAGCCGTGGATGCCAGGACTGGCTTGTTTTTCCTGGCTGCAGGGCAGGGCGTGGGTATAGGGAATGCCTCCTACACGCTCCACCTTTCAGGGTCTCCCCAGGAGGAACACAGCATTGTGGTTAAACTTGGGGTCCCCAGAATCTGGGCCTGCCACTTACTAGATGAGTGACTCTGGCCAAGTTCTTTAGCTGAACTTCTTTTGTACATGAAACAGATATAACCCACCTCAAGGTCAAGAATGGCAGTTGAATGAAATCATTTTTGTGAAGTGCCTAGCACATCGCTTGGCACAGGGAGAGACATCACAAGTAAGTCTAAGCTAACTCCACAAGAGACCCAGCCGCACTTCTGTCAGACTTGGATCCCTTCATTCACCCTCATATCTCCCCCAACCCCTACACCCCTGGTCCAAGCCCCCCTCATTGCTTGCCTAGGTTAACACAGTTGCTTGATCTTTGGTCTCTCTGTTTTTGCTCATCTCTTGTATTAATTACTTATTGCTGCATAATATTACCATAAACTTAGCAGCCTAATGCACAGTTATTATCACACAGTTGCTGAGGGTAAGGAGTCTGCACATGGCTTAGCTGGGTTTCCTGCTTTGAGGTCTTAGAAGGCTACAGTCAAGGTACTGGCCAGTCTCATCTGAGGTTCCCCTGGGGAGGATATGCTTTCAAGCTCATGTGGGCAGGATACAGTCCTTGCAATTGGCTGGATTGAGGGCCTGGGCATTTGATGACTGTTGGTTAGAGGCCATCCTCACTTCCTTGCTACATGGGCCCCCAACATGCCACTGACTTCATCAAAGCCATCAAAGAAAAGAGTCTTCTCACAGGATGGGCATTACAATCTTGTGTGCTGGAATCACAAAAGTGGCATGCATCACCTGTGCCACATGTTGGGTAAAAAAGCAAGTCACAGGCCGGGCACAGTGGCTCAGGCTTGTAATCCTAACATTTTGGGAGCCCCAGGCAGGAGGGTCACTTGAGGCCAGGAGTTCAACCCTAGCCTGAGTGAGATCCCATATCTACAAAATATAGAAAACTTAGCTGGCCATGGTGGTGCCTACCTGTAGTCCCAACTACTTGGGAGGCTGAGGCAGGAGGATCACTGGAGTCCAGGAATTGGAGGTTGCAGTGAGCTATGATAATACCACTGCACTCTAGCCAGGGCAACACTCAAAACAAAACAAACAAACAAAAAAAGCAAGTCACATGTCCCATATAAAAGGATAAAAGGGAGAGGATCCCTCAGGGCACGTACCTGAGGGGCAGATACCACAGGGACCACCTGGAGTATGCCCACCATATCACCTCACAGTCCTTTCCCACAGCAACAGGACAAGTGATCCTGCCAAAACCTGCCTCAGATAGCATCACCCCTGTACCAAACCTTCCAGTATCTTCCCATCTCTACCATAGTAAAAGCTGAAGTTCTCTGATTTATCCACAAGACTCTACCTGGTGAGCTGCCTCCCACTTTGCCTGACCCGCTCCTCCCACTCTCCCAATTACTCCCTTGCTCCAGCCATGCTGCTCCCCATTTCTATTTCCTGAACACACCAAGCACAGTCCTGCCTCAGGGCCTTTGCACTGGCTGATCCCTCTGCTGCAACTTCTATCCCTAGATAACTATACGACTTGCTTCTTCATCTTCTTAAGAATTGTGCTCACCTTCCCAGAGCACTCTTTTTTAAAAGACAACCTAGCCCACCCACACCCCCATTCTCCTTACCCTATCTTTTATTCACACCTGACATACTACATTTCTTTGTTTCTGCCTTCCCCCACCCCAGAAGGATGGTACTCTCATGTGAGATGGGAAGCAGAGATGTTTGTTCAACACATGGAAGGGATAAATATAAGCCCTCCAGCCTGTCCTGGTCCATTCACTTCAAACCCCGCAGTCATCAGCCTTCAGGCTCACCCTGACCTGCCAGCCTGGATGGCCTTGGTCCTCAGCCTTCAACGACCCTCTCTTCACCCAGAAAAGCTGGATAGTGGGGAGCCAGGAGTCGCCAGTAGGTGGGGCTTAAAATTCACCTTGCATTCCCCAAAGAGAGTTTAGAGAATCTGTTTCTGGGAAACCCCAAATCCAGCCACATGGGGCTAGGCCATTAGGTCATTATCCTCCACCGTGGCTTCCTGATCCTTAGCCAGAGCCCTTGGACCTCCTCCAGGGCTGACACTGCTTCTCCAGTCCCTCCCTCTGTCACTCCCCAGAGAGTCTTCTTTGGAGGCAGGAAAGGTGCCCAAGGTGGAGGCCACTCCCTTTTGCACCTTCTGAGAGGCTCTAAGGCCATGTGACACCTCTTTGGACACTCATTTGAAAGCCAGGTTTCTCCCCACCCACCCACCCAGGGGGCTGGGCCTACAGCAGGAAGGGTTTCACCCATTTGGCTTCCTGGTACCCCTTCCCTCCTGGCCTTCCAGGTAGGACCCCGTCTGCTCTGGGGCAGGGCCCACAGGATACAGATAGCAGGCAGTCTCCTCTGCCAAAACTGAATGTCCTTGGTACGGCTTCCCCAGCTGGAGGATGGTGTGGAGGTCTCTCCCCTTGCTGGATTCTAAGGAGTCTTTAGGAGATGGAAGTGCGAAGGGAAGGACGGAGCCCAGGAAGAGGAAGGCAAACAGGCCACTCAAAAGGCAAGTTTATTCCATTGCTGGTAGGGAAAGGGTAAACTTTGCACAGCAATTTAAACCATGCCAATCTCCTTCATCTAACAAGTACGAACCAGCTGCAGGTCGTGGCCAGGTCACTAAACAGGCTGGAGTTACAGTGAGCAGAGGAGAGGTCACAGCTCAGGCCTTCCCATCCTTCCCCTGGGACACACGGGTCTCCGGGGGAGCCCGGCGGAACCACTCGGACCAGGAGCCATCATAAACAGCCACGTCGGGCTTGCCGCAGAGGTAGGCTGCCAGGGCTATGTGGCAGGCAGTGACCCCCTTGCGGCACGTGGCAATGAGAGGCTGTGAGAGATCCACCTTCTTGTCCTGGAACAGAGCACGGAGATCCTCTGGGCTCTTCTCGAAGCCATCCTCAGTCAGGAAGTTCATGAATGGCATGTTGAGTGAGCCACGGATGTGTCCCGAGCCTAGTCCTGGGGAGGGGCAGAGGACACAGGTCAAGGAAGGCAGGGGTGGGGATGGTGGAAGGGACCTGGAGGATTCACTCAGTGTGGCTGCAAGGATAGAGAGCTTCACAAATGAAAATAGTATCTTCCCTCTTCTTGGAGCTCAGTCTATCTCCAGCTCTACCTACTTTCAATGATCATGACTTAAGACATCTTCACCCTCTCCCCTAAAAGCTGTCTTGAAGTCGGGATGTCCAAAACCATAGCTGCTTAGAGGATAGAAGCAGGGGTCTCAGGTCTACTAACCTTTTCATTATCCTTTACCTGGGCAAGTCATTTCACTTCTCTGAACCTCAGCTTCCTCATCTGTAAAATGGGCTCAGTGGCGCATGCCTACCTCAAGGGGAGAAGAGCAAGTGAGACAATTAATATAAATGCTGGGTGCTGTGCCAATTGCTGAAAACACAGCAGTGAAAGGAAAGGATAGGCCCTTGGGGAGCTCACAGTCTACCAAGGAAGACACACATTAAACAGGTAACCACGTAATTCATTCACTATGAGGTCACTCCATTGACACAGATGAATACACTGAGGCTTGGTGAAAGGCCACACAAGAGGGCAAAGGCAGACCCAGGATTACATCAGGTCTGCTGGTTTTCCTGTTAAGCAGGCAGGCAGGAAAGAGCATGTTAGACATAAGGTCAAATCTCACCGTAAGCAAGTCAGATCAACTCTCTGAGCCTCAGTTTCCCCTGTGTAAAATGAGAACAAGAGTATCCACCTGGGCCAAGCAAGATGACTCACACCTATAATCCTAGCACTCTGGGAGGCCAAGGCAGGTGGACTGCTTGAGCTCACAGATTTGAGACCAGCCTGAGCAAAAATGAGACCCCAGTCTCTACTAAAAATAGAAAAACTGAGACAAGAGGATCGCTTGAGCCCAAGAGTTGGAGGTTGCTGTGAGCTAAGACGCCACAGCACTCTATCCAGGAAGACAGCTTGAGACTCTCTCTCTCAAAAAAAAAAAAGTCTCCACCTGTGTATAGGCTGTTGTAAGGAGTGCTATAGGAAAGCACTGCCCACCACCCTCAGATGCTGCAGCCCCCACCCCTACCATATCACCTCTAAAAGTTTGGAATGGAAGAAGCTTGGGGGTCTAGGCTGACCCTGGGGTCCTTTGTAGAACTGTCCAGGCACCCAGTGAGGTCCCTCTGCCAAATCTGGCTTCAGAACAGCCAGCAAGTAGGGCACAGGGGCACAGGCCATGGTCAGAGCTGGTACCATGCACAGTGCCAAGGCCTCAAGCCAGTCTCCCAAATGCCCCAGCCACTCCTCTCTTTCTCAAGCACCCCACACCCTGGTGGATTTGGGCACTGGAAATGGGTACCAACAGCCCATCTCCACATGCAACTTGGGCTGTGCAGTTAGCCAGACGCAGGGTGGCGAGAGAGGGAAGGAAGGACTTGACCGTGTGGCCAAGACACATCTTGGGCCACATGAAGCAATGTGCCCCCAGGCAGACCCTGTACCTGAGCCTCAGTCTCCCCTCTGAGGAATGGGAAGGGAGCCCCACCCACAGCACAGGTGTATGGGAAGGTTTAGTTACCACAGGTAAAGGCCCCTAGTGACCCCAAGCACACAGTAGGTGGCATAATCATGCCAGCAATGTCCCGGTCCCCACACCCCAAGGCCAAGAAGCATTCAACACTCACTGGCACAAGTCGAGTTGAACAGACATCCCAACTTAGAAGATTACTGAATTTCTTCCTGTTCTGATTTTATCTTTTTTGTTGGGAAACTTTAATCTGGTATTAGATACATGCTAAACCTACCAGTGAGGAACAATTAAGCAGCTGGCTTCAAAGGCATTCTTACCCAAGAAACCCGACTTTTGTGTGTGTGTGTTTTGGTCAGGGATGGGTTTGAACCCGCCACCTCCAGCATATGGGGCCGGCACCTTACTCCTTTGAGCCACAGGCGCCGCCCAAGAAACCCAACTTTTAAAGATTTCCAGATTCCAGGCAGTGAGCTGGCATTAAATGCATTGAAAAGCACAAACGTCTGAATGTGGTTTGCTCCTTTCCCCTCATCCCTGATGAAGCAACTTCGTTGTTTTCTTCTGATTATATAAATGGTGACTCTTCTGGGTAGAGATAAACCAGGGAGCTTCTGCAGGGGCTGACCTCCCAGCCTCCGGGGTAGGGTCCTCCTTTTCTTCTCTGCCATCGGTGCTCAGAGCCTATCTAGGGAATTTAAATGAGTAGGAACTGGCTGGCTGTGTGTGGGAAGGCCCACGATGAACCTGGGCCAGCGAACCTTGGAGAACAGCCAACTGGAGGAAAGGAGCATGGGACATGGAAGGAGGGACTCCTGCTGCTCCCTCCAAGTCTGCTGTAGCTGCAGGCTCATGTCTGTCCCCATCCCCAGCAGGCATCACCACCATCCTCACCACCTCTGACACTGGCGGGTTCTCTCAAGAACCTTATCTTCCTCTGTTCTCCCAAACCCAGGCAGATTAATTATTCTCCCAGCACAGATGTGGAGCCCAGGCTCAGAGGTGAGGTAACTTGGCCTAGGACACACAGCAAAGGTGTGTGAAGTGAAATCAGATTGGTCTGCCCCCAAAGCCTCAGTTCTTTGACAAGCCTGAGCCTGTCTGGAAAAGGAGGCCAAGGCAGGGACTGGATGGGACAACTTCTCATGCTCTTTCCTCAAAGCTTCAGAGGTCTGGGACTTTGTGTTCTAACTTTGGCTAAGAAGATGCCAGTGAAGTTGGCAAGTTATCCCTCGGTCCACTGATCAGTGTGGATTTTCAAGGCCTGGAAAACCTGTTCGGCCCTTTCTGGCTTTCCTCCTACAGACACTAGGCAGCCCTGCACCCTCCCACTTCCCTTAACCTTGGGAGGGAAGGACACTGGCAGAGGGGCTCCTTGGTCTCATGAAGCCACACTGCAGAGCTATGACCTTTTCCCCCAGTCCCTGAGTTTGCTCATGGCTTACCCATGCACAGCAGTGGCCTTGGGGATCAGCCAGCCCTACTTTGATGCTTGCCGACCCTGGGTCAAGTCTTGGGCGCTCTGTCCATCCCATTAGGGAAGGAGATCTCTTTCCCTTCTCCCACCTGTGAAGTGGGACCAAGCCTACCCCAGCTTCCTCGCCTTCCAGGGCTGCTAGAGGTGCCCAGAATAGGTGGGATGCAAAGGGTTCTGCAGATAAAAGGGTGGAGGCAGAGAATTATGTTTACAAAAAGAAACTGGACTGGATAATAAACTCCTGCCTCTATTTCCCTCACTCCACCCCCAGCTCTCCTAGGGGCATGCAGAGTCTGGCTCATGAAGGAGTTCAAGGAGAAGGGACTTGTTGGAGGCCATACATCATGTCACGCCTACGTGTAAAGTCATGTCTGACCGACTCCTCCCCTGTACCCCTACAAACAAGATGGAAGGCATTGGAAACAAAACCAAGGCCAGAGGGGAAGCTGATTGCTTAAGGGGGGCAGGAAATGGCTGTTGGGTTTCTAAGGTCCTGCTCCCAGCTCCTCCTGGGGTCACTCCTTCTGGGGACCCTCAAGGCCAAGGCCTGTTCCCCAGGCCTGCCATCCACACGCCCTCTGTGTTATATCTGGACTGCTGAACCCATGGACTGGGGACTGTAAATATGGCATAGCCTCTTATGCCTTTGTGTCCCCAAAATGTCTTGTGTGGGAAGCAAGTGAAGTCTTTCTAGATGGCCCTGGCCTTGGGACAATTCCTTACTTGTTTCAAAATCTCTTTCCAGCTATGGCTGCATTTAAATAAATATATACCCAGTGATACCACTCTTCTCAATTCATAAGGAAATCCAGAGAGGCCAAGCAATTGGACTGAGGTCACCCACAAAGGAGTGGCTGAGCTAACATGAGAATCCATACTCCCTGGGGCTCCAGATGGGAACCAGAGTGGGTAAGAGCAGAATCACAGAGAAGAAGAGGGACTTCAAATTGCGGGCCTTCAGGAAACACCAAACACCTCAGTTTCCTCATCTGCAAAATGAAAGTGAGGAGGGGGGCCCCCAGCATCTCCAAGGTCTTTCTTTCCCTTGTTTCTCAGTGCCTGGTAAGTAGCAGGAGAACCAACTCCACCCCCCCCCCCAGAGGCAGCTTTAGTCCCAAGGAGAAGAGGCCTCTTGAACCAAGGCCAGGGGCAGACTGCAGGTGTTCTGTGCCAGGGATTTCTGGACTGTGCCAAATGAACTTGAATCTTCAACTCCAGACTTTAAGAGGTCAGGCCAGGAAGAAATTTATGGGGCAGGAAAAAAAGCCTAGCTAGGGAAGGCAGAGAGCCCTGCACTCCCAACTCTGCTGCTAACAGCCGTGTGGCCTTGAGGCTGCCTCTGTGCACCTCAGTGTCCCTTCCCTCTGATGAAAGAGTATGCAAAAGAGCTTTCCCAGCACCCGCTCCCTCAGAGGCACAGACAGGAAGAGATGTTTTTCAACAAGTTAGGTAAAATGTTGCATGCATATGACTTCGATTCTGCAGAGGAGAGGCACGGACTGAGGAAAGAGCCACCAAGAAGGGGCTGGCTGCCCTGAGGCTCAGGCCAGCCTGGGCTGTGAGAGGCCCAGAGACCAGTGAGGTCCCTGCCACCTGCCACTGGAGGTGTCCAGGCAGGCACTGGAGGGCACCTAGCAGGGACTCTGGTCCTGGCAAGAGCTCTGGGGTTCTCTCTGGTTAGGAGGTTCTAGAACTCAGTATTTCTAAAACTCTCTCTCTCCTGAGGCTTCCCTCACCCCTCAAATAGTGTTGAATCCTCTGGCCTCCCCTTCCACAGAAAGTGGAGTCATGAACCATCTCTTGGGGGATGTCTAGCAGAAAGGACTTGCTTCTAGCTTCTACCACTTAATTGAGCAAGTAACTTAATGTCCAGACATCTCAGTTGCCTACTTCTAAAATGGAGTTATTAAGCTTTGCTGGATGGGCTAATGCAGCATGTAGCATAAAATGGCACCTAGCTGCAGCTGCCTGGGAAGGGTATCAAACAGGTTGATTTTGCAAACACCAGTAAGACAGCCCAGAACAGTTCAATGGAGCAAGGAGGGGACCTAGGAGAAAGGCACTGTTGATGTCCATTAGAGTTTATGGGAGACTAGAGAGACCCCCAAGAAACTAAGTTGTCAGTGGGAGGCTTCTGTACAGCCACGCAAACTTTGGTTCATGGGCATGATGCCCGTGGTGTACCCTACAGCATGTAGGGGAGCTGTTGTCTGGGAGTGGATGTGGGTGGGCATGTCACCAGTCACTTCTGCTGAAGCCATTTGACGAAGATGCTAGGTCAGTTATTAGCATGTGGCTATGTGGACATAGCCATAGGTTTTCAGGCATCAGGGCTGTAGAAGCTTTGAGGTTTGGCTCTATCCTCTTATTTCATGAAGAGAAAGACTGAGGCCTATAGGGGGGTACTGAGGGCAAAACCTGGAGGTTCCCAATCATCCTTACTCCCTATCCCTCCACTGGGCAATACTTCCCAGGGACCACTCACCCACTGGGACACCTACCTACTGCATCCGGCTCCGGCTCAGTGCCCAGGTACCGCCCTTGGGACCGTGAATCCACCAGCTGGAACCTCTTTGATTCCAGGTTCTCCAGCACCTGCTCATAGGTCTTGAGCAGAGAGCGGTCTAGTGTGGCTTTGAAGATGGCCTGCTCTGGGTGTGAGGGCTCGGATGTCACGGGGTGACCCTCCTTCAGCCAGTTCCGGAAGCCACCATTGAGCACTGACACTGTGCGGTGGCCAAACACACGGAACATCCACCAGACCCGCGGAGCATAGAAGCTACCCAGGTTGTCACCATCATAGACCACCACGTGCGTCTGGTTGCTTATGCCCAAGCGGCCCACGTAGTTGGCAAAGCTCGCCTCGCTGGGCAACATCATCTCATAGGGCGACGCTGTGTCCCGGCATTCCTCTATATCAAAGAAAGAGGCCCCGGGCACATGGCGCTCCTGGTACTCCTTGCGGGCATCACGGGTGCCCGGCGAGTACCAGGATGCGTCCAGCACCCGCAGGCCAGGGCCCAGCTTGCCAGTTCGGACCGAATCCGCCAGCCACTTGGTGGAGACCAGCGCCCGGTAGAGCACCTGATGAACCATGGTTTCAGTTCTGCGTGTCACCTGGTGCGGGGGGGAACCAGGAAAGAGAGACGAGCGTGAGGAAGGCTGCGTGTGTCGTGAGTTGGGGCCTGGGAAGAGGAGTTCTTTCTCCTACCACACTCCCCCAGGGTGTCGTGTTTATAGCCACCCAGCGGGTCAGGGGCGTGTAGTTCTCAGATTCCCCAAGGAAAACCGGCCCCGCCCCTCCCGGGGTCCCAGCGCGGAGAGGGCGGGGCAGGAGTGCCCGAAGGCTGCAGCTGGAGGGGCCCAG
The DNA here is from genome assembly GCF_000181295.1 of Otolemur garnettii. NCBI lineage: Eukaryota > Metazoa > Chordata > Mammalia > Primates > Galagidae > Otolemur > Otolemur garnettii. Next base: position 10,768,101 of record NW_003852402.1, on the reverse strand, counting down.
ACCGTAGGGAGTCCTGGCTCGGTTAGCTACAACACTTGATTCTGCCGGGAAAGAGCAGAGAAAACATGCCCAGGGGGTGGGAAAACGCATCCTGCACTCGGAATCCCTTCTTCTGGTAATGCAGAAGGGTGGGCGCATAGGGGTAAGCGCGGCTGGAGCTCCTCGCCCCCAAAGCAACATCGCCTGCGGCCTCTCTCTGCAGCCCAGGTCGCCCACCTCCAGAATGCCTGAGTCTAGCCCCTAGCTTGGTGCTCTCTGCCCTAGTTGGGCCAGGTCACCCCGCCCCGCTCTCGCCACCGGGATCCTTCTCTGGGCCGCAGGTAGCCCGGCTGGTAGCCCAATCCCCTGAGGCCCTGGCGCCTGGCCGCCGCCTCCGCCCCGCCGCACTCACTAGTCCTGGCAGCAGCTCTGGCTCTCGCCCGGGCCGGCTGGAGAACTTGGCGGGTTCAAAACCAAGGCTCTCGGCTCCCCAGCCGGCCCGCACCATTTCGCCGCAGTTCGAGGGGTGATCCGCGCTGTCAGCTGCGACTCCGCGATGCCCTCGCGCCGCAGCGCCCGGCTCCCGCCACCCCAGCCGCGCGCGGGCTCCCAGACGCGTGGGGGGATACGGGGGGCTCCTAGCGGCGCTGGGACGGCTCAGGGCCGGGCGGGGCGGAGCGGGCGTCCCCCCCCCGGGGCCCGGCCAGTGGAAGGCGCGGGCAGCGGCGGCTCCGAGTGGCCGCTGCGGTGGGCTGTGCCACAGTCTCCTCCCTTTGGCCGGCCGCAGGTTGGTGGCAGGAGGAGGGGACCGCTGCGGGCGCGGGGAGGGGGTGCCGCACCGCCGGGGCCATGGCGGAGCCGGGAAGCCGCGAGCCCGACACCCGGGTAACTGCCGCGGCGTCGCGCTTGCGTTTCTGGAGGGAGAGGTTGCCCTTGGGTGTGTGCGGCGCGGGGCTTCCCGCGTGGCCTGCGCGGAGAAGGGGGCGCAGTCTGGGAGGGAAGGCGCGCCCAAGGTCTGCCCTAAGGGTGACTGACAGCGGCCCCGCCTGCAGGGCGAGGTGGTGGCCAGTGGCAGGTGGGGAAGTAGTGGTGCGGGAGGAGTTGGGGCAGGGGGAGACGGGGAGGGAGGGTGGCCTGGTGCCCCCAGAGAAGGTAGGAGGGAGGGCAGAATACTAATAGAGCCCTTCAGAGAGGCCAGGGCGACCAGGCCCCACTGACCCAGAGGGTTTAGAAAGAGAAACTGTCAACAGACTTGCTGGAGTGAAAGGAACTAACATTGTCAAGGCCTGTTTGGTGTGGCGCTTTGCTGAACACTCCCAAGGCGTGACTTAGTTCCCACAATAACCCCGCTGGGTAGGCCAGAAACTTATTTAAAGACTGACTGGAGAGAGTGGCAGAGCAAGTTTCCGGAGGACACAGTTGGAGTAGAGCTGGGCCTAATCGCAGCCTGAAGCCCAGTGGTAGTAGCTGCCTTTGTTTACCTAGCTCCTCCCTGAAGCCTCCTGCTTTTTTGAAATTGCCTTTGTTTTTAATTTAACGTACTTGATCGTAAATTTATATCACTTAATTTTTAACAATAGCTATTTAACAACCAGTTGGCAAAATTCCTGAAAATCTAACCATTGGCTCTTGCAAACTGGTAGGACCCGTTGCTCCTACTCAGAGTTTGCACTGGTTGATCTGGAATGCTTTCCTCATCCCCCTTTTTAAAAAATTGGTTTTGTTTTGATTCTTCTCACAGCAATCCTCCAAGCCTTATACTTCGGTCCCAGGAGGGACCAGGTTGGGGCAAGTCCTTAGGAGTGCCCAAAGTCCCCAGTGCCCTGGGGTCCCCTCTGACCTCAGTATAGCTGTGTACACCCCCCTGAGGTGGTAGTAGGTCCTGGGGTCCTTCACTCCAAAACACTCCCACAGTGATCCTGGCCCCCCATGCTCACAGGTACCTGGTCCCTTTCCTGGTCTGCCCCTTCCCAGAAGGGGCACAGCATCTGAGAGCCTCTGAGACCCAGCTCTGCTGCCTGCTATCCTTTGTGAGAACTGCCAGTCAAGCAAGGAGGGTGGGGCATGGTGGCCTCTGACCTCTGAAGTTCCACCCAGCCCTGAAATTCTAAGGTTCTTAGATTTGCTGCTGTCAGTTCAAGGGCTACTTGTGACAGTAATGGAAGAAATTATGGAATTTTATTAAAACATTTTTAATGATTATTAAGACCAGCCACATGTAATGCATTGGCTCCTCTCCACTCTATAAGAGGTGGGGGTGGAACCTCCATTATAAGGAACAGAAACTGCCCAGGGACCCTAACACACCCACCAACACATAGCCATTTAAATAAGAATGGGATTTGCACTAATTTCAGGGAGCTCTCTCATTCCCAAACCGGGGTTCTTTCCACTTTAAATGGATCCTCAAGAATTGGGGGGGGAGGGGCTTCAGCTGCCCCCAGCATTACCCAGGTGTGACATAGCGCACAGATACTGGGATCACCCCTTAGCCAATGCTCCCTTGATAGCATCTTCATCTATTGAGAAGGTCAAGATGAGGTTTTCTGGGGCCCTGAAAAGGTGAAATTCGTTTGGGCATTGACCTCCTCTAGGAACCTTCCCACCTTCTGCTCTCCCTCCAGCCTTAGGCAGAGTTCCCTTTGTTCTCACTCTGAACTCTAAACCATTCTCAATTACACTGGCTCTTGGGGCTCAGGACCTGTCTTTACCCCCAGGGCCTGGCAAAGTCAAGAGTTCCTCAGTGTCCAGCACAAGGCCAGACTGTGTGGGTGAAATGGTTTTCTAAAAGCCAGCTGTGATGAGACTGTAGAGGGTGGGGTAGACACTGAGTGTCACACTATGGATTCATTATTTCCTGATCATCACAGCCCCTGGGGCTTAGGAATTCCAGAGTCAGGAGTTGAATTCTGGCTTCAGATCCTGGGGCTGCCCCTGGACCAGTTCTGTGACCAAGGGCAAGGCCCTTACTCCTCTAACTGCCAGTTGCCCCATTCATAAAACTGGTGTCTTAATACCCACTCATGGCTATGTGCTTAACATGTGGGCTGGCCCCCAGGGGAACCCCACAAATGTATTCTGTACCTACCCCCTTCATCTTGCTGGCAGGACAGCCCGCTCTAATTAGAAAGATTGTACCTTGCACAGGGACCCAGCTGACCTGCAGCCTCCACTCCACATACCCACCATGTGTCCTGCCTCTGCCTGGCAGAAGGGGCCCATTTCTCTCATCTGCACAAAGGTACCTTGTGAATTGGTGGCTGCCCAGCACATAGGACTTAAGGGGACAGTCATCTACACTGAGAGGTGGGCTGGTGGCTTGCAGGTAGGGAGGGGAGAGAGGCCAAGTCACTGACAGAGAGTGCAGGCTGAGGGCAGAACCAGGCTTTGCTGTGCTCCCAGAACCTGTACTGCCCACGTTGCTGAGAAGTCTGTCTATAGTGAAGCCTGGTGCCACCAGGTGAAGTTTCTGTATTTCTGTGATCCTCAGTGTCCTTTTCCATGAAATGGTAACAATCCACCAAACCTCTTAAGGCTACTCATTCAACAAATAATGGAGAGTTCACTGTGTCAGGTATGGTAAGGATGCAATGGTACCCAGCGTGGACATTCCAGCTACTGTTCCCATAGGCAGCTCCTGTAAATACTTGAGGAGTGGATGAATTTCACCCTGACCTTGGTTGGTTGCAAATGAAGCAGAATTACGTCTTAGGGAGGGGCTGAGACTTTGCCCCCGTTTGTCTTCAAGTGCCCGCAGGCCTCCATGCACCTCCTCCCACCCAACCCAGCAAGTGGAGGTGAGGTACCGCCCAGTCCTCTCCAGGACGTCATGGTCATTGGTCACTGAGAGCTGTTTATTTACCCAAAGCCTGGCAGGGGGAGGCCCTTGTCGACCCACGTCTGTGCTTGGGTTCAGTGCCGCAGGTCTCTGGCTTCCCCTGCAGGCTCTGCCCTGTCCGTGCCCTCACCTTCCTCAAGGCCCTTCCCCAGCCCCAGCGGCGCGGGCGTCTCCAGCCCCAGGGCCGGTCTCATTGCCTCTATCCTGACTTCCTTCTTGTCGCGCAGGCCTGTAGCCCAAGTGTCACCGCCATGGCCCCACCGCAGCTCTTCCGCGCATTCGTGTCGGCGCAATGGGTGGCCGAGGCGCTGCGGGCTCCGCGCGCGGGACAGCCCTTGCAGCTGCTGGACGCCTCCTGGTACCTGCCCAAGCTGGGCCGTGACGCACGCCACGAGTTCGAGGAGCGCCACATCCCAGGCGCTGCCTTCTTCGACATCGACCAGTGCAGCGACCGCACGTCACCCTACGACCACATGCTGCCAGGCACCGAACACTTCGCCGAATACGCGGGCCGCTTGGGCGTGGGCGCAACCACGCACGTGGTGATCTACGACGCCAGCGACCAGGGCCTCTACTCTGCCCCGCGCGTCTGGTGGATGTTCCGCGCCTTCGGCCACTCAGCTGTGTCGCTGCTCGACGGCGGCCTCCGCCAATGGCTGCGCCAGGGCCTCCCGCTCAGCTCAGGCAAGAGCCACCCTGCACCCGCTGAGTTCCGCGCTAAGCTCGACCCCACCTTCGTCAAGACTTACGAGGACATCAAGGAGAACCTGGAATCCCGGCGCTTCCAGGTGGTGGACGCCCGCGCCGCTGGCAGGTTCCGCGGCATCGATCCGGAGCCCCGAGACGGTGAGAGCGCGAGGTGGAGCCAAGTGGACGGGGCTGGAGGCCGCCTAGGGTGCGGCGTGTGCCCAGGGCACTGCCATAGCCTTGCCCTTGCCTTTGAAGGACCCGCATAGGCCAGGGAAGGAGATTTGGTTTCTAGTCGCCTCACTCTGGTTCGCACTGGCTTTATTCCTAAAGCAGAGTAATAACACTGCCCCATCCCCTCCTGTGTTTAGGACGGTAACTGCTCCTAACTCATTGGGAACCCAGGGGACCTTGTGTAAGTGTGAAACCAGTACTATGTGTGTGTAGGTTCACTGTGGAATGATGAAGGGCCGGCCCCAGTGTGGGAAAAATCCCTTCAGGGTGCATCCTTGGCCCCTGAAGGTGGTGGAGTGAGGGAGAGGGGAGAGTGGAGGGACGTGAAATACAGCTGGCTGCTGCCCCAAGCTGGGACAGAGCCTTTCGCCTGTGGTCTGGATCTCCCCAGGCAAGAAGCCTGTGGGAAAACTCTGTGTAATGGTGCATGGGGTCCCACAAGGCAGTGTGGTTAATGGCCATGTTGGTGTGACCCTTTTGAAAATCCCATGAGGTAGGTCCTGTCATTGTACAGATGAACAAATGGAGTCTCAGCCAGGTCTCGGGAAGCAGCTGGGCCAGATTCAGACTCTGGAACCTGCACACAACTGTAGTGAACAAATCAGAACTTCCTAGCCCTCTCTCACACCTTCAAGGGTGCGAGGAACTGGCCACGTCCTCTGGGACACTATCTGAATGGCACTCCTCATGCCCCAGGTCGGGGTTGGAGCTTTTGTTCTATGCTTCTGGAGCCTTTGGGGCTCATACTGGTGGACCATAGTTTTGGATGGCCTGAGGGCCAAGGACTGTCCCTCTCCAGAGGTTTGGTGAATTCAGAAGGTCCTTGTTCAGAAGCAGTGTTAACATTACTCAAACCATCAGAAATGACTTACAGCCAACCATTTTTGAACCTACCTAGGTAGCAACTTTGTGTGCTCCAGCTTAATGAGGGCACCACCTTGATCCTATTGGGTCCCCCAGCTCAGCCCCAGGGGGTGGAACAACATAGGGCAGCTAGCGGGTGCAAACCAGAGCCCTGCCCCACTTGCTTGGCCATGTGACACTTGGCAGGTCACCTCATCTCTTCTATCTGTGTAAAATGGGAGCAGGAATACAGACACAAAGGATGCAGAAGTGTGTAAAGCCTTAGCTCTGAGCTTGCACACACATTCTTGCACTCAAGAAATGGAAGATGCTCAATGCGTACCTCAGTCATACTCATCTGTGAAATGGGAGATGATGGCACACGCCCAGCAGGCTTGTTGTCGAGATGAACTAAGTTCAGTGCTGCTGAATCAGTGCTGAATATCATTCACTGTCATCATCATTCCCACTCCACAGCCTGAGGCCTGGCTAAATTCACCTGTAATTTGCCACGTCAGTCTAGCAGCTGGGGAAGCATGCTTGTGATAGCATTCAAGGTGCAGCGGTGACCCTGCTGTATAGATGCCACCGTGGCTTGAGAGCTTGCTCTTCTTCCTTGCTCTGGGCTGGTCTCTCTGTAATGTCTCTGAGCCCGGTTTCTGCACCTGTTAGGTGGGGATGACGACCCATCCCAGCCTCTCCTTGATCCCAGGAGTGTTGTCTGGGCACTTTGAAAATAGATACTAACAGGGACCAGCAGCTCCCCATTAGGCTCACCCCCCTGTGAAGGGAAACTGAGGCAGAAGCTGCCCTAGAGCCCCACCCTAAAGATGGAATGGCTCAAATCTGAACCATTAGCTGTGAGCATTTATTTTGTTGCAAACCTCAATTCTTTCATAAAAATTGAAATATTAATAACACCTGCCTGATAGGGGTGGTGAAAACAGAATATGTGTTGGGAGCCTGGAGGTTTGCAGAGATGTGGTTGAGGTGACAATCCTCTTAATTCACAGTTCACTGGTTTTGCCTGCCCTCCTTTTCCCACCCCAATGGAAATGATCTTTTAAAAATGGAAGTCTGGTTTCCCTTGGTCAGGTCCGAGGCCCTCAGTCTCGCTCCAGATCAGGTTGTTCACACTCCCTCTCTGCTTCCTCTTGGGCACCTGGCTCCCCACTGTCCGAGTTTTCTCCATGGTGACCTTTAATTCCCCGACACCCCAGCAACATGTGGTTCCCTGCCCCCTGGAATTTCCTCTGCCTAGGCTGCTCGAGGCCCCCACTGCCCTGACCTGTTTACCCTACTCACCTGTCAGGGCTTTCTCAGAGACACTTGCTTCCCCCCCAGGCTCACCTGGCTTTAAATCCTCTCAGCTTGGGCAAGTTGGTCTTTTTTTTTGAGACAGAGCCTCAAGCTGTCCCCCTGGGTAGAGTGCCGTGGCATTATAGCTCACAGCAACCTCCAACTCCTGGGCTCAAGCGAGTCTCCTGCCTCCGCCTCCCAAGTAGCTGGGACCACAGGCGCCCGCCACAACGCCCGGCTATTTTTTTGTTGCAGCCGTCATTGTTGTTTTGGCGGGTCTGGGCTGGGGATTCGAATCCGCCACCTTAGGTGTACGTGGCTGGCACCTTAGCCCGTTGAGCTATAGGCGCCGAGCCGGGCAAGCTGGTCTTTATGCTTCATTTTCCTCATCTGTACAAAAGAGAGGCTAATTACTTCTTTTCCCTAAACTTTTGGGGTGGGTTAAAGGAGAAAATACAGCTAGGGGCTCTAAGCAGTGCCTAGCACCAAGTGAGCCTTCAGAGACAGCAGCTGTTGTTGCTACTGGTGTAATTTTTTATGCTGTGCCCCATGCCACCCAGTAGGGCCTTTTTGTATCACCCTTCCTACTTGTAATTATTCAGTTACTGTCTGTCTGCTCTGCCAGATCAAACTCCTTGCCTGCAAGTGAGGCAAGTCCTACCTATGCAGGGGGGCTTGTCTATTACTTTGCTGTCCCCAGGACACATAATTAGAAAATCTGGGGGGCCAAGCGTGATGGAGTCTGATTCTTAGGTTCAAACTTCAGCTAGCAAATTGCTAAATGCATTGGCCTGAGGTGGTGCTTAACCTCAGCATCACCACCTGTAAAATGGGAGTGAATCTGAATGGTGCCTGAGTTTTATGGTTGTGAGAATTAAATGAGTTGGTGCATATGGAGGGTTTAGCACCATGCTTTGGGAGGCTTTTGCTACCACAGGTGCCACAAACACGGGGTGCCATTCATACCATCCTCTGCTTGTTCCTTTCTTCCTGCCCCCTGCTGCAGGCATCGAACCTGGCCACATTCCCGGCACCATAAACATCCCCTTCACAGACTTCCTGACTGAGGAGGGCCTGGAGAAGAGCCCTGAAGAGATCCGTCGCCTGTTCCAGGAGAAGAAAGTGGACCTGTCCCAGCCACTGGTGGCCACATGTGGCTCTGGTGTCACAGCCTGCCATGTGGCCCTGGGGGCCTACCTCTGTGGCAAGCCCGATGTGCCCATCTATGATGGCTCCTGGGTAGAGTGGTACATGCGGGCCCAGCCTGAGGAGGTCATTTCTGAGGGCCGGGGGAAGACCCACTGAGGCTGGGCAGGACACAGGCCTGGTTGTTCTGACTCTGCTTTAACCAACAGAGTGTTTCTTTATCCAACTCAAGTGCCATTTGGGGTGACCTCCCAGAGGCCAGGAATTCCGTTGACTTGTGGGCTACCAGTGGAGCTGGGAGAGAAGGCAGAGGGCAGACACCATGGGGGAGGTCAGAAGTCCCCACCACCCCACACGGTGCTCAGCCGAAGCCCTGCCTCCTTTCTCTTTGGAGGAAATAAAAGAGCCAAGTACTAAATCCTTGTAGCTGTGGGGCCGCCTCAGTTTTCCTAAGGACCAGGGATTCCAGCCTGCCCAGCCCTGGTTGCTCTGGGGAGCCCAGGGGTCTTGGAGACCCTGTCTCTGCCTTTTAAACAATGCTAGGGGCTCAGAGGCCCCCCTTCCTGTGATTGGAATGGCCCCTAGCCAATGATTCCCCCTGAGGGTGTCTCCCTTCTGGCTTCTGGGTTATATTTAAGGTGAATTTTGCTATGACATGTCTGGGGTCCCACTAAAGCATCCTCTACCAGGTACATCTCATCTCAAGAGAGAGATAGGTCCAGAGCTTAACAGGAGGCCATCCTAGCCCAGCTAGGATGCTGTGGGGGAAGGGCTCAGTTTGGCTGAACTGAAGGAGAATCTGGTTCTAACTCTAGGAATTCACACTGGGGGAACAGTCTCTGGATCTTCCCAAGGTGGGTGCCCGAGGGAGTCTGGTTCTTTCCGTTTAGGGAGGACATCTTCCCACTTCCCAAGGGTGGGGCTGCATCCTTCTCCCTTGGGATTTATCCTTTGTGAGGAGGGGGACTTAGGTGCCTCAGGAGGACCCAGATCCCCCCTCAGGAGCCTCCTCATCTTTCTAGACCCCAGACACCGTCTCAGCAGCAGAGGGGCAGTGTCCTATCGGTTGGTCCTAGAAGTGACCTTATCTGGTAACTCTTTTGGTAACAAAGCCAGAAAGGGGCAGTGACTACCATCATACACACTGAGTTTAGGACAGCCCCAGGTCCAGGTTTCCTGACTCTGAAGTTACTCCTTCCACCTGACCTTGTGCCCCACCAACTTCCCTCTGATGCTGAGTCATTTCCCAAGCCCACCCGGTGGAGGGGGCTGTGGGAAGCAACAGCACAGTATCTTGATTTTACAAATAAGAGCTCTAAAGTGAGTCCCAACCTGAGATTCAGCCTCATCTATTAAATGCGAATAATATACACTTCAGAAGAAGGGGTTCAGACAGGAACATTTCCAAGAGCCCATTGCAGAGTCCTATTTTTCTAGAATAAGGTTCTTTCTCAACCTCAGCACTGCTGGGTTGAGAAAGCAGCATTTCTGGCCTCTGTCCACTAGATGCCAGTAGCACTGCTCAATTCCGACAACCAAAAATGTCTCCAGATGTGGCCCGATAACCCCAGGAGGCCAAAAATCACCCCCACTTGAGAACCACCGCTGTAGGGGCAAATAACACAGTTGACCACAGCAGTCAGAACAGTGTAGACAGGAAACCTGAACAGGAGGGGGCTTATCCTGAGGCCCTTGCCCTGGAGCTGAATTTAACAGTTGAGAAACTCCCTTTCTCCTGTTTAATCCCTGGAGTTTCTCTGCCCTTGGGAGAGGAACTTGTCTGCAAGCTCTGTGTGAGGTTCTGATCTGGTCTCCTGTCCCAGCACCCCACACAAACCTGCTTGACATTGGACATGCTGCTGAGTTCCTCTAGGCTTCAGTTTCTTCATCTTTAAAATGGGTACTGTATCACAGTCCCTTCCTGAGCAGCATGAGGATTAAATGAGAGAGTCCAGAGAAACTTTTCAGCTTGGTGCCCAGCACAGAGTAGTTGTGTATTACCATTATTTTCTGAAGGACTTTTTACTTATTCAGCATGTTGAGTGACACCTGTCCTTCTAGCAACAGATGAGAGAACTGTGTTCCTATCTTCATAAAGCTTCCACATCAGGAAGGAGAAACTGGTACTTTATGTCATACTTCCAGGGAGAAGGGAATACTGTGAAATGATCTATTTTACAACAGGTGAGAAAACAAGCAGAGAGGTTGAGTGGTTTGCCTAAGGCAGGCATCCTCAAACTATGGCCCGCAGGCCACATGCAGCCTGCCTAGGACATTTATCCAGCCCGTCCAGTATTTTTGCCGCCACTACCTGTCCTGCTTAGCAGCCGAGTCGTCCTGGGGCCCACAGTCCAGCCCTCCAATGGTCGGAGGGACAGTGAACTGGCCCCCTGTTTAAAAAGTTTGAGGGCTCGGCACCTGTGGCTCAAGTGGCTAAGGTGCCAGCCACATACACCTAAGGTGGCAGGTTCAAATCCAGCCCGGGCCCGCCAAACAACAATGACGGCGCCAACCAAAAAATAGCCGGGTGTTGTGGCGGGCACCTGTGGTCCCAGCTACTTGGGAGGCTGAGGCAGGAGACTCGCTTGAGCCCAGGAGTTGGAGGTTGCTGTGAGCTGTGAAGCCACGGCACTCTACCCAGGGGGATAGCTTGAGGCTCTGTCTCAAAAAAAAAAAAAAAAATTTTGAGGACCCCTGGCTTAAGGGCATACAGCTGGTTTGCGAGAGGCAAACTGGAGTTAGAATTCTTGCAGTAGGAGCTTCTCAGGGATCTGGCCTGGGCTGAGTTTCCAGATTTGGGGATCAAGGTGAGAATAGAAACAGGTGGCAGATGCATTCCCCCAGGGAAACCTTGAATGAACGTGTTGAGGCAAGGAGCTTTGGTTAGGTTCCCTTGCCCCACCTTAGTCCAGCCTCCCAGCAAGGAAACCAAGGCTCACCCCAGCTAGGGCTTTATCTTCTGGAAAGGTCCTTGATGGGTGTGGACAGGTTCTAAGGTGACTTGAGTAGAGGTGGGAGAAAGGAAGAGCTCCATAGGACGTTCAGTTTAACTTGGTAGGAGTTTGCTAGGAATGACGCAGATACTCACACCCACCCCTGCCAGCTCCATTCTGCCTCCCACCAGCCTGAACTCCCAGAATAATTAACCATTGGTTGCATCGTCCCAGCCTCTGGCAGCACCCGCTCCACCTACCCCTTGTGTTCGAGGCAGAAACTTGCAACACTGGGCAACAAGGATGAAGAAATGTTTGTCTACTTGGCAGATAAATATTTACTAAGCACCCCCTCTGTGTCAGGGACAGTTGGAAGTGCGTTTCCCAACCTTGTCTAACCAGCTGCTCTGGAATGTTTCCACTCCCTGGGTCATTGCCTTGAGGGACCATGGTCCAAAGCCACATCCACACAGTGAACTGAATAGTGGATCAATGTGGTGATGTGGCCCTTGGGCTCTGGGACAAGCTTTGCACCAGGCCCAGTTCTGCCTTCCTGCTAGGGCCCCAGTCTTCTCATCTGAGAAATGGGAGCAAACTCAGTTCTGCCACGCACCGAGTGGGTGTGCTGTCAGATAAGGTAAAGTTCAATGTAAGACACCACACCTACTGGAATAACCTTGGCTATGTACACACAATGGGGCTTTATTATCCTTAACTCATGGAGAATGAGTCATTTGGAGGAAGATGAAATGTTCGGGTTAGGTGAAAGTGTTACCATCTTAAGCACCAAACTTTTCAGCACATTAACCTATGGGGGGTGGAATGTGGTGTACTGGGCATACCTGGATTCCCAGTGGCTTTGTTTTATCCCTTTATTGCACAGTGATAACCTTCAGAGGCTGCTTGCCCCTAAGCTAAATGGCTGCAACCATTATGATTTTCTGTACTCAAGTCCTTGATACTCCCAACCATCCTCACTGGCTCCCCTTACAGTTTAATGTCTGCGTCCTTCAGAGGTCTCTTCGTCCTGCTTACAGGTGGGCTCATGCTCTCTGCATAAGGCCGTCCATTCCAGTGGCCAGACCACTGTGCAACTTGCACTCTCCTGAACCAGGTCCCTGTGTCACTGCCTGCTGGGCCCTTAACCTGCTCCTCTGCCCAGGTCCCAGTCTTAGTAGGCACCGCCCCCACCCAGACCTGGCAGCCAATGATCGGAGACTCCACCTCCATTAGCCACAGTTAGGCTGCACCCAGACTGGTAGAGTTCTGTGTCTTCCTGTCTTACTTCACTGCCTTGGTCCAGAAACCTACCCCCCCCACCCCGAGATACACACCAGTTCCAGTGCATTTGCTAGAGACAGGCCCTGAACCAGAGAGGGGGCACTGGCCTCGTGGGAAGGGGCAAGACCCTGGCAACACTGTGTGAGGGGTACCTGAGAGGTGAAAGAGAACAGAAGAAGGTGGAGGGGCTGTGTCCAGGTCTGAGAGGCACCTCCACATGGGCCACCAGTCCCTCTTATGAATTCCCTGGACTGTGCCTGCCTTGCTCCAGGTGGAGATGTAGTAGGAGACAGGTTCAAAGTGCAGCATCTGGAGCACCCCAACTTCTCCCTGGCTCGGACCTCAGTTTTCACACCTGCGACATGAGTGTAATCCGCTTCATAGGGTTGCTGTGAAGATGAAATGGTTCGGTCATACAAGGCACTGCGAATGGAAGCTGGCACAGTGAGCACCAAATAAATGTTCGGAGTATTACTATTACTGGTATTCTGTCCTGCACCTGCCCTTCCTGCCTCCTCTGGTTGGGCTGTGAGCTCCTTGAGGAGTAATACAAGTATATCTTATGCATTTCTCTTCCTGGCACCAGCATAGTGAGTGACATAGATGGGGTGTTAAGGCTCAAAACCAGACCCCCAAATACAGTGCTTGATAGGAAGCAGCCTCAAGGTCCCTCTGACCTCCCACCTCCTCCTGTTTCTCAGCCCTCTGTCTCTCCCAAAGCATAGGGTGAAGCTGTTCTCTGAAGTCCCTTTCCGTACCTATGACCTGCCAAAGAGGAATGTGATTGTCTTCCCTGAAATGTTATTAGCCAGAGAAGAGTAAAACTTGACTCACAGAGGAAGAGACTGAAAATTAAACACCCCACCTAGACCTCAGACAGATTTTGCCCCCAACTGTCATCTGCTCTCCATCCCATTCAATTTCCAAAGACAGTTATTTACTAGCCACTGTCTCTGTGTTAGGCCTATTAATTTCTCCCTAAAAATCACTGATTATCCCTCAAATTACCACACTTCCCCCATGAAGAAGGGTATGTAAGCACTTGTAGGTACCCCAGTAGGTTCATGCGCAATCACTAAAATAAACTTTGTATGCCTTTTCCCCCCATTTATCTGTCTTTTGTCAGTTGATTAGCAGCAAACTTTCAAAGGATGAAGGGGAAGCTTTTCAATTTCTCTTCAGGGGCCAATGGATGTTTGGCATACATCATCAGGGCTGCCAGAGGCCTTAATAATCTTTCCTGTCTACTGAGTGCTTTCCATGTGGTGGGGGATGCTAAGTGCTTTGCCTCCATTTACTCTAACAACCCTGAGAAATAGGTGTTATTATCCTCCAATTTACAGGAAAGGGGGCATAGATAGGTCAGGTGAGTCACCCAAGTTCACAGGACAGGTTCTGGGGCTGGGCCTTGCATCCTGGAAAAATGACTACAGGTTTTCATCTGCTGCAGGACAGAACTGTGGAGGGGATCATAGAAGAGGGGACAGGCTTCTCTTGGGGGGTTAATAAGGCCCCCTACAAACACAAGCACACACAATGCATATACATGCACACGAACAAACACACATATGTTTGTAAACACTCTTTTGTATGTGGGCGAGGAATAAGGCAGCCAGAGGCTAATTTACTTGCCTAGCTAGATGTGCGTTCTTCCATGTGTGTCTCCAGGACTCTTGATCCCTTGGGGTGGGAGGCAAGGTAGGATCGTCAAACTTATGTGAACTGGAGTAGGAAGAGCCAGAGTCAGACCATTTACTCTACTAACCTCCATCTTTGGGAGTGTTAGATGCAGGGTAAAAGCAGGTAGGAGAATGGAGGCAGAGCCTTGGAGCACAGGTAGGAAGCAGGCAGGAGGCAGCAAGCCCAGGAGGCTGCAGCTTGCCTGGCCCAGCCATTGGGTACAGTGGGGATGGGTGTGTTGGACTGGCTGGCAGTTGAGAGTTGGGGCAACATATTGCAATAGAGAGTGAGACAGAGTATCAGTAGGGGAAGTCACATGTTTGCCTATCAAGGACAGTACAGTCCAAATAGTAGTTGCAATAACTGGGCTCAGTTATCATCACACTCACTTTTTTTTTTTTTTTTGAGACATAGTCTTACTTTGTTGCTCTTAGTACAGTGCTGTGGCATCACAGCTCACAGAAACCTTAAACTCCTGGGTTCAAGTGATCATTCTGCCTCAGTTTCCTGTGTAGCTAGGACTGCAGGAGTCCACCACAATGCCCAGCTGATTTCCTACTTTTAGTGGAGATGAGGTCTCACTCTTGCTCAGGCTTGAACTCCTGAGCTCAAGCAATCCACTCAACTCGGCCTCCCAGAGTCTTAGGATTATAGGTATGAGCTTCCGCACCTGGCCAATAACTGGATTTTTAAAAATGAATTATTGTTTAAGAAAATAACACCTCTACTCTGAGTAAATTTCTTTCTTTTTTTTTTTTTTTTTTTTTTTGAGACGGAGCCTCAAGCTATCCCCCTGAGTAGAGTGCCATGGCATCATGCTCACAGCAACCTCCAACTCCTGGGCTCAAGCGAGTCTCCTGCCTCAGCCTCCCAAGTAGCTGGGACTACAGGCGCCAGCCACGACGCCGGCCATTTTTTGGTTGCAGCTGTTATTGTTGTTTGGCGGGCCCGGGCTGGGGATTCAAACCCGCCACCTTAGGTGTACGTGGCTGGCGCCTTAGCCACTTGAGCCACAGGCGCCAAGCCCCTGAGTAAATTTCAAAAGGATTTATAGACCATCCCCTTCCCAGAACACCTCCCAGTGAGTTAATTCTCTATCCCAGACAACCACAGTTCCACTTTCTTAGGTATCATACAGAGATTGATTTGTACGTATAAAATAAAACACAGTATAAACGCCTCTCTCTTTCTCTTCTTCCCTCCTTCCCTCCCTCCACAGCATTTTGTTTAATAGGGAAACAGTAGAGGCATTTCCACTAAGATCAGGAACAAGGCAAGATGAGGATGCCCAGGTCATCACTATGTTTAATACTGTACTAGAGATGTAAGCCAATGCAATTAGACAAGAAAACTCAATTAGAGGCATGAGAATTGAAAAAGCAGGAGGAAAACTATATTTGTTTCCAGGTGACATGATACCTGAAAAGCCTCAGGGAATTAATACAAGTTCCTTAAGCCAGGTGTTATGGCACATCTAAGGTCCCAAGCTACTTTGGAGGCTGAGCTGGAAGGATCATTTGAACCCCAAATTCAAGACCAGGCTGGGAAACATAATGGGACCCCATCTCTAAAAAAATAAAATGAATGAAAGAAATAAAATAAAAGCCACTCAAACTCCTAAAAGACCCAGAAGTAGATTTGAACAAATGGAAGACATCCCTTGTCATAAAAATGTCAGTTCTTTCTAAGATAACTTATAAATTTGACCCAACCCCAATAAGAACACCAATGAGCTTTACGGTGCTAAAAATGCTGACACTTATGTTCACGTGGAAAATCAAATATGCAACAAATTATAACCTGCCAAATAAGAATCTAATAGTCTATATTGATATAAAAGCATGAGTGAATGAGAAGAGAAATATCTTCCTCCAATAGACTGTCACCCAATAAATGTGGAAGGAATGAATTAGAAAATCACATAGTAAAAAAAAAAAAGAAAAAGAAAATCACATAGTAACAATTACTTCAGACAAGAATAACCAATGATGAAAATTAATGATGTGATACATTAGTTTGATGAGAAATAGAATATTAACATAGTCTTTGTGAATCTCCCCTAAGATACTGATTAATTCAAAGGGAAAAGGAGAAACTGACAGACGCTACCATAACAAAATGGGCAGAGTTAACCCCACCAGTAAAGGGGTAAGATTCCTCCAGACATGCACTAAAAGAATACAGCATGGCCTTGGCACAGCGGCTCATGCCTATAATCCTAACACTCTGGGAAGGCGGGTGGATTACTTAAGCTCAGGAGTTGGAGACCAGCCTGAGCAAGAGCAAAACCCCATCTCTAAAAACAGCTGGGTGTTATAGCCACAGCACTCTATTGAGGAGGACAAAGTGAGACTCTGTCTCAAAGAAAAGAAAAAAGAGGCAGCACCCATGGCTCAGTGGGTAGGGCACCAGCCACCTACACCAAAGCTGGTGGGTTCCAACCTGGCCTGGACCAGCTGAAAAAAAAAGGAACAATTACAACTGCAACAACAACAAAAAGCCGGGCATTGTTGCAGGCACCTGTAGTCCCAGCTGTTTGGGAGGCTGAGGCAAGAGAATCGCTAAGCTCAAGAGTTTGAGGTTGCTGTGAGCTGTGATAGCACAGCACTCTATGGAGGGCACCATAGTGAAACTCTGTCTCAGAAAAAAAAAAAAAGAGAGAAGAAGAAGAAGAAAGAAAGAAAGAATGCAGCATCACTTCTATGGTAGTCTTAGCAAAAATGCTCACAACGAATCTAATCATGAGGAAATACTAGAAAACCCACACGGAAGGTCATTCTACAAAATAAATCAACTATACTCTTCAAAAATGAAAGACAGAAACTTCCAGATCAAAGAACTAAAGAGAAATGACAAGGGAATACACTGTGTCCTAGATCAGATCCTGGCTGCTTTTTAGCACTGTTTTTTCTTTTGCTGTAAAGGACACTAGTAGGACAAACAGCGACTTGAAGAAATCTGTAGATAAGTTAATAATGTATAGCAATGTTAATTTCCTGACTTTGATAATTGTACTGTAGTTACGGAGAGGATGTCCTTGTGTTTTGGGGAAATCACGCTGAAGAGTTTAGAAGGGAAAGGTCATTAACTGCAGTTTACCCTTGAACAGATAAGAAAAGGAAGGTGGGGTGAGAGAGTGGAAAAAAACAAAGGAAGTAAAATGTTACCATTTGGTGAATCTGGGCAAAGGCTCTATGGGATTTGGGGGGTATAATTTTTGTAACTTTTCTTTGAAATTATTTTCAAAATGATATGTTTTGTTGTTGTTGTTGTTTTAACGCAGGTTTTTCTGATTCTGTTTCAGCCAGGACCGCTCACTGCAGAGAGGGGAGCTGGACCATCTAAAGCAGTTCTTAATATCAAAGTACTCAAGACCTACTTGTAGAAAGCTTAGGAAACAGCCCCTCTCCTGCCCACAGCAGAGATAGGAAAGATACTTCTGGGAGCAGATGGAAGGTGGAGGAATGCTTTCCCTAGAAGCAGTTGTTGGGGTGCTGCCCCATGGTGGGAGGTACATGGGGTGCCTCTCCTTTCTGCAGGCTGAGTGAAAGGGGCTTTAAAAAGGCCATCTGTAGAGTGTGACCTCTGCGTCCTGGATTCTGAGGGGCTCAGAGCTGGGCGGGCCCCATGTCTGGGAAGCCTGCAGGTGCGATGCTGGCCTGGCCAGCTGCTCCTGGGTGCAGTCAGGAGAGGCAGCTGCCTTTGATGAGCCTGGTCACAGGGAAGGAGCCCTGCTGGCTTTCTGGGCCCAGCTGAAGAGCTAGGTGAAGAAATGGCTTGGAGCTATCCGAAGGGACCTTGTGCATGAGGGCTGGGGGCAAAGGGGGACAACAGGACCCAGTAGCGTGATCCTTGAGTGTCCCAGGGGACCAGCATCTGCTCCAGCCAGGCCAAAGCCATGGCAGTGAACAAAGGACACAACACAAGGCACACCTTCCCTACCTTCAGTCTCCTATCCCCATCCCCACTTCCCAGCCAGGTGGTGCAGGGAAGGAGCATGGGGGTAAGGCTGGGACTGGAAAGAGCACTGAACACGCCCTGAACTCCTCCCAAGTTCATATATACTCTTCAGCAGAAGGGGCAGGAACCCAGGGGGACAGGTAGTAGATCCCTGGTTCTTTGTGATGGAGCAGTGGAATTAACGTACACTGAAGCCAGAGAGACGTTTAGTGGGGAGAGGAGGGCCTGGGGAAGGGGCCCGGCAAGAGTCTCAGTACCCAGAGCTGAGCTTCTGAAAAGGCAGCCAGCGGACAGGACCACGGGAGCGGGTGAGCCGCCCGCTGCTGCTTCTGGAGTCTCTCCCCAGCGACCTGGGCAGACAGGTGCGCCCCCTGCTGGTAAGGCTGCCTCACGGTCCGCACCCCCAGCCTGGTGAGGGCGGGTTGGGGAGCCAGCCAAGCCCCAGGCCAAGGTAGTCCAGCCAGGGCCGGAGGGCAGCGTCACTGCCAGGCCCCGCTCCTTCCTTTGTGCAAATTAGAGAAGTCACCTCCTTCTCCTGACCCTTGAATGCCTTTTTGCGACGTGAACGGCGCCCCCTGGAGTCTGCCGACTTGCCCTAACTCTGTGAACTTTAGCAGAAGTTCAGAGGCTAATTCACTTCTCAAATTCCAAAGCCAGCACTTGGGGCAAGCTGGGCAAACCTGACAACCAGAGGAAGTTCTAGGTAAAAAGCATGGAGACATACTTGTTACCTTCTAAATATTCAATTCTATGGGCCACTGTCTAACCTCTCTGAGGATGATACTTGTAGCCCAGGCCTTGGTGCATAATAGATGCTCAGTTATAATAGCTAATATTCACTGCACACAACAGCACTTAGAAGTTAAGTATGAATAACGCTATTGCTAGTGGTATAAAGTGGGGCTTGAAGAGGCTACGTAGCCACTAACCAGGTGTTGTGAGCCAGGGTTCCGTGGAGCAGTTTCCACCTGGACCTCAGGCTTCTAGAAGCCTGTTCTTATGCATGAATAGTTATGTCTGATCAGGATGCGCTCTCTTTGATCGGATATGCCTGTTTCTCTCCGGTGACCTGAAAAGGTGCAGGCTCAAAATCAGCACCCACACCAAGCATAAGTAGCAGAGTCGGCCCCCAGGCAGTGATAGGATTGGATTTCACATAAAGAACAAAAAAAGGAGTGGAGGATAATCAGAATGTTCTGACATGCTGAACTTGGGGAGGAGGAGAACTGAATCTAAAAATCCCAGCGGGGATGAAGAACATCACGGAACTGGCAGTAGATATGAAGGGCCGCTCTGCAGGGGGACGTGCTGCTGTTAAAGTGAGAGGGTTCAAAGCAGGACTCGGTGATGTGCTGGGTGGGAACTTCAGGATGTATTTTGTGTTCCTTTGGCTCTATCTGCAGCAGAGAGACTCCCAGGTCACCCTAGGTCACAGGGGTTTAGCATGAGGGAATGACAGCCACTCTGCTCTGGTGTCATTTGAGGTGGCCTCTTGCTCTGCTTTCAGAGAGGATAAGTGACTTTTTCGAGGTCACCCAAGTAGCAAGCCACAAAGCCTAGGCTAGTATCCTTTTCTGGGGCCCTGTACCCTTGACCACCTGGTCCTGCCTCACTTTCAAGCAGAAGCCAGAGCCATATTACAAGGTAGTGAGGCTGCTCTTCCCAGAGCGGACAGCAGGGGACAGTATAACTAACCAGCAGGAATTTGAAGTCTGGCCCTCCTCCACCTTAGGCATCGCCCTGAAAAGCATCTGAGAATGTTTGATTTTTACCCTTGTCCTCTAACTGGAAAGGACATGGAAAAAACTAGGAAGAGTGACAGCCTGTGATTACATGGAAGCCATGTTTTGTCCAAACCTGTCAAGTTTGCCTTTCCAAAACCAAAGTCTCCTTTAGGGCAGAGAACACTTCTGACATCTTCATCCCTGAGTTTCAGTGCCTGACATATAGTTGGTGCTCAACAAACACAGTGATGGCCTAAATATCGTTCAGGTTGGTAGGAGGGAAGAGGCCAAAATTCTTCTCAAGAGGTGGGTGCACCCCCTCCCAACCCCATGCTTTTCCACTCAGACATGCCACCCTCAGACAAAGCCTGCCCTGGCACAAGCTGGGATATGGTGGCACATCTGTTGGCCCTATTTACGAGCCCTGGCCCTTGTCACCTGGTTCTTGACTGTGTCCCTCATCAGTGAGGTTGTTGCCCCAAGTGGGAGCATTTTAGGTGCTTACTGAAGGGGGTCCTGGGGATGTCAGAGGGGGAGCTTGCAGAAAGCAGGGGGAGTGAGACTGTCTCAGCCCAAGCCTTTCCCTCCACTTTGGGGTCAAAGGTGCTGGCCAGCCTCCACCTGACTCTAGGTGGCCAGCCACCTCCAGGACTCTAGCCCAATGGACAGCTCCTACAGGACAATGACAGCCCTGTGCTAAGGACAGATGTACCTGCACTGGACCAGCCCCTAGGAGCATATGGTTTCCTCACCACCCATAACATGGTCTAAGAACACTTGCTATAAGGGTGCTGTGGGATGCCAGGGGAGGCAGGAGAGCAGAATGGCACTGGCTTTGGCTTTAGAGTCAATGAGACCAGGCTTGGAGGCCAGTTCTGCTCTTGGCAGCCTCTAGCATAACCTAGGAAAAGCCCACAACCTCTGTGCTTTGGTCTCACCATCTATATGGTGGGGGTGGAACAGCATCGATCTCATGGGCTTTCAGGGACAATTATAAGAGATAATGCAAGGGCACTAGGTGGTCCAGAACAAACCCTCAATACATGACAAATGCCACTTATGTGTCTTTACAGAAGGGCTGGAATGTGGTGTCTGGCGTGTAGTAGATGGCAAACTTGTCTTTGTTGAACACACACAGTGTGTGCACTTAGAACAGTGCCCAGCACACAGGAAGCATAAATCAGTTAGATAACATGGATGTTCAGCTGGAGGAAGAAGGCCTGATCCCCGTCCTTAAGACAGTCCCCGTGTATTTGGTTTTTTGTCTCATTCACCTCCACTAAGTTAGGCCCAGTGTTTGATACCTTTGGCACCTGCAGTATGGCAGCTGGCAGCTCCGGGATGGTGCCTGTCCTCAGGGATTTAACTGTGCAGTAGGGGAAACATATGAGAAAATGGTGCTCTAGGCAGGTCCCCCCCAACATGAACACTGGCACTTACCCTCCCCTCCCCATGGCTCCCTCTCTGCCCCCAGGATCTCCCCACCCGGACTGGCACACCAATGCCAGAGTAAGCTGTGACAGAGCTTACCACATTCAAGACATTCCTCCTGTGCCTAAAACCTCAAGGCTCTCCCAATCTCATGGGGTCCCCACTCTGCATGGGGTGAGGCAGCCCCAGGAACTGGGAAGCAGTCCCACACCTCCTATTAATCCCATGTTAGTCACCCTCCACCTCTGCACCTGCTTCTGTCACATTTACAGGAGCAGCCTACAGCTCTAAGATGTTGAACTTGACTTTTCCACCTTTCACTCCCCAAGTAAACTCCTTGCTTCATTCACACAGGCCCATACTTGACCTCTGGAACACTCTTTGTTCCTCCCCCTACAGCTTTGCTCTTTCCTCTTCCCCAACTTGATCCATTCTTCCCTGCTCCCATCTCTTGAGACCCTTCCCAGGCCCCTTTCTCCAAGACCTTTCATGGCCTCCTTGGGAGTCTCTTCCCCTCCCGAGGGTGAGGACAGTGCCAACTGTTCTCTCCAGCCCATGTTGCCATTCTGAGTATCATATCTGGAGGGACAATTGTAACTTTCCCCATAGGCACTATAAAAATAGGTTGTCCCCAGACTGACCTTCTCATCTCTCTGCTTGCTCCCCAAATCCGCCTCTGTCCCTCAAAACCACTGTTGACTTGGTTCCAGCCTGGAGCCAGGGTGGTCAGCCTGACTCTTCCTTTGCCCTCGTCCATAGACCTTGAACCTGAGTCTTTTAGTTCTACCTCCTAAGTGTCCATTGATTCTACCTGGTCCTGGTGACGCTGGCTTGGTTTGGACTTCCCCTACTCCCGACCCAGATGCAAGTGGCCTCCTAACTAGTCTCTTCAGGTTCCAAAACATCCTCGGTATAGCCCTAGGGGTGGTCCCAGTTGCAAATTTGATGATGACTCCCCTGCCTACAACCTTTATGTGGACAAAGGAGTATCTCCTGCTCTTTGGTTTTTGCTAACAAGGGTCAAGGGCCCACTAGGTACTAGGAGTGCTGCTGATCCTTCAGGGGCAGTTGACATCCCATCTCATTCACCCATTCATTCCATTCATTCAATATGCTGAACACCAGGGACTATGCTAGGCATTTACAGACATTACATAATTTAATACAAACACAATGCTCCAGGGTCACAACTATTATAACTCCCATTTTGCAAGAAAGAAAACAGGCTTAGACAGGAAGTTGCTCAAGAACAAACTCGTGAATTCCTAGAAGCAGGATTCTAAGGACCTTTGACTCACTCCCTGCGGCGGCGGGGCCGGGGTGGGGGAGGCTTTACAGAGAAGGCAGGACCTTGGGGGTAACAGGGAAACTTCTCCCAGCACAGGGCCAGGCTGCCCACTGTCCAGGACCTCTGCATGTGACTCTGGATCAATGAAGGAAGTCCCTGATCCCTCCCCTTCGTCCAGAACTAAGACTAGGGCAGTAAGAAGGAGAGGCCGCTAAGAACAATTTCCCCTTCAGCCCTCAAGCCTCCCTGGTCGCAGCCCCCACCAGGAAGTTTCTCCTTTTCTATCCTGCAGGATGCGGGCAGGCCGGCAGTCCCACCTCCAGGTTATTGGGGGGGGGGGGATAACTCAGAAGGGGATCCACAGAAACACCCCCTCCTCCAGATTTACAGGTGGAAAAACTGAGACCTCTCCTAACATCTTACCCTACAAAAGCCAGAATGAAAACTCAGTTCTCCCGCTCTGATCCAATGCCCTCTCTACTCGTTCTCCCTTGACGCCTTTCCTAAGGATCCCTGACAACTCATGGTTGAGGAGCAAGAAAGAGGCCTTGGTAGTGGCCAGGTACCTGGAGCCCACCAGATGTGTGAATCAGGTGGTCACTTCACTTCTGTGGCCCATGTTGTAAAATGGGTGTAATAATACCAGTCTCACAAGGCTGCTGCTGAGAGTTTATATGAATGATATACATACAAAAAGCATCTGGCACATAGAAGGTGCTCAGCCAGCCTTAAGTCCAAATGTCCTCAAAGAACTTACCGGGGAAAGCATCCTCTCTCATACCCCTACCCGCCACGCCTACACGCACAAAGGGCAAAATGAAAAAAATACTAGAAAAACAGATAAAGGAACATGCTACAGGAATTTCAGGAGGGAGTTTCTTCCCTGTTAGCTGTTTGATTACCCAGACTGCACAAAAGGAAAAGCAAAAATGCGGAGGACAAATGGGAAGACTGCCGATCTGGGTCTCACTCACTGTTCTCTCAATGTTTGGAGCCGATCGTCCCCAAACACAGTGACGTAGCCAAAGGGCTTTTCCAAGAGCCCCAGGATACCGGCTTGCTGGAGGGAGGAGCAGAGAAGGGCGGAGTCGGGGCGGGCAGGAGAACCGTAGGCGGGACCCCCGCGGCCAAACCGGGTGCGGACTACAGCTCCCGGCGTGCCCCGCGCGCAGCACCTGCCCGCCCCCCACTCCGGGCGGAGGATGCAGACGCCCGGCGGGCGATGAGGATGGAGGCCGGGGAGGCAGCGCCGCCGGTGGGGGCGGGCGGCCGCGCCGCAGGTGGCTGGGGCAAGTGGGTGCGGCTCAACGTGGGGGGCACGGTGTTCCTGACCACCCGGCAGACGCTGTGCCGCGAGCAGAAGTCCTTCCTCAGCCGCCTGTGCCAGGGGGAGGAGCTGCAGTCGGACCGGGTGAGGCCCGTGGAGTGGGCGGCCGTCGGGGCCGGGGTCCTCTGCTCTCCCGCGGCGGGGCTGTCCGGCCTTGCCCGCCCGCCGGGCTGGGGACCCGGCTGGGGTAGTTTCAGAGGAACCAGAGGTGGGAAGGACTGGCGGGAGGAAGGAGGGGAAGTGGATCTAAGAGTGAGGGATGTGCTCATTGCTGTGGCAACGGGACAACGCAGGCTGCGGCCATTTGAAGCTTTTGATGACGGCCAGATCGGAGCCTCTTCCCCAACTCTGGGGTCATAGGGAAGAACAGACATGTAGACATTTCCTTCCTTCCCAAAGGGGAAGGAGCTGATGAGCCTGCTTCTTCCCATACTTTGGGGCGTGGGTGGTAGAGGGGTGCAGGGCGGTGGGCTGAGGAGTCCTGAAAACCCTTTGTTCTGGGCTTACTCTGGGGGGAGCGCTGGCCCTACCCCAGGGGCAGGCACCTTTTCTGGGCTCCCATCCTGACTCTGCAGCAAACTGCCTGCATGACCTTGGGTCAGACCCTTCCATGCTTTGGGCTCAGCTTCCTCATCTGTAACCTGGTCTGGAGATGACTCAAGGGTGCTCTGTCCCCAATATCTGGTGACCATCTGATACCATGACCTTGGGCAAGTCCTTTATACTTCTTAATGACTCCCTTCTCTCTGTAGAGTTGTGCTGGTGCCTGCCTGCCTCCCTACAGGCTGTGAGTGTCCAATGAGATAGTAGCTCCTTTGCAAACTTGTAAACATCCCCTGAAAGTCTAGGGAACTAGTGGAGACAGAGGGGCTGGCTTCAGGGGGACACCTTCTAACAGGAACATTCACTAAATCCTGCCTTGGGCCAGGTGCCACTCAGACCTCCTCTCTGGATGCTCACAGTGACCCCTAATTACGGGAGAGAGGGATGATGCTCAGAGAAGCCAAACCATTTGCCCAAGGTCACACAGTCAGGAAAAGGCAGAGGCAAGGTTTGAACCCAGGTCTGTCTGCCCCAGAGCCTTTTGTTCCATCATGTTTCTTTGTTTCAAGGAGGGGTGGACTAGACTCTCCTTCCCCGCAGTCCTTTCTCAGGCCTGTGGTGAGGGTCTACATGCAGAGTTGGGCGGAGGGGAGGCCTCACTCTCCTTTCACTGCCTGTCCCTTCCCTCCGTAGGATGAGACCGGGGCCTACCTCATTGACCGTGACCCCACCTACTTCGGGCCCATTCTGAACTTCCTCCGTCATGGCAAGCTGGTGCTGGACAAGGACATGGCTGAGGAGGGTGAGTTGGTCCATCGGGCTGGCCCAGAGCCCACATACTAGCCCTGTCCTCTGCAGTCTGCCAGGGCTATGGAGGCCCAAAGCCATTTTTCCCAGCCAGGACAGACATCTGCTTTCTCCCGTGTTTCCTTCCTCTTCTGTCTTAGACAGGGCTGACTCCCAAAGCCCCCATGTGGGCTGAGCCTGGGGGCTCTGCCAAGCTGATGGGCCTGAGCTTTCACTGGGTGCTGTGGGGAGAGACACACAGAGGACAGAGGGAGCCAGTGAGGCCCTGCGGCGTCCACTGTGGGCAGGGCTGCCCTTTCTCACACCCAGAGGCTGGGGTAAGAAAGGGAATGAGGTGGAGACAGGCATGAGAAGAGCTATAGCTCTCTTCCTCTGGGAGATCCAGGATCTCAAACTCTGCCTGGTAATGGCTTGCAGCAGCAGGTAGGTGGGGCGGTGACTCTTCCCTAAGTCTGGCAGCCTCTGCAGCACAGTGCCAGTTGTAGGTGGAGGCAGGGGAGGGGCGAGTCTGCTCCCCAGCAGCATTTTGGTCTTTCCCAGGCCTGGGTAGCTGAGGCCTTATAGATCGATGTCCACATCTGGGCCTAGCAGACCATGGGGAATTCATGTCTGAGAGAATGACCACTTAGCAGAGCATCAGCCAAGGGCAAGGACAACAGACAGTGCCAAGTTAACTCTTCCTTGGGGCATAGGATATGTCTGTGGGTCAGCTGACCCAGCCAGGCTAACTTGTACTTGTCATTTCTCCTCTCTGCATCTCCATGATGTCTATAAAATGGGGTCCATGACCT
Source organism: Otolemur garnettii (assembly GCF_000181295.1). Lineage (NCBI taxonomy): Eukaryota > Metazoa > Chordata > Mammalia > Primates > Galagidae > Otolemur > Otolemur garnettii. The sequence continues at coordinate 10,742,310 of NW_003852402.1, read as the reverse complement.
GCATTTTGGAGAGCCTGCTTTGGGATCACAGATGTCATGAGGCCTATGCCCAGCACTTGTGCTTGTGGTGTACTGAGTACAGCCCTTGGCTCCCCACTCTGGGCCATGTTCTCTCCTCCCACTGCCAAGCATCTCCCCAGTAGGTCAGGGCTTTGGCGTCAGAGTCTGCTGTATGTACGTGGCTTTGCAAAGCCCCACAGCTTCCCCCTGCACCCTTAGGGAAGCATAGATACCATGGGTGTGGCCTAGGAGCAGGAACCAGTCCCACAGGGAGGCAAGGTGAATACTCCAGCCACGTCACAGCCAACGCCTGTTTACGGGTTTTGGTTTTCTCAAAGCCCTACTACACCCAGCACCTTCAACAAGGCTAGGGCCCCCATTCAGGGGCATGGGGAATCTGGGGTATCTGTGCCTTCTTGCCCCCATCTGTGAAATGGGGTGACAGTAGCACCCACCACACTAAAATGCTGTGAGCATCAGAGAGCTAGCATAGAGCCGCGTGTAGCTCAGGCCCTGGCCCTGAGGATGTGGGATGTAGTATTAGTTGCCTGCCACCTGCAGGGCTCCACCCAGGGCACTGAGGAGAATTCTGTCACTCAGGCAGCAACACTTACTGACCAACTGTTTTGTGTAAGGTCCTTCGTGGTCACCTGGGACAGACAACAGATCAGAAATGGGCCCCAACCGTGTCAGTTTGGGCTGCTACAACAGTACGATAGACTGGGGGGCTTTATTTCTTACAGTTCTGGAGGCTGGAAGGTCAAGAGCAGAGCACCAGCATGGTGCCATTCTGGTTGCAAACTGTCGACTTCTCATTATATCCTTGTGTGATAGAAAGAAAGAGTCTTAGCTGTTTGGCCTCTTTTTAAAAGGACGCTAATTCCTCAGGCAGCACCTGTGGCTCAAAGGAGTAGGGTGCCAGCCCTATATGGCAGAGGTGGTGGGTTCAAACCCAGTCCCAGCTAAAAACTGCAAAAAAACAACAACAACAACAACAACAACAAAAAGGACACTAATTCCAACCTGGGGACTCCACCCTCTTATCCTAATGATTTCCTTAAGGCCCCACCTTCTTTTTTAACACCATCACCCTAGGGATAGGTTTTTAGCATGTAAATTTCAGGGTGACACCTTCAATCCCCATGGAGCCCAGAGGCCAGTCAAGGAAAGGACTAGACAATCTCCTGCCCTATAGAGTTTAGGGGACCAACCACCTGGGAGCTCATTCCACCTCACTGGTGGGGTGACTTGCTTAATCTCTCAGGTTAATTTAATTGTACAATGGGGACAGTAATACCTCCTTTCCTCATGTCCCCAGGACTTGTGATGAGCACATGAAAGGCTTTGCAGACTAACGGACGGCAGCTGGAGGGTGCACATGCAGGGATTGTGGGGGTCTAGTGGGAAAACATGAGTTGGTAGTCTAAAAAAGTTGTACTTTGCCACTTACTGGCTGTGTGACCTTGGACAAGCCACTTCTCTGTCAAAGCTCCAGTTTCCCCAGTTGTTCAATGCAGATGATGAAAATACCTACTTCTGGCTGTGAAAATGAAATGCTATCAAGGGTGGAATGTGCCTAGACCAGTGCCTGGCACTCAGCAGGTACATGATCAATAGGGTATGTAATAGAGGGTCAGCCAAGGCTCATGGTAACATTCTAGGAATCAGTCCCAGTGAGTCTGCTGTCTCGTGATAGTCCTAAAGCAGCCTAGATTATGGACTGGCAGGTGTCCTTGAGTTCCCATGTACAGCACAGTGGAAGAGACCGAGGCTATGGTGGCATTCATCCTTTCCTTGGGGAGTGTAGGCTTCAGGGGAGGAAGTGCTCCCTCCTGCCTGAGCCCTGAACACACAGATGCTCAGTTCACCCCTCAGGTGTGGCTGGTGCAGGAGGAGGTGGTTTGGGGAGAATGAGGAGTGGGGACGGTAGGAGTGACATAGGACTGTTCTGTCTTTCTCAGGGGTCCTGGAGGAAGCTGAATTCTACAACATCGGCCCACTGATCCGCATCATCAAAGACCGGATGGAAGAGAAGGACTACACGGTCACCCAGGTGGGGCACAGAGGCTAGTGGGGGAGGGCAGGAGGCCAAGCTGGCCTGTAAGGAGAGGGTCAGTTGTTGGTGTTCCAGACTGCACAGTGTGGCCCCAGCCTGGGAGACTTGCTGGGGTTCTGTCCCTGCCTTGGCTGCATTTGCTCTCTCCTCTCTCTGAACCCTGATTTCCTCTTGTAGGATATAGAAGTGTTGAGAGCTGCCATCCGTTCTTCACAGGGGTCAGGGTGGGGATCAGGGGCCTTCAGGGGCAAAGCTGGATGAGTAAATTGTACATTTCATGGGATCAGGCCATCCCCTAATAGGCCTAGCACAAGATATTGGGGCTGGCATTTCTGAACTTGGACCCTGAACCTCTGTGAACAGTGTGCAGGAGGGGGTGGAAGGATTCTCTGCCTACCTCAGGGAGACATTAGCATTGGGGGACAAATAGCACCATCTCCTGACCCCATGTCTCCATGAAGGCCTGACTAGACTGGCAACCCACAGTGTCCTCCGTGTACTGCTCTCTTCCTTCTTGTATCACCTGAGTTCTAGTCCTGGCTCTGCTACCCTTGAGCTGTATGACTTTGTGCAAGTAGGTCAACCTCATTGAAAAACCCCCGTGATCCATAGGGCCCTTAGAAGGGTTAAATGAGACCATGTATGCCCAGCACCTGCTACACAGTGGTGCTTAGGACATGGTTCCCCTCTTCTCTTTAGGTATATTGTTGGGGGGTGGCAGGTGCTTACTCCCTGGGGTGCCTGGTGCTGGTGCCCTCCATGTGACCCTTCTGCCTACAGGTCCCGCCCAAGCACGTATACCGCGTGCTGCAGTGCCAGGAGGAGGAGCTCACACAGATGGTCTCCACCATGTCTGACGGCTGGCGCTTTGAGCAGGTGGGCTGGGGGCACAGGCCCACTGTATGACCTCCCCAACTCCCAGCACAGCAAGCCCCTCCTTTCCTGCAGTCCCAGCCTCTGATTCCCCACCACAGTCCCCACTGGGGTCTTCTTAACTCAAACTAAACGAGGTTAGGAAAGACCACATTCAGCAGCAGATGGACCAAGGAGGAGAGAGGATGGGGGACCCACTTGCCACAGGGTAGCACCTGGGCCCTTGTGGATGGGAGTCCTCACATAGCTGAGCCGTGATCTACATGGTAGCATGTGCTAGTCTCCTAATACTAGGTGACAGATCAGGTGCAAAGAGACCAGATCAACAGGATGAGTGGAGTCCATCTTGAGTTCACACCTCTGTAAGTCTCGAGTCAACACCACACGACTGTAACAATTGCTTAGGCATGTCCAGGGGCCCACCAGGGACGTTCCCAGTTACGAGCATTGCCACATTCAGGGAAGCCCAAGGCAGCAACTTCCCATTCAGTATTTATGGTGCCCTGTGCTTCCTCCCAGTCCAGATGCAGTTTGCCAGTCAGGGGAGACTTTTTTCCTAAGCACAGTTGCCCTAGTGACAAGATGATGTCTCACCCCTTGGGATTTGGAAGGAACAGAGCCAGAAAGTGAACCTAAAGCCTAATTTGCCCTGAGAGAAGGAAAACGATTTGCCTCACCTTTTATCCACAGCTGCCTATAGCTCCCCTACAAGTGGAGACTGAAACAGGCAGAAGGCCAGGCCCCCAGGGAGACCTGGTGGTATGAAAGGTGGAGCCCAGGGCGGGAGCACAGCCCTGGATCCACCTCTAGGCTTCCCCGCTGATAGGCTTGCCACCTTGGACAAGTCAAGTCTCCTCTCTGGGCCTCAGTTTCCTCATCTGTGATGGGGGCTAATAGCCCCTCCCTTATAGGATGGCCGTAAGGATTAGCAGGAAGCCCCTGAAGCCCTTCGCCCTGGATGGGACTCCCTGCATTGACTCTAGTGTTGTGCCAGTGAGTGGAAGTACTGTGTTTAAGTCTGTGAGACTCTCAGAAGGGACTTAGGGTCCCATATTCAATCCCTGTCCCCCGCTATGGGACTCCAGCAGGCCACCACCTCACCAAGCCTTCTCTGCCAAAGGGAGTGACATCTTTCTGCCTGCTATATGAGGTTCTCTGAAGGCTGAATGAGACCTGTCATGTGCAAGGACTTTATTAGCCAGAAAGACCCATTGGTGTGGTTATTCCAGGGACCCCAAAACAAAAATGGGGCCACTCAGAGAACCTTCAGGATTCTTTAACAGTTGCATAAACTCTCAAATTGAGCAAGTCAGGGGCCACTGGTCCTTTGCCCTCTAGCCTGAGGAATAGGCACCGTGCTCCTCTGCTTTCAAGAGTGAAGCGAATGTTCTGTGGGGCTTGTCATGCAATCTTATCCTGGAGCTGCACCAGCCCCCTCTGGGACGAGGGCCCGCCTGCCGTGACAGGCCTCCACCTGCATTTAGACGGAGGCCACCTGGATCTGAGGCTTAGCTGGGGTGGTGGGTGAGGATAGTGGGAATGCTGCCACCCTTTTCCAGGGCTGGGCCAGCCATGCCAGGTGGGGAAAGGCCGGTCCTGGGGAAAAGACGAGAGGTGCAGGTGGGGTGGGGAGAGTACTCTGAAAATTCAGGACAGGGCCCCTGCAGGCAGCAAGGTTAGGACATAAGCTGATATTGATGGGTGCTAAGGTCCACCTCATCCCGTCCCACTGCCCCCCAACCCCAACCTACATCTTTCTCCCCACTTTCTGCCCATCCAGCTGGTGAACATTGGCTCTTCCTACAACTATGGTAGTGAGGACCAGGCAGAGTTCCTGTGCGTGGTGTCCAAGGAGCTCTATAGCTCCCCAAATGGGCCTAGCTCTGAATCCAGCCGCAAAACCAAGGTGAGCCATACCCATCCCAGCCCTGGTCTGGAGAAGGTTCCCTCCTCCCCACCCCCTGCTTCCCCTACCCCCACAACATCCTGCCACCTTCTTTCTCCCTCCCGCTGCACATGCATAACCCCATGGTCACAGCTGATGCCATTCATCCCATGCCACTGCGGTCCTGTCTGCTCATGCTGTTACCCAGGCCCAGGCTGGGGAGCAATGAGATGGGACCATCCTGAGGGCCTTCCCAGTGTGGATTCAGATGCCACTTGAATGAGGGCCATACCATGGCCACCGGTTGCTATGGCATAAGGGGGAATGGGGAGTACACTGAACTAGGGGTCATGGGCAGTGTGACATCTTCTGTGTGACCTTAGACAAGGCTTCCCTCTCTTGGCACCTTCGTTTAGTTCTCTGTGACGTGAGAAGGACTACATATTCTCTGTAGTGCCTTCAAGCTTGGAACTTCTGGGATCCCCAATGGCCAATTTATTTCCCAGGGTGGGTGAATGTCCCTAGCTGGGCTGGGCTGGTGCAGGGAAGCAGAATGTTTCCCAGGCGCCTTGGGTGCTCTGCCAGACGTTGGTCAGGAGCCCTGTGGAGTCCAACCTGTGTTGCCCCCTGGCCTGTGAGGAACCTCCCAGAGCACTCTTGGCGGCATATGCCCACTGAGAGGAAGGGGTCGACCAGGGGTCCTGCCTGCTGCCCTGGACCTGGAACTGGTCAGACACCCTGGGCCTTGGACAGGGCCAGCAGCGCAGGCATAGGCCAAGTTGGGAAGAAGACTGTTCCTTCTGGGGACTTGTCCCTTTATGGTGGAGACTTAGGAACTACAGCTTCCTGTCTGTCTGTCTGCCTCCCTGTCCTGCTGTGACTTTCCTGTCCACCCCACCACACTGGTGCCAGTGGCTGGCGCTGCCTTGCAAGGGTGCAGTGTGAGCCCTCTGCCTCTCTGAGCCAAAGCCCCCAGACCTGAGGTGCCAGACTATGATTGGCATCCCAGATCTAGTGGTATCTGCCCTGGGGCTTCCTTGGCCACATTTCTGCTCAGGATCAGTCCTCCAGGCACCCCTCTGGGATGCCCCAGTCCTGTGCCCGTGCCCGCCCTGTCTGCTACAAGCCCTCATCCCAGCCTCTCTCTGTAGCTACAGCCAGACCAATCCCTGAGCTTCTCTGCAGGGCCTTCCCCTACTGCCCTGGGGACTGGAGAAGGTGCCCCAGCTTCTTTGCCTGGAACCCTCTTCCCTGCTGAGGCCCTCCTTCATCTTGCCTGAGATCGGGACCGCTGGGGACAGCAGCCAGCAGGCCCTGGCCCCCTTGTTAGTGTCTCCACTCTTTTTTCCCTGGGTCCGCCGGCTGGTCACAGAGCGCAGAGGAGCAGCTGGAAGAGCAGCGGCAGCAGGAGGAGGAGGTGGAGGTGCAGGTGGAACAGGTGCAGGTGGAGGCAGATACCCAGGAGAAAGGTGCAGCCAACCCCCAGGAGAAGGATTGCTAATCAGAGCCGGAGCCTCCTGCCCAGTCCCGTGGAGCCAGCTGCAGACCCGGACCCTGGGGCTGGGGGGCGGGCCCACCAGGGTTAGCTCAGCCACTTGCCTGGCGCCTCACCTGCATAACCATCCCTTCTCTCACTTTCTCTTTGCAGCCCAGTCATCTCAGGATCCCGCTAACCTTTTCTCCCTCCCACCACCACCGCCTCCTCCTCCTCCTCCGCTTCCTGCTGGAGGTCCTGCCTCATCTTCATCCACCTCCTCTTCCTCCTGGATCTCATCTGCACCCTGCCTCTTCCCTCTCTGCCCCTGTCCGGGTTTTCTCTCTGCCTGCTCACGCCTCCCTCCTGGGGCTGCCCTGGTCCCAGCCTCCTGTGCCCTTCACCCAGGCCCCCTGGCCCTGCATCCCAGAGCATCTTGCCTGCCGCCTCCTGCGCCCCTTCCAGCACCTCCTGTCTCCCAGCCTAGGGAGGGGGAGTGCAGCTGCACCTCCTCTCTGCCCACCAACCCTGCTGGGCACCTCTGAGGCTGGGCCTCTGCAGGCCCTGCCCTATCCTGCCCCGTCGCCTCCTCACGTTTCCTCCTTGCAGGTTCCCGTCTGCACCCTCTCAGACCTGAGGCCGAGCTTGCAGTGAGGGCTTCTCCCTGGCCCCTCGCCCGCCCCCAGAGCTGCCACCCCTGGTTTGTAGCTTGGTGGAGCTGGAGAGGGGGGCGGAAGTGAGGAGGGTGCTCATCTCTTGTTCTTTGGATTTGAGCCGAGCTTTTGGCTGATTTTCTCCACCCACCAAAGTTTCTCAACTGATCTTGGCCTTGGGGGCGAGGCTCTGAGAGAAGAAAGTTAAGGGGTGGGAACTCTGCCCTCCCACCTGCCAGTCAGCACCCGGAGCCAGGCTGGGGAGGAGGGAAGGAAAGCTGGAGCCAGAAGCCTCGGCCTCCTCCCTGCGTGTCCAGGAGCTCCCGCCTCACTGCCCTTGGCCCTGAGTTCCCTTGTTTCGTGGGGATGAGGAGGACAGGCCACATTTGGATACCCTTGGCCTATGAGGAGTCAGCCAGAGCCAGCTAAGGATTGCAATGTGGCAGAAAAAGCCCTGGCCAGGTGCCCACAAGCCCCTACTCAACCATATCTGCCTGCTGTGTGACCTTGGGCAAATCACTGTCCCTCTATGGGCCATAGTTGCCTCTGAAATGGGAACAGACAACTGCTCTTTGTGACTCCTTTTTGCCTGGGGCAGCAGTAACCTGCCTCTCCTGGCCCTGACCCCCTGGTCAGAGTCTTGGCAGAATCTGGCCATCCCTAGGCAGATTCCACATGGGGCCTAGGGCTCCTGGACGGGTTGGTTGGGGTACCCTTCCTCCTCTCCTTCTCAGTTCTGAACCCGCCTTCTCTGGGCCTCAGCCCTACTCCCTCCTTCAGAGGGAGCCTGTGACTCACCTGCCTTTCTCTCTCCCTCTCTCCCCACCCTCCATTTCAATCTCCTCTCTGCATCACCCCCTCCTCACTGGCCCGTTCCCTCCCATCTTCCTGCCCTTTTCCCTCCTCTCTTATTTTCTAGCTGTTACAAGCCAGAGGCACCCGGATGTGAGGCCCCAGATCACCTCCAGGGACTTGGGGTTCCCATCTGAAATCCTTTATTTTTGTTCTACGGGGTGGGCTCCTGGCCTGAGATGGAAGAAGCACTCTCCCCGCTGCCACCTCTGTCTGCACCTGTGGGGCTGTGATGTACCCCTACCTCCGGGGCCGGGCTGGGGGCCCACTAGGCCCTCTCAAGGCCTGAGGTGGGCCCTGGGACCCCTGGGCGGAGCCATCTGCCCCTGGCCAAAGTGTGGCACTGTCCAGCTGAATCTCCCAGGCCCCCGTGTCCCTTCCCCCAGGCCGCCCTGCTGCATGGCAGATGTGCTCCCCCCTGCCTGGTCACATCACCTCCTTGAGCCTTAGTCATCCAGTGGGGTGACTCCTTTTACCCCACCCACCTCATAGGGTTGTGCTTAGGGCACAAAGAGGAACAAGACCCCCGGGAGCCCTGGAAAGTGTCCCTTTACCTCCCTGTGGACGGGGAGGGCCTAGCCTAACCTCCAGGCAGCGCACTGGGTTTGCGACTGGAGGATCATGGCTTGGTGGGGGTGAAGCCTGTGAGGGTTTGGCTCTGTGAGAGGAGGGATGGGTGACTTGGCCTTCAATTTGGCTGTTCCCCCCTGTCCCACCAGCCATCTACATCTCTGGTAGAGTGCCCTGGTCTGAGTAGGGGGTGGAGGGAGAAGTGACTGGGCAGGGGCCATGGATCCACTCAGGAACTTGTATAGGGAAGGGGACACTCCCTCTGCTCAGGGGAGGGGCTGGGTGCCATGGGGCTGAGCAAGGGGCCCCTCCTATGTTAGGCCTCCCAGGATGGGCACAGGCTTCTCATCTGACCCCAACATGTAATAAAACCTGAAGAAACAGCCCTGGCAGCTGCCTCACTCTCTGTCTCTGGGCCACTTTGGGGATAGGGGCTAAATTTAAGGTGAGGTAGACTTGACCCACAGGAATAGGATTGCAGCCCGGGGACCCTCCTCTGCTGTCACTTTCCTATATGGGGGAGGAGGCTGGGGGACCCTCTAGGTCCTCTGCCCTGTGGCCACATACCTGGCTGCCTCTGGGAGCCAGGAAGTGAGAGCTCTGGGCAGAGGCCCAGGCGGCCTCCACTGCATCCTAACTCCTGGGATGCCCCCTCCACTTCCTGCTCTGACACCACTGGGCCACCTCTAGCCTCCCTGCTGCTGCCAGCCTTCTGCCCTAAGTGCCACCCAGATCCTCCGTTCTACCCTGAGTCTGCTAGAACCTCGGCCTTCTCTTCCCTGCCCAGCCAGGACCCCAGCCCCTCCTCCCCTCCTGGCCACTTCCTTCACCTCCCTGGTCCTCCCAGCTCCTGGGGGAATCCCTGCCAGGCAGCGCCCCCAAAGGTAATGGCCCTTCGTGGATGGGGCAGGGCACGTCCCCTGAGGACACTTCACTCCTAAAGGTGACCTCACTTTTTGTGTCCAACTTTGCTCAGAAGAGTCACCAGGAGGCTTGTTCAAAGAATACATTACCCTGGGTGGCACCTATGGCTCGTGGGTAGGGTACTGGCCCCATATACTGAGGCTGGTGGGTTCGAACCCAGCCCCAGCCAAATGGCAACAAAAAAATAGCTCAGCATTGTGGCAGATGCCTGTAGTACCAGCTACTCAGGAGGCTGAGGCAAGAGGATTGCCTAAGCCCGGGAGTTGGAGGTTGCTATGAGCTGTGACTCCATAGCACTCTACCAAGGGTGACAAAGTGAGACTCTGTCTCTAAAAAAAAAAAAAAAAAATAGAATACATTACCCCTCCTTCCCACCAGGATTCTGATTAACCAAGACTGGGGAGGGGCCTAGGAATCTGCATTTCAGCCAAGCACCCAAGGTGATTCCAGCTGTGTTCTGCCCACCCCCACTGAGGCCTGTGGACTGCATGGACCGGAATGCTTTAGCTCCCTGCCTGCCCAACTGCCTCATTCCCTCCAGGCAGGACCCCACCTCCCCTTCTGCCTTACCTATCTACAAACAGGGCAGTGGTTCCCCTTCTCCAGTGTGTGTCCCCCTCAGAGGCACCCTCTCTCCCTTCTCCCAGTTAGGTTTCAAGAAAGAGTTGTCCACACTTGTCTCTCCCACATCCCAGCTCCAGCTGTTCTCCTGGCTCCATCACCACTGCCCCCAGGGGTCCTGGTGACCCTATGTCCTGAACAGCTTGGCCCAGCCCCACACAGTCCTTCCTGGAGCTCCCACCACACTGGTGTCATGGGGATCCACTATGTTACTCGTCTGCTAGAGCCTTCCTTTTTTTTTTTTTCTTTTTGAGACAGTCTCACTATGTCGCCCTCAGTAGAGTGCTGTGGCATCACAATTCACAGCAACCTCAAACTATTGGGCTTAAGAGATTCTTTTGCCTTAGCCTCCCAAGTAGCTGGGACTACAGGCGCCCACCACAACACCAGGCTATTTTTTTTTTTTTTGTAGTTGTCTTTGTTGTTTATCAGGCCTGGGTTGGGTTTAAACCCGCCAGCCTCGGTGCATATGGCCAGCCCCGTAACCACTGTGCTATGGGTGCCAAGCTATGAATTCCTCTTCAGTCTTTCCCCTCCCAGCCTCTTCTGAAGAACGTGTGGCTTGCTGTTGCCTTATATGCCACGTTCTTTTGGGACTCTGTGCTTTTGCACATGCTCTTCCCCTGTCTAGAATGCCCTTCCCCTCCTTGGCCACCTGTAAAGCCCGGCTCTGGTCTCACACACTCCAGGCAGCCTTTGCTGGCATTCCTGGTTATCTGATATTCATAGCCCTATCCACTAGCTCATCAGCCCCACTGCTTCTGAGGTCAGGGGCCTTGTTGGGCTCATCTCTGTGGCCTACACAGACTTTGGTTCATAGTAGGAGCCCATGAAATGCTTTGCTCAATAGAAGGCAAAGGGGGTGGGTGTCATGCTGGAGGGAACCAGGAGGTCCCCATCACCTCTACTCCTAGCCCCTAGTGCCAGTGTGAGAATGCCTTTGCCCCTCTCCCAGCCTGTTTCCTCCCAAGGTTTCAGAAGAAGCCTATCACTTGGACTGTCCCTCACTCTGACCTGAGGATCCCATTGCCTTCTTGGGGTTTCTCCTGGGACCTGGGCAGCTGCCTTGGAGCCTCCAGCTCTCAGTGGCCACACCTGCCTCCACTGATCCACTCAGCTTTGTTGAACAGGCTGAGCAGGAAGCAGGGTCAGCTTTAGTTAAGGGCATGAAGCTGGTGCCAGCTCCCCATTCAAACCCCAACAGCAGGAACTTGGGTCAGGCATCTTTATTTCATAGGGCAGCTGAGCTCATCTCACTGCCAGGAGAGGGTCTGGACAGTGAAAGCCCGGCTGGCAGGAAGGGGTAGGGCAAACACCCTGGAGCCGGGGCTTCCCCACCCTTTGGCTTACAGACACTGGCCAACCTGGCAGTCTCCGGGGCTCTGAGGGCCCCTCCTATGGAGCACCTTCCACTCCCACCTCCCAAGTTAGACCTGGGGTTTCACAGGCTGGAATCTGCTCTCCTGAGCCAAGGCTGCCCCAGCAGCCTCTGCACTGGGGAGAGGCTTCTCATCAGACACCCTGCTGAGAACCTGGAAGCCAGCATTATTGCTGCTGAACCAGGAATGGGACGGAGGAGAGAGAATTGGGAGACAAAGGGCTGGATGTGAACCCCTTCAGCTGGGCCTGGTGGGCCTGGTTCCAGGGGGTCGTTTTGACCACCAGTGGAGGGCCTTGCTCCTTCCTCCTGCCATCACTGGCAAACATTAGGGAGTGGGTTGAGGGCAGGATGCCACCTCCTGCCTCCATAGGGCCTGCCTGCCCATGTCTGGTGCGTGCCCTGGGCTCTGAGTCCAGCAGATAGGCCCCAGCTCTGCAGAGGCAGCTCCTCAGGTGAGTGCCTGCTGGATCCAGCTGATCACACCTGTGATGCGGGTGTAGACGCCAAAGTAGTTGGGTCGACCGCAGCCTAGGCCCCAGCTGACCAGTCCCGCCAGGAACCAGCGGCCACTGGGTGCCTTACACACCAATGGGCCACCCGAGTCACCCTGAAACGGGGAGAGAAGACCCAGGGCTGCATCAGGGTAAGGGCACCCCCCCCCCTGCTGGATAAGGCGACATGGGGGTTCAAGTTCTGACTGTTGGGAATTTGCTGGATGCCAGAAAGTCATATCCCCTCTCGCAGCTCTGCTTTCCTCACACCTGCTAAGGAGACAAAGCAGGCCCTGCCTGGCCTCCAGTGGGTCCTGCTCTTGTAGAACTGTGGCTGTGAGTCCCCACGCCCCCACGCCACCTCTGCCTGCCTTCTGTGGCTGACAGCCCTCCAATCCTCCCCACATCCACCTTGCTGTGCAAGGAGCAGAACTGGGTTGGACCACCATGAAGTCTCTTCTGAGCTCAACCTGAGTCCAGTTCCCTCGTTTGTAAAGTGAGCTTAGCCTTCGTCGCCACCTAGCTGGGAGGCTGGCAGGCTTCAGTAGGCTTATGTGAGTGAAGAACTGGGTCCTGGGTGATGTTTCCCTCTCTCCCACCTCTCTCTTATGCCCTGAGGGAGTCACCTGGCAAGCATCCTTCTTGCCCTTGAGGTAGCCGGCACATAGCATTCGAGGTGTCACCTGATAGCGGTAGGCTTCACTGCACAAGTCCTGCGGGATCAACTGCACATCCACCTTCTGTAGCGCATTGCTGGTGGGGCCTGCCATGGGGTCAAAGGCGAAGGTGAGAAGATCTGGGATCCCTGGGAGCACCCAGGAGCTCTTCTCACCCCGTACCTACTAGGAGTAGTGCCTGCCCCTCCACATCAGTCACCCTGTCTTGGCTCCTTCTCTGCATGGCTCATGGTGACAGAGCCCCCAGCCTCCTTGCCCCTCCTTCCTGCTCTAGTGTCTCTGGGCTCCTGTAACCCTCTGCTCCTAGGGATGTTTCCAAAGTACACATCTGACCCCTTCACGGCCCCTTTAAAACTCTAGCGGTGCCCACTGTCTAGCCCAGTTCATCTCTGAGAGGGCTGCATATCACAATCCCCTGGGGGGCTTTAATGCACACCAGCACCTGCCTGAACCCAGAGATCTGACCTCTTTCATCTGAGGCAGCCCAGGCATCAGGGTATTTTTTGAAGCCACGCCAGTGGTTCTGAAGTGCAGGTGGAAGGAGAACTCCTGGCCCAAGATTCTTACAGAGCCTGCAAGGCCCTGCCTGTCCTACCTGCCATCCCTCAGCCAGGTGCTCTGCCCCTACCCTGCCTCCCCTCTGCAGGCCGCTGATGTTCTCAGGTCTCCCAGTCTCGACACCTGTGCCTTCCTAGGGGACACCTTTCCCCTTTATCTGGATGCTGTGACTCATCTTCCAAGCCCAAGCTTAGCCCCTCCCTGACCCCACCAGGGTAGGAGCCTCCTCTGTGCTGCCACTGTCCCCTGTACCTCCTCATCCATGTCAGTGCTTATCACTATCTGTCTCCCCCAAGAATATTTTTTTTTGAGACAGTCTCACTATGCACTCTCGGTAGAGTCCTGTGATGTCACAGCTCACCTCAACCTCTAACTCTTGGGCTTAAGCGATCCTCTTGCCTCAGCCTCCCAAGTAGCTGGGACTACAGGCACCCACCACAACACCCGGCTACTTTTTTGTTGTAGTTGTCATTATTGTCTACCAGGCCCTGGGCTGGGTTTGAACTCGCCAGCCCTGGTGTATATGGCTGGCATCCTAACCACTGAACTGTGGGCACCGAGCCCCCCAAGAATATTCTGTTGTCATCTATATACCCCTTATTGCTTAACTCGATGCCTGGTCTATAGTAGGTGTTGTTGAATGAACGAATAAGTGAGTGAACCAACCCTTGCTTTGCCATGACTCTTGTCATTCTCTTGGACAAATCACTTTTCCTCTCAGTCTCCCCATCTTTAAAATTCCTGTATGGTCCTGCCTGCCTCCAAGACTGTAAATCATTGTACACATATTTAAAGCTACCCCATGAAGTTTGCAGGGCATGGGTGTACTTATGCCTTCTGGGCCTGTATTCACTGGACTGCTAGGTACCTCCAGGGACAGCTGGCTCTGGTCAGCTAAGATGGAAAGGGGAGAGATCCCTTGTTTCTGAGAGCTAGAGCAGAAAGAGCTTGGGCTCTGGAGGCAGGCAGTCCTGGGTTCCAGTCTCTGTCCCAGTGTTCTCTGGGGGTATGACTTTGAGTTGCTAAATGTCTCTAAGCCTCGGTTTCTCCATCTCACAAAATGGAGCGTAATACTCACGCCAGGGTTATTGGGTAGACTATATGAAATCATGTTCCCCTGAAATCCAGCCTCCATGTGGAAAGTGCTAAAGTAATTAAGAGCTTCTATTCTCTCTGCCCAAAGAGCAGAGGGTCAGAACTTGTGCTTGAGTAGTGGAGTCCCTGGCTTGCCCCGTTACCCCACACATGTGTCTGCGACCTCAGTTCTTCTTAAATGCCCTTCCAGAAGGAAGGGAAGAGCCTGGAGGATAGATGGCAGAGGCCTACAGACCATACTAAAAGGAGATTTTCTTCTGTCAAATTTAACTCTGTGGAATTCCAGGACTAAGAGGGCCGGGAGTCGCCCCGATCCCTGCCCACCTTCCTCCAGGCCTGTTGCACCCTGTATCCCCCACCACGGGTCCCCCTGCTCACCGCCCTCGCGCAGGGCGCCCCAGCCCGTGATCCAGCAGTGCAGGCCGGGCTCAAAGAAGTGAGAACGTGCGGGCAGGCAGACGGGGCGGACGGCGGCCGAGCGCACCACGGGGTGGTCGAGCTGCAGCAGCGCCACGTCGTAGTCGTGGCTGTCCTCTTCGTGGTACGGGTGCAGGAGCAGGCGGCTCACCTTGAAGGACACCTCGCCAGGCCAGCGCGAGCTCTGCCACACCTTGCCCAGGAACACGGTCCACAGTGTCGGGGAGGCCATGCTGGGGGCGGGGCGAGAGGAAGGTGTCCTGCTCTGCGGCTGCCTCTGCCCTCCTGGACCCTCGCTGCAGCCAGTTCCCTGCCTGGGTCGCGGTCCTCCACACTCACCCATCCCACCCCAGGACCCGCAGCTGGAGGCACAGCGTTCAGTGTCGGCCCTGGAGTCTGCCTGCCTGGGTCTAACCCCAGCCTCCTGCCGCCTTAGATACGTGTCCCTCTAGGCCTCCCTCTCTGCTATCTGTGAAATGGGAGTAGCATTTTCTACTCATATGATCTTGGGGATAAGATTGTGTATGTAAAAAATTTGGCACAGTGCCCGAACAAATATATATATATTTGTGTATGTATATATAAATAATTTTTTCCCCTGTGCGCTTTACAGGCTGGGACTGCTCTGAGCTCTCTAATAGGGAGTGGGTGGAAGCTGAGTGAGGGGCGGAGCCAGGAGGGATCCAGCAGTCTAGATGTCCCATCCTGGGCCTTGATTCCTTTCTTTACCTGAGGGCAGTGGGGAGCCGGGGATGGGGTTATAGAATGCAGCGGTTTGGCCTCTAGCAGAAGATGCAAAAGGGAGGTGGCCTCGGCTGGGGGCAGGCTCTGGAGCCCAGATTTGGCGGAAGGGTGAGAGGGTTTCAGCCCACCAGATGGGGAAGATGTCCACAGGGTTGGTGATGTCCCCTGGAACTTCCCTGGCCCTGCCCACCACCACTGTCACAGCTCAGTCACACCTGGGGGAGCCTGCTCATGACCAGGCTGTGCAGTTCTGTCCTTCACTGTATCCCCAGCGCCTGGCACAGCCCCTTGCACGTAGTAGAACAACAGATATTGCTGAATAAATGAATGAGTAAATGAATGAATCACTGACCCACTAGAAGCAAGATACCAAAAGTAGTTCACAGAGAGGTTGAGCAATCTGTCCAGGAACACAGTACACTCACCGTGGAGCCAGGACTAGACCCCTCGTCCTGCTAGCCAGTCTGAGGGCTCTTCATCCCCCTTCATCTGTCTGCGAAGGGCTCAGACACGCACCTCCCACCTGGCCTTCCCTGCCCACATCTCACAATCTAGGCCCTGCGCCCCGCTCACCTGTCCTCCTGGAAGCAGTGGGCAGCTGTTATCACCCAGCGGTCAGCGATGAGGGCCCCCCCACAGATGTGTCGACCCCGGACCTGGAGGCTGGCCTGCCATGGCCATTCACCCTCGGAGGACACAGCCCCACCCACGATGCGGGTGGAGGGGCCCTGGAGGCCACAATCTGGGGTAGGGATAGGGGTGGACAGAGGAGGAAACGGGGAAAGGCCAGTGAGACACCGACAGAGAGAGACAGAGGAAAAGCAAAGGAAAGGGAAGAGAAAGGGACAGTCAAGGCCAAGGCAAGGAGGCAGAGGCCAAGATAGAGAGAGACAGATGGACAAATGTTGAAATTTCCCGCCAGCCTTCCCCTGCAGCCCCTCTCTCCCCCCAGGCTTCAGTCTGGGATGGCTGGGCCCACTCACCACATTGCTGCTCATCAGAGCCATCCCTGCAGTCGGGCTGCCCATCACACTGGGGGTTTGGCTTCTTCACACAGCTTTGGTCCTCACACTGGAAGGTGAATGTCCCACAGGGCACCCCTGGGGTGGAGGGGTGGAGGGCATAGAAGGTGGGTCTCTGAGCCCCAAGGAAAGATGGAGCCAAAGAGGCCAGGAGGTGACAGATAGGGAGGGGTCCCTTGATCACACTGAAGCCAGCCATGTCCCTCTACTCAGACAGGGTGTTGAGAACAAGGCTGTGTCTCCCTCTCAGACTGGGGTTCCTGACATCTGTGCCTCCCCAGCCTACATGGACCTTGAAGACAGAACCGGGCCTCCACTTACAAAGTAGGGTCCTCCAAGCAGGGCCATGTCTCCTGGTTGACTAAGTCTCCCCACTTAGCCTGACAGTCCCCTGCTCTGGCCCTGCACTGCTACCTACCTTGTCCCTGCTTTTACCATAAGGTACTTTCTGTATCAGCCTGGTCTTTGCCTGGTCTCCTTTCCCCTGCCTATTTACATTTCATCTCTGATCAAGCCCTAGTTAAAAGCCTGCTTCCTGTAGGAAGCTCTCCATGCCTGACGTCCTCCCTGCCCCCCAGTCTCTCCACACCACTGGACATAATGTTCAGAAGGCTCTGGTTCAGGAGAGTCTCCCATCACATCTTCCTGATAACAGGAGCCCTGTGGAGGGCAGGAACCACATCTTTGTGTCTCTATTCCTATTTCCTCAGCCTACCTTGCCTATCCCTGGGTAATCTGCCTGTATTTGGTGAGTTGGATGGAAGGATGGATGTATGGATGGGTGCATAGGACAATAGACCTAGGCAGAAATACAGCCATTGGTGGATTGATGAGGCAGGGAAAACTGACAAGCAGCTAAAAGGATGGATAAATGAGTGGATGTAAGGACCAGTGGACATACAGGTGCTAGGGAGATCAACAAATGGAAGGATGAATGAAGAACAGACAGATGGGTAGGTGGTCAAACCAATATATAGGTAGATTGATAGTTGAATGGGTAAGGGGGCCAATGATTGGACACATCCAGTGGATGGATAGATGAATGAATGGACATATGAATCAATGGAGACAGGGCAATCGGGGAGACCAGAAGGACAGAAGGATGGATGAGTACGCAGATGCAGGCACAGAGGGGTTGCCTAAGAGGCAGAAGAGGCACACAGCAGGGCCACCTACCTTCCTGGCACTGCTGCTCATCGCTGCCATTGAAACAATCAGAACGCCCGTCACAGACCCGGGACAATGAGATGCACGTGCTGTCCTCTCGGCACTGGAATGTGGCTCTGCAAACTGTAGGGGAGACACAGGAGGGGGAGGCGGGTGGGACCTGAGATGGCTGTGGAAGGCATAGTGTAGGGCCCTCTACCCATCACAGATCTCTTCCTCAGCTATTTGACACCTGAGTGTCACAGCAACCCTGTGCGATACCCCATTTCATTGGTAGAAACAGAGATGAAGTGACTTCCAAGGTCATTTGGCTGAGCCAGAACTTGAGGCGAGACATTCAGTTTCCAAATACAAGGCACCCTCCTCAGCACCTTGGCAGGATCCTCCCGGGGCAGACATATCTCCTTCCCCCCTCACTTCTCTTCCCACAGATTTAAAACTTTGTCAAGCAGGGAAGGGGGACGTCTCCTGTCTGAGTGGTGACTCTGGGGTCAGAAGCCAGGACTCAGAGGGAAAGTGTAATTCCAAGAGAGTTCTAGGTTAGGGGACCACCAGGAGCCTGAGCAGCTTCTTCCAGGGCTGAGCGGTGGTAACAGCAACTCCAGTAAAAGCTGGCAACTCCCAGTCTGAGCCCTGGCAGTGGAGGGAGGAAGGCCCCATTCAAGGGAGGGAGATAAAGGATTCTCTCCTTGGCCATCTGGGCCTGCCATCTCTCCTCCTCCCCTACTCTCTTCCTTCTTAGAAGGCTGGACAGGATAGAAGGCAGGGAGTGGTCACCTGGTGGGAAGAAGCCCTGAGGTGCTGTCTGGAGACCAGGGTACCTCCTTGTCCCTGCCACTGCTCCCATAGGGTGGTCCTGGGAGGCCGCTTTCCCATTCTGTGCTTTATTGTGCCATCTCAGCACAGCAGAGGACCCCACTTCCTAAGTGCTGATAGCTCAGCTCCCCAGGGAAGGTGAGGACAGGGGAGGGACAAGTGGGTTGCTCACCGCAGTTTCTCTCATCCAGGCCATTGGGGCAGTCCTTGATCCCGTCACAGGCAGGGACACAGAGTCCATTCACAGAGCAGAGGAACTCTCCAGGGCAGGCTGGGAAACCACAGGCGACAGTGGAGACAAGGAGGATACCGTTAGGACACACATGTGTAATGGTGAAAATGCATGAAGAGGCATCAGCACCTGTGTGCTTACACGTGTGTGATCAGGTACCCACAGATACCTGTCTCTGGGCACCTGTGTACACAGTCCACTCAGACATACATATATGTGAGTGTAAGCCGACCTCCTTGCACACATGTTCACACACCAACCTGCATGTGTTTGGCACGTGCGCACACACACTCTCTCACTCCTTTGGTCCAGCCCCTTAAGCAGCTGCCAATGAGCCCTGTGGTTCCAGGAATGGCTGAGTGGCAGGGAGACACTGCAGGGGGTTCAGGAGGCATCCGGCAGCCCATACTCACGGTCCGACTGGTTGTACAAGCCGTAGTGCACCTGCACGCCAGGCCCGGTGAGGGAGATCTGGGAGGTGAAGTTGATGGTGATGCCAGCCGTGGCCACCACGGGGATCCTCTCAGCATAGGGCTGCAGGGTGCGGAGGCCACACAGCCTGGGGGTGATTAGAAATGACTCAGGGCCACACCAGCTCATCTCCCAGCCCAAGAGAAGGCACAGCCTGAGTCCTTGTGCACAGACAGAGCAAGGATGGGGCAGCCAAAGGGGAACAAAGAGCTCACCCTGCTCCCACACTTCCTCTGTCTTTGTTTCTCCTTTGAGTGACTGCTCATCCCCAGTTATCTTTTAGAAAGCAGGCTGGCTATGCTATGCCCCTGCTCAAAAACCTTCAGTGGCTCCCTATTTCCTATGGGATAAAAATCCAAAGTCTGGATTCTAGTCCCAGTCACCTAGGAAACCATGAGATTCTAGCAGGCCAGGGGCCTTCTTGGAGCCTCACTTTTCTCTTGCATAAAACAGGGGAAATTATTATTTCTGTTAATCATAAACATGAGAAAAAGTTTCCATGTGTCAGCAGTGCCTTTGACCAGCCCACTCTCAGTAGATAAGAGAGGTTATTCTTCTTGTGCTCAAGGTGGGATGGGGGGGACGGGCAGCAGTGCTTCTATTGGGGCTCTGTCCCTCCTGCTGAGACACTGCCTCAGCCCTGGTGGTCTCCCTGTGACCCACTGGGCTTGAGGGAAGGACCTTCTCCTGGGGCCAATAGCACAGAGCTGATAGGCAGCATCTTCTCCAGGTGTGCCCCCCACTACGGGAGCACCCTCCCATCCCTGCTGAGTGATGCCTCCCTATACCACCAAGATACTCTATTTAAACAGAGCAGGTGGGGAACATCCACAGAGAGGCAGAGCCTTTCTTTCCTACCCAGAGAATAGGTAGGAGTCATTCCACCTCTGGGTGGAGGGCTCAGGGGCTCCTTCCACAGAAAATCTGGGTGCTCCTTCCACCTCACCAATGAGCAGGTGGGCATGCCTTCACAGAGTGTGTACCAGCTCTCCCCCAGAACAGCGGGACCCTCCCCACACAGTAGCTGGGACTTCCCTTCCATCTCAGGTGGGACATCCTTGCAGAACAGATGGGGACATCTTCATCAGCTCATAGGAATGCCCCCCACAGGGAAAGGAACACCCCACAGAAATAGGAACAACTTGGCAGATGGAGAGACAGAGAGAGGTGAAGATGCCCTCAGCAGAGAAAGTGGAAGGAAATCAAGAGAGCAGGGAGGAATCTCCCCAAATCTCTGTGGGAACACCCCACAATAAGTGCAGCCCCCCCACAGAGCAGGCCACCTAATTCTCTGGGGCGCAGCACTTCTCCAGAACATCTAGAACAGGGCAAAGACTTGACAGTTTGATGAGTTAGTCAACAAACAATTGCGGATGAGCCCTGTGGTGGTTTTGACCATTTAAGGTGTGGGGCTGGGACCGGGCCTCTGGTCTGACCCTTCTCTCATTGGCAGCAGCTTCACAAGACCTCACTCCACAGGATTCTGCGGTTCATGTGGCAGCTCCACACAGTGAGGGAGGAATCATTCCCATCACATTTTATAGATGAAGTTCATGAGCCAAGGTAGGGCAAGAATCTAGCCTTCAGATACAGAACTCACCCAGCCTGTTCAGTGGGGGACCCCCGATGATTGCCACTGCACCAAGAGCTCTGGGATCTGAACTCCCTCATACCCCACAAGTGCCCCAAGGCCTAGCCAGGAATCTTGCGTAGATCTGTCTGGCCACAGTGACAACATCCTTGTCCTTATGTTAATCAGCAGGTCTCAAAGTGCAGTCCAGGGACCCCTGAAGGCCCCGGATTCATTTTCCTAATAAAATAATACTAAGATGTCATTTGCCCGTCTTCTCTCACAAGGATACAGTGGAATCTTCCAGAGACTATATTCATTAAAGATACACAAGAAAGTAAGTCAACAATACTCTTGTCACTAAATATTTTTAGTTTTGGAAAATGTAATTAATTTTCATAGAATATTATTTATGTTAAAATGTAATGGGCTTATGATTATAGTGAAATAATAAATGTTTTTACATTTTCCAGGTTTTAAACCAAAAAATCCATAAGAAGTAAAAGAAAATAAAGTTGTAAGGAGAAAAACAAAAACAAGAAATAAATTTTCCCTATTTTAACTCCTAATACTGTAAATATAGGTATATAACCTATATAAACAAGCACTCTTTAGGGTGCTGAGTAATTTTGAAGAGACTCAGGACACCCTGAGAAAGAACAGCTGCCCCATGCCACGATTCCTGCCGCCCTCATGGGCCCAGGGTAGGAGAGCCACCACCAGGGGGTGCCCCGGAGCAAGCCTGGCCCCTCTTGCCCTTTAAATCTAAGGAAGTGTGGGGTTTGTTGTTGGAGGAAAACAGTCCTTGATAACTTCAAAGAAAGAACTGGCCCCAGGAAGTGGGGGCAGGGCTCTGGACTGGGAAAGTGGGAAGGGCTGGGGGTGGGAAATGAGGAGCCAGCGCATCAGGGACTTTTGGTGTGTTCCCACACTGTCACAGAAACTGTAGAGAGACAGGGAAGGGATCAGAGGGAGTGGAAGGGAGAAGAACGCTTCAACCTAGCAGAAACTGCCTGGAGGGCTGCGTTGTCACCCTGAGCCTTCGGGCAGGGACTCTAAGGCCCCAACACTTGCCAACAGGAGACTCTGTCTGTTGGGTTCTGGGAAGAACACCAGAACCAAGGCTCAACCTGTCCAGCCTGGGTAGCTTTTGGTTCTCTCTCTGGAGGCCTGGGGGCAGGGCGGAGGGGATGGAATTCCTGGGGTAAGCCTTGCTTTTGTGGGGGCCACACAAGAATTCAAGGCAGCAGCTGCAATCTAGTGATTCAATCTGAGTCACTCAACTTAAAGATGATCTGTTTAGTCTATGCAGTGCTAAAAAAAATTATGTTTAATTTAGTTTCCAGCTAATTTCACATAATAATCTAGATTCCTGCTCTTCCTAAAAAATAAGCAGCCCTGAAAACACTGGCAGGGCACATGGTGCCTTCCCCCTCCCTGCCCTCCCCATGGAGCTGCTCTGGGAGGAGGTTGGAGCTGGCCTGGCCCCTTCCCCATCTAAGTTTCTGGTTCCTGCTGCAGAGACTTCTGGGGGAGGGTCACACCCTTTGATTCTCCAACCCCTCCCATCTACCAAGTGCTCCCCCAGGCTCTCCCCAAGAAGACCAGCTGTCTGATGGCTGTGATGCCCACCCACTTGTCTCAGCTGCCAAGTGTGGAGTGGCTGAAGGCACACTTTCTCACCATGTGGCCTGTCTTGCTTTCCCACCTCTTGGATTTGGGGGGATATTTCTTCCTGGCATCTCCCAGGTAGTAAGTAGGGACCCTGTCAACCTTCCTGCATATCAGCAAGTCCACCTGGAGGAATTTGAGAAGTACTGAATGGATGGATGGACAGACGGACGTAAGAGTAAGTGGAGGGATGGACGCACGCCTGAATGCCCTTTCCTCAGGACAGGCTGAACTGGAAGAAGGACCAGAGAAGGATAGTGCCAAAGAAGAGAGGGGAGAGAACAGCATCCAACATGGTGGCCAGAGAAATGGACCTGCAATTACAGAGCTGAGTTTGAGGCCCAGCTTTGCCACAGGTATACACTGTGTGAAGTTGGGCATGTGGCTTTACCTCAGCCAGCTTCAATTTCCAGGTATGTAAAATGGGGCAATCATGTCTTCCCCCTAGGGTGTTTTAGGGTGTACATAAGAACACGACTGCTTTGAAAGCACATTGCTGATGCTGTCAGGTCGTGAGCTCACCTGGTTCCAGCTGCTACATGGCCAGCCCCAGGACAAGGTCAGCACTGCCAGTGCCCAGTGAGCGTCTATGCTCTAGGCAGTGCTGGCCACTAGGACCTCTGGAAGGACAAGGACCAACCCACAGCCCAGGTCAGGCCAGAGAGGGAGCCTGTGATTCTGCCTGTCCTCGTTGGCCAGGAATGAGTGGAAATGGTGGGGTGGATCACAAGAGAAGTGATGTCACAGGAGAGGAAGCTGGCGGGAGGCGGGTTCCCAGAAAGGGGGAAACCTGAGCTGCGGTGGCGCCCTGTGAGTAGCTTCTGAGACATTAAGAGCTGACGGCCAGATCTCTTGAGGCCAAGTCTCCCCACTGTGTCCAGACCACTCCAGGGCATGAGGCCTCAGCCAGGGTCCCGTGGGCACAGAGAAGAGCTGGGTAGAAAACAGAGAGGTCAGGGTGGGGACAGGCATGAAGGGCTCAGAGGAGTTGGGTGACATGCCCGAGGGTGTCCAGCTAGCAGTAGGCACCCAGGCCCTTTCCTGGTTCCTGTGCAGTCACCTAAGGGTTAAGACACCCTCTCTCCTAAAACCCCATGCCCCAAAGTTTACCCTTCCCCAGACCTCTCAAGTCTTTGCCACCCACACAAGCAGATTTCCAACAAATGCTCCTTCACAGAATTTCCCAGTATCTACGGAAGATGATCATTATCAAAAGGGTGATGACTAGAGGAAACGGCTGGCCCAGTGCTCATGGCCTGCAGCTGCCACCTCCGCCTTCCCTGCCACCCTCAGCCATGTCTTGGAGAGGGAGAGAAAGCGATTATCGCCCTGAAGACCCCAGACTGTTAAAGAAGGTCTGAGATGACAAGGCTGGGACTACCCAGGCTGCTGTCGGAGCTGGTGGGAGAGCCACAGAAACCATCGTTTCTCCTGCCAGGACGCGGATGGGCTGGTTAGAATGGCTGAGTTAACAGCTGGCATGGCTGCTCAGAGACTCTGGGGGAGGAATCCACGTGAGTGTGAGCACTGTACTCACGTACATGCAGACGCACGTGTACATACACTTGTGGACACACAGACATGGTGGGAAAAATGGGTCCTATCGGCCTCACCCACCCATCTCGGGCTATACCCCAAAGTCCATCCCACCACTTAAAAGTGGAAAAGACAGGGTGAGAGTCCCAGTCCTTAGCCCTCTCTAGCCTCAGTTTCCCTTTTTGTACAATGGGTGAGGGTTGGGCATTGTGACCAGTCCCACACACTCTGTACTCAGTGGTGCCTAGAGACACTAGGGAGACCCCTCCAAACCATCACGGCATCATCCTTTCTGAGACTATCTCCATCCATGCTCCATGTATAAAACACCCTCTGTCATTACCCAAGGGCAGCTCATGGAGTCCCTAGTGCCCTAGTACCCAGACCCCTGCCCAAATTCTCCCGGCTGCATCAGAGGGAAGGGAAGAGGGCTGTCCTCTGGGGAGCACGGTGTGGCCAGTCCTGTGTCCTGCTGTTTATGGTTAGTGATGGGGATGGGAGACACCCTGCTTGTGGACTCACCTTTATGCCACCTAATTTCCCTGAGCCTTCATTCACTTCTGTGGGACAGAAACAATGTCATTGACCACCCAGGTTTGGGGCCAGTGAATTGAATGCTCCATGCTGCTGTGCCCGTGGCCCTGGGGCCTGGCCTCTGGTGGGGCAAGAGCGGGGGCGTCAGACCCAAGACTTCTCGATCTCCTTCCTAAGACTCCCCGAGATATCAAATTCAGCTCTATATTGGGGGGAGGTGATAGGAACACATGTTATCATTCACAGAAATGTGAATCATGGTTTAATCTCAGGGTCACCCCGCGGGCTGCTGAGGCTGAGGGGGCGGACTCAGCCATCCTAGGCAGAGAGCAAGGGGCCCTAAGAGAACGAATGAGGGATCTGGGCAGCCAGGCCATGAAATGCCCCCTCGTGTGCTAGGTGCTTTCGCTCCTAGCAAAGACTTGATGTCACACCACAAGCTTGTCACCCTCTCAACAGCACAGGCCTGAAGTCACATCACCAGCTTGTCACCACCCCCCAACAGCACAGGTCTGAAGTCACAACTTGGCTACTTCTCCTTCCTCTTAATCACAGTCCTTGATAAATTGCAAAGTTTTTGAGAGGGAACAAGAATGAAGCAAACGTTGTCAATCTCTGTCATCTTTTATCTGGATGATCCTTTGGAATAAGATCAACCAACAAGCAAATTATAAGTCTTGGAGAATTGGAACAGAAACCCCAGAATTGAATAGTTTTAGAACTTTCCAATTCTAGCACCTTCTGATGTTGGAATCTTGAATGCTCAAAACCATGAAGCCAAGAAAGGAAGCACGTTGCAGCCCAGAATTCAGCCTCCCAGTGCCCAGAATCCAGGGTTGAGAGGGAGGGCAGGGCCCAACCTGCTGTTAGATGTGGGATCTCTTCTTAGCCTGCCTATCCAAATGGCCCTTCTCACCCTGGACTACAAGTGAGCACAGTTCTCTCTGGCCTGAAGATAGATCTGACTTCAAGATCCCTCCTCTCTCCCCAAACCTCTGCATCCAACAATAGAGCCACAGGAGGGGCTCCCTCTGTTCCCTGTGCCTGGTCCCCCTCTCCCCGGACCTCCCCATGGGTGTTGCCACCTGCACCTGCACCCCTCTCTCTGTGGGAAGCCCCAGTACAGCATATAAACACGGAGCCTCCTCCATCTTAAATGTCCCTTCCTTGAAGCTGTCAGGACAACCCAGAAGGTGTCTGCCAATCCTCATGCTACTGCCCAAACCCCGGTCTTGGCTGACCCTGGGGATGGCTCCTTACTCTGCTTGTCCCCACCATCTCCTATCCATCCTGCCCTGCAGGGATGCGGGGACCCAGCATGCCCCTGATAACCACCTTCCCTGTAGAAGCAGCTGGGGGAGCACAAGTGGCCCTCTGGCTGTGCAGTGAGCAGGGGTTGGGGACAAGTGCCCCTGCCATACTCTGTGGTTTTAAGGGCAAGGCACTCAGGCATCTGTGAGTCCAAGACTCCCACATCATCTCAGTTAAGGATCTGGGGTGCACCCAAGGAAATGGGACCATTTGCTCTGAGCAGGATCAACATCCAAAGTGTCTGGTGACCAAGTATGTGTCTGAGACTTTTGGAGCAGGAGGAGTGGAGGCTGGGACCGGGGCCAGGACAGGGGCTGGTGCTGCCCCTTTGAAGTCTGAGGCTTGGGCTCCCAAGGGGGTAGCTGTAGGGGAAGAAAGAGAGAATCAGGGTCCTGAGGGGTGGGTACCTCCTGTTCTGGATTGTCCACTGGCCCTGGGTACACGGTAAGTCATATTTCTGTCTCCGTAGTGCATAGGCATCAAACCAGAGGGCCAAGCCATAGTCCAGGGAGGGGACCTAGGAGGAAGGAGCAGGTCATCCTGTGGTATGTGAGTGTGGACAGTTTGGGGGTCCAGCTCCCCAGGCAAAACAGGAAGAAGGAAGCCTACTGACACAGAAACCCTGCTGGGCCCAAGGTCTATCAGTCACTCAACAAACAGGCATTGCATGGCCCACAGAGGAAGAAGGCCTCAGCCATACCCACTACCTACCGTGGCAGGATTTGCACCCAGGGGTCAGTCTGTGGGTGCTTCAGCAGGAGCAGGACACTGTGACTCTCCCCTCCCATCCCAGGGCCCCAGAGGTCCATGGGGTGCTTCGGCCCAAGGGCAGGCAGGCTGGGGGCTCACCGTGAGGTGCCAAGAGCAGTGGGTGCTGGGTGAGTAGTAGCTGGGGAAGTATGGGGTGCTGAGGACACCCTGTGGCTCCAGCCGGCCCTCCAACGTCAAGTTCACCTCACAGCCTAAGCCAGAGAGAGGCAGTTACCAGGGTCTCTGGGCCCCGCCCAGGCTGTACCTCCCACTAGTAACCCCACCTCCCTAACACCACTATCAGTAAGGCCCAGTGGTTGAGTGTGGTTGGGTGAACTCAGGCCTCAGTTTTGTCATCTGTAAAATGACAGTACAGATGCCAATAGCCTGGCATATAGTAAGTGCTCACTAAATGCTCGCTATTGACAATGGCATAGCACTCAATAGCATACAGAATGCATTCACAACTGTACAAGCCCCGCAGTTATGGTGGATGGGGCTCAGAATTGTTTCCTTTTTTTTTTTTTTTTTTGAGATAGAAGCTCACTATGTGGTCCTTAGTAGAGTGCCATGACGTCACAGCTCACAGCAACCTCAAACTCTTGGACTTAAGTGATTCTCTTGTCTTAGCCTCCTGAGTAGCTGAGGCTACAGGTGCATACCACACGCCTGGCTATTTTTTGGTTGCAGCTGTCATTGTTATTTAGCAGGCCCAGGCCAGGCTGAACCCGCCAGCCTCCGTGTATGTGGCTAGCGCCCTACTCACTGAGCTAGGGCACCAAGCCGATTTGTTCCCTTTTTCAAGATGGGTTTCAGAAAAGAGGAGTGACATGTTGGGGTCACATAGGGGAGACTAAGGGGCTG
Source organism: Otolemur garnettii (assembly GCF_000181295.1). Taxonomy (NCBI): domain Eukaryota; kingdom Metazoa; phylum Chordata; class Mammalia; order Primates; family Galagidae; genus Otolemur; species Otolemur garnettii. The sequence continues at coordinate 10,715,095 of NW_003852402.1, read as the reverse complement.
AGGGCCTAGGTCATTGCGGGAGACATTGGGGCAACCCAGGAGAGGGAGGGGACACCGAGCAAAAGGAGCAGAGTTGGGGGAGAAGCAGCCCCTACGTGCCGTCCTCCCTTCCTGCCCTGGCAGGGCTGACCTGGAGTGTGGGGCAAGTTGGGCTTCCTGGGAAAGAGGGAGGGGAGGGAGACCAGAGGCCTTGGCCTTTCCTACTGCGTCACTGCCCCTCCCTAAGCGCCTCACACCCTGACCTCGGCTATGAGACGATTGTCTGGGGCTGAATGTGACAAGTTCTCAGGCCTTCCGCAAACAGACCCAGGTTCTGGGCTCAGCTGGCCCTGGATGTAGAGGGAGAGGCCAGGAAAGGAGCCAGGGAGGGGACGCAGGCCCAGGATGAGAGGAAAGAGAAACCCCAGAATCAGGAGAAAGAGGAGTGAGAGTTGAGGGAGTGGCGAGAGAGGAAGGGCCAAAGAAGGAGATGGAGATGGAAGTGAGAAGGGCAGAAGGAAAAGGCCCGGGATGCTGGGAGGAGAGCAGAGGGGCTTCCAGAGCCCTCCTCATCCCCATCCCACCCCAGCTAGAGCAGAGAAGGTGAAGGGGGAGCCCTGGGGAGGACCCTGAGGTTCTCCCACTCCTCCTCCCCTGCCCTAGGAACTCCACCCACTCACCCCGGAAGGCCACGGGCTGTACAGAGAGCACAAAGGGGTCATAGTAGCTATGTAGGCCCTTCTTCCAGACCACCGCCATGATGGCACCCGATGCCAGGACCTCCACCACGGGCTCCTGGCGGCTGCAGCCGTAGACCCTATGGAACAGAAAAGGGTGACAAGGGTGGGCCTGGGTCTGGGAGGGACATGGGTTCTGGCAGGAAGCGTGGTAGAGTGGCTGCCAGAGGGACAGAGGAGGGTGGATAGGAGTCTGCGCACCTGGATTCCGGGCTTGGGTCTGCTACTAGACTGCTGTGTGTCCAGGCAGGTGTCTACCCTTTTCTGGCCCCAGGGACTGACTGAAAGCCCTCCAAGGACCAGTCCAGCTTCTCAGGTAAAAGAGGTAGGAGGTCACCCCCCCACACACACTTTTGCAGCTTACAGTTCAACTATGGCATCTGGCTGCAGACCCACAGCACCCCCATTACACCCCTCTGAATAACCTGTGACCTGCGTGCTCCTGGCAGGGAGATTAGGTAAGGGCCACCCCCTCCAGCTGCTCACACCCCAACTCCTCGTCTTACTTGAAGCTGAGATAGGGAGAAAGCAGGTATGTTGTCTGGTGACCTCCAGGGTACCCCAGGAATCTACCCACATAGTTAAAGTCAGGTGAAGGTCCCACCTCCTCTGCCTTCCCATCACCACCATGTCCCCACCCTACTCCCTAGCATATCTCTGGGGTACTTGTTTGAGGAACCCCTCAGTCTTATTTGACCAGTCATTTTAGACCTTCTCCAGAGGTCCATGACCAGTGAGCTGCTGGGTGCCACAGTGAACAGTGGTAGAGCAGGGCCTGGCAGCCAGGTCCCCTCCCTAACAGCAGGCTTGGAGCACTCAGAGAAGCCCCAGGGGAAGTCCCTGAGCATCCCCACCTTCCCCAGACTTGGAAGTCAGAGGTGTGCATCTTCTCTGCGCTTCCCAGAGCCCTCCAGGAACTCAGCCCACGCACGCCCCAGATTGAGGTCAGCACACAGCAGGGCAGCAGGAGGGGTGCAGATGAGTGAGCAGCCCTGGGGGAGGAGGAGGGTGCCCTTGATCTGAACACTCTGCTCAGGTCCCACCCCCATCTGTCTAGGAGCTGGCAGTGAGACAAAAGAGGCATCTGCCTGGCGCCTGGCACAAGGTAAAATGAGAGCTGCCCACCCCACAGGTTCCCCCTGGACCTCCTACAGAGCCTCCCCCCAGTCTGTGGGGGGCGCCGTGGCTAGGCTCCTGGAGGCCAAGGCCACTTACCCTCCCTCTTTGCTGCCTGTCTTCTGATTCTGGTCACTTCTCTACTTCACACTAGGATCTTGCCCTAAAACCCTGATTCTCTGCTCAAGAACTTTTAATAGCTCCCTATTTAACAAATATCAAATTGCTCCTGCCACTCAATCCCTTCTGTGGCCCAGTCCTAGGAAGACTATATATAATGATAGGAATAATGGGTGGCATTTACTATGTGTGAAGAGCATGGCACAGAGAGTCTGGATTACATCCTCCAATAACCCTCCAAGGTAAGCATGATTGTCCACCCATTTTACAGGTGAGAAAATTGACACTCAGGGAGGCAAAGTGACTTGACTTAGGCCACACAGCTAGGAATCCACAGAGTGGAGGTTGGAAGTCCAGGTTGCTGCCAAACTCTGAAACATTCTGACAAACCTTCTTGTCTCCCAGAGCTGAACCTCAAATGCTTTGTTACAGACAGGGAAATGGAGGCTCAGAGAGGGGGAGGGACTATCCACAGTCCACGACCATTGCTAGCCCCCTCTCCCTATCCCTCTAGGCTAGCTGCCCTTTAGCCATCCTGTCTCCCAGATACCCAGGCCCAGGGTCACACAGCCCCTGTCTCAGACTCTGGGTGTGATCTTTGACCCTCACATCACCCATGCCCTTTCCAATGCTCCCCCCACCCACCTTGCCAGGGACTCACGAGGTGATGAGCCTCCTCTCCAGGGGTCCAGCTGCATCAAACATCGCCAAGCGGTCCCGGCACTCAGCCAGTGTCCACTCCAGCCGGAGTTTAAGCATGAGATCCTTGGGGCCCTGCAGGTGCCACAGGCAGCTGGAGGCCAGTTGGTCGGGACCCTTCAGCCGGAGGACCTGGCCCAGGCTCACATAGCTGTATCGATAACAGCCTGGAGAGGGGAGAGGGGCAGACCCCCTGACTCTCATGAGCTAGAAGGAGAGGTCGGGGGGAGCCAAGCCTACTAGATCCTCCCAGGCTGGGAGGGGGCAGGGGAGGAGCCCAAGGGGACAGCCAGACATGCTCTGTCCGTCTATCTTTTTCCCTGCTGCTTCCCCTGTCCAGGCTCCTCATTCACTCATTGGTTCCATCATACACTCACTGAACAAACACCCTCTGAGCTCTCCATGCCAGGTGAGTGCCCAGATAAAGGTTCAGTTGCTGCCTGGGAATGTGGAGAACAGCGGGGACAGATACAGAAACTGGCAAGAATAGCTCAGGAAGTGAGGGGTCCAAATGCCACCCTGAGGGTCATGGAGCAAGATGCCAGGTGAACAGGGGAGCTTTGAGGACTCTGAGCCCAGGAAACGGGCAGTCAGAGGGCAAGCTGGAGACAGGAAGGTGGAGCCCAGATCACACCCAGGACAGGCAGTACTTTCTCCTGCGGCCATAGGGAGCCATGGAAGGTTAGGCAGGGCTGGGGCATGCTCTGGCTGTTCACAGACTCCTCTGGCTGGGAGCAACACTGGAGAGGCTGGGAGACAACTGAGCTGACTGTGACGAGTGTTTCACTTCTGGGAGAGAGGTGGGCGTGCACCCAGAAGGGGTCTAGGAGGCAGCCCCAGGGGAGAACGTGCGCTTTGAGCTAATGATGATGGGACCCCAAGAAGAAAACAGGCTGTGCTGTTCAAGCATTTGCTACATGGTGGGCACTTAGCCGAATGCTTCACAAGTGATATCTCCCTGCTCACGACAGCTCCGTGAGAAGAAGGTTTCTATTATTGTGCCCATTTTCATGACCTGGGCTGGGCAGATCTGGATTCACCTAATCACCACCTAATCTTTCCCGGACCTTAGAATGGGGGCAATAACGCTACCCTTGCATAAGCCTTAGGGATGATGTTTGCTCAGGATAGGGCCTCACATAGTAGGAACGCATAAGGCAGTGACTATTCTTCGGGTGGGCATCAGAGGGAAAAGGTGGGGCTGGCGAGAAAGTCCTATGACCGTTCACCCTGCAACTGACCCTGTTTGAGGCCCTGACCTGGCCTGTCTCATGGCTGTCTCACCTGAGGCCTCCTTCCCCATCTCCCCAACCAACCACCAGGGAGCCTCCTCTCAATCTACTCCCTGAGCTTTGATGCGCTGCAGATGGAACTTGCAAGCAGTACCTCCCACATCATGGTTCATTCATTCTTAACTGTTGTGGAGCAGCTGCTGGGTGTTTGATCTAGGCACCAGGGTCCAGCAGTGGACACATCCTCTCTCACGGCCCACACAGTATCTCATTCAAACCTCCCCATAAGCCTGTGAAGCGGGGAGGTTGGGTGTTCTACCACGAAGCAGTAGGGATTGAGGCACGAACCAGGGACGTGGGAGGCAGCCCGGTGACTCCAAATTACAAAACCCAAGTTTTCAGTTATTTCCTCTGCTTTTAAAATGTCTTCTGTGAAAGGTCACAGATAAGCAAAGGTCTCTTCTGTCAGCTTGGTCAGCCTGTGGGCTTCCCCCAGGGCTAGCCATCTGCTGGGCTCTGGTGGGGGTTAAGAGGGAGGAAACTGGAACTGACAGGTGGCCCTTCATCACCCCACACCACTGCCCATCAGACACAATAATAATAATCCCTGTCCCCTCCCTTCTCTGGGTGTTCTGAGGACCCAGAATGTAATGGGGGTGAGCGTGCTTTGCTCTGGGGCTGCTGCCTGTTGGTCTGCTTATTCCCAGCCGGCCATCCTGACTGCAGCCGGGAGCTGACCTTCCCAGGGAGAGACCTCTGATACCTGCGGAAAGGGTCAGGGCTTCTAATACCTGCCTCCACCAGCAGCTGGGGAAGGGGGCCTGGCTGCTTCTAGGGGCTATGTTCTTTAAATTATGCTCCAAGGTAATGCTTTGCTCTTGCTATTTTAGTAAAATTTTTGAGGCTAATTAAGTGGAGAGGTTTATTCTAATCTCTCTTCTTGGTCAGAAACATGTTTGGGGGGCGGCGCCTGTGGCTCAAAGGAGTAGAGTGCTGGCCCCATATACCGGAGATGGTGGGTTCAAACCCAGCCCCAGCCAAAAACTGCAAAAAAAAAAAAAAAGAAAGAAACATGTTTGGGGGACCTGGCACTGGAAAAGAGGAGGGGTGTGTCTGGTGCATTCTCTCCAGACATGTGCGCAAACCATTCCCCCTACCCAGGGTGCCCTTTTCCCTGATCACCCTGACACAGTCCCATCTACCCTCATGCCTGAGTCTGACACTGCCTCCACAAAGTCTTCCTGTATCCCCAAGTCAGGAGCAACTCCTTTATCCCTCGCTCCACAGTGCTCTGTGCTGAGTCCTTAAAAGAATCTTCCTGCTTTGGATCACAGCCCCAGGTGGCCATCTCTGTCCCCAGGGTGGGATGAGTCTCTCTCTCCATTGCCTCTGGGGCCTCTTTTCTCAAAAGGGCACTTGGAATATAAGAATCTGTTTATGTGTCTATCTCCCTCAGGGGGCTCAGAACTCCTCTGAGGGCAGGGGTGAGGACATGGTCACCCCGGCATCCTTAGTGCAGGCGTGGAGGAAATGGTGCTCAAAATGTCCACTTAAAGGACGTGAGTTATCATTTCTGTGCCTCAGACTCTGCTCCTGGAGAGCAGGGCTCTGGACACACACCGAACCAAACACTGATAGTTACAGAGCAATGGGGACACAGGGACACAGGGTGCGGACACACGTGCAGGCCAGGGTAACACGTGTACCCTTGCAGGGTGCAGTCACACGTGGGCATATGCACACATGCGGACACAGTGGTAGCACCAATTCCTCAGGAGGTCCAGCCAGGCCAGGCGTGGGCAGCGCAGTGGTGGTGCCACCCTAACTAGGTGTGGGGCCGTCTTCTCCCCTTATCCCCCACTGGGGCCCAGCAGGTAGCTAGATCTGGGGCAGCCTGAAGGTTGACAAGCTGATAGGGGCCTTTGCTCCTCTGTGAACTTCCAGGAAAGGCAATTTAAAGCAGAGAGAGCCAGACCTTGAGAAGATAAAGGTGTGCCCAGAGTCAAGCTGGGAGAGAGGGCAGAGCTTAGGGAGTTTGCTTGCTTGTAGTTTTCACTATCAAGACAGCCTTTCCCACCCAAACCTCAGCTCATCTCCTGGGGCTGCAGAACGAAATGCAGATTTTGGAACAGCATAGGTTCTACATTTGATTTACTTTCCATAGGGTTCCTGGGAGCCCCCGTGTTTGAGAACCACTGCTATAAACCACAGAGTTTCCCCACAGGGGGAAAGGCCCAAAGTTCTAAAAGCCATCCCCAAAAAATGGTTCAAAACTCAGAAATAAAGCGAGACTACTGTACTAAGAGCCATTTCAATCCCATGCTAGAGTAGGGGTTGTCAATAGGGTGCCCCAGAGGGGCCCTGAGACCCTTTCAAGGGGACCTCAAGGTCAAAACTATTGTCACCCCAAGACTAAGGGATGTTCCTGTTTGCCTTTTGTACACAGTGGAGTTTTCCAAGGCCGAGTGGCCTGTGGCATCAGAACACACAGAATTCAGAAGCAGATGTGAGCACCCAGCTGTCCCTTAGTAAGCTAGGCACCAGAGAGACACACAAAAATGTGCGATGGTGCCGGTCTTCAAAAGGTATTTTTATTTTTTGGAAAATGATTATTTATTAAAAAAATTATGTTAATAATGAAAGGTTTATTATTGTTTTAAAAATAGATACAATGAATGAATTTTTAATTTAATTCATTGATAATTTAATTTATGTATTGGTTTTTAATTTTTGCAGCTTTAATTTCTAGGGTAAATATGGAGATCTACAATTCACATGTAAGTTCTTCGGGAGTCCTCAACCATTTCCAGAAGGACCAAGGAGTCCTGAGACCAAAACGTTTGAGAGGCATTGCCCTGGATCAGGGGTCAGCAAACTTCTGTAAGTGGCCAGATACTAAATATTTTAGGCTTTGGGATTTAAGAGGCAAAATGGATTTATGGGTAATTTCGTTAATGAGAGAAAAAAGAAATTTCCATAGGATTTGTTTCAATCATTTAAAAATGTAAAAATCATTCTTAGCTCCCGGTTCCATAGAAAATCCGGAAGTAGTGGGCAAGACTTGGTGTTGCCGGGTGTACCTCTAACTTACTCTTGATTTCCAAGTCCCAGACTCTAGAGTTAGATGTTAATGAAAGGATGGTTTGGGTCTTGATAGGGATGTAAGAGAAAAATTATGAACTCATAATTTTTTCAGTACGGGCTAAAAATCAAGCACGCCCCCTCTCTCTCTGATCTGGGCCTCTCTTGCGAGCAGGCACCCTGTGGAGTTCTGTTTTCACAAACCACTGAAAAGAGCAGATGGAAAGGAAATGTGAATCTTTCTTTTTGCATCCACCAGCTCACTACTTTTGAGAACGTGTTTCTCAGGCTTGGAGCTCCTGGACAAACAATAGGGTGTGAGTGCCGGTTCTCAGGACCAGAAAACCAGTGAGAAATCTCCAGTGGCAAGACAGCTGCCTGTCACCAGCCGCTAAGAAAACGGGAATGATGGAGCACTTTTATACTCTCCTATGAATTTGGCTACAATGAGTTTTTTTCTTTGTCCCCCTTAAATTCACATGCCACTTGACCTCAGGGCTGGCATTTTTCCCCCCTTCTGTGTGATGCCAGGCTGTCTTCCTGTTCTCTTTTCTTTCTCTTTCCCTACTCCCTCAGTCTCTCTCTCCTTCTAAGGAGATAAAATAAATGTATACTTTTGAAATCTTAATCTTCTCCTCCATGCTGTGAGCACCTACTAAGCTTTCCACTCTACCAGTTACAGTTCACTTTTAGAAGACTAATAAAGCTATAAATTATTTTGGTTCTCTAGAAAAGATAACACCAAAGGTTAGAGTTTCATTGCCCGGTAGGTAGGACACTAGCCAGCTTCATATCTCAGTTGGTAATCTTACTCCAACAATTCCTTTTATCCACTACAGATAGATGATAGATAGAGGATAGATCAGTTTCTCGTGTTCTTTACCATCCCACTGGCTCCCTCGTTAATGGACTAAATAAACTTTTGACACATGCTCACTTTATCTTTGTATGAGAATCATGGTTTTGACTTTTTGAAAATTGACTTGGACATCATCACCTCCACTCACCGAGGAAGTAAGCATCTGATCAGCGGGTTGGGAAGAGAGAAAGGTCAGAAAGAGTGTAACTAGGATTTACACTCTAACTCCCTTCCCAAGAAGAGGTTGAGGTGCTCACTCCCACGAAGTATCTGGGGAGACTTAGTGTAGGAGAAATCTGAGAATTCAGGGGCTTGTTCTCTGGTTCTTAGGGTACAGTAGCCTAGGTGGTGCACTGCACAACTCTAGACATTGCCAGTCCCACAGACTACAATGTGAACATCGCCTCCTGGCATTGTGCAGAAAGGTAGCTCTGCTGGATGTTTTGCTTCTCAGGGCTCAACAGAAGACCATGGGATCTCCTGGAGAAGGGCAAGGGACTCTAACAAGGTGGCACCAGGTGGGAAGGGAGGGCCAATTAGCCTAGCTGAGAAGGGAGTATGGAGGGAGTATTCCTGAGTGCAACAGAATTATTACCTCCAAAAGACCAAGTTTTAAACCCAAAATGACTGATACACCTTGAGTCAGCAAGATAATTTTCTACGATCAGTGGAAATGGTGGCTTGTGGGCAAGTTGAATCAAGCGATAGACAAGCAAAGTCACGTTATGTGTGACTGAATCTGCAACTCGCCTCACGCCTACCCAGGCAACAAATGCACACCCATCTACGAGACACACACACATACCCACGTGCACAGCACCACCTCCCCTGCTCCCACAGGCCCCACACCTTGCTCAGGACCTGTCTTCCAGCCTGCCATGGCACCTCCTGGGAACCTCCAGGCCAGGGCTCCCTGCACCCTCTATAGGAGCCATGTAGCCCCCCCGACTCTCAGCCAAGCCAAGAAAAACACCAACTCAAAAGGAAAATGAGGAGAAACATAAAAGTCTCATACCCAGCGTGGAATTCAGTGCAACTATATCTTTCACGCTGGCTTCTGTCAAAAGGAAATGAACAGACAAATAAACAAGGACAAAATGAATAAAAATAAACTGCAAAAAAATACAAAAATAGAGGAGACTATTAGAGCTGGCCTTGTCTGAGATTTACCCTAGATGTCCCTGCCCCACCCTTCAGTCCTGGCTCTGGGTCACTGGGGAGCCCACCCTGAGTGCCTCCCAGCCCCGGCAGGTGGCTTTCCCAGGCCCTGCCCTCATCTCATCTCCCCCAGCCTGGCCAGGCTGACCCCACATTCCCCTCCCAGTACTGACCCAGGATGACCAGGCCCTCAGGGTCCACCTCGTACTCAGCCCTGTAGCGGGCAGGGGCCGAGCTGTTGGCCGTGGACAGCAGCTCCTCCACCAGCAGCGCCTGCACCACCTCGGGGCCCAGCATTGGCCGGCGGTGCTCGGGGATTTGGAGAATGAACCAGAAGAAGCAGGTGAGGGGTCCCTCCCTAAGACAGGCAGAAGTGAGAGGGGCCAGGGAAGAAGCCTGAAGTCTGGCCTCCGCCCAGCCCCAGGTCCAGTCGGGGAAAAACAACGGAGGCCCCATGCACGCTGGAAGCTCACTACATTCCAGACAGTACTCTCCCCCTTCCTGTGCAACCTCTGAGAAAGGTGCTTTCACCATCCCCATCTTACAGGTGAGGAAACTGAGGCACAGGAGGTTGGGTTGTGTGCCACAGTCAATGCCATAAGTGGTGGGACCACTTGCTCTTAATTCTTCCCAGCCCTGTGTGGCCTCATGGCCTCACCTAATGCGTGCCTGGCCCTTGATTAGCATGTCACAGTCATCATCTAGTATAACCCTGCCACACCCATTCTACAGATGAAGAAACCAAGCTGAGTAAAGGGAGGTCACATGCAAGATGCCAGTTTCCTTGTCCGTGCCTTAGTTCCCCCATTTTAAAAATGGCATCAGAAGCCCACGGGGTCCCCTCCCATTCTTTGAGTCTGAGGTTCTAGCATGGGCTGATCGGGGCCAGGGACAACTCACCCCAAGGCGTAGACAGAGCTGGAGTTGTAGTAAGTTCCCAGGCGGGTGCTGGCAAGGAGCTCCTTGAGCTGTGAGGAGGGAAGACAGAGCCCCCTGGGGACTCTGCACGGGGCAGATAGCACCAGCTTCCTACCTTTGCTCCCGTGGTAACCCTGCTTAACACAGGAGCCTAAGGGTGGAGAGGCCTGCTCATGGTCAGTCAGTAATCAGTGCCCAGCCAGGGGACAAACCTCACACCCCGCCCACCTTTTTCTCCTTCCCCCACACCTGGCTCTCGCCTCCACCAGAACCCCAGTGTCCTCTTTGCCCCTTGTCAAGGTCACTCCCCAACTCTGAGTAGCCCTGCTGGGCTCCTGGGTCCCCTCTGCCCCTCCTCCCAGCAGCCTGGGACACACAGCTCCTGCTCCGATGGGGATCTCAGCTGATTAGAGTATTTGCACACTTCCAACTACAGCACCAAGGTGGGCAGGGGCTCCTGAGCCCTTTGAATGGCATGGAAATAATGGCCATGTTATCTCAATTTCATACCAACCCTGGAAGAGTCTCAAGCTGCCCCCCTCGGTAGAGTGGTGTGGCGTCACAGCTCACAGCAACCTCACCTCCAACTCTTGGGCTTAAGTGATTCTCTTGCCTCAACCTCCCAAGTAGCTGGGACTACAGGTGCCCGCCACAATGCCCGCCTATTTTTGTTGTTGTTGTTTCAGTTATCGTTGTTGTTTTAGCTGGCCCGGGCTGGGTTTGAACCCACCAGCCTTGGTGTATACGGCTGTGCCCTACCCACAGGCGCCTCCTGGCCAACACAGGCTGTTAAGGCATGGGTTTGAGGGGCTGGGAATCTGAGGCTTAGCTCAAGAGAGCACCCTGTGAAACGGCATGGGACAGTCTCAGAACTGGCTCCCACCAGGGCCAAGGAACTTGGGGTATTTATCCACCCATTACCACTGAGAGGTGCCACTGACAATAACTCCCTGGCACTCTGGCCTACCCTGCTGGCAGGGGTCCTGTGGCCTAAGTGGAAGGTGCTAGCAGCAGACCAGCCCCATGCACTGAGCTGTTGCCCAGTGAGGGAAGGGCAGGTGGGGCTCCTAGAGCAGCAACTACTCTGTGGCCTTCCCTAAAGGCCACACATTCTCTGCCCTAGTAAGAGGTACTGGCAAGCACCCACTGACTTTCCTGCCACTCTAGACCACATCCCTTTGCTGGCACACAGAACAGGCCATGCTCCCAGAGTGTGCTCCAGATGGACTGCCCATTGGCTTGACCTGACTGGACCCCTCCCCCTCCCTTCTTGCTCCCTCATTTCCTGCATCTCATCTCTAAAATCCTTTCCTACCATCTTCTGGGCTTTGGCAGTTTCGCTGCGAAAGGCACTGGACTCCCGGTGGGCGAAATCCTGGGAGAAGTGGCGATTGAGCACGCGGAGGCTGCCAGCGTACACCTGGCTGACTGTGACCTCTGCCTTGTACCCTGCCCAGGAAGAATACAGCAAGGTTAACCGAGGAGGCAGGTGAGAAAGGCTCCTGCTTCTCCCATGCCTTCTCCTGCCACCCCCAAGCTCCGTGACTCAGCCTCCATCATCATCATCATCATCTTTGTCATTGGTATTTGCATCATGGCCATCCAAAGTTTCTTGGATGACAAACTGGCTGTAAGGTGCCAGGGAGGAGAGAGGCCCATAGACGATGGTGGCTCACAGGTTCACAGTGAAAGACTTTTGCACAGTGACCAGTGCAGGACATGAATGGCAGGCAGTCCAGGGAACCCATACAGACCCAGAAGGCCAAGGTTGTGGGTCAGCATCTCTATGCAGCCTTCCATTCACCAGGTTGTCTGGTATGAGCTGAGCGCACACTATGTGGGGTGCACTAGTTGATCCTTATTCTAGTAACCCCCCAGCATGTGAGATCCATGAGGAGGGCCACCAAGGAGAGCACAGGGCGCTATTAAGGAGACATGACAAAGAAACCCAGCAGGCAAGAATGACCCTCCAGCTGAGATGCAAGGTCTGGGCGACCATATGGAAAAGACAAGGGAGAAGGAAGTAACTTTAAGGCCAAAGGGTCAGAATGTGTGAAGGCCCGAGGCACAGGGGCCCGGTGAACAGGGGGCTCACAGTTGGTGTGACTGGAGCAATCAGAGAAGGGGAGGGACAAGAGAGGCTGGGGCACCAGCAAGGCAGGTTTTAGTCTTTATCTGATGAATAAAGGAAACCGCGAAAAATTGAAAGATCAGGGATGATGTCATCAGATTTCTGATTCACCAAGACCATTTTGACTGATGGAAGACAGCAGATTCACAGCCCTGGGTTATACCCCTATTCATTCATTTATTCTTTTACTCAACATTTATTGAGGACCTCCTGTGTGTAGGGACTGGTCTAAAGCATGTGTGAATATATCCAAATAACAGTGACAGAACAACACTGCTCTCCCTCAAGTTCAAGTCCAGTGAGGAAGACACAATGAAAAGCATGCTCAGTTTGTACAGGTAGAGCCAGCAAGTGCCGTGGAAACCAGGGGCTGGAGTGGTGGGAGAGCAATGTGGTGGCCAGGGATGAAGGTAGTGTCTATCTTTGCAAGTGCAAAGGCCCTGAGGTGGGGGGCTGTGCTGTGTTTGAAGAGCAGTGAAGAGTGAGAGCAGGGGGAGCTGAGAAAGGGAAGGGAAGGGCACAGCCACGGAGGCATGGCAGCCCTGGGAGGACTTGGGCTTTTACCCTGAGTGAGGATGGGAGTCTCAAGAGTTTTAAGCAGAAGAGTTAGATGACTAGCTTTGCTTTATGAAATGGTCCCTTTGCTGTTACACAGAGCAAGGCTCTAGGGAAGCCAAGCCAGTGGCAGGGAGGGCTGCGGGAAGGTGACTGCAGTCATCAGGTGAGAGTTCAGCAGCAGGAGCACAGCCTGGTCCCAGTGGGGGAAGCTGCTAGTTCACATTGCTCCCAAAGTGACTCCTCTACCCCTGATCCCTGGCCAGGAGGTGGGGTGGGAGTGGGGGGGTGTCGGCTTCCCCCAGCTGAGGTTAGGGAGCACTCACCCATTGGGTCCTCCACCCCACAGAACTCCTGGCCTTCCAGGCCAGTGCCCTGTGCTTTACCCTAAGGTTAATTATCCCGCTACCCAAGGAGGCCTCCATAGCCCTGTGCTATTTGGGGCGCTGGCTTCCCGCCAGTGGTGAAATGCACACAGCATCTCCTCCCTGCCCGCGTTGCTCGGCTTTGAGTAGAATCTCTACGAGTCACTGCAAGTGGACCCATGTCCAACTTAGGCTTCCCAACAGCATCATGCCTGGAGGCTGGTTCCAGAGATCTCCCCACCCTGGCCCCCTTTGGAGCAGAGGCGCCTAGATAGATTTATCTCCACTGTTCCAAGGCTGATCCCTGGGTTCCTTTCAATAGGCCTGCAATTCCACAGGGAGACTCAGGCAGTAAGATTACCATCTAACTTGTGCAGAATGTTTAATGGGGTTAAATGTTTAATGGATTCTTGCTCATTTGGGCAAGTGGGGTTGTCCCTGCTGTGGTTTCCTAGTCCCTCAGCTTCCTCTATCCTAGCACATGCTGTGTGTTAGTATAATTGTCCTGTCTAACTCCACATCTATGTCACCAGGGCAGGGCTGGCCCCAGAATCTGGCACACAGGAAGTGCTCAGCACAGAATGAATGAATGGGTCTTCTACAGTGTGCAGGGAGCATTTTTACAGACACCATCTACTGTGGGTTTTCATTACTTCCCACTGCCAAGAGCTGAAGGAAAGAGATACTGTCGCCATTGGTTTCAAAGAAAGACAGCAAAGGCCCAAGACCATTTTATTCTATGACCCACCCATGGAAGGCTAGATGAATGGGTCCCCAGTGAGAGCCCATTTCTCCTGGGGCTCTAGGGACTGATTGAGGGCTGTGATATTGGGGAGGGAGGGCCAGGGTTAGAGACACAGGAGAGGCCCCCAAGGTCAGCTGCTCCCTAGTTCTCCCCTTCTTCCCCCATTCATGCTGGGCCCTGGATACCCAGAGCAGATAGAGCTGTAGTCCCCACCCTGGAGGAGCACCCAGGCTGGGCTCAGTGGGCAGAGGCACTAATTGACACCAGGCATCACCAGTGCCTCTGGGCCTCCTCCAGCTGAGTAGGGTGGCTCTGAGGGTCAGGGCAACCCAGAAGGACTGCAGGCAAGGGGAGAGGGCAGCATTCACACTACTTAGGCTTATTGGTTCACAAAAACTGGTGCTAAGAAAGCCCTCCTTTTCCAGCCTGCGGGGAGCTGCAGGGCACTTGGCCCAAGCAAGGAGCAGACCCCAGCCACAGGACCCGGAACAGAGTCCAGCAGCATTGTCACCTTGAGGGCCATGGGAGACTCAGAGAGAGGAAGTGTCTTGCCCAAGGTCACGCAGCAAGTTGCTAAGCATTGACAGACCACAGACCTAGGATCCACATCTGCCCTGCTGTGCCCTTCATGGCCTCTCCAACTCCCCCCACCAGGTGCCTCTCCTAGGGGGCCCACACCATTACCTAGGAAGTACCAGAGCAGCACTCCCACTGACACCAGCACGATCAGGGCCAGCCACAGGGGCGCCAGGCGGAGGTAGTTCTGGGCTTTTCTCTTGGTGTCCTCGGGGGCCTTGAATACCCTCTCTGGCTCTGCTTCCTCACCATCACCTCCATCGCTCTGCCCGCCAGCCACTTGGGGGGCTTCAGCCATGGGCATCCTAGCGGGAAAACAGATCAGAGTTGGAGACAGCCTCTGCATTTGCAAGGGAGCTTTGCTGAGCACCACCGGTGCACAGGAGCGAGGCAGCACCCTGCCTTTTGGAGTGGCAGGGTAATAACCCCAGGTGGCAGTGACAGTGGGCACTGAGCCAGCTCACAGAGGAGGAAAGCAAGTCTTAGAGCAGCTTGCACAGAGCTGGACTGAAGAAGCCCACCTTCATACCCTCTGTGCTCCCTACAGTCAGAGGACAGCAGGTTCAGTGCCTGAACCCATGAACGCCAAGCCCCAAGGCTGCACCTCACAGGACTACAGCTTCTCTTCCTCTCACTTTCCTTCCAGAGAGGGAATGCTTTTCTTTCCCTAAATCACCATCACGGCCAATGTCCTTAGCTACCAGAACCCGGAGCCAGCACTGTGCTGGGCCAGGGACTGCTTGCTTTAGGGTTACTGTCCCTGTCACCTCACTACTCTCTCAAAGTCTGGAGGAGCTGAGGAAGGGGACAAAATCTAACATTCATTTAATGCAATGGTTCTCAACCTGTGGATCGCAACCCCTTTGTAACAATGAAAATAGATGGCAGTGGCTCAGTGCCTGTGGTTCGAGCGGCTAAGGTGCCAGCCACATACACCTAAGGTGGTGGGTTTGAATCCAGCCCGGACCTGCCAAATAACAATGACGGCTGCAACCAAAAAAAATAAATAAATAAAATAACCGGGCGTTGTGGTGGGCGCCTGTGGCCCAGCTACTTGGGAGGCTGAGGCAGAAGACTCGCTTGAGCCCAGGAGTTAGAGGTTGTTGTGAGCTGTGATGCCACAGCACTCTACCAAGGGGGACAGCTTGAAGCTCTGTCTCAAAAAAAAAAAAAAAAAAAAAAAAGGTAATAGATGGCATTAGAAAGGTTGAGAACCACTGATTTAATGCCTTCACGAAACATTTCTCATTTAATCCTCAGGTCCTGGGAATTGGGGACCAATCCTGTGTGTTTTTCTTCCTGGGGCCCACTCTGTAAGGACATTTTCCACTCATTATCTCATTTAAATCTCTGCTTCCTCCTCGAAGTTCTGTCCCCATTGGACAGATAAGGAATCTGAGACCCAGAGGGCTGTAGCAACAATTTAGTCTAGGGTTTTCCTAGCCTCAGCTTCCCAATGCCATTTGAATATCTGGCGTTCACTATGGGCCACATTTTACAGATGAAAAAAATTGAAGCCCAAAGAGTCTAAGCCGCTTGCCCAAGGTCACACTGCAAGTAAGTGGTGGTTGAGTCCAGGTGCCTGACTCCCTGTTCTTTCCACTATTTTGGGATGCTACTTGAGCTGTTAATTAACAATTGGTGATTAAATAACAACTGAATGTCACCCTTCTCAGTGCTGGGGGCTGAAGCTCTGTGTCAGACCCATCTAAACAAACATCTGAATGTCTTTGTCCTCTGGGCAGGTTTGCCCACAGCACAGAGAAGGCCCTTCACCCACCCACCTACCACTCAGACATCCATAAATGCCACTGGCGCTTCCTTTGGGCTCATCTTGGGTTATTCCTGAAAATGTGGCTCCTTGGTGATGCTCAAAGTTCTCCCAGATGTGTGTGTGGGACCTCAGCCTTCCTCTGTCCTCCCTGCTCCCTGCAGCTCCTCCTGACACTGTTCTCAGCTAAGTTTCTCTGGCAGCTGGCCACAGGGACCCTCTTGAGTGGCTTCCAACAGACGCAAGGAATGGAGGACCTGCAGGGCATTCTCGCTAGGCAGGGCTGTCCTCTCCACCCTTTAGCTGTAGGATGGTCAGCCCTACATGTGGGATGGGCCCTACTGGCTTTTAGGGGGCCGGGCACTGGTAAATGTACTGCTGTGGGTGGGACAGCCTCACACACTACCCCAAATGTCCACAGTGTCCCTAGTGAGAAAGAGGCAAGAGACAGGTGAGTGACAGGAAGTACAGGGCTGCCTCTTTGTCCTGAGCTGGCCACCTGTGTCTGTGGTGGCTGTCCTCCACAACTTGACCAGAGTGGCTAGACTAGAGAGAACCCAGGTGGTGGGCCAGCTCTCACCCTCCCTCCACCCAAGGAGGCCACACCCCTCTTTAACTCTGAGTGTGGACCACAAAGGAGCTGTTTGGGGATGACTCCTAGGACCATGGGGACTCGGGAACAGAAGTCACAACACCTGACCATGATTTTGACTATTTCCAGTGCTTTATACACACTGCCATGTGAGCTTTGCACAGGGCCCACAGATTCTCTGGCTATTCCTGATTCAGATCTAGGACCATGAGGGCACCTTTCAGAGAGGCCATCAGAGCCAGAGCAAAGCCCTGGCAGGAGCTACTGTAACTGGGTGTCTCTGAGAGAGTGGAGGACTCTGGGAATCCCCTCCTCACATATAAACACTCACAGACTCACACACAGATGGCAGAGACACACCGAGGGCTACCCACACACATCTATTCATGACATAGAAACTCATGGATGCACACCTTCACTTCATGCATATGTGCATTCACACACACACACACGCCAACTGAGGCCCGTGAGCCCAGGGTTCCGTGCCAAGGTCAGTACATGGGTGCAGTGGGGAGCTCTGTGCCTGTCTCCCACAGCGGGAGGTCAGGGGAGAACCTGGGTATGGAGAGGGCAGCCTGTCTAGTCCTGTGGGGTGGGGGTAGGGTGCTCATCTGGCTAAATCAGGCCTCTCCCCTCCCCCTGTCCCTGCCGGCCTAAATCCTAGGCCATCCTGCAGCCAGCACCACCTCTACACACCTGGCCTTGCTCCACCATGTCTCCCCAGCCCAGCTCTGTAGACCCCTCACCTTCTGCTCATTGGTCACTCTCTGGCTGATGAGGTCCTGCAGATCTGGCCTCAGAGCAGAGGAAGTGGCTCAGTCCCCAGAGGCCAGGCCTAGCTCTCAGAGTGGACACAGTCACCAGGTCATCCATAGGTCCTGGTCCCCTGTCCTGGAGACCCCCCCACTTACCTTTGGGAGTGGCAGGTAGGTGCAGGGCCTGCACGCAGGCCTCAGGAGCCTCTGTTTGTCTAGGCCAAGGTCTCCCAACCCCCGCCTGGCCGGCCTGGGCTGGATCAATGGCCTGGAGCCATGGCCGGGGTGTCTGGCCCTTGTCCCCTGTGGCCTGTGGCCCCAGGCTCCATGGGCTTCCTGCTGGATCCAGGACAGCACTGTGACTGAGCACACGTAAACAGGCCAGAGGCAGGAGATAGGCAGTGCCCGCCCCGTGGCACCCCGGAGGCTGGCGGGCAGGTGCAGGAGACCTGAGCTCTCCCCCGGGGCCGTTGCCTGGTGACATTCCTGCCTGGTTACAGCCCCCGGTCCCTGAGAGCATGAGGTGGGGGAGGCCAGGACTGGGGGCTGTGCAGAGGCCCACGCAGGTAAGAGCAGGGACTCATGTCCTGTGCTTACCTGGACAGATGAGACCAGAGGAGCCATGGGCCCAAGAGAGAAAAGAGGCTGGGCTCATGCAGTCTGGGGACTGAAGAGGAGAAAGTGGAGGTGGGGGTGGAGCTTGCCACCATTCTCAATTTAGCTGGGAATGATTTGAATTCCTACCTGATCCTTACAGTGGCCCTTGACCACCTGTGGCTCTCGGGCACTCAGGCTGTGGCTGCACAGGTGAGATGCACCCCAGGCTTCCAGCACTGAGTGCAAACAAAGGATGTAAACATCACAAAAGTTTCTATATCCACTGTGGGTCCAAATGATAACATTTAGGCTGTCTTGGGGTGAATAACATTATTAAAATGAACTTCACCTGCTTTTTTTTGCAGGCTTTAAGTGACTACTAGAAAATTTACATTTCGAGTGTGGCTGACACTGTTGCTCTGTGGCAGTGCTGCTGCGGGGATGGGTGACCCGCGTGTGTGCCAAAGCATGGGCACCTGGGTTTCCTGGGGTGTGGATGGGTGTTTGGCTCAGTAAGGGGTTGACTTTCAATGAGTGTGTGTTACGAGGCCAGAATGTGGTGAGCGTGCCAGAGGCGCCATGTGCACGTGGCTTCCAGGTTGGGTGGGATATGTGTATGGTGTGTAGAGTGTGTCGTGTGTGTGAGGCATGTACGGAGCGAGGTGGAGTGTGTGTGTGTGGACTGCCCATGTGTGTGCAGCGTGGGGGCTGGGGTGTGCACAATGTAAGAGGTGTGTGAGGACATATGGTGTGGAATGAGGCATGTGCATGTGTGCGTATGAATGTGTGTGTACATGCTCACAATGTGGAGGGGATGTGTGTGTGGAGTGTGAGGCATGCGTGAAGCATGAGGTATGCATGGAGCATGAAGTGTGTACAGAACATGAGGCATGTGTGGAGTGTGAGGTGTATGGATATGAGGTGTGTGGCGTCTGAGATGTATGTGGAGCAGGAGGCGTGTGTGGAGGGAGTACGGGGCATGTGTGGAGTGTCGGGTGGGTACAGAGCATGAGGCGTGTGTGCAGAGTGAGGCATGTGTGAAATGTGAGGCATGCATGGAGTGTGAGGTATGTGGAGTGTGAGGTGTGTGGAGTGAGGTGTGTGGAGTGTGAGGTGTGTGGAGTGCGAGGCATGTGTGGAATGTGAGGTGTGTGTGGAGTGTGGGTGCCTCTGGGTGGGACAGGTTGGGGTTTGGGGTGTGCTCTGTGGGGAAGCTCATGCCCTCTGCGATGCCAGCGGGGTTGTCAGTGTAGGAAACTGGGCAGGTTCCCTGACTTGTGAGTTGTTTCCTCATCTGGAAAATGTGGAGAATTAGGCCCTACTTGAGAACAAGAAAAGGTGAGCGTGAAGGCCCAGTACTGTGCGAGGTGCCTAGCAGAGTATCCTCTGGTCACAGGGTGACACCCTGGACATTGAGGCCAGGTCAGAGTGTGCACTGGAGACCAGGTAGAGCCTGGAGACCAGGCTGCGTGAGCGATGCCTCCCTGTGCGGCTCTTCAACTCTGTTTCAGGCACTCACTCTCTGGCATGTAATTTCTGCATTTCTGCACGTGTGGGTGTGGGTGCACGTGTGTCCTGAGGTGTGGAGGCGCATGCCCACCACATCTGCCCACGAGCTTGGCACAGCAGCATCCCCGCAAGGACAGGGGCTGGGCAGGGCAAGGGGCACACACACCATGGGGCTGCTTAGGATCCTGGATGGGGGATGCCTTCCTCTCCTTCTCCTGTTCTTCAGCCCTGCCCATGGGTCTGACCCTGACCTGTGATCTTACCCCATGTCCCTCACTTCATCCCCTTATGATTTTCCCTCATCCTCCAAGCTGCCCTCTTCTCAGGCCTTGGCCCCCACCTTGCAAACTTTCCAAGGGACAGGTGCTTGGGACGGAGCAGCGACAATGTGTGTGGGGGGCCAAGACACCCAAAGCCCTGCTCTGTGTCCCACCTTGTCCTTTGCAAGGCCAAGAGGCCCAGGCCCCTGCTGGAGCCACCTGGTAGCTGGACGGTCTGAAGAGTGGGTCTTGCACAATCAGTGTCCTCTGTACTGACACTACCTGATTGATCAGCCATGGCCTGGGGGAGGGGCCTGCCAGGGAGCAGCAAAATGCTGAGGGAGTGTTTGAAAGCTCAGGCCGAGGGTCCCAGGGTCCCAGGGAGCTATGTGTGGGGAGGCATCAGGGCTTCCCTCTGTCAACAAGGGTAAGTGTAGGAGCTCGATGCTCTCGTCCCGCAGTAGAGGGACAAGTTTACACACAGCTTTGCTGTTTCCTAGGAATCTGTGGGTCACGCCAATACTGGGCCTCAGCCTCCTTGGGCCCCAGAGACAGAGAAACCACCTGGAGGCCTGCTGAGGTGAGGCTTGGAGGCCAGGGGGGCACAGTAGGCTTGACCCAGCAGGACAAGGAAGAGACCAGCTGGCATCTGCCCACCATACCCAGAGATCCAGCTTAGAGTCACAGGACCTGGCTGAAATCCCAGTCCCTCCTGCTAGTGGCCCGGAAAGACGTCCCCAGGCTGCCACAGGATGATAAAGCTGGGCTCTTGGTGGGAGGAAGACATAGGGTGGGCCCCTAATCAAATATGACTGTGTCTTTAAAAAAAAGGACGTTTGGCGACAGAAACACACATGTGCACAGGGAGAATGCCATGGGAACGTGAAGGCAGAGAGCGGTGATACTTCCACAAGCCAAGGAACCCCAAAGATTGCCATCAAACCACAGACACTGAGGAACTACCTTGATCTTGGACTTCCAGCCTCCAGAACTGTGAGATGATAAATTCCAGCTGTTTAAGCCTCCCTGTTGGTGGCACTTTGTTGTGGCAGCCCTGGCCAACTAACACAACACTCATTGAACTGGTGCCAGGTGGATGTTGTAGAGAACCTGTTTGTGTGTTCACCTTCCTCCCAGGGCCCTGCACACAGTAGGCATTTGCATTTACTCATTGTCCACTGAAGAGACTGAAGACCCAGATGTCTGCATTTTTTAAATCAGAGACCTTCAGGTAATAGGATGGAGTGGAATAAGATAGGACCTCATGCACCATGGGGCTGGAGGGCACCTCTCTGAGTTCAAGGACGGCCCTGTCTGTAGACCTCCAAAAACCCAGCCTGTAGGTACAGCACCCTTCCCCTGCACCAAGTCACAGCACTTATTCTCTGAAATCATCCAGCTTAGTGGTCTACTCCCTTCCCTTCTGCTGTCCCCACCCTCTTTAGACTGTGAGCCCCCTGAAGTCAAGGCCTTGTCTGTCTTGCCCTTCGTTAGATCCCAGCCTAGAACAGTGCCTGGCACACAGGAGAATAAATATTTGTTGAGTGACCAAATGACAGTTACTACGAACTCCTTCGATGACAACTCAGGAAGGATTTTTAGAGTGGGGCCCTTCACAAACATATCCAATCACATAGGTGCCTCAAGTCAGGCTTTAGAGTGGGAAGTCAGGCTTTAGAGTGGGAATATATGTCTCCACTCAGCAGAAGACGAGACCGAGGGTCCGAGAGGAGACGTTGACTTTCTCCAGGTCCCACTGCAGGAAGAACAGAGCCTCTGGCCTGCTGTCTTTGATGGGGAATGTTGTGGTTTCCAAATTATCACAAACCAGTGGCTTAAAACAACAAAAATTTATTCTCCGACAGCTCTGGGGCCAGATGTCTGCAATCAAAGTGTTGGCAGGTTCATTCCCTCCCTGAAGGCTCTGGGAAAGAATCCTTCCTGGCCTCTCCCTGCCTTCCAGTCATTCTGGAGGTCCTTGGTGATTCCTGGCTCAGAGATGCGTCACTCCAATCTCTGCCTCTGTTGTCACATCGCCATGAGGACTTTTTCCTGCCTCCTGCTTCATTTTTACACCCAAATATTCATGGCAACTTTGTTCACAATTCTCAAAAGTTGGAAACAACTCAAATGTTTATCAACTGGGGAGTGGACAAATAAATCGTGGTACATGCGTAAATAAACAACTACTCCACAATAAAAAGCGATGAATTACTAATACATAAAACAGCACAGATGAATCTCAGCAGTATTACACCAAGTGAAAGAAGCCAGGCACAAAAAGCTTCATAATATATGATTCCATTTATATAACATTTTAGATGTGGCAAAAGCAGAGGAGAAGAAACAGGATCAGTGATTGCCAGTGGCTGGGGACAGGAGGAGGGGACTGACAGCAAAGGAGCTCAGAACTTCCTGTGGTGATGGAACGATTCTACATTTGATCATAGTAGTGGTGACATGATGGTATTCATAGAAACGGAGCCTTAGAGGGATGAATTTCACTTAGATAAATTATACCTGAACAAATATATATATATATACACACATATATATATATAACATAAAAATCCCTCTCAAATAATAATAATAGTCCCTTTTCTCTTCCATTGCCAGAGGAGTTAGCATAGCAGCGAAGGTGACGGGGTGAGGAGTTGAAGAATCATCAGAGGTGGGGTGTAGTGGCTCACACCTGTAACCCTGGCCCTAAGGGAGACCAAGGCTGGAAGATCTTCTGAGGCCAGTTCAAGACCAGCCTGGGCAACATAGGGAGACCTATTCTCTACTGAGAATTTTAAAATTTAGCTGAGCATGGTGGCATGTGCCTGCAGTCCCCACTACTTGGGAGGTTCCTCCCTTAGAGCCTTCAGACAGAGGTCATGGCCATGCTGACAGCTTGATTTTGGACTTCTAGCCTCCAGAACTCGGGGAGAATAAATATCTGTTGTTTTAAGTCTCCTTGTTGGTTAAAGCAGGTCTGGGAAGCTAATGACCCATCCTGGAACCTAAAAGAGCTCATCCTTCCAGACACTGTCTAGACAGCGTCTGGCTGGGATGCTCAGAGCCTACCCCCTCACCTTCTCACCACAAACCCCGGGCCTCCCCAGAGGGTTTCAGAGACAGAGAGAGAGAGACTCAGCTTAGCAAAGAGCCTTCTCCAGAGTGGGCTGGACTCTCCCCACCCAAGATGAAGAGGTGAATGTGACATTATTTGGAAATAAGGTCTTTGCAGATATGAGCAAGTTAAGACGAGGTTATATTGGGTTAGGGTAGACCCTAAATTCAGTATGACTAGTGTCTGTTTTATTTTATTTTATTTTATTTTTGAGACAGAGTCTCACTATGTCACCCTCAGTGAGGGCTGTGGCATCACAGCTCACAGCAACCTTCAACTCTTGGGCTTAAGCGATCTTGCCTCAGCCTCCCAAGTAGCTGGGAGTAAGGCACCTGCCACAATGCCTGGCTATTTTTTTATTGCAGTTGTCATTGTTGTTTAGCTGGCCCAGGCTGGGTTTGAACCCACCAACTCCTGTGTATGTGGCTGGCTCTGTAACCACTGTGCTATGGGTGCCAAGCCATGACTAGTGTCTTTAAAAAAGGAAAGAAACTGGACACGGAGACACAGACACACAGAGACTTCAACATTTCATTTGGGGGGACAAAATTCAACCTTTAACAGATGGGGCGAGGAGGCAGCAGAAGGCTGGCTGTTGACAATGATGCGGACCAGTGTTCCAAAGTATCCATGTGGCCCTGAGTCCCCAAGTCACCTCTCTACACCTGAGCTGCTGCCACAGAAACACAGGTGTGACCTGCGCCCTTCCTCCTTCAGGTCTTGGGAACCTGAAGTGCCCAGTGGAAGGAAAGGACTCACAGCCAAGCTGCTCACTGGGAACATCTTTCCCAAGGCCGCCTAGCCAGGGTCCCGTGGGCCACTCTGTCACCTCTGTCCAATGCACGCCACATGCACTGCAACTTGCTTGCTCACCCAGTAAAGTGGTGTCAGACCTCAACACGGCCACACAAAAAGAACAAGAAACACACTGAAAAGGAAAAATAACAAGGCTCAGTCGCTCCTCTGGAAGAAAGCAGCCAAGCCGGGGAGATAGATTGGGACAGGAATCAGGTCCCCCCGTCTCCCAGCCCTCAGGGCTCCTTAGCAATACTTAGCAATGCCTCTTAGGTGCTTTAAGAAGCAGGAATGCATCAGAGTGGCCTGTGATCGACTCAAGTGTAAGACTTTTCAGGAGTCAATCCCTCGGTGGCCCACCTTCCTCCATGAACAGGGACTCAAGGTCCCTAAGGGTCCTCTAGACCATAAAATGCTATGACTACCTAAGCAGGCCCAGGACAGGCCTCACCCAGGTGAGAAAAATGGTCATTTCTCCCCATTTGACAGGTGAGAAATTGGAGGCTCAGAGAGTGGTGTGATCAGCTCGAGGTCATGCAACCAAGACACACTGAGAGCTGGAATTCAAACCCAGGCCCTTTGACTTCAGAGCTGGTGGCCCTTTCCCAGTGCCACCCTCTCCTGTCTGTGTGTCCCTCCCTCCTTCCCTCTCCACCACGTCTGCCCCAGCCCAGGTTCCTGGAATCCTGCCTCTGTCTGAAGGTGCCACTGGGACAAACTCACAGGCCCCTCCCCTGCCCCCTTTCTGCTTCCCCAGACAGGCGGTCAGGGATGCGGAATCTCATCAGGGGTTGGGGTTTGAGAGGTGCCACCTCAAACCACATCCGGGTCACGGAATGGAAACTGCATGTGTCACTCAGTCTGACCTTCTTCTCCACTGCCGTGTCCCAGCAGGAGAGGCTCCTGGAATAGAGGGGCAGACTGAGACTCAGAGAGGGAGTGGAGACTACCCGAGGTAGTGACTACCCAAGTGACCTGATTCCCAGTCCCATGCTCTTCTCAGTATACTACCCAAAAATCAATTCTAAAAACGAAAATAAAAGAACAATATCATTACCATACACACAGGCCTTAGGCGGAGAGTTAATAAAAATTTCCAAAGGACATAAAATTACAATTTTTAACTTTTTTTTTCTTCCAAATGTTGCACGCACAGCCCTTGCTGCAGACAGGCCAGTTTGCAGGTCTGGCTCTTGCCCTTGAAGGGATCCCTGTCCAAGATCACAGGCACCCAGGGTTCTCCATGGAGGCTCATTCCTGTTGCCCTTTTACAGGAAGCCCCAGCACTTACTCGAGTCTCCCTGAATTCCTCTCTTATCCCTATAAGCTGTGTCATCAGCCTCTGTTGTCTTGGTACACAGAGAGGGCTCCTGATGCCACTGGCTTCTGTCCCTTCTTCTGCCCATGGTGGCTTCTCAGAACCTGTAACTGTCCTCTTCCCTCTGTCCTTCCTCCTTTTCTTCTCTCCTTCCTTCTCTTCACCTGTTTACCACCCCACATATACATTCAATGAACAGCCCGCGGCAGGTGCTGGCATTCGGGGATGGATGGATAACGGGTCATGAGGCTGAAGGCCGAGAGAGGGTCACAGCCAGGCTCAGAGAACAGGGGCCTGGGGGACAGAGCACCCAGCTCAGCTGGGCTCAGGAAGAAATAACCTTTACAACAAATCCAGTTGGATGGCTTTCTTTTTCTCTATCTAGTGTGCAGACACATTTCACTTGGCCCGCTTGTTTTCCATTTTTATAAAATTAGCAGCCAATATTTTAAAATAAGGATGCTTAAAAAACTAAAACTAAAATGAGGATGCTTTGCATAAACAAGTGGAATTTCCTGCTTCTCTTAAAAATTTAGAAGATCTGGCCTGCCTCCTAACATGGCAACAATCAGTGGTGGCTACCCTGGAGCAATTCCAGTTTGACACAGACCCCACCATTCCCTATTGTCACACTGGCTGGGTTACAAAGTGTTATGAAAGTCAGAAGCCTGGGTTTGAGTCCTGGCTCCGTGCATATTAGCCACATGACCTTGAACTACAGGTTATTTGATCTTGTTGTGTCTCCGTTTCCTCATAGAGACAAAAATCCTAGGTGGTGCTGTGGAAATCAAAAGAGACAACTTATGTGAGGAACTTAGAGCTGCATCTGCACCTACTAAGTCTTACTATGCATCGCTGTATTGTCATCACTGTTACTATTACTAACCCCCACCCGCTATTGGCATCTGGGTTTGGAATCCCAGCAGCAAAGTTTCATCAATAGTTTCACATTTGCAGAACTCACAAGCAATAGAATTCTCTTGCCAACATGTGTGTATTTTTTCCCCAGCTGTTTGCCCTGACCAGCGTCCTAGCAGGTGCTTTTCTACACAACCTGTTCCAAGAATCACTGGACTATTGGCCGGGGACATCCACTCAAACACGGGGGTTCACCAATACCCAAGCCCATTCCAAACACCCCCAGATCTCTCAAATTGAAACAGCCAGTTTGAATAGTCCAGCACGCATAGTAGGATGTCCACAAACACATCACAATGACTGCGTCATGAGTTGCCTACCAAACATGGTACATTAGGTTCTTCCAAGCAGTAGCTGGTCCAGGGCATTCAACGTTGAGATGGGAGCTGGGGCAAGACTCTAGTGACAAATTTGCTGTGTCTTTTTAATCAGCATCCTTCCAGAGGTCACAGAACAGACTAGCTCAGCCAAAAGGGAGCTTAGAAGTAACACAGATCCTTCCTCTTTGCATCCTTCACCCCATTTTATAGATGAGGAGTCTGAGCTCTTCATCAAAGGGACCAAGTGGGACCAAACTGGAAGAGACATAATGCCCTTGTTCTGGACTCAGCCAGCGGCAGGTCACACAGCTGGATTGGTGGGGGGGAGACTGCAGAGCTGTCCTTCAGCATTTCCACACCTCCTAGATGTCTGTCGTCAGGGATTCAGGCCTCACCTCAAAGCATTGTCCCACCCCAGACCTATCCGGGTGCTTGGGGGAGCTGGGCCATCAGGAACAGGAGGCTGGGTAGGCAAGAGTGGCGGAGACTCTCACCCCACAGTGGCATCCAGCTCAAGTCAGTGGCATTCACACCTGCAGCCCCGGGCTACTGTCACAGCCCTGTCACCATCTGGCTCCTCAACAACCCTCTCCTCTCTCCTGAGTACTTTACACGCACTCACTTCTTTATCCTCCTGGCCTGGGGGAAACTGAGGCACAGAGAGGCTTAGCTATTTGCCCAAGGTCACAGCTGGTAGGCCACAGAACCAGGACATTTAACCTCAGCTGCCCAGAGTTAGGGCTATAACCACTGCCCTACACTGTCCCAAGGGGACATAAGTGCCTTTAAGAGCAGGATGGCAGTTTGTCCTTGCTGTGTCCCCAGCCACAGCAGGCTCTCAGAAAGTTGCTGAGTGAATGAATAAATGAATGAAAACCTCTTCCCTCTTCCGAGAATTGTCCTTAACCAACTATTTCCCAAACTAGCTGAACTCTGCTGAGCCCCCTTGCTGAAGCCTGTACAAGCCTCTGCCTCCTGGGGTGTTCTCGACAGCATTTCCCAACAAGGAGAGTGCTAATGGGACCAGACTGATTTTCTCCCATGCCACGGGAGGGTTGTGACTGCTGGTTTACCTGTCTGCATCCTCCAGTCACTCCCTCCCCCATAGGCTGGCGGCTCGGCAGACAGGGCAGTAGCTCGCCTCTTTCTGCGGCCAGTGCCTGGCATGCAGCCAGCTGCTGGAAGAATGGGGGATGATGTGTCTTCTGCCAGCTCCTCCCTCCCCTCTGCATCCTGACTTCCTGGAATAGTACACTGGGTACCCCCCACCTGCACCGCTTCCTGCCTCGCAGCACAGCCCCCCAGCTTTATGATGGGAGCATCAGTGTGTCATAGCCCTGGTGGTGGAAAATGTCTGAGCAAATCACCAAAGGGGATGTCCCCAGGCTGTCCCAGGGGCCAGGCCTGGTGCTGGTGGTGAGCCCAAATTTAATCAACACTCCTTCCCCCTCTGCCAAACTCATTGCGTGGCCTGGGACATGGCAGGGCCTCCTGGCCTCAACTGCAAAACAGAAGTCAGAGTTGTTGTCATCCCTGTCTTGTTAGGTTGCCATGAGATCGTGTGACATACTAGTTGTACGCACACTAAAAGCTGTAATGAAGGCGGGGCCTGGTGGCTTACGTCTGTATTCCCAGAACTCTGGGAGGCGGGGGTGGGTGGATTGCTTGAGCTCACGAGTTTGAGACCAGCTTGAGCCAGAGCGAGACCTTGTCTCTAAAAATAGCCGGGTTGTGCTGGGTTCCTGTACTCCCAGCTACTTGAGAGGCTGAGGCAAGAGACTAGCTTAAGCACAAGAGTTTGAGGTTGCTATGAGCTGTGACTCCAAAGCACTCTATTGAGGGTGACAAAGTGAGACTCTCAAAAAATAAAAGCTGTAACAAGTTGTGCCCATGTGAGTGCTAAATACTGCCTGAGTTTACTCCTTACTCCACTGTGTTCTAGTACTTGATTATAGGCAAGTGACTTAACCACTCTAAGCCTCAGTCCCATCTGTAAAAGGGGCTAAGAACAGTACCTCCCCATGGCATTTTTGTAAGGATGCAGTGAGTTATAACACAACGTTCTTAGAAAACAGTACGATGCACCT
Source organism: Otolemur garnettii (assembly GCF_000181295.1). Lineage (NCBI taxonomy): Eukaryota > Metazoa > Chordata > Mammalia > Primates > Galagidae > Otolemur > Otolemur garnettii. The sequence goes on along the minus strand of NW_003852402.1, from coordinate 10,686,787 downwards.
AAGTGCTTGATAAATGCCATCCTTGAAGAGACCCTGAGGACTGAGAACGTTCCACTTGTGGCCCCTACACGTTCTTGTCCCCACAGCCATCCCTCCCGCCTACCCAATGATAAAATCTAAATTCTCCCCTACTCAGTGACAGCTGATCTGCAAGGATAATCCCCAACTCTTCCAAAAACCATCCTCAACCAGCTATATCTGAAGCTACCTGAACTCTGGCTGCCCCACCGCACCCCTGCTAGAGCCCAGTGCTCTATTCTACCCTCCTTCTCTGAATTAGAAGGCTGTTTCAGAGTCTTCTTGGTTCTGCCTTTTCCGAATAAAGGCTTGTGCTAATGGGGCTCTGGGTAATTTTATTCCATGGCTATTGTAATCACCACCATGTTCCCAGAATCTAGCCCAGGGTCTGGCCCATGAGAGATGGTTATAACAGAGCTGTCTCAGGATGAGGACGGTAGTTGGAAGTAATCACTCATACTTGGGACAAATCAGAGGGCCTCCCAGAACAGGAGATGCTTGAGTGGGGTTCTGAGGGACGTGTAGGAGTCTAGGGGTTTGGGCAGCAGAATTACTTCAAACTGAGGGGTCAGCAGGTGCCAAAGTAAATGAGTCAGTTGCGGTCCCTGCTCTCATCCCCACTCCCCACCCCCAGCCTCTAACTTTTGAGGTGAAATACTTGTAGCCCAGGCCTGAAGCCACATTCTGTGTGTCACCTGGAAGCACAGAACATCAGGGCTAGGAGAACACTTAGAATTCATCCTATCTGACTGCCCAATACACAGATGGGGCAACCGAGGCCCAAGAGCAAATGGGACCTCCCCAAGGCATGGAAATTCACACCAAGGACTTCAGCCATTCTCTGGAAATAGAAAGTCGCTGAAGGTGCACGCCAGGCACATGGCAAGGCCAGATGTATGGTCCTGAGCAAGCTCAGCCTGGCAGTTGTGTATAGCTGGAAGGATTAGCCAGGCAGGTGGTAGGGACAGGTAGGCCCAGGAGGAGGCCAAGCAGAGGTGATGGTGCTGGATCTGTGGCACAGGGTTACAGGGGTGGGGATGAGGGCAGCCAGTGAAATGCCAGCACAGTGGGACACTAGATCAGCCCAGACGGTGGCGGCAGCAGGAGGGATTCAGTTAGGGGGAGGAAGGAGGAGGCAGGAGGCAAGGGCAAGACCATCTTGGCCTGCAGACAGCAGGAACTTCAACCACGCTTCCTGGCTGCTCAGCCCCACGGATGCGCCATGAGAGCTAATCAAAGAGCTTTTCACTTTCTCCCACAATCACAGACATGGATTGTGCATCCCTACGTTTTTCTTTCTAAATTGACTACTGGGAATTTGGCTAGTTTTTTGTTTCTGTTAGTATAATCTTCTCCTATGCAGCCTTGTATTTGCAAAGTGCCAAACCTTCTGGAGCCAGCTGCACCTGTGTTTGAATCCTGGCTCTCCCAACCATCAGCTGCATTTTCTAACCTTCCTGAGCCTCAGTTTCCTCATGAGGAAAATGAGGAACAAGACACCTCTTTGGTAGGGTCATTCCAGGTGATAAGAGATGATTTGTGGGAAACACCTGGCACAATGTCTGGAACATGAGTATTAGTTCTCTTGCCCCCTTTTATATACATAATGTGTTTTTTTTGACACCCCAACCCCTCAATTAGCCAGGAGATCAGTAATAAGGATGACAGTGGTGGGTAATGCATCCTAGACCTGGACTATGGTTTCTGCCATAATTTGCTTGGGGATTGTGGGCCCTAGAAGTTGCTTACGGGGGGAGCTGGGAAGTGGGGAGAGGAAGGGAAAGGTACATGGGGTGTGGGGATCAGGAAGGTGAAGGAACAGGCCCAGTTCAACAAGGAGGAAACGTGAGAGGCTGGAAGGCCCACCTACCTCTCCTCCCTTGGCTCCCATCCCCCAGACCTGCCCTGGCCACCTCCTGCTTCCTGCTCTGCACCTGATGGCTCCACAAGGCCCCTCTGGTGTCTGCCCGGCCCCCAGCTGGTGCTGCTCCTCCCTCCTGCAATCCGACCCTGGAGGGCCTATGTCTCCTTCACCCCTTCCACCCCTGCCAGCTGCTCTCTCTTTGTCCCCTATCCCAAGGTCCATACTCTCATCCACATGGGACACAACACACAGTGGTTTCTGGCCCATGGCTCCATCTCTGGCTGGTGTAAGGTGGCCCCTGACTCGGCTCCCCGCCAGTATGGGTCTCTCATCAGGCACAGTGGGAACAGCTGGGTTCCCTGGGCTTGCCTGTTCATGGGTCCTTCTCAGCTTTCCAGACTCCCTCATCTCAGTGCCCATTTTCCCTGCCTGGACAATCAGAATGAGAAACAAAAGCACTCACTCTTCTCGTGAAAGGAACCTGTGGTCCAGAAATGTCCCCAGGTATCAGCTCAGATCAACTGGGGGCTGCCTCCAGCACAGCCCCGCAGAACCTAAAGCTGTACGCAGGCTCTGCAGGAAGGAGGGCTGTGGTCAATCAGAAATGTCTCCCTGGCCTTAGCACCTGCGGCTCAGCAGCTAGGGCGCCAGCCACATACACCGGAGCTGGTGGGTTTGAACCCAGCCCGGGCCTGCCAAACAGCAATGACAACTACAACCAAAAAATAGCCGGGTGTTGTGGCGGGCACCTGTAGCCCCAGCTACTTGGGAGGCTGACGCAAGAGAATCGCTTAAGCCCAAGAGTTTGAGGTTGCGGTGAGCTGTGACGCCACAGCACTCTACCCTGGGCAACACAGTGAGACCCTGTCTCAAAAAAAAAAGAAAGAAAGAAATGTCTGCACTGTGTGGAGACAACCGATCAGCAATGCTTGCCATGAGTGTGGCTTTATGAATGCCAGGAATTGCCATTCATGATCTGGTCCTACTTTTTTCTTTTTGGTAGGGCACTGAAAATAATATTTTTATAGATAGGTAGGAAGGTATGTAGAGAAATCCATCATCAAGAATGGTATTTGCTGCCGGGCGCGGTGGCTCACATCTGTAATCCCAGCGCTTTGGGAGGCCGAAGCAGGTGGGTTGCTTGAGCTCACAAGTTCAAGACCAGCCTGAGCAAGAGCGAGACCCCCTCTCTAAAAAAATATCTGAGTGTTGTGGCAGGCGCCTGTAGTCTCAGCTATTCAGGAGGCTGAGGCACGTGCAGCACTTGAGCCCAAGAGTTTGAGGTTTCTAATGACACCACAGCACTCTACCAGGGTGACAAAGTGAAACTTTGTCTAAAAAAAAAAAAAAAAAAATAGTATTTTCTTAAGCAGAGACTTGTGAAATAAACCTTCCTCCTATTTGTCAAAAAGCTATTCCCTTTACCATCCTTTTCTTTTCTCTCAGGGAGGAAGTTTCCATTTAGTTCTGGTGTGTTTTCAACAGCTGCCCAATACTTGCTGATTTTCCCTTTTACTAAGAGACAACAAACTTCCAGCAGGCAATCAATTCCAACATTATTTTGTTACATTGTATTTGCTTTGTTACAGATACCTTTTAGGTACAGTGAAAATCTGTTTTTCCATTTACAGAAGCAATATAAAGATTTTTCTTTAAATAAATGTATGTATTTAAACAAAAAAGTGAACTGATTTAAAGAAAAATATTAAGAAAGAAATAAGAGGGCAGTGCCTGTGGCTCAGTGACTAGGGCATTGGCCCCATATACTGAGAGTGGCGGGTTCAAACCCAGCCCCAGCCAAACTGCAACAAAAAAAACAGACAGGCCTTGTGGCAGGTGCCTGTAGTCCCAGCTACTCAGGAGGCTGTGGCAAGAGAATCACCTGAGCCCAAGAACTGGAGGTTGCTGTGAGCTGTGATGCCACAGCACTCTCCCAGGGCAACATAGCGAGACAGTTACAAAAAAAAAAAAAAAGAAAGAAATAACAAAGATGGCACACGCAGATCATCAAGGTACAAATATATGTATGTATGTCATAAGTGACCAAGACTTGACAAATGTAACCCTCCCCCCCAAGAACTCTTCAAAGTGAAGCAGGCAAATGGTATTTTTTGGATGAAGACACTGAGGACTGAGGAGCACTATGGCCTGGAAGATACAGCATCAGATGGCAGAGGGTGAGGCTGCCAGGTAATGAAGCTCTTTCCACAGTAAGGACCCAAGATGCAGACAACCACAAACAAGGAGGGTTTGTTTGGGACATAAAGGGAACAGAAATCCTGACAAGTGGTCAGTAGCCCCTCAGCACAGGAGTTTTACTCTACTGGGAGCCCAGGCTCCCTTGTTCAGGAGGCTCAGCTCCCGCCTACCTTTTCCTTGTCTTCATGCACCTGTTTCTTGAGTTCAGCTGCCCAAGACTGAGAGGTGATCTGATTGGCTAGCCCAGGTCTGGCCTTACCAATTGGACAGAGCTTTGTGCCAAGCCACCTCATAGGATGCTGGTCAGCCTGTCGGTGGACTTGTGCTCAAGTGCCCAATAAGCTGTAAGCAGTACCTATAAGGCACTGAGCACCCCCAGGTCAGAGTTTGCTGGGGCAGGGTCCATGTCTTCCTGAGGCAGGAGGTTGGCACAGCTGTCACAGTGGCATCACAGTGTGATCAGTGCAGGGACAGAGGAAAGAGAAGTTGTGGGGGGGAGGTAGTGGGAGCATGAGAAGGAAAGAACCAGCTGTGTGAGAGAGGAGAACTACAAGGTAAGGAGATGAGCCTGTTGCAGAACCAGGCATGCAGCAGCTCTGTCTCTCCATGAAGGCAGCCCAGGGCAGCAAGCCCAGGAAATGTGGTGCCAGAGAGTTCATTAATTCATCCAAGGAATACTATACGGTGCTGCCCAGTGGAACTGCCCTCCTGGAGGCCACTGTGCCAGCCCCTGGGCTGCAGAGGAGACCCTTCTGTGGAGGATGCAGCGGGAGGGGCCCAAGCATGGGTTCCCCTTGGCAGCATCAGAACCCGCCACTGGGAGGGGCTGCTGCCTGGGCTGCTCGGACTCCAGCGTTTGCTTTTCAGCAACTTCCTTTATGAGTCTGTGAGGCCACTGTGGAAAAGCTCCAGCAGGTGTCCACTTGATGGGAGATTTATGTCCATACTTGAGTCACAACCTTAAGGATGCAGCAGACAAGCATTCTGAGGTCCTAGAGATCCCAGGGGACACGTGACAGGGCCTTTCTCTCCAGCCACCCTGGGGCCCTGGGAGTTCCTCCTTCTAGTACTGACACCAGAAGTTTGGGCAGCGCTCCCCTCCAAGGGAAGCAGAACTGGCACCTGAGGATAAAGGAAGCTGATCACCTAGATAAGGGACAGGGCACACGAGGCCTAGGGAACAGCACAAGCAAAAGTGTGGGAGCACGAGGGAGCTCCAGGTGGCTCAGGTGGACTGTTGTGAGGGTTCCAGAAAGGTATGTCCCAGCCTGCTGCCATGATGCTGGAGAGGCAAGTACCAAACCAAGAAGTGACGCTGAGGGTGGTGGGGAGCCATGACAGGGCTCTGAACAGGGGAGAGCAGGCCATGTTTGTGTTGTGGAAAGCGTACTCTGGCTGCCCTGTGCAGCGTGGGGGGATAGGGTGAGGCTGGAGCAGGGAACCCAGGGAAGAGATCAAGGCAAAGACCCCTGGGGAGCCACAAGGGCCCAGGTCTGCACATCAACACGGGGCTGGCGGATCAAGGCCCCAAAGACAAAGTACAGGGGACTTGGAGATTAAAGGGGGAATTGGGGTGTCAACTTCATCGCAACCCCCACCCCACAATTCCTGGCTTGGGCAGCAGGACCAGAGAGCAGCAGTTGTTTGGAAGTAGATAGGCCAAGTGTGCAGGGCTGGAGGGCCATCTGGGTGGAGATGTCCAGGAGGGAGCTGGACACCAAGTTCCCTCAGCAATGGACAAGTCTTGAGAACAGAGACCTCAATTGGGCCCCCTTCAGGCCTGGGGTAGCAGCAGGCAGTTTCCTGCCTCCCACCCTTGGCCATCTGTCTACACCAAGTGAGCGGGGTCCTGATCCTGGAGTTCTTGGAGGGACAGGTAAGCATCAGTGATGGGGCTCAGGGAAGAGATAAGGGCCCTGCCCTGGCCTTCCCCAGGAGGGCTGGCCCAGGGGAAACTTGCCCCCTCTCCAGGGCCAGGAGCAAGGACCTCCTCCCCAGCCTCTCCCAGCGCCAGCTCCGGAGAGGATTGGAAATCCACCAGGTCAGGAGCTCTTGGGGTAGGAAGCCTCGGGGGCTGAAGATCCCAGTGTCCAGGGGCTCCCGCCTGCAGGGAGGGGGGCGGCCTCTCTTCATTAGCCCCACTGCCCCCGAGGGCAGTATTTGGGGGTCTGGGACCACTGAGGAGACTGGGGGAGAAGAGCAGCAGGTCCTCCCCAGGAGGGAAGGTACAGTAGGCATCACCATCCCCTGACCAAGGATGCAGGGGCGGGAGGGGAGGCCCTGTGGGCACCCCAGGCCCAGCGTCCTCGGGTTCCTCCTCTGTGCAAGGATCATAAGTAAAGTACACCTGGCAGGCCTCGATCTCCAAGGCATCCGGGAGGTGGAAGAAGAAGTAGCCCTGGTTGGTGAAGCAGCTGGTGAGCGAGTGGCCACTGGTGGAGGGTGAGGGCGAGGCCATCTTCTCCTGCTGCAGCAGCAGCAGCTGGGCAGCCTTGGTGTCCCTCTCCAGCACTTCCAGTGGGGAGATCTCAGGCGCTGGGCCGCCAGGGCTGAAGGAGGATGAGGGGAAGGGTGACGAGAGCCACTTCTGCAGGGATAAAGGCCAGGGGTTAGAGGGGATCCCCTTCATATTCAACAAAATTTCTAACTCCTCTTCCTCCTCCAGCAATTAGCCCAGAGCTTCCCCCTCCAGGAAGCCCTCCCTGACTGTACCCTCCACGCACCTGTTGCCAGCTCAGAGAACATGGCCAGGAATGGTCTAAGAGTGACTGTGTGAGTCTGTGGCCCCTCAGCATGAGGACCAGGCCTGCTGGCTCTCTGATCAGGGCCCAGTAAGTGTATTTCAGAAAAATTGGTGGACCGGCAGAGAAACACCCTGGTTCCCTGTCCAGGGTGAGTTCCTGGGTCTAAGCCGCTGTCTCACACACACATGCACACACAGCTCCCTGAAATCTGCCTCCCCATCCCAAAGTAGGAGTCATGATACAAAAGAATGGGCCAAGAAAGAGACAGAAAGGGCACACGGATGATGGCAGAAGGACTGCTAGCCAGCTAGGGAGAGAGGGGAAGCATGGTTGCAATACTGGAGCAGGGGGCAGAGGGCACCACCTGATGGCAGGCAGAGCATGCAGAAAGAATAGGGAGAGGCCAGGTCTGTGGCCAGCGCTGGTGCCCAGGGGCTCACTGGACTCCCTCAGGGCTGCATGTGGTCAGCCACTTCCTGGGCTTGAGCTTCTGCCCACAGGGCCTGGACTGGGGCCCAGGAGAAACTGGGGCCCATTCACCACACTCTCACACTAGCACGCACACACTTGCGTCCCTTGGTCAGGGTGGCAGGCTCTATGGCCTTGGAACTGGGGTCCCAGGTGCAAGAAGATGGCCCTCTCTAGGCCAGCTTCAAGCCCCAGACACATGGAGCCTCCCAGGGCTTCCCTGGGACACCCTCCTCACACCAGGCTTGGGGCAAGCATCTAGACCCAGGATGACCTCTTAGAGAGATGGAATGGCTTCTGGCTCTGCAGAAAGGACCCCATCCCCACCTCAAATTGGACTAGGCCCATAGAAGACATCTGATGATGTACCTGGTCCAGCTTCCAACTAGTTCCAGTGACAGAATCCCTTCTGCCAGGTTTCCAGCACATGGTCAGCCAAGGCTTGCTTGGATACCATTATTGATGGGGACCTCACTGCCTTCATCGCTAATAGAAGGATTTTAAGTATATACCTCCCCCCATATCAAGAGTACTACCAGGAAGAGATCCTTAGTCTTAGGAATTTTCCAAAGAATTCTTGAAGGGGCCACTGATTAGTCCCGTTGGGGAATTGCAAAGTTGGCACCTGATGCCTCTGTCCTGGCATGGCCTTCCAGCCCCTCTGCTCCTGACATCCCTCTGCTCTCTCTCAATCTTAGGAGCCTAGAGTGGGGTCAGGGTGGTAGAAGCAGCCCCCCACTGCCCTGCCCTTCCCTCTTAATGCTTCCTGCCTGGAGCAGGTGTGGGCTGGGGGAGGGGAGACAGTAACTCAAAGTGGAGCTTGGAGTGTTACTACTCCAGGCGCCTGCACCTTTCAAATGAATCAGTGTTGCGTGACTTGAAGTGGCTAGAGAACTTGTTAGTATCTGTGCCCTGGAATTTTGGGCAGAGGTTAGGGAAGCACTGACCCTCCAGAACCCGTCTGCACAGGCAGCCCTGCTGGGTCAGCAGACTGGTGCGTGGTTCCAGCAAGGGTCCCTTGAGCTCTTAGTATGTGCCAGGCAAAGCTCCCAGGGAAACACAGGTAATAGCAGTTTTCCTCCCCATTTATAGATGAGGCAACTGAGGCACAGAGAGTTCTATAACCCCTGAAGTCAGAGAGCCAGAAAATAGTGGAACTGGGATTAGCTGCCAGGCAGTCTGGTTCAGGTAGAAGCTTCCAGAGCTGGGGAAAGGGCCCAGGCCATCCACGAAGCTGCTTCAGCGTTTTGTCTCCTCTCACAAAGTGCAAAACTGCCTACTCACACACCACCTCCCACTCCAGTCCCACTGCTGCCACTGCTGTCCTCCAGCCCTCGCCTCCTACCTGGAAATCTCCTCCATGCTCTGAGCTCAGCTGGGAAAAGAACTCCGAGGGGTCTGGGATGTGACACTTCAGAAACTTCTTCAGCCTGAACAAGGGAGAGGAGAGAAGGAGGAGGATGAGAACAGGACGGGCCACAGGACCCTGCTGTCATCCCCACAGCTCTGAGGGCAGGGCATCGAGCCATGGCACATTTCACACGTTTACGCAGCCAATATTGGTCGAGTGCCACTACGGGAGGGTGCTGTGCTGGGCACTGGACGCAAGAATGGCCAATAGAGAAGGTCCTTGCTCTCAAGGAGTTGACATTCTGCTGGGAAGACAGACAGAAAGCCAGGGTGCCGCATTATCACTCATTCTGCTGAGACAGAGAGCAGAGGGCTGCATAAGACCAGGAGGTGGGGATCAGTGTGTGAAGCAGCGTACAGGGGGACCACACAGCTAGAGCAGCCAGGGATGGCTGGAGCAGCGTGAAGCAGGAGGTGGGAAGTAGCAGAAAGACCTAGTTATAACAGCCGTGGATGGTGGTTTAGGTTGTGCACTGCTCAAGGTCATTTGGCTTTCTGGGGTACAGATGGTGAGTGCCATGTTGGGTGCCCAGGAGCTATATGCATCTGCCTAAAGACAGGGATACCATTTTCTGATTTGTTCCAAATAATGAGTATATTATTGGGTATATTTCAGGTGCAGGGGGCAGCCTCTGAAGAGCGTTAAACAGGGGAGTGACAGGGAGCGAGGATGACAGTGTTGCAGGTGACAGAATCTCTCTCCCTGTCTGGGAACAGGAGCATTCAGACAGGCTCCCTTGAAGGCCTGCATGGCGCTGGGGGACGCTGTGAGTGGATAGAGAAATGCCTGTCTTCTTGGAAGAAAAGGGGAAAACAGGGCTCTGAGTATTGCTCACAACCCCACACCAGGACCGGGGCAGAAGAGTTGCACTCCTGGCCCAGCCTCACTAGTATTGGCTAGTCCTTGCTCTCAAGGAGTTGACCTTGGACAGGTCAGCCGACTCCTCTGGCCCATCGCCCATCCTGGCACCAGTTAAAGGGAATGGCAGCCCCTGACTCACTGCCTTCCCAGTGCTGTGGAGTCAAGGGAGATGATACAAGTGGGCCCACTTTCCAAACTGTAAAGGGCTGTCTCCCCTCCTGAGAGAACCAGTGTCCCCTGGGTACAGGCGTTACTTCCTCACCCACTCTCCACAGGACAGCTCGAGCTACAGCCAACAAAGCCGACCACATCCCACTCCTGTGGAAAGCCCCCCATGGCTGCCTCGCACACAGCTCCAAGTCTCACCACGGCCTTGAGGCCCCGGAAAGCCTGACTGCTGCCCACATGTCTATCCCACAACGCCTTCTGGTCTCTGGCCACACCAGCCTCCGGCATTCTGCTCCTGGAATGTTCCTCCCTCCTTTATGCCCAGGCCCTTTGCGCATTCTGTTCCCCTGCCTGGGGTGTCCACACTGTCCCCTCCACCCCACCTGGTGAGCTCTTCCTTCATATTTCAAGAAAATCATCACTTCCTCAGGAAAAGTACCCTTGGGCACCCCCAATCTAAGGCTCCTCTCCCTGTTGTCTGCTTCTAATCCAGTCAGTTCTCCATATCTGTGAGTATGCATCCATGGATTCAACCCACCTTAGATGGAAAATACAGGAGAACCTCTGTAAGTTGACCACCCAAGGGACTGTAACAAATGGGTCAACACACAGAGGTGGTCACTAGGCCCGCTGTACTGATGTGTACATGTGGTGCATGTCCATTCTACGAAAATTAGGTCAACTTAAGGAGGTGGTCAATGTAGGGAGGTGGTCAGAGGTTCCACTGAACTCAGAAAATAAAAAAACCAAAATAGCAATACAACAATAAAATATTTTTACAAATTTGAAAACTACAGTATAACAACTATTTATATAGCATTTACATTGGATTAGGTGTTATAAACAAACTAGAGATGATTTGAAGTGTATGGAAGGATGTGCATTGGGTATGTGCAAATACTACACCATTTTGTGTCAGGGACTCACTGGCTTTTGGTATCCTCAGGCGGTCCTGGAACCCACCCAGGCCCTGTGGATACTGAGGGACAACAGGACACTGGTGCTGTCCTTCACAGCCTAATCACAGCCTTGCCTCTACAGACAAGTGTGCTTAATAAATAAGTATCTGCCCTTCCCCACTGGGCTGTGCCCTCCACATGCCTATGGCTTGCCTCTGTGTTCCCAGCACTGTATGCTATGCCTGGCACGGGGCTGGCACTCAGAAAATAAAGGAATGAATGAATGAATGTCCAGACCTAGATGGACCCATGAGGAACCATAGACAAAGACAGCTGATGTGTACATGGGCACACCCCTGAGTTCTGAGGGTAGTGCTCAACCCAGGGCCCTGGGGGCTCCCCCACCCACTCCCCTATGGCTGGTTCCATGGCAGAGGACAGGTGCTGGGTAGAGACGCAAGCTGGGAAGGAGGAAAGAACTCTCTTACCAGGGCCCGATGGCCTTGCAGTTGACCAGCAAGCAGACTAAGACGATGAAGCACATGGTACTGATGAGGCTCCCAATGATGTGGCGGATCCAAGGGAAGGGCGGGGTCTCCTTCCCGGGGGCTGCCCAGGGGTGGGAGGAGGAGCAAGGAGAGAGTTAGAGAAGTGTCCCCCCTCATCCCGGGTCACTCAGCACCCTGTGCCCCAGCCTGGAGCCATGCCCTGCCCGTTATCAGAGCCCTGCCAGACAGGTGTGTGCCTGGGTTCTGCTTAGGTTCTGCCTGGGTTCTCTGGGAAGCCAGATTTGATGCTAAAATGACATGAACAGTGGCATTCTAATAGCTCTTCAGGCTGCAGACAATTCCAGTGGCCCACCTGGCAGCCTGGGCTTCACCCAGCCATGCCTCTTCCTCTGTGCACCACATAGAGAACCCCAGGGCTCGCTTGAGCTGGGACTCAAACTGCAGTGTGACGAGGGACAGGCCACCCAGCACATCTGCTGCATCATGTCTTCATCACAGCAGCCCTGCCCTGGTGTCACGGTACCCATTTCACAGATGAGGCTGAGAGGCGAAAGCAGCCACCCCCAGCCCTGGCAGAAACCAGGAGTTTGAGGTTTCAGGGTGGAAAAAAGTGAAAAGAGCCTTTCTGCCCAACTCCCGTAACTCACGAGGCCATGGGCAAGTCCTATCCCCTCACTGAGCCCCTGTTCCCATCTGTAAAGGGGGCCTCTGCAAGGTCCCAGGAACTAAAGAGAGAGGATGGAGGTGCACTCTCCAGAAGGGAGGGACAGGGTAACGCTTCCCCCACCCCAGTGGCTCCCGAGTCACAGAGTCACACCCAGGGCACCCACTCCTGCACAAGCCCCTCCCCACCCATGCTGCTCACTAGTACCTGCAGGCTTTGTCCTAAAATCCACAGGCTGGCTCCAGGGGCTCCACAGCTCCACCTGGTGCTGGTCATCTGGCTGGCGCCTGACCCGCACCTGAAGCTCATAGTGGGTGTCTGGGGTGAGTGTCTCGAGGCAGATCCACTGCTGCTTCTGCTTAAGGGCCAGCAGGGGGGCCTCCTGGGGTAGAGACAGGGCTGTCAGGGCAGGTAGGTCCCCACTGCCCTCCTCACCTCCAATGGCCAGTCTGGGTGGCTAAGCAAAGCAGCACCCCCATTGATCTACACTCTGCACTGGCCACACCCCCTCCTTCCTTCCTACCCAATTCTCCCTGACCCCTGGGGTTGTCCTGAACCCTTCCCCCCTCACTCATTCCCCACATCCCAAGCTGTCTGCCGATCAGCTGGTTCCAGCTCTGGAACTATTCTGGACCCCTCGCCTTCTGTCCTCCCCTCCTGACCCCAGGTCTGAGCTGGTGCCACCTCGCAAGCCTGCAGCCTTTGCAGTGCCTGGGCTCTCTGTTTGGAAAGCCCTCCCTAGATCTTTGCAGAGTCAGCTCCTTCTTGATGCCCTGATTTCAGAGAAGCCTCCCCTGGCTCGCCTGCCCCCGAGTCTGAAGTAGCCTGGCCTGGTCACTCTCGAATACCTTATCCCATCTCATACTCTTGATGGAACTTATCAGCATCCCACAGTCTCCTGTGGATGTGTCTGCTGCTGCGTGACCCCAAGTGTGAGTTTCCCAAGAGTAGGATGCTTGTCAGTCTCACCCTCCACTCCCTCCCTATCATGTAGCACATAGTAGGTGCTCAGCAAGTCCCTCTTGCATGAACCATGGAGCGAATAAAGGAATGAGTAAGTGAATGAATTAGCAATGGACGCCCATGAACGTGGAGCACACTGGATGGGAAGTGGGGAGGGGTAGCTTCCCAGAAAGGAAGTTGCCCCCGGTGTCAGCCTGGAATCTGCCACCAGCTGGATCCCCAGGGTTAGCAGGGGGCATGTGGAGAGCAGTACAGAAAGAGCAGGGCAGACTCAGCACCCACTGTCCACCTGGGGCTGACGTGCCTCTCTGAGATGAGGATGGACAAGACAGGACAGGACCCAGGCCAGCACAAGAAGGAAGAATCAGGGCAGGTGAGGACTGTGCCACATACTCACCTCCCAGCTGGCGTCTGGAGACCGTGTCCGGACCTCAAATTCCAACTTGCTTTCAATGTAGTGGGAGATCTGGGAGATGGCCCAGGTTATGTTGCAACTGTGGGTCCCCACACGGACGACTTTGAGAGACGCTGGAGCCATCAGGCGAACTGGGACAGAAGAAGGGAGAGGTGACCGGTTCACAATGATCCACCTCCACGTTGGCACCTGCCCTTCCTTCTCCCGTGTGCTCTACCCACGTACCCCCCGCCTCAGGGCCCACTCCCCCTTTTCATCCAGGGCTCTGCTCAAACCTCATCTGTTCAGAAGAGACCTCCCTGCCCACTCAACACTCTCTAAACCCCTCGCCTGTTTTATTTTTCTTCTCAGCACTTTTCACCACCTGACATATTAAAACACATGGTTTGGATTTATTTTTTTGTCTCCCCCACCAGACTGTGAGCTCAATGAGGACAGAGACGTTGCCGTCTGCCCTGTGTTGGTGCCTGGAACATTACCTGGTACTTGATCTAGTATCTGCTGAATGAATGAATTAGAGCAGCCTTCCTCTGAACTTAGAATTGACCTAAGAGTTTTATATGGATTGTGACTTTTCTTTTATTTATTTTTATTTTTTTATTTTTGTAGAGACAGAGTCTCACTTTATTGCCCTCAGTAGAGAGGCGTCATACAGTTCATGCAACCTCCAACTCCTGGGCTCAGGTGATTCTCTTGCCTCAGCCTCCTGAGTAGCTAGGACTACAGGCACCCACCACAATGCTCGGCTATTTTTTTGTTGCAATTTGGCCGGGGCTGGGTTTGAACGCGCCACCCTCAGTATATGGGGCCAGCACCCTACCCACTGAGCCACAGGTGCTGCCCATGACTTTTATTTTAAATGTGATGATTATAACACTTTATGATTCTGAAGGTAAATTGATCCAAGTCTCTCTAATTCTGAGGCTCTGTAAAGCCACACAAATAGTAAGTGAATGTGTATGAGTACTGACTACACACTAAGCAGTTTCTGAGCCTGGGCTCAGAGATGCCTTACAACAAGCCTGTGCAGTAGGTGACTCCAATTATCCCTATTCAGCAAATGAGGAAACTGAGGCTCAGATATGTTAAATGGCCTAGCAGTCAGATCACGTCCAGTTGAGGCAGGCTACATTTAGAACCCTGCCTGGATCTCACTTTCTCTCCTGCCTCTTCCCTAGCCTAGAGATGTCCCCTAAGATCCAAAGGTGGGGGGAGGCACTCAGTCATTCAACAAACCTTCCTAGAGCATTTTCCTGATCAGATCTAGTGTTGTTTGCTCAGAAAGGAAACCCATGGATGGCAGACACTCTGCCTTCAAGAGCTCACAACCCAGTGAAGGAGATAGACCTACAATCAGAAAGTGACAACCTAGGACTTGAATTCCCTGAAAGAAGAGGTACAAAGATCTGGGGTGGTCTAGGAAGGTCTCCTAGAAGAGATGACTCTTCACTGAGCCTTGAAGGGTGAGAACTTTCCAGGTGAAAAGAACCTTTCAGGCAGTGGGACCAGTATGTGAAAGGGCTCCAAGGCATGGATAGGCAAGGTGAATGTGGGGAGCTGGATGGGAAGAAGAGGAGTGCCAGGTACGGGGGCCAGGGCTGGAGTCTAAGTGGCCTTGAATTCCAGGGTAAGAAGCCAAGACTTCATCCCCAGGGAAGCGGGCAGTGAGCTGATCAGATGTGAGTATGGAAGTTGGTAGAGAGAGAGACCAGAGCACAGAGGATCCCAGAGGCAAAGGCAGCCCTGCCCCAGCCCACCCTGACTTCCTCACTCACGGTTATCAAAGGGCTTGAAGTCCTTGCTCATCACCATCCTTTCATGGCATATCACCTTCAGGTTAACGATGTCAGATGAGGTCAGCTTCTGAGACTGCAGGGACAGGAGGGCAAGGATGAAGCTGCCAGCAGCTGGGGGCAGCCACTGGTGAGGACAGGGAAGGACAAGAGCCCCTACATGCCACCACCATACAATGCAAGGACAGCAAATGTTCTCTGTAAATAGTGACTATTTGCAGGCCATGTGTCCTCTGTCACAGCCACTCAATCCCATCATTGTAGTATGAAGCAGCCACAGACAACATGTAAATGAATAGTGTGGCTGTGTTGCAATAAAACTTTATTTATAAACACAGACAGTGGGCAGGATTTGGCCCATGAGCCATACTATTTCACCAATCCTGATCTAAAGTGAAGGGAGGCTTGGCGCCTGTAGCTCAGCGGCTAGGGTGCCATCCACATACACTGGAGCTGGCAGGTTCAAATCCAGCCTGGGCCTGCCAAACAACAATGACAACTGCAGCAAAACAGTACCCAGGCATTGAGGTGGGCACCTGTAGTCTCAGCTACTTGGAAGGCTGAGGCAAAAGAATTGCTTAAGCCCAAGAGCTGGAGATTGCTATGAGCTGTGATGCCACAGCACTCTACCAAGGGTGACAAAGTGTGACTCTGTCATAAATAAATAAATAAATAAATAAAGTGAAGGGAGCTGCCTTGGGAGGAAGGAAGTTCCCATCCCTAGAGGGATGTAAGCAGGTGAGCCCCCCAAAGGTGCAGGTCTGGAACTGTACTCTTTAATATCCTCAAGTGTGAAAGGCTCTTCTCCTCAGCTCTCCCCACCCTCACACCTGATTTTCTGGAAGGAAATGCCCAGGTATTGGGTGTGTCCTGGGGCCAGTCCTCGCTCAGGTACCACTAATTTCGCTGATGAACACAGCAGTCCATCCCACAGTGGGGTGAGAAGCCCAGGGCTCAGGCTGGTCAAGGGATTGCCCAATGTCACTCACTGGTCAGCAGGACCAGTTTGAACCTGGGCCATTCACGTCTACAGCCCCACAGAGCAACAGGCCTGTCATTCCTGACCAAGGGCTGCAGAGTGAGCAGCTCGGGGCAGCCTCCCACTGTGCCGGTGGCGACCCTGTTTTCAGGGGGCAGCTCTAGAGCAGGCCCTGGATAGGATCTGGGCTCCAAGTGGTGGTTTCAGGTCCAGCACCCTGGGTACCATCTCTCTGACCTACATAAGACCTACTATGAGTACACCTTGAACTTGATCATCAGAGTTTCTTGAACTGCTCAGCCAGGAAATAGTCCTCCCTCTCCACCCAAAGGACCCTGCCCCAACCTTCTCACAGCTGCCACTCTGACCAGGCTTCCCCAGAGAACAATAGTATTATCATTATTATTACTATTGTTGTAAAGCTGTTGCCAATAATGCCTTGACATTGTCTCATTTAACCCTCTCAACCCCAACAGGCATGGGCCCCATTACTACTCTCAGCCTCTATCCGAGGAAACTGAAGCACAGAGAGGCCTAGGGACTTGCCTGAGGTCACACAGCCAGAAGATAGTAGAGCCAGGATGGGAAGCTAGGCCACCCGCAAAGCTTCCTGGATGGCACAGCCTGCTTCTAGTGGCCTTGCTTCCATCAGCTACGCTGTGTGTCCCCATCTTCCCATTCTCCTACCCTTTGAGAATACACATAACTTGATGATGGTTGGAAAAGGTCTGAGCATCCCTGCTGCTGCCCAGGAGGGTTTGATGACAGTAATTTGATGCACATCCATGTAGACATGACCATGTACCCTGCAAGAGGCAGCCTAGTGCACTGGTGAAAAACTGAGGCTGGGCCACAGGCCTGGGTTCAGTCCCAGCTCTGCTACTCCCTGGCTGTGTAAACTTGACCAAGGGTCACACCTCTCTGGGCCTCAGTTTCTTCACAGGTAAGAAGGAGGCAGTTCTGTGCCCACCTGCAGGGTTGTGGGGACCCAGTGACAACAGCGCCAATGGCAGGCTCTGTTCTAGATGGCATTTTAAGTCCTTTAGCCCTCAGAATGACCCAGGAAAGTAGGCACTATTATTTTTCCCACTTTGCAGAAGGAGAAACCGGCAGGGTTTGCCCAGCATCACAGGCATAAAGCGGAACCAGGGCTGGAATGTCCATGATCTCCACTCTTAACCCCACACTGCCCTGCCCTCCAAGACCTCGGGAAGAGTCAGGTGTGGGGGCTGTCATTGTTCCCGGGTGTTCCCCCTACCTGACAAGGCATATATGGTGTCTCAGGACCCACAAAGCATGGGGGTGACATTGGAGGCAGAGGCAGAATGGCGAGTGCCTCACAACAGGATCCCTTGCCCAGAGGTCAGGCCCAAACTGGCACCCACAGGCACTGCCTCAGCCTCTCTCCACCTCTTAACCCCAGGCAGCTGCTATAGGAAGGACTTCAGGGCCCTAGCTTTTCCCCTGGCATCCAGCCCACCCAGAGATGCAGCCTGGTGCTGGTAGGACGCCGCTGTTCCTCCCTCCCTGAAGGGCTACTTACTTCTGGTTCTCCAAAGATCAAGTTACAGGCCCAGGATGTCTGTGTCTCTTGGAGCAGATTACAGGATGATGTTCTCTCCGACCTTTCAAGGCAAAAAAAAAAAAAAACTCTTGAGAAGAAAAGGAGGGACCCATAGAGCTGGTCCTAAGGGACCAGTCCTCAGGGGCCCTTTCTGCTTTAAGGTGGCCCAGGCAGCAAGGCTGGGCTGGGGTGGGGGTGTCTCTATGGCAAGCCTCCACCTGCTCTGCAGTACGCCCTCCGTCATCCCAGCCTGGCCTTGGGGCAGCCAGAATGATCTAGAAACACAACCCAGTTCAAGGCCTGTGATGCTCCCTGCCCTAAAGTCTTCCACACTTGCCCTAAAGCTCCACGGCTTCAAGTGAAGACAAGCCCTTAATTTGGCCTTGGGAGCCCATGCAGTTAGCACCCAGCCAAGGGCCCAGACCCACCTCTGCCCTTTCCCTCCATCCCTGCTCCCCCCATACCCCAGAGAGCCTGCCTGGTGGAGGGGCCCTTCTCCTTTCCTCCCACCAACCTGCTTGGGTACAGATCCTCCCCAGAGCCACACCAGTTCCTTGCAACACCCAGTGCCCCAAACACCACCCAGACCCCTATCCCCACAGTTGCCTGTGGGTCTCTCAAACTCTCAGCTCACTCAAAAAGCCAAGGAGCCCTTTTCTTCCCTGTCTCTACAGAGTGGAGTCCAGCCTTGGTGTACCAGGCTTACAGCCCAGTGTCCCCAAACCACCTTGTCCAGCTCATCCCCACTGCAGTCTGGGCCCCACCCAGGTCCAAGAGTCTAAATATCTGACTCCCATATTCCTTAAAACAATGGCTCAGTTCTAGATGTGGTCTCCAACTCCTGTGATTCTACAAGTCGGTGGGTCCCCTTAGTTCAAGGTTCCATACGTCAGATCCTTGGGGTCTAGTATTTAGGATTGCTTGGGTCTAAGAGTCAGTGACGGCGAGATCCTACTGTCCTAAGATTCTGCAGTGTGGCCGCGGACCACACTCACCGTTGGATGGACTTGGCTTGGATTTCACAGGATGTGCCCTGCAGACCCCCATCTGGGCTCCAGGTGCAGGAGATGTTGGCTCTCGAGTTGTAGAAGCACGTGAGCTGGGAAGTGTCTGCAGGCAAAGTGAGGTGTTAGTGGCTGGCTGCGGGGTGCCCCCCGGCCCTCCATAACATGCCCATTACCCCTGCTCCTGGCATCCCTTATCTGCAAGAGGACGAGGCAGGAGGTGGATGCCTGAGTTCTGGCCCCGTTGCCCTCCCCTCCTCTCCTGCCTCTTGCCCTGCTCAGGGACCTGCCAAGCAGGGCCTTTGAAGGGATTGTACAAAGCTTGGCCTCTTCTGCCAAGGGAAAGCACAGCTGTCCAGATGCCAGGGTCCTCACCTTTCACTGCTGCAGACGTCCAACAGATAGCCAGGGACAGGAGGAGGAGGGACAGATACCTGGACAGGGCAGGGTCCGCCATCACAGCCACAGGGTGGAGCTGGGGAAGGGAGCCCTGGGGAAGGAGGCATGGAGAGCGCACAGGTGAGTACACACTCCACTGCCCCACTGCCCTACACTCCCTTCCTTCAAGTTTCTACTCAAATGTCACCTCTCTATGGAGGTCTTCCTGAATGAGACTATTAAAGAGGCACCCTTTGGTGGGGCGCAGTGGCTCACACCTGGAATCCTTGCACTCTGGGAGGCTGAGGCAGGTGGATTGCCTGCGCTCAGGAGTTCTAGACCAGCCTGAGCAAGAGTGAGACCCCATCTCCACTAAAAATAGAAAAATCAGCAGGCTGTCATGGTGGGTGCCTGTAGTCCCAGCTACTCAGAAAGCTGAGGCAGGAGGATCACTTGGCCCCAGGAATTTGAGTTTGCAGTGAACTAAGCTGATACCACAGCACTCTAGCCTGAGTGACAGAGTGGGACTCTGTCTCAAAAGAAAGAAAGAAAAGAAAAGCTACCCTTTGTTACCACTTCTAAACAATACTTTTATTTTTTCATCACAGCGCTATTTGTTTATTTATCCGTCTGTTCTCTCTCGTCACACACATTCCTAGAACGGTGTCTGGCACATGGGAAGCATGCAACAACAACAAAATACTGAATGAACAGATGACCGAATAAATACGGACAGAGCTGAAGGCAGCCGGCCGGAGGGCCTTCCAGACAGCTCCTCCTAGGCTGCCCTCTCTCTCTGCTCATCACACTCTCTTGAAAAAGTGGAAGGAATTATTTGAAGGTAACAAGATGTGAACTTGGAAAGCTGTGCTGCAAAGCAGTTGGGAGCTCTGGCTTCAACACTGAAGTACTTTGGGTGGCTCTGGAAGCTTACTGCCTAGAAGGAAGGGGACCCCGGTGCCTCTGGAGGTCAGAGGGCGCCCATGTTCAAGATGGAGTGTTTGTAATGTGGGCCTATGAAATTCCTAACCCAGCCCTCACAGAATGAGGCTGAGAAGGATTCCCTGGGTCTATTAAACACAGGCCCTGGAGGGTGTTTTTATAACCCTCAGCCCAGTTATTATCCTGTCCCTATTTTCCAAGATCTGCTATAGTCAAGAATGTCTGCCACCAACGCCCCTGGTGGCAGGGTCCACCACCTCCCCACTTCAGTGAAGGCACTATTCTCCCGCCAAGTGGGCTTCAGGGAGGCCAAGTGACTAGTGATGTCTCCGCCAGAGACTATTCTCAGTGGTCTTCTAGCCACGCCATGGAAACACCTGCTCAGCCACTGACCTGTCTGCTGGAAACCGAGCAGTCAAGTGCAACTGCCTCCCCTCTGCAGGGGAAGGGGATAGGGAAAGTGAACAATTGGTCACTGGGGAAGATAATGGGACCTGGGACCTCTGTCAGGAGAATGGGCTGGGGAGGCTGGGAGATGAGAAGAGACTTCCAGAAAGCAGCGATGGTGGCCCTAGCTGGGGGGGCAGAGGGAGGAGCAGGTGAGTCTAGAGGTGCTGAGGAGGCAGAGTGTCCTTCCCATCCCCTGCGCTTTGATTCCAAATGTGGCCAAGCCCCCTGAGCCTTGTCCCCCTCTTCTCCCCCTACCCACGGCTCCCCTACCAGGGCTCTCTCTCCCCTTCCTGTCTCCCTCTGAGTCTCTTACTAGCTCCAGCCCTCAGCTCCCAAAGGCCTTTCTCCAGCTCAGTGCCTCCCTGAGCCTCCACCTCCCCCGATGGCCTGTGGTAGTGAAAGCCCAGCTCTCCTCTCACGAGACTCTTGGGTCTGGGACAATTTCACTCTCATCATCCCAGTGTCTTTGCTCTATTCCCTTTGCCCCCACACCCAGGCAGCCAGGATGCCCTAAAGACAGGACACCAGATGACAACTTGCTGTCTCTTCCTCTCCACCCTCCCAGGCCAGCCCAGTGCCATCCCTCCTGGGCGATGGCATGGCCTTCTCTGCAGACACTTGGCTGCATTTCCCAAAGCTCCCTGCCCTTGCCAAGAAACCTACAGCAGCCCGTCTATAACCAAAGCCTAAATCCCTGCTTTCAAGACTTCTCTGGGACCAGGCTGGATGGGCCAGTCCTCCCAGGCTTTGTTCTCACAGCGTAGGTGCATGGCCCAAGTGAACACACCCACAACACGTCCATCTGCCCATATAAGCCAGTGGCCTCCCAAGTCCATCTCCCTTCTTATCCCCTACCTGTTCCTGCCATCTTTCAAGGCCCATTTGAAACTCCCCCTCTTTTCTTTCTCTATGAAACTCTCCCTGGGTTCCCCAGTGGAGGGTGAGAGTCTCCTCCTCTGAGCCCCTGTTCCTTCCTATGGACAGCAGCAGCAGGCTGGCCTTGGCTGGGCAACGTGCTTGCTCCACAGATGACTGAGTATAGGGCCCAGCATACAGTGGGTGCTCAATCAATGCCATTGAATGAATAAATGTAGTCAGAGGCCTCCAGTACTGCAAACAAAGCAGGGCTGTTTGGCGGCTCTGGGCCTTCTCATGGCTGACATCAGAGCCAGCCCCCTGGCCTGAGAGCCTTGCAGCCATCTCTCAAGACAGGTGTCACAAGAATGAGAGTTAAGGACCCTTGCATTGTCAGAGCTGGAAGGGCTCTCTGAGCAAGCCAACCCCCTGTTCTACAGTTGCCAAAACCAGAAAGAGGGAACCCGGCACAGAGCTGGAATTAGAGCCCACCTCCACTTTACCCTGCTGTCCCCTTCGTCATCCACTAACAGGTCACTATATACCATCCTCTATTTAAAACCTCTGAATGCAGCAGGAAGAGAACCAGGTGGGCATACTCTTTTCTCCATTTTCAATGAGGAAACTGAGGCACCAAGAGGTAAAGCACATCGCCCAAGATGATACAGCTAATAACAGGCAGACCAGACCTGAGTCCGGGCAGGGGCCCTGCCCTGCCACTCCTCAAACACAGCTTCCCACTATAGTTCACGCGACAGTAGACAGGTACTCATGACTGAGTACCAATACTCACTGTGTGCCCTGAGCCCTTACTCTGTGCCAAGCCCCAGGCCAGGTGCTTCACACACACCAGCTTATCTAATCTGCCCGGCAGCCCAGGGTGGGTGCTTTTACTACCCACAGATGTGGAAACTGAGGCTTCAAGTCACTAACTCACCCAGGGTCGCATACACAGTCAGTGGCACAGCTGGGGTTCCAGCCCAGGCCGGCTCTCTCACACTGTTCCAGCCTGCCTTGACATTGGTCTCAGAGGCAGGGTGGCAGCTTCCCTGTCCTGAGGAGTCGGAGCCCCACAGGGCATCAGCTGCCTGGAAGGCGCTTGTCCTGGGGATGGGAGGAGCCCGGAAAGGCACCTGTGGGCTCACCTTTGCCTGGGCTGCCATCCCCACAGGAGGGTGACTCCCTAGGGTGGGGGCTGGTTATCTCTTTCTTTGGATCCAGTAGCACAGGGCATAGGGTTGGGACCTCAGAGAACACAGCCTGACAAGGGGACTCCCATAAGGCCCTCCTATGCTTCTTACATGCCCAGCCGCATAAGCCCAGCCCTGGGGCCCGGGTGCTGTTCATCCTTTGTGAGGATGTTGCCCCAGGTCAGGCCTGGCCGTCAGGATGACTCCATGTCAAGCACAGGACCTAGCAGAGAGCTACAGGGGTAGGGGAGGAGGGTGGGGACACAGGGGTACAAAGTCGAAGGAAGGTTACAGCCAAAACACAGGACCCAGCAAAGAGATGAGCAGGCAGGAGAAAGCACCACCTAGTGTCCACTCCTGCCACCCAAAGCCAAAGGCGTGCAGAGGTGTACAGAGAGGGCAGAGTCAGGGGAGGGCAGAGCTGGGGGGCTCCTGATAACCGGTGAGGCTGTACCCTCACTCTGCAAATAGGAAACTGAGTCTCATGGAAGTTAAGGAACCTGCTCAGGGTCACACAGCAAAGGAGAGTCCCAGCCTCAGGTGTCAGCAAGTGAAGTCCAGGACCTCTGAGCCAGAGCACCCTCCCTCCTGGGTTCTCACCACACCCAGCCCTTCATGGCTATAAAACCAGTCACACCCATGGGCTCATTGTGTCCCCACCAAAGCCCTGCAAGGTGGGTCTCCTCATCCCATTTGATCAAGGCCAGAAGCAAAGCTCAGGGACGCTCCAACCTGGATCATCTGACTTCAACCTGGAAGCGGCTGACAGTGACAGGTCTCTCTGTGTCCGGTGCCAGCCTGAGCACTTTAGGGATATTAAGGCATTTACTCCTCACGACTCCCCGGTCAGGAGGTTCTATTCCCTTTATCAGAGGAGACTGAGGCACAGGTCAGCCTCTTTCCCAGGCTGGACAGGAAGAGAGCTGGGATTTGAATCCAGTAAGGTACAGTCCGAGCACCCTGCTGGTTTGTGGGAGGTATAGGGGCTGGGGCAGGGCGGGAAAGCAGGAGCTCAGTACCTTCGTATGTCCAGCTTGACCTCTGAACTGGAAAGGTCCCATCTCCCATCTCCCCTTATCCTCACTGCCCCGCCTGGCTCAACTCTTGCTGTCAACTCCAGCACATCTATCTCCCCAGCTAGGTATGGGACCCTGGCTGGGGAGGAAGCAAGAGAACCCTTGGGAATAGCTCAGCCCCTCACTCCACCCTCGAGGTGCTACAGAGTCAAGAGCGGGAGGTCTTGGTCCCGAGAGAGGAGATGGCATGAGGTCCAGGCAGCCTCTGAGATGGCATCCCATCCCCAAAGCCAAGAGACGCTGCTGACCTGTCTAGTCACATAGCCAAGGAAGGGACAATCCAGACTGAAACATCAGGCTCTGGCCTCCAGCCCAAGACTGCCCAGCACGCTCACCTCAAAGCCAGTTCACAAAGGGGACCTCTCTCCTTTGACCCACAATCCTCATAAGGAGAGGTCTGTACAGGGGTGCCCCCAGCCTGGCCCTGTGCCATAGAGGGTAGCGGGAGACGGCTCCCGACTCTCTCCTCCATATCTCCCACCCTCTCTGGACACCCAACCCTTCCTCTCACTCCTCTACTCCTCAGGGTTGGGGACCCAGTACACAGGCCCCAGGGAAGCTCTTGTCCCACAGTAGCCCCAGCCTTCCCCAGGGCGGGCTGGGAAGAAAGGGTAGCCTGGGGGAAGGGTAGCCTGGGAAGGAGGGGTGGCAGAATTCCTCCCACCCAGAGACAGGGGGGCCCACCCCATCCCTGGGAATTCTAAGAATTCTTTTAGAGGTTGGGGGATGGGAGTTCAGGCAGAAACTGCTGGGGGAATTGAGTCAGAGCTGGAAGTTGTCCCTTGACCTTCACTCCCAGGCTTCCTGGCTGGTCCACAAGAGCCAGAAGAAAGGCAAGGGTCCCTAGCAGGGTGGGGGCGGAGGGGGAAGTCACCTGTCTGAGACATAGGGCTGCCTCGGCAGTGTGGTCTCTCCAGTCCTCTCTGCTGCTGTGACCACGGCCATCTCCCCAGGGCCCTACTCAGCTCTAGCCCAGGTAGCTGCTGGGCCGGCAGACTAAAACCCCAGGGCCTGCCCACTTCCTGTAGAGAAGATAAGAGGGGCAAGGCCTAGGCTGGGGAGGTGGGGAGGTGAGAAAGCCTGAAACTCCTAAAGCACCCAGGGGCCGGATAAAGATCTGCCTCCTACGCTGGGGGCGGTGGTGCACACATACACACACCCAGTCCTCAAACAGGGGCCTAGCTGCACACAGGAGTCCAAAGGGCCTAAGCTCTTACTCCCTTCCTATACCACCCACACTCCACTCACTCAGCCCCCTCCCCACCACCAACATCTTCACCTAGTCACACCCCCCTAACACCCAGGCCAGTCCCCAGCGTGCCTCACCCCCTCCCAGGCATGACACACCATCTCTGAGAGATTCCCTTTTCACTCAGCCTAGCAGGAAGCCCCTTATTCAGTTCAGCATTCAGAGGCGACTATCAGGGCTTCTAGAACAAGTTGATAGCCACTGATTGAATAATCTAGAACTTTCCTTTTCCTCCGAAGTCATGATTCCTAACCCTTTTCCCTCTTTTTTTTTGGGGGGGGGAGCAGAGGTGAGGGAGTGGATGGAAGGTTCAGCTTGGGGTTCTTTGTTTTATTTATTTAGACAGAGCCTCATTCTGTGCCACAGGTAGAGTGCCATGGTATCACAGCTCACAGCAACCTCAAACTCTTGAGCTTGAACAATTCCCTTGCCTCAGCCTCCTGAATAGCTGGGACTATAGGCACCCACCACAAAGCCTGGTTAGCTTTTCTATTTTTGGTAGAGAGAGGGTCTCATTCTTGCTCAGGCTGGTCTTGAACTCCTGAGCTCAAGTGATCCTCCTGCCTCAGCCTCCTAGAGTGCTAGGATTACAAGTGTGAGCTGCTATGCCTGACCTTCTCTCTCTCTCTCTCTCTTTTTTTTTTTTTGACGGATGGAAAGTTATGAACGGCTCTTTAGCTAAGTCTATTTATGTGCAGTGTCACAGGCCCATGGACCCTGTAGTTCCAGCCTCAGAGCCCAGGAGAAGCAGCTTGACCCCTACCTCTCCCAATTTAGGACCTGACCACACATAGCAGGCTCAAAATAAAAGCCAGTTCTTCCCCCGTCCCCCTTCCCTTCTCCCCTAGAGAAAGCCTCTCTGGCTGCAGGAGAGGGTAAGAAACACAGTAACACAGCCACAATGATGAGAATAACACTCAAGATTTATTAAGCAGAGAATACATGTATTTAGAAGCTTCTCTAGAAGCCAGGAATGCTGGTTCTCCCAGGGAAGACAGACAGGTGAAGAAGGGGCAGGAAGAAAGCTTTTCTCTGCAGACCCTTTTGTACCTTGTGAAGGTATTTCCTACCCCCAAGTAAAGGAATTCAGTTAAAACGTTAAAAGCACAGCCATGTAAGGGGGAAAAGGCATCCCCAGGCAGAGTCAGAAATCATGGCCCTAGCTTGTACCCAGCAGCCATGTTCAGCCAGTCTCCTGCATGGGATGGCATCAGCCCCAGACTCTTCCTCCTCCTCCCTCCTTCTTACCTTCTTTCATTCATTCCACAAACATTTAATGATCATCCTAGATACTCCAAAGGCCAGGCCAGGTCAGGGGAGGGGGAGGAAGACAGCGCAGGCCCATCTTTATGCAGCACACAGGCCAGCAGGAAGGACCACAGGAGGGAGCTGGGCCTCCAGCATCACTCTTAGATGTGCAGCAGCTGAGGCTGATGAAGCAAGGAGAGGAGGTGGTGGAGGGGCAGCCCCCACCATGTCCCCCAACCCAGGGGTGGGGGAGGGGATCCTGCATTTGCCAAAGGGCCCAGCCCAGGACTCCTTAGGCAGAAAGGCAGCGTGGGGGCTATTCAGAGGGGGGAGAGTTTAAATGTCTGTAGTCTTTGCCTCCTCTACAGAGCATCTCCCACTGTGCAAGTTCACAGGAGGGAGCACATCGTGGATGGCTGCCCCCTTTCCTCCTGCCGTCCACTGGACTCCACATCCCAGCTGCTCTTGCTGTTAGACGCCCCCCACCACTGTGGGAGAAGTGATTTATTCTACTTTAAGCCTAGAAAAAAACGCACCTTTGTTCCTCTTTTCTCCCTCTCATTCCTTCCCTCTCCCCCACCTCTTCCTCCTCTTCCTCTCTCCTCTCCCCTGCCAGAATCCAGCAAAGCTAAAGGACAGACTCTCACAGCCACCCTCAGAAAATCTACACCAGGATGTAACAGGGTGAAAGATAAACCTCTGTGTTGCTGGGGGCTCTGATAACAGTCGGCAGGTGGGCTTCACCCCAGGCACCTGGGGTGGATAGGAAACCTGCAGAGGAAGGTGGGTGGGAGGCCAGGCAGAAGCCTGCAGTGTGTGCAGGGCAGTGCACCTGCTTTCCTCAGCCCCTGAGCTTGGTCATCTCATGCCCAGCCAGGCCCACAGCAGCCACCATCCTGGTCTCCCTGTTCAGCTCCTAACCCTCCAGTCTGTTCTCCATTCAGTAGCTGGAACGTTCTTTCTCAAGCCCAGATCAGGCCATCTCAATGCACTTTCCAGTGGTTTCCAGTGCATTTATAATAAACCCAAACTTTCAATGTTGGCCCAGAAGTCCTGCAGGAGCTGGCCCTGCCTTTGTCTCTCAGCCTGTACCTTTGGCTGTCCTCACGTGCTCAGCTCAGGCTGCCATTCAGTCCCAAGCCAAGCTCCTCATACTTCAAGACTCTGTAAGGCTGAGTCTGCTCCATCCTTGGTCTTTTTTTTTTTTTTTTTTAGACGGAGCCTCAAGCTATCCCCCTGGGTAGAGTGCCATGGCATCACAGCTCACAGCAACCTCCAACTCCTGGGCTCAAGCGAGTCTCCTACCTCAGCCTCCCAAGTAGCTGGGACTACAGGCACCCGCCACAACACCCGGCCCTTTTTTTTTGGTGATTCCAGCCATCGTTGTTTGGTGGGCCCGGGCTGGGGATTCGAACCTGCCACCTTAGGTGTATGTGACTGGAGCCTTAGCCACTTGAGCCACAGGCGCCGAGCCCCATCCTTGGTCTCTTGCAGGCAGGGAAACTGAGGCTTAGCCATCACCCTACCAGAATGTGACAGCATTGGAATTAGAACCTGGGGCTGTCCCAGAGGACTTCAGCTTCTCTCTGAGGCAACTTGATATGTAATCCCAAAAGTTCCCTGATGGCAGGGGCCTCCCAGACCCATTCAGGTCTGCCCAGACGTCCATCTCAGAAGGGCTAGGGGTTGACCCCAGCCTCCTCCCAGCACCTAAATGCTTATTCCTACAACTGCTTCTCCTATGTCCCTCGCACCCCACCGTCCCTCACTCTATGTCCTCCTGGAGCCCCCCATGAACAAACCACCCAGTACCCTCAACTTTCATAGAGATGGCCCCACAGCTTGGCCATGTTCATGGAAGCCATGGGACAAGCACACACTAGGGTCTTCTGGCCCTGTTCCTTTCTTACTGAGACTTTCCCCTTGCCCAGCATAAGGCTGCCTCTTTTGGGGACCAAGCCAGGCTATGCCCTCCTCAGCCCTGGAATCTACCAAATGCCCCCCTCTCCCACTCCCCTGAAGAGGTTCTCAGCCTCTTCTCCACTCCAGGGGGCTGTCAGGGTCCTTCTTGCAGCCTCTAGAATCTTCTACTGTCTTCTCCCCAGTGAGCCTCTGATCCACTCCACATCTGTGCCCACACCCAGGCCTACACTCGGACCTTGTCTTCATTCTGGCTCATGTTAACCCCTCATGTCAGACCCCTCAAACTGCCACATCAACCCGCCCCACTTGCTACTGCTCCCCCCTCCAGCCACTCTACAACAGTGCCCCAGTTAGGATTGAGTCCAGCTGTGTGTGTCCAAATAGAATAGACGATAATGATGACCTAAAATGAGAGAAGGTTTTGTTTCTCTCACCTAAAATAAGTGCAGAGGCAGGCAGTCCAGGGCTTTATGATGTCAGGACCCTGAGCTATATCTGTCTTGCTACTGGGCATCCTCAATAGCTTTCTCCTCCCTCCTCATAGGCCAAGAGAGCTGCTCATACTCCACCCATCACACCAATCCTCCCGCAGCTGGAAGGTGGAGGAAGGAGAAAAGGAGGGCACGCTGCTGCCTGTTAAGGACCCTTCCTGGGTCTTTTTTTTTTGCAGTTTTTGGCTGGAGCTGGGTTTGAACCCACCACCTCCAGCATATGGCGCTGGCGCCCTACTCCTTTGAGCCACAGGCACAGCCCATCCCTTGCCACTTCTAACATACATCCCATTGGCTACAACTGAGTCACAACCAAGATACAGGGGAGGCTGGGAGATGTGCCCAGCTATAAATAGAGGGTACATGGGCAGGGAAGAATATGTTTGGGGTCACCATTAATTGTCTCTACCACAACCTGTCCTTTGCCATCAAGAAGACCTCCAGTATCTCCTGAGCCACCACCACTACTTGCCCTTCCTTGCTCAGCCAGGTGATGCTGTCACCCACCTACAAGTCCTTGTGTTCTACCCACCCCTCCTGAGTCAACAGGTAGCTGAGCCCTCAGCTGGAAAAAGCCCACCCCTCCAGCACTGGGTTTCAGCAGTGACCCAGATGCAAGGCTTGGTCCGGGGCCAGGAGGGCCCTGCCGAGTGTGATTTGGCACCTCATGTCATGACCTCGCTTAGGTATCTACCCTAGGAGTTCTTAGAGAACAAGAATCACGTGTGATTCATCCATATTACTCCAGAACCTAGAAAATTCCTCCGTATACAGGCAGTGCCAATATGCGGAGAACAAAGGAAAAAAGGAAAAGAGAAAGGAGCAAAGGTTCTGAGTCTCTAATACCCTGAAGATTCTAGAAAGTGCAAATTAAAAACACTGGGAATAGTATATTTGAAGTTTCCAAAGGTCTGCCACCAAAGGTGGGAGTAAAGGGGCAATCATCTTGCCGATGCGAGCTTAAAGTGGCACTCACCACCTCCCTGGAAGGAAATCTGGCACTACCAACATCTCTGGTACGTGACCTGGGAATTTTGTATCTAAAACTCATCAATAGAGAGAGATCCATGTAGAAAATGTGTGTGCAAAGTCATTTCTGCAGTCAGGGGACCAGAGGCAGCCAAAATGTGCACCAAGAGGAGACAGGTGATAAGTGACTTAGGGGACATGCAGCCAGCAGGATGCGACATTGCTGCCATGAAATAGGAGGCGGCAGCTCTCCATGTCCTGACAGCACAATCCCCAAGTGCATGTGAAGTGATGAAAAGCAAACTTCAGAATAGCACGTGTAGTGTGCCACCACTCGTGTGGACATGGGGGGGTAATATGAGGGCATGTGTGTGAAGGGGAGCCTGTGTGTGAGTAAGAGTGTGCATGTGCGTGATCATGTCCGTGAACTAGTATGCACGTGCACTGAGCCATTCTGGAAGGAACCCCTCGAGACTGCTGATGGCCAAGTCCTCCAAGGTGGGGAGGCAGGAGACCCTGTAAGCAGAGGAAGGAGAGAAACTTCTTCGAATACCCTTTGTACTATTTGAGCTGTGTTTCATGGGAATGTCATACTTCCCTGCAAAAATAAAATTAGTACCAAAACCAAAGTAAAAAGTGTGGGACCCTTTGGCAGGCTCCCCAAAACACTCTCCTTCTACCCCCCTGACCATTCTAACCTCTCCTGAGGACCCTGAAGATGTCCCCAGGTCTCTCAGCCTGCGGGACCAGCTGGCTGCCCTCCTCTCTGTGCCAACAGCACCCAAGAAGGGAAACGTTTGTCCACAGGCACACTGCTGGTTGGTGAGAAGTCCGATTCCTGACCTGAGTCTCCTCACTGCCAGGCCAGAGTCCCATCACAGGGCCAGTGAGGACAGCTCCAAGTTCCCCTGACAGCCCCCACAATGGTGTCCCCCTTTCCCGTGGGAAACAGCTGACGTAAACAGATTCTCTTTGCTTTTTCTTATGTTTAAGCAGGTTTCACCAAGATCTGTGATCTTTCTCAGAAGACAATCTAGGTGTTGCTGTGAGGAAAGAGGACGTGTGATGTTTGCCAAGTGTCTGTGACAAGTTCCTCTCTATCAAGAAGTAACACTGGCTTTTTGTTTTTCTTAGTGTATTTTTATTAAAGATTCGAAAAAAGGGCGGCACCTGTGGCTCAAAAGGGTAGGACGCCGGCCCCATATGCCAAAGGCGGCAGGTTCAAACCCAGCCCTGGCCAAAAAAAAAAGATTTGAAAAAAATAAAAATGGCTCCCTATGAAGGTTTGTCTGGCTGTCACCATTGTCTATAGTGTCTGCTCAGGACGAGGGTGCGGGCGA
Organism: Otolemur garnettii; assembly: GCF_000181295.1. Taxonomy (NCBI): domain Eukaryota; kingdom Metazoa; phylum Chordata; class Mammalia; order Primates; family Galagidae; genus Otolemur; species Otolemur garnettii. The sequence goes on along the minus strand of NW_003852402.1, from coordinate 10,656,153 downwards.
GCAGAAAGTGGGGTCAGAAGCATGCTTCCACTCTGGAATGGTGCCCCAATTCAGCCTGGCTCCAAAAGCTGGTGTGCGTGAATCCCCAGAAAACAGGGGACTCTAAACTGAGTCCCCTGTTCCCCTGAGCCAGAAAAACGCCCATTTCAGACAGTGATCAGTAGCCAGGCAGGCCAGAGCTGGGTGTCACCTGCCCCTACCACATACAGGGAGAGAGTCTATAACTCTTCTGCCACTCGGTTCCTGCTTCTCAGTGTCCTGGCATGTCTGTTTCATTGCCATCTGAAGAATCTAAATAAGCTGGGGCTGAGAGAAGAGAGGCAGCTGCCTTTTGGCAGATCCTGAAACAGGTCACATGAGGATGCAGAGACGCCACACTCCCTGGGGGAAGGGGCTGAACGGAGCCTGGGGAAGGAGAGTTCTGGGTTAGTCCAAAGTCTCCAAAGCTTCCAGGCCAGTGACAAGGATTTATTGAGAAGGCCCTCCCACCTTGGGCACTTGGGCAGCACTCAGCAAAGTACGCTGGTGTAGGGGCCGCCTGTCACTATTGCCTTGGCCTGTGCGCCCGCAGCCCAAGCCCTCCCCACCTCGTGCTCTCATGGGTGCTCAGCCATGTTAAAACCCCGATTCTCTCAGCATCACATCTGTTCATACAGGTTTGCAGGCACACTCCGAGGGTCACTCCTACTGCACTGTAATGACATTATTGACCACCTGGAGTTCCCAATCACCAGTTAGACAAAATATACCTTGCTCTTGGCCCCCCACATAAAGACTTGTCACATCCACAGCTACAGGACACCCAGCACGTCCTACTGACTGACAGCAGGCCCTGTCTGACTGGCCGGGTCACTGATTGGTTGAGGTAGTGCCGGCAGCTCCCATGCGGAGCAGAAAGAATAGCAGCTTCTGTGTGGGTAGGGGAGCAGCATTCGGGTGTGTGAGGCGCACCAGGGACCTAGTCTTACCCCAGGCAGGCCTGGTGGGCACACAGAAAGCTGGGGCTGAAGGAAAAAGCACCACTGGGTGTAGTAATGAAGAGCAAGGCCCCATCTTGGAGGAGGGAGGAGGCCTATTCTCTCCCTTAGGATGGGTGGCTAGGTGGGGACCACGGTCAGCCCAGCCGGAGATTCCATCCACAGAAGAGCTGGCAGATGGGGAATTTGGCTCAACCCAACCAGGAAATTCTGAATTTCCAAGAGAAGCTAAAATTAGGATTTAAAATATGTGAAATTCTCCCATTTAAAATATTGGCATTAGTTCTAATTTAAACGCATACCAAACCTCCACCACCACGCTGGCCAATGTGTGAGGAAGGGGCACTTATGGAGGGAGGGTATGGCTGAGCACAGAGGCTGACAAAGGGACACTCTGTTTTGTTTCTCAGGTGTTTCCTGGATATTTTTCTTCATTGTGGTCTCACAGCATCTCTGCAAACCTTTCCTGTGTTGGAGGTATCTGCTTCTTTAAAAGTCTCACACCCCGGCTGGGCGCCTGTGGCTCAAGTGGCTAAGGCGCCAGCCACATACACCTAAAGTGGCGGGTTCGAATCCAGCCCGGGCCTGCCAAATAACAATGAGGGTTGCAACCAAAAAATAGCTGGGCATTGTGGCGGGCACCTGTGGTCCCAGCTACTTGGGAGGCTGAGGCAGGAGACTTGCTTGAGCCCAGGAATTAGAGATTGCTGTGAGCTGTGATGCCACGGCACTCTACCCAGGGGGACAACTTGAGGCTCTGTCTCAAAAAAAAAAAAAAGTTCTCCCACCCCAACCAGCCAAAACTTTATACTTTTCCAGCCTCCCTTGCAGCTGGGGCATAGGCCTGTGACTAGATTCCCTATCAGAAATCTTAGCTTTAAAACTATTTGGGGAGAATGAGTGTGTGACCAGGTTTCCCCAGTCAGGAACCTTAGCTCCAGACCTCCGGCTGGGAATGTGAACATGTGACCAGGCTCCCCCAATCAGAAGCCTGGATCCCAGACCTCTGATTAGGCCACAGTGATGTGAATAAGTAGGATAGAACTGCAGCAGGCTGGTGGGGGTGGCATCTGAATAGTTGTTGCGTCTAAGATGTACCACCTCTCCGAGACCCTCCAAGCCTAATCCACGGGTCCTGCTAGACATTCCTGAGCTTCAGAATATCCTGAATAATTCCTTTCCAAATGACAGTAGCCAGGCATGGTTACGTGATTTTGCAACTGAAATCCCTAGCTGGCACAAGTGCCTTTGCCAAGCACAGGGGACAATGCATTTAGCCCAGATTTCAAATTTGAAATCATCTTTGATTACAGCAATGACTGACCACCTTGGGTGATGGCGATCAAGTGAGAGTGCAACAAGGGAAAGTGTGCCTCCCCTGTGATTTTCCCTGCTAGGCACTTGGAGCGGGATCAATGCCATACTGCAGTAGCCAGTGTGAGCGCTGAGTGCTCAGAGGCAGTACCAAAGGATCTAAGATGAAAACCTCCTCGGTCTGGTATGCTGTGGGGTAAGGGACCGATAAAGGGGGAAGACTGACTTAGCCGGAGCTCACAGTGGGATGTCTTGCTGGCAGGCTACTTGAATGCCTGACTTGGAAGGCCTGGTGAGACACCCCAGTCACATGGCTGACCTTGAATCGGTCTTGCTGCCTATTTTCTACTTTGGGAAGCTGGTTAAGAAACAGACAGGCTGCCAGAGCTTTCAGAACTAGCAGGGCCCCTGTGTTTGGTGGGTGGCTGGTTTCACTTTCAGAGTGAGTTAGAGATGGCCCCACAGCGAATCCTCCACCATACAGAGCCACAGACCCACTCTGGCAGCTCTGAACCAGGTCAGACACATGCTGTTTACCAAATCTTCCTTCTCTGGGGACCCTGCACCCCTGGCCCTCACCCTAGCCCTCTATCTTGGACTAGAGTTCTTACCACATGGCAGGGGTACTGGGGAGGGCCAGAAGATGTGTGAAGGTCAAAGTCAGCCCCCTGGCTGACCTCCCCCCTCCAGTTTCTGTGCACATCCTCACACCCTGCCCAGCAGTCAACCACCAACACCCACACCCCAACACCAGGCCGTAAGCTGACAACACTCATTTCTTCTCTTCAGTTCCACTTCATTTCAGTACCACCACTGTGCCCAGGCCAGAAGCTCCTCCCAAGGGACAGGAGCTCATTTGGCTGAGCGTCCAAAGGCCTGAGTTTGAGTCTCAAAGGTGCCCCCATCTCACTAGGCCCGTGTCTCTTCCTGCAATAGTCAGTGCTCTGCAGCCACAGATCATAGGAACAGGCTATGGTCAACTTAAGCCAAACAGACCTACTTAGAAAGATCTGGAGTGGGCCAGGTTCAGGGGCTCATACCCGTAATCCTAGCACTCTGAGAGGCGGACGAGTTCGAGACCAGCCTGAGCAAGAGCCAGACCTTGTCTCTACTAAAAATAGAAAAACTATCTGGACACGGTGGCAGCAGGCACCTGTAGTCCGAGCTACTGGAGAAGCTCAGGCAAGACGATCACCTGAGCCCAGGAGTTTGAGGTTGCTATGAGTTATGACACCACAACACCCTACCCAGGGCAACAGAGTAAGACTGTCTGGAAAAAGAAAAGAAAAAAATAGAAAGATCTGGAGTGGTTCTCAGGCTCTAGAAAATGCTGAAGCCCCAGAGCTCAGGATAGGAAGACTCTAGACCAACTGCCTGGGCCTAGCTGCAAAGATCCCTCTGGGGCATCAATCTCTGGCTGTTTCCTGAGTTCATTCACCAAATACACGACGGTAGAAACCCAAGGAGAAGCAGAAGCAGCTGGAGACCAGACAGATGCTGAGCAAGCCAGGACTGAGGCTCCCACGAAGACAAGTGTGGGCTGGATGATTATGAAAACTCTTCCAGGAAAGGCATCTTCTGATTGGGGGAATCCAAACTGGGCACCTTACCTCTCTCAAGGGAGAAGGGGTTCTTCTCAGTCCTTGGGAGGAGCTCCTGGCATGGGAACACTTTGCTTCCCACCCTGAAGCCCTCCCCATTCAGGAGAAAGCCAGTCGGGGTCAGGGCTGCTACCTGAGTGGAAAGGAGAGATGCTCACCTCCAACCCCCACGTGGGCTTGAACCCATGACCTGAATCTCGTGGGCCTCCGGGAAGTCATGAGCAAACCTGAAAGCAGCAGAGGACAAAGGGCCCCAGGCTTGTCACCCTCTGTCCTGGCAAGGCTGGAGGTATGCTGAGACTAGCTCACTCCCCGGCGCCTGGCGCTCTCTCTGAGAAGAGACCAAACTGGAGTCTGGTGGCACCAGCAGGACCCCCATGCTCCTTAGTGATCAGGTGCTTTGCTGTCACCAGACTGCTTTTCACAGGTCACACACAGGTCCCTTGAAAACAACCCTAGGACCATCACCTTCTTCTCAGAAGAGAGGAGAAGCAGCTCACAGGGCAGAGCTGAAAGAGACCCTCAGCCACCCTCAGCTGCCCTCAGTGCAGGGCATGCCCTCTGGGTCCCTGGCTCCTCCACCTTACCCACTCCCGCTCTCCTGCATCTCTTCAAAAGTCCCCCCACTCTTCCCCAGGCTGGGGGTCAGGGACCAAAAGAGGCCTGACCAGTGCACCAGGGCCAGAGGGAGCAGAGCGAGGAAGGGACCGTGGGGTGCTTTGATCCGGAGGATGTGGTCACTGGCTTAAGGCCTGTGGTTCCAGCCCAGAGGTGCTACTGGCACCCTGCTAAAGTCACCTGTGCCTTTCCTGCCCAGGAGCGAGGGGGCAGGGAGGTGGGGAGGGGTGGTAGAAGCTGTGAGCTGTGCGGTTTAGGCTGTGAAGCTCACACCAGGCCTGGACGGACACTCCAGGGAGAGGGCCTGGCGAGCCTCCAGGTACCTCTTCCTGTTTCTCTTTTCAGCTCTCTCCTGAAGTCACCTCCTGCCTGTCCCTAACACCTGTCCCTCCTCAGGGCCCAGAGTACAGACCACCAAGGAGGTGCAGCATAGCCCATCTCAAAGACATCAGAGGCCACAGCATCCCCAAAGCTCCAGAAAGCTGAGCACCATGAGGGACTCAGAGGGCCAGAATGCCACAGAAAAGAAAATTCTAGAAGCTCTCAACTGAGGCCCAGCTTCTCTCCACATCCTCCCCCCCCCCGGGTGTCTAGATTCCTTTGAAATCCCCCCTCCCCCTATGACGAGGAAATCACTCCTCCCAAAACGAGCGAGCCCAGTCCATCTCTGGTGTGCACCTGCATCTGTGCACACAGGTGTGTTCTAGTGCACGAATATAAGGCCGGCTCCTTCATGCAAACTTGAGCTGTGTAGATCCAGCCCAGCCAAGCTGATGACTGGGGAGTGAGAGGTGACCCCTATACCCAAGGTCTCTGCTACACTAGACAGAGCCCCACACCCTCAGGCCCTTGAAGTCCTGGCTCCTTGGAAATGCCACCACCGCTGGGGGACCCTCCACCGCACTGAGGGGATGGCAATGCAAAGGGTCTCCTCAGAACCCGAGTGACCCCCCTGCCAGGACAAGGCCCAAACGTGGCACACCCCCACATGTAGCAGTGTTCCCAAAGTCCGTGAGCAGGCTGCCTGTGTTATCCACAGAGCCTGTGCTTCCTGAGCCAGGAGTGAGGCTGGGATGCTCATCACATTTTGCCAGTTAACCCTCATCTCTGCAGAGGGGCTTGGTTGGACTGTCACTGCCACTGTAGAGAGGAGCCACCCAGGACTCTGGAAGGGTCTGGAGCACACACAGCCGAGCTCTGAGTGCCATAGACGGGATTCTTCCCTCCTTGCCCCGATTGTTCGCCGACTGCATGCCTGCCTCAGGACTTTGCACGCAAAAGAGCTCAGTATTTGCTTTAAGAATAATAGAGTTGGCTTGGCGCCTGTGGCTCAAGCAGCTAAGGCGCCAGCCACATACACCTAAGGTGGCGGGTTCGAATCCCCAGCCCGGGCCCGCCTAACAAGAATAATGGCTGCAACCAAAAAATGGCCAGGCGTTGTGGCGGGCGCCTGTAGTCCCAGCTACTTGGGAGGCTGGGGCAGGAGACTCGCTTGAGCCCAGGAGTTGGAGGTTGCTGTGAGCGTGATGCCATGGCACTCTACCCAGGGGGATAGCTTGAGGCTCCGTCTCAAAAAAAAAAAAAAGAATAATAGAGTTGGGGCAGGTCCCGTGGTTCAAGGAGTAGGGCACTGGCCCCGTATACCGGAGGTGGTGGGTTCAAACCCAGCCCTGGCCAAAAAGCTGCAGAAAAGAAGAAGAAGAAGAATAGAGTTAAGGGTGGTGCCCATAGCTCAGTGGGTAGGGCACCGGCCACATGCACTTGGGCTGGTGGGTTCGAACCCAGCCCCTGGCCTGTTAAAAAAACAAAAAAAAAATAGCTGGGCATTGTGGCAGGTGCCTGTAGTCCCAACTACTTGGAAGGCTGAGGCAAGAGAATCGCTTAAGCCCAGGAGTCGGAGGTTGCTGTGAGCTGTGACACCATAGCACTCTACCAAAGACAAGTGAGACTCCGTCTCAATAAAAAAAGAATAGAGTTGAAATGCAGCAGGCACGGGGACAGGTAGGCCCAGAAGTGGCCACCAGAGGGCAGTGCCTGCTCCTCCCTGGCCCCTCGCAGGATCCTTCTGCGGGATGGAGAGCAAGGACAGGCAAGGAGAAGGGCTCACACTGACAGTATCTGCCACCTCCCTGCAGGTTCCAAGCGCCTGCAGGACAAGAAGGTGCAGCAAACTGGATCCTTGGACACCAGAAAGGCAGCATCAGGGCAGCCCAAAGAAGAAAGCTAAGAGCAGCAGAGCTGCAAGGGATCTCGGCTGCTCTCAGTCCTCCCTGTAAAGATGATAATCTGGGCCCAGAGAGGGACAGCTATCAGCCTTAGGTCACACAGCAGGGTGGGAGCATGAACTCTGGCCTTTAGCCCCCCAAACCCCCTCATGCCACTTAACCCTTCAATTCAGAGAAGGTAACTTAACCCAGGGAGTTTCTCACTTTCCCCTTAGTTGGTACAATCAGAAATGGAGTCCTCACCTTCTCCTGGGGCTGATGGTTGGGATTCCTGAGATAGCTCCCAGCCCAGTAATCCCTGCATACGACTCTCCAGTGGCTCCCACTGCCCCAGGACACTGTCCAAGCCTCCCTAACTGGAGGCCTGTACCCCTTCTTGTAGGCCCCCACTTTGCAACTAGTCCTCAAGCCGTATAGAACTCCAGAATCTCTTGTAATTCACCACCTCCTCCCAGGGTCACACACCTCCCTGCCTCACCCATGGCCATCCTTTGGCCTTCTTAATTTGCAGACTCCTTATCCTTCAGACCCCTGGTGACACATCCTCCGGGAAGCCTTCCTGGACTTTTTTGAGGGTTTAATGCCTGGAGGAGGACTCATTTCCCTTCCCAACTATGGTAGTTGCTCCCCAAAGGCAGGAACTATGTCTCATTCATTTTTGTATTTCTTTATGCAGCCCGGCATGTGCCTGGAGCATAGTAGGTGCTCATTATGATGTGGTTGGAAGGGAGGATAAGGACTGAGTAGAAAATGGATGGATGGAAAAAGGATGGATAAGTGTGTGGGAGGATCATGGAGGGAGGGAGGGAGGGAAGGAATGATGGGGGAGGTGTGTGGATAGATAGATGCATAGAGAAATGGCTGGACAGATGGAGGGACAGGTGGATTTGGATAAAAAGAATGAAAAGACTCTTTCAGGAAGACCAGAACACAGCAGGGAGGCCCTGAAGAAAGCTAAAGCAGCGGCAGGAAGTTTGGTGTTTGCCATCACTGGGGTCAAGAAGAGCTATGCTGTTTTGAAGAAGAGTGTACTTACCAATGGTGTGAGCCCCAGACCATGTGCCCTGTGGTGGCCACATCATTGAAGCCATCAGTCCCCATATCTAGCAGGAGTGTGGCCAAGAGGTGCTACAGAGGCAGGAAAGGGCCCCAGGACCATGAGCAGAAGCAGACTGCACTGTCCCCACTGTGCCCACGCCAGAGGGATGTGTGTGTGCCACTGGTGAAGCCACTGTGGCCTAGGGGCTGGAAATGGCAAGCTGGCCTCTTTGAGATGGATAGAGCCCAAGCCTCCATCCCTCAAATGGCACTTTTGGGCCTATCTACCCCTCCAGCTACCTCTCAGTCCTGAGAGGGCCAGGTCTGGGTTTCTGCCCTCTGAGTGAATGCCTGACTCTGGACTGGGCCACATACCCCACCACCCCCCCCCCCACACACACACAAGGTTCCCAACTTTGTTGGTTCCACAGACAAACACACAGATTCCTGCTGCTTTTAGGACTTTGCTGCTGATCTCCAAAGAGATGAAGCAATCACAAAGATAAACACACAGCAAATCCGAAGAAATCCAGCAAAATCCTGGGAGCTCCTTTCTCTGGTTGGAAGTTGAGCACATGGAAGGAAGGTGCTGCCAGGCCATGAGACTTCCAACACTGTGGATGAGGGTGGATTTTATTACAGTTCCCCTCCTCCACACATACACCCTCACCTCTCCAAATGTAGGACTCCTGTTCTTCCATTCAAAGAACATTAACTGAGTAGGTACTATGCTCCAAGTTCTTTCTCTAAGTGCTTGGGATATAACAGTGAACAAAACAGAGATGCTGCCCTGCAAAGCTTACAGTCTGGTGCTGGGGTTGGGGGAACAGACAATAAACACAAGAACTAACTAAGTAAATGTCATAAGATGTTAGGAGATGACAAACGCTGTGGGTCAGGAGCACAAGGCGGTTAAGAGTAGACCTCGTGAGAAAGTGATAGGAAATTCTGAAAGAAGGAGGGAGCCAGACAGAACTGGAGGAAGGTTGAAAACTGTGGGATGCTTCCTGGATTCATAAGACAATTTGTAACTCCCTGAAATGAGCCACACGATTCCCAGTGCATGCCTTTGCCCATGCTAGCCTGTAAGCTCCACATGAGAAAAGAGTATTTGACTTGCTCTCAAAAAATATTTATGGGATTTGTAGATTCAAATGTACAAAATGGAATGCTGCCTGCAACCCTCTTTACCCTTACTCCTAGAAAACTCCTATTCAGCCTTCAAAACCCAAGAAAAAATGGGCAAAGTCAGTTGCTCCCTCCTTTGAGTTACCCACCCTAGTACCGTGCATGAACTTCTTTTATGTCCTCAATGCACTGTATTTCTTTTGTTTTCTTTAGATCACGGCCTTCAAGGGGATCTGACCTGCCCCAGGTATTTTTGGGTCTCTAGCACTTTTTGTGGGGGATGCTTAGTTAATGGTGTCAGAACTGAGATGACTGTTTCCCTTTAATGCTCCCTCTCAGGTAAGTTGTCTGCATTTCCAGGGACCTGTGTACACATTAATTGAGCTTCTTTTGGTTGTGAGCAAGAAAACTCAACTCCTAGTAGGTAAAGTTTTTTAAAGGTGATGTTGGGGATGGGGGGAAAAAAAGAGCCAACCAGACCTCAGTGTGGGAAAACCAGGGCAGCCCCAGGGCCTTGGCACCTCCCCAGCTGCATGCCATAGTGTGCTCAGCTCCATCCGCTCCAGCTGTGGCTCTGATCCCAGATCCCAGGAGCAGGGTTCAGGCTGGCTCTGCTGGCTAAGGCTGGGGCCTCCCTGGGAGCCACCACTCAATAGAGGGAAGAGTGATGTAGAGAGATGGGCCTAAGAGTGGGGAATAGGGTTGAATTGGGGAGCTGGGCAGCCTGCCCACTCCCCCACCCCCAAGGTGCAAGTGGTGGACACTCTGGCCTGCTGTGAACGGTTAGCTCAAGGGAAGTAACCACACTGGAGGGCAGCTTTTTACCACTGGGGCTGCATTTGTAAGGAAGGCCTTGTTGGTAAAAATATTAAAATACCATAACTAGAAATCAGCAAATTGTAACATCTGCCAGTTTCTATGGTATAAATACTGCCACCATGCCCCATTTTAAGATAACACGGTGCTATCTCCAAACTTGGGAAGAGAGATGTGACTGGATCTCAAGAGCTGCTGCAAGCTGACCCCGGCACACCACTGGCTGTGGGGTCAAAGGTACAAGGCTCCCCAAAGATTCCTAAAAGGAGTCCTGCTCTGCCATGGACCCACCCAGAGCACTGGAGGAGGTGTCACTTCCTCCAGACACTTTCTGAGAAATAATAACTCAGGTCCTGGACGAGGGTGAGAGAGGCCTGGATTCACCAGTTTCCCAGTGGCCTGTAACTTCTTAGGTGCTGCCCATGAGATAGAGCCAATGTCCCAGCCTGCAAAGCCCGGCTCCCTTCTGCCTCCGGGTCCTGCCTTCAGTTCCTGGGAAGTGCTGAGCTGCTTCCCACCTCCTGGCCTGGACCTGTGCTGCTCTCTCTCCCAGCTGTGGCCACCTTCTTGTGGCTGCCGTGCTGTGGCCGTAAGGGAAGCTATTGAACTAAGCGTGCAGAGAAGTGTTAAACCCGGGTCCTCAGTGGGTGGCTGAGCTGCCCTTCCTGGGATTGCACTGCTGCTTTGCATGGCATATGTGTACTTGGCACCCACAAGCATCCTAACAAATACAGAAGGATATGTTGTCAAAAGCAGAAGACGGGAGGGAGGCTTCAGGTTCTTATATTTCAAAATCTTTGAGAGAGGAGGGCTGAGTAAGCATGCATAGAGCCCCTCAGATGTCCCCTGGAGGGCCACAGAGGAGATCAGGAATGTGTCAGTGTTGAGGTTCCTGGCCACAGCGATCCTGTCCCCTCCTCTCCAGGCTGAACCCCCCAGCAGGCCTCAGGAACTTTGGGGCATCTGAGCTTCAGAGGGGCCATTCCCAGAAAGGTGGCTGAGACCCCAGGGAAGAAATGGCCCCCATGCTGCAGGCAGGCAGGTGGGGACCAGCTCAGCCCTCGGAGAAACAAGGAATTTGTGAGGTAAGCTGTGTGCAGAAAGGACCTGGGTGTCCTAAGAGGCATGAGGACCCTGGAGGCTCTGCGGGAAAAGAGGATGCTTCAGCAGGTACTGAGCAGAACTGGGAGCCCGGAGCAGAAGGGACATTGCCAGACTGCAGATGACACGTGGACATGGAGTGCCCGCTGGCTCCTCCCTCCTGCCAGGGAGGGGCATTTAGATGCAGCTGCAGGGAAACGTGGCTGTGGCGGGAGGAATTCCGGCTGGCCAGAATCACATTTCTTCCACTTCAGTTGATGGAAATGCCTGCTGGAAATGGAGTTTACTCAGAGAAATAAAGCACGGTTTGTTTCACACGCATCTGCATTTGTGGCGTTAGCTCATTGCCCCCAAACCCAGGGTGAACTGCAGTGAGCCCCACCCCCCTGCTGACCTGCAGGGAATCACCTGCCACCTCCACGTGCCTGGACCCTTCTCATGTGACTGCCTCCTCCCAGCCTGACCCTGTGCTACAGCACTGGCCAGGTCCTGAACCCCCCAGCCTCCTGGCATCCTGGGTTTGAAGGCCAGCTGCTCCGAAGCCACACCAGCTTAGTCTTGAGAACTCCTGACTCGTGTCCTGGAAATCCCTCTTTCCTCTCTGGCCCCTGCAGCCACCCCCTGGACTCACCCATAACAGTTCTTGCCATCTGTTTCTGGTCATGTAAATTTCTGCCTATGTGTTTTTCCCTTCCCTACAGACACACACGTGGCAGTTTGTGGCTACTGTGACGGGCCAAGTGGAGGAGCAGAAGGGGAGAGGCGAGGGAGCTGCAGGGCTTCCTCCCTTGCTCCCCCGCTCCGTCCCGTCTCCTCTCCCACGGTGCTCACACATGGGGCAAATGCTTTCTGAGCACTGCTGTGTGCCAGACACCACTGATGCACAGAAGCATCGTGACAACCAATCCCCAGTGGAAACAAAATCAAGACACAGAGAGGAAGGGGCAAGCCCAGGTCACACTACAGGAAGAGTGATGCTGTGTGCTCTGAGCTGGGAGTTGTTCTAAGGAGCCAGTGGACCCAGAATCAGAAACCACTGCCTGGCTCCAGGCTTCATGCATTCTCAAGTCTGAGCTCTCATCCCTTCCCTCCAAGTTCCCTAGCATCTACCTTGTATTTCTGAGATGGGACAACTGGCACTAATTTACCACTCTGTTTGGGGTTCTGAAAATATAGTCACCTCCCCCCACAGCCTTGATAGGATAAGACAAAAGGGATTTTGAATCTGATGCTACCAGTGGGCAACGTGGGGGTCTAAAGAGGCTGAACAAGTTGCCCAGCATCTTCCAATCCTCCAGCCGAGCAAGCGACCTCCAGAGCTTGGTGGATGCTTTATTCAAGCTGGATGTCCCTCCTCCTGGCTACCCTCCTCCCTCCCCTACCAAATCTCTCACCAACGTTTTCTCCTCCAGGTTGACACTATGATTCACCCAGTTTCCGGGTGTCCCATGTCCTCCCCTGGACCACAGCACAGGCTCCCTTACTACTCCATCTCACCCTCCAGCCTGTGTCCTACCTGGCCACAGAGTGACCTGACTGCTCTCTCTACCTCCTTTCTAAATGTTTACCGAATGCACCGGTCTCTTCCACAGCCCAGGTTGGACACATCCCACCCTTTCCTCCCATTGTCCCCTTTTCCCATATCACATGCCTTTCAAACTCCTGTCTATCCTCCAAGGCCCTTCTCCAATATCCCCTCCATTAGAAGTCTTCCCAGATCACCCCCACCAGAATTTTCCACTCCATTCCCCACACCCCCATGCAGCAGAAGAGTTCCTGTGCAGAACCTCTTCCCAAGAAGGCTGAAGACTTCCAGACACACCCTACTCAAGCCCATGAAATGGATCCAGCCCACATATTCAAACAAACATTAGGTCACCAGGGACATGGCCAAGTTTAGCCACCTGACCTGTTTTTAACTCAGGTCACTATCCAATCACCTTTCCCCCCTCTCTATTCCCTGCATTTGCCCCAGACCCCCCCCCCCCACACACACACCCATGGCAAAGTGAAGGGAGGTCCCCTGACTCTTTCCTGGAGTAGTTTTCATTTCTCAGGGCTGCTTCCCTCCCCAGCCCTCCTCTTCTTCCCCTTGTTGCCTAACATTTCAGAGTGGAGATGTCATCTTCAAAATAGGTAACTGAGAGGGATGCCCTGGAGGTGTCTACACAGCCTGTGGCCAGCTTGCTGGAGTCTCCAGCACTAAGCACTACAGATCTCCTGGGGAGGCTGGGCCCCACAGAGCTGGCAGCAGTTCCCCAAGGGTTCTTGCCCAACCCCACTAAGAGCTTGCTTGTTGGAAGAAGTTCCATTGCAAAGACCACCACCCCGCAGGGCCATGTCCCCAAGTCAGGAAGTAGGATCCAGTACAAAACCTGGCCCAGAAAGCCCGGGGGCTGCACCTGAACTGCAATGGAGGAAGTGTTCACCACCGATCAGACAGGACGTGGGCGGCCTGACTTTATATACCTGGAAATGTCTGAGCGTTCTGGCCTCGGTTTGCAAAGGACAAGTTTTAATCCTCCTGCAGGTGCTTGGCAACGAATTCCAGTTGGCAAACCACCTTCCTTGTGGTGCACACAACAAAAAGCTCTCACTCTTTATCCTGCGGGCCTCAGCAGGAGAATAGTTAAGCCAATTCTGTATCAACAGAGGCTGGACCAAAAGCATGCGGAGCGGCTCCCTGGGTAGCCTCCTACACGTGAAGGTGCTCAGGTGTGGAGAGAAGCCTTCCAGGGTGGGCTCCAGGGAAATTGAGACCTGTATCTAACCCCGCTGTGTGGGCTGCGGGCTGAGCTGAATCCCTGGCAGGTGTGATGGTCCTTTCTAGCATACTTCTCCCCCAGCCCACCCACCGTGCCCAGAAAGCCATGGGACACAGAAGTAATGACATGGAGCAGGGAGGGTGCCCTGTCAAGCCAGTAGAAGAATCAACATTACTCTAAATATATTTATGTGATGCTAACTTAGTCAGAACGAGTCAACACATTAGAAAGCCGGACCTGGCAGGTATTCCACTGTGAAAGACAGTGATTTCTTGCAGAGAATACCCACAGTTCTCTTATAGATGTTAAATACAGTCCCCAGGGCAGGGACTGTGGTTTGTTTGACAGCTCTGAGTGCCGCCCTAGCATGTCACCTCCATGGATATTTTGTAAGGGGAGGTGATGAACGATGCTCTGAGCTGCAGGTCTGTGTCACACAGTAGGTGCTCAACAGTTGCGGTTCAGGATGAGTGTGTGGCACTCACCAGGCAACTTCTATAGTCCTTAGAGCCACTGTATGATGTAGATTACCATCATCCCCATTTTGCAGACAAGAAATCGAGGCTCAGAGATGTGGGGACTTACCCGAGATCACAGCTAAGAAGTGGAGCAGCACACTGAGTGACCATATGAGTGACGGAGGGGGCCGGGTTTTTTCAGAGTAGGGAGTACACAGAGTGGAGTCCTGGGCTGCCCTCTGTCTCTTTGGAGCACCAGATCCCGGCCCCAGATGGACCAGGACCAGCCACCCTCCCAGAGTAGGCAGAGAGCCAAGCAGAAAGAACCAGTCTGGATTGCCAAGAGGACACAGCATCCTTTAATCACGCTGGACAAGCAAAGCAGGGGCGCAGGCAGCTGGGAGGTTTTATAGCACCAGTCTTCTGAGCACTGGGTCAGGACCTGCTCCAATCACCTGGCCATGTGGCTCCCTTGGCTGTGAGCACCTGAGACCACCCCCTGGGGCCCCTCTGCCCCAGAGTCTGCAGAAGCACCAATGGATGGCAGCCAACCCTCTTGGCGAAGAAGGTCAGGCTGCCTGGGTAGAGGAGAGGAAAGCTGGGGGCCACCAGGTTGCCCACACTGGGAAAGGGAGAAGACACAGAGGCTGCTGTCCCCTCTTTGCCTTGGCCTCTCCTGGTGCCTAACATGACATCATGGCTCAGAGGAGGACCCCTGAATGACCTGGAATGTTGCCTGCTTCAGGTCCCCAGGCCTGCTGAGGGCTCCAAAGCCTTATGCCTCCTGTCCTGGCCACCACTTCTTGGTGATATAGGGCAGCCCAGGCCTGAGGAGGGTTCTGTGGGTGGTAGCTGCCCACAGGGGCTTTAGCACCTTGATAAAGCTTGGACATTTAGGGATAGTGGGCTGGACAGAGGGACAAGGAAGGTCAGAGAGCACCTAGGGACAGACATTGTGTCTGACAGTGGCTAGAAGTCCTGGGGAAACTGAGGCTTAGACACCTCTGGTAGGAGGGACTGAGCAAGGCCCTGGCAGTGCCCTAGGAGGAGGTAGAGAGGGGATGCTGGTGTGGAGGGCAGGAGTCCTTGCAGCTATGTGGGAACTGGGAGTCTGGGCTGCATTCCCCAGGGCCCCCATCACCCCTAAACGTCTCCAAACTCCCTGTTTCTCTTCTCACGGGAGAGAGACCTGACTAAGGACCCTCCAGGGTTTGCTTTAATGAGGGGCATTGGGCAAGAGGATGAGGAATGGGAAGAGGGTACCCCGCTACTGTGGGGATGGGGTGCAGTGGGTTATGAGAGACCTGTGGAGGATGAGCGCTCAGACACAGGCCTGCCCTTGTGAACACAAGGACAGCTGTTGTGTTCTCTGTCCACCCATCTATCTCCCCGCCTGGGCTGGACAGGGTGCTCCCTGAGGGTGGGGCAGGGCCTATGTCTGATTCACCTCCCCCTTCCCGGGCCAGATGCGTAGGACACTCTCAGGGCTTGATGACTGAGGAAATGAACTGTGGCTGCAGAGGAGAGAGAAAGAGGGGTAGGGCATGGAGAATAGAAGGGGCAGTCCTAGAGTAATGGGAGAACTCTAGAATGTTTGGAAGATTCCAGAAAGTTCAGAAAGTACTAGGATGTTGGGAAAGTTCTAGAATGTGGTTACTTAAGTGTGGTTCATAGAAAGCATCAGTGTCACCCAGGAACTCGCTAGAAATGCAGGCTCCTGGGCCTGCTCACACCTGCTGGATCAGAATTTGTATTTTTTTTTTTTTTTT
>NW_003852402.1:10615226-10640262 GCF_000181295.1 Otolemur garnettii | reverse complement strand
GAGTCTCCTGCCTCAGCCTCCCAAGTAGCTGGGACCACAGGTGCCCACCACAACGCCCGGCTATTTTTTGGTTGCAGCCATCATTGTTGTTTGGCGGCCCAGGCTGGTTCAAACCCGCCACCTTAGGTGTATGTGGCTGGAGCCTTAGCCACTTGAGCCACAGGCGCCGAGCCCAGAATCTGCATTTAACAAGAGCCCTGTGTGGTTCATGAGCACATTCAGGTGTGCAAAGTGCTAGGCTACAAGGTGGGGAGAGTTCTAGAATATTTAGGTTAGAAAACTTCCAAAGATATGTCCCAGGGAGGAGCAAGGAACAGAAACCGACGAGGAGGGATGAAGGTGGCAAGGAAAGAAACGGCCACCCTAGAGTGCCAGGCTTGGGGGGCCTACCTGGCCTCCCTCCTTTACAGAAATGCAAACTGAGCCCTGCAGGGGATGGGACCTGCCCAGCTGTAAGGGTGACCTCGAGGCACTCAGTCATCCTCGGGCTTGATGAGGTGGCCGCTGAAGGTGATGTAGGTGTCGACGTCATCGCTGTAGACCGCATTCTCACGCTCACGCTTGAAGAGCCGCACCCAGACCCTGTCGCCAGGCAGCAGGGCCAGCATGACACTCTGGCTCTGCATGATGCTGCGGTCGCTGGGCTGCGCGTACAGGATGACGGCCGCCGCTTCGTTGTGCATGACGTGCACGTAGGTCTCCTTAAAGTTCCAGCTGTGCACGTTGAGGCTGAAGAAGTAGAGGCCGTGCAGGGGGGCGACAAAGTGGCCGGTGGCCATGTCGAAGTGCCTGTCAGGGTTCACGAAGACTGTATCGAAGATAAGCGGCTGGAAGCCCTCGCTGCTGTGCAGGGCCGTCTTGCGGCCCACGGAGAAGGCCGAGGAGCGCGTCTGGCACGGGGCACCCGGGCTGCCCGCCTGCCCCTTAGAGCCTTTGGTGCCCTGTGGGCCACGGTCCCCTCGGGAACCCTCCTTGCCCAGCTTCCCAGGTGCACCCAGTGGACCTCGGTCCCCTTTGTCACCTGTGAGGACAAGTAGGGGAGAAGTAAGCGTGGGCACCTGGGCTTGCACTAAGGAGGTACTGCCAGGCCCAGAGAAGAAGCTAGCATTTATTAAACACCTGCTGTATTCCAGACATTACCTCCCCGTGTGGCCCTCTAAGAAAACACTGTGACCATCTCTACTCCACAGAAAGACTTGCCCAGGGACACCCAGCTCAGGAGCAGAAGGGGCGGTGCTCAGCATCTGATCTGTCCCCAGAGCAAACTTGTTCCCCTCACCAGACAGGGAGGGTCTGACTGTGGTCCCTGGGTTAGGAGCCAGGCAGCCCTTGGTTGGTGGTCCTACCCTCTCCATGATCTAGGACATCTCATGGTTGGGGCCTTGGTTTTCTTGTCTATATTTTGAAGAGGACTGTGCCCACCTCACAGGAGTATTTGTGAGCCTCCCACAAGATGTCAGGTGGGAGAGCATTTTGCAAACTCTGCAAGCATGAGGCAGGACAGTTCACTCAACGTGGCCCAGCCATCTCAACTTGCCCCAGCGTCTGGCAGCATATGGTCCCCAGGCAGCCACAGCCCTGCATGGTCCCTAGACCAGGCTGGCCTTGAATATAAGAAAAGCAGGTGACCACCCATGTCTGGAGAGACCTGACCCCCACATAGCTCCCTGATGCCTGTCACAGTGCTGCAGCCATGCCTTTGTGTGGCCTAGAAGGCCCTGGGTTTCCCCAGGGTACCCAGGACAATGGATAGAGAAGGGGTAGAAAGGAGGTCACAGGCCTGTGGGGGCAAAAGCTGGAACAAAAGGGGCTGCAGAGTGGCCCTGCGAAGAGCTTAGGAACAAATCTTGGCTCTGTCCCTAATAGCCATGTGATTCTAGGAGAGTTCCTCAATGCTTAGAAACTCAGTTTCCCCATCTGCAAAGTGGGAGGCATAAGAAAGTGCACTCACAGGGCTGCCATGAGCAGAGAGAGAGGCTGAGGAGGCCAAAGGTCTGGCCACAGACATCAGTCCTTCCCAGGCCCCACAAGGGAAGATATTTCCTTCATGCCCAGTGTAGGAGTGCAGGGAACCAGCCCTCACCTGGACAGACCCCAGGGCTCCCTGCTCCTTGTCCCCTACCTCTGTGCCCACAAGACATTGGAGGGATCCATCTGAAACTTAGGTCCTATTCAAACCCACCCATGCTCCCCATCCCACTCAGAGGAGCCTGAGTCCTGACTGCAGCCAGTAGGGACCGGGCCCTGCATGAGTTGAGCCCTGTTATCTATCCAGCCCTGTTCCCAAGAACACTTCAGGCATCCCCTGCCCCTGCAGGAGCCCCAGGCTGGCCACCCCACTCAGTGTACAACCCTGAGCCCAGACCTGCACTCTCAGTGCCCCTCACCTGAGCACCTTGTCACTCCCCAAGGCATTTATTGCCATCAAACATTCCATCCCATTAACTTAGGGCAGGAATCCTCAAATTTTTTAAACAGGGGTCCAGTTCACTGTCCCTCAGACCATTGGAAGGCTGGACTGTGGGCCCTGGGACAAGTCGGCTGCTAAACAGGACAGGCAGCAGTGGCAAAAACACCCGGTGGGCTGGATAAATGGCCTAGGAGGGCTGCATGTGGCCTGCAGGCCGTATTTTGAGGACGCCTGACTTAGGGAATACATTTATTGCTCACTGTCTACCCCCCATGAGGAAGGACGCTCCTGGCAGTGGGCATTTTTGTCTAGATGGTTCCCATGCCACCCTCTGTGTTCAGAACAGTCCTGGCACACAGTGGAGACTCAGTACAGGCATGACAGAGAAGGTCTGGGACAGTTCTCTGTTGTGGCTCCTCCCTGCCCCCACCAGGCTCAGGATGGGTACTCACCTTTCAGGATGGTGATGTTAATGTAGGGCCTGACCTCAGGCAAGATGTACGGGAGGGCAGAGGAAGAGGCTGGGGACACATCTGCAGCATCAGCAGGGGCCAGGGAGTCACAGCACCGTTGGCAGCCCCTCTGGGAGGTGGAGGCTACAACCTCCCCAGAGGTGGGCTCCTCTGTGGGGACCCCAAACACCAAGAGAGGGAGCAGGAGGGCAGCCCAGAGAGGACCCTGGGTGGCTATCCCCATGGTGACCTGAAACAAGAAAGGAGGGATAGAAACTACATTTCACTCAATACTGTGCCAATGCCCAGGGTAGCTGCCAGCTCCCTCAGCAAACACATTCCTGACATAACTTGGGAGGGAATGTTATTGCCCCAGTTAACAGACAAGAAGACTGAGGCCTGTGCAGGAAAGCAGGTTCCCATTAAAGGACTTGTGGCAAGGTAGACCTAGACGTCGAGTCTCCAGCACCTTCAGCTTCTGTCAACCATGTCGCAGAGCCACAGCAAAGAGACGCAGGTCCCAGGAAAAGATTCCCCAGCTGCCCATCCGTGAGTGGCAACCGCTCAAATGCTTTTCTCATCCTTGGGCCTCTTTCTGACTTATGTTCTTGGCATTGCCATACACATGCCATACATACACATGCTCTGTCTGGGCAGCATGACAGAGTTAGTGGACACAGGGACAAATGCAAAGGATTCTCTGCAGGCTTGTTCTCATGCGGCTGGGCCTACACTCTAGAAACGACCATCATGGTTCTGACAAGAGACATAGGAGGGTTCATTTATTCTAGCAGATGGGAAGCAACGTTCATGAGAGAAAATGAACAGGGTTATTCATAGCGAGGGTATGGCTGTGTCACTGAGAAATCGGGAGTGGGTGTGCTGAGTAGTGGACTGTAGGCTGTTACTAGCCCCTACTTAGCCTTTGCACAAAGTAGAAGGCCACCCCTCTGAATGGACAAATTAGAAACACAAAAGAAGTCCCCTTTGGAGGAATGCAAGGCTGAGAGTGTAGAGCTTGGAAGGGCTGGTACTAGCCCCCTACACCCCTCAGCACCTTTGTGCAGTCAACACCCTATACAACCTCAGCTGAAGCCCTGCCAGGAAGGCTCCAGACAGAGTTAACTCATTGGAAGGTGGTTATGTCAATCATCATAGACCTGCCAATCAGCTGCTGAGGTGGTAAATTGAAATTAAGGGGCAGGACTAGGAAGTCTGGAAAATTCAAGGATCAGAAGTCCCAGAGTTTGTGAGGATCTGTCTTAGGCCTTGGCCAAGAGAGGGTCAGGAAGTAGCCTGGACACCAGGCCCTGGAGACAGGCCCGAGGCTGAGTGGGCAGGAAGCCAAGCAAAGAACCTTTGAGGTGGTGACAAACTTTGGAGGCTGGCGGTGAGTTATCGCAGAATCAGAAACTCCGCTTTTGAAACCAGACTGGTTTTTACACATCTGGCGTTTCTTTGTTTATTTCCTTTTTGTTCTCCTTTAACATTTAGTACAATTCAAAAATATTTTTTCTGTGGTTAATACGCGTAGAAAAGGTAAAATTATTACTTTGTAAAATGCCATCCTTTCTCACTGAGCACGGCAGTAAGAGCTGGGTTTTGAAGGTGCAGAGGCACTGTCCCCCTCCTCCCTACTCCCCAGTTCTGTAGTAACAGCAGGAGGTGGGGGGGGCAGGCAGTCTGCAGAGCCACCCCCTTCCCAAGCTCCTCTCTGCCCACCCTGGTTGAGTTTCCTGGTTCTGCCCCACAAGGCAGGTTGCATCCTCAGGGGGCCTCACCTTCTCTCTCTGACATTATCATTCTTGCCTTTTAATTGGAAATTACAGATCCCAGTGGTTTTGAGAAGGGCACAGCTCCGTTCTTTTTCCTGGCCATATATGTGACCTCATGAGAAAAGCTGAGGTTTTCGAAGGGAGGTCCCAGAGTAGTTTACAAGCTGTGTGGCCTATGAGTAGTGGCTTAACCTCGCTGGGCTTCCCACTCCTTGACACTGAGAGGAGAGGACATCTTTGCCTCTTTTCCAGTTTATTCGAGGGTAATTCAATCCAGGAAAAATGCCTGACTTGTAAAAGACTTCTAAAATGTCTGTTCTGACCTCTTCCCTCTGCCTGCCTGGGATGGGAAGAAACAGAACTTCTCCCAGAGGATTGGCGGGATTGTTGGCATTTCTGTTTCCTATTGGCCCAGCCAGATGGGAGTCCAAAGCTCTGAGACACAGACCTGTGCCCTGAGGAGCAGGAAGCAGGAAGCCTTTAACAAGAGGAATGAATAATAACCACAGCTAGGATCAGTGACTAGCCCCAGGGGAGGGAGCCAGGCAGGGACCAAGTGTGGGGGCCCATGCCAAAAGCAGGGGAACTTTTGGGGTCCCTGCTGCTTTCACTGAGGATTTGAGACCTCTTTGAGGGAGAGGGGTGGCAGGGTGTCCCTTCTTATTCCAGAAGAGCTGAACAGAGTTGGCATGTATCCAGACATGAGCTAGGAACAAGGGAGGGCAGTCCTGAGCCCTGGGCAGGGGGTATGGGGAGGGGAGAGCCTAGAGAGACTGGCAGGTCAGAGGAAGAGAGCAGGGCCTGAGATTTGTCCAGGAAGTGAGGAGAGAGGAAAGGAGTCCCAGGCTCTGACCTCAGGCCCCAAACTGAGGAGTCTTGGGTCACTCACCCTGTGTCCTGCGGCCTCCCACGGTGGCTCACAGACCCTGAGCCACTGCACAGCCTCTGGCTCCTTGGCCCATGTCAGCAATACTAACTGATTGTTGGCCCAGACCCCCAGGCCCAGCTGAGAAAGGAGGGAGAACGGGATACCGGGAGGCAGGGCCGAGGGCGGAGGGAGCTGAGCTGGCCTCCCGCGCCCCTCCCCCTGCTCCCTCCTCCAGCTCTGGGCTCTGCAGAGATAAAGGGAACCAGGATTTCCTCTGCTTAACTCTTTGGTGGTCCAGTGGGGTCTTGCTTGATTCAGAGCCCTAGAAAGTCACAGCAGAAAGGGTCTGAGGCCCCCTCATGTGTGGACTGGGAACTGGACCTGGGGGGGGGGGCAGGAGCCCTAAGTGGCCCATTTGCTCTGAGTCACAGCTGCAGTGCAGGCCACTGCCAGCACCACTGCCCCAGGCTCAAATCTTGGCCCCCGCTACCCACTAGAGAGTGACTTGGCAGTCACTTCACCTCTCACACCCTAGGTGTCCAGCACTCTAGTCCCTGGTCCCCCCTGCTCAGAGCATGTTTGCTGAGGGAATGAGCAGGCATGATGTCTCATGTACCGTGTAAGGATGGCACCAGGTCAGTCACCCATGTCCAAGTGTATTGAAGTCTGCTTCCTCTACCTGGAACTCTGCCAGTGTTACTAGTTCATCCTCATGGTCTGCTAGAACCCAAGAATCATAGGAAGGCAACCTGTATGCCCCTGTGTCTAGGCAGGTCCTGCCTTCTGGCTAGGCTGGGAAGTCTGGGAAAGGCTGCAGCCCTGGCTTCCTGGGACCAGAGACCCTTATGCAAAGACATGTCCCTCCGCCACCCTCCCCTCTACATTTGCTAAGACTTAATGCCTGGGCCAAGTCTCTCTAAGGCAGTGGTTCTCAACCTCCCTAATGCCGTGGCCCTTTAATACAGTTCCTTTGGGTCTCAACCCACAGGTTGAGAACTGCTGCTCTAAGGGCTTTCTGTCCCATAGGGTGTTCCTATCCATTATTTCCTACCCCAGCCTCAGGACAGCTGGGAGAGGGAGCTACATGCAGTCATGCAGCTGAAGTGACTTGTCCAAGGTCACACAACTAGTGCAGGAGAGCCACCCTACAGAAGGGAAGGCTCTCTAACCCACTAGGGTGCCCACAAGGACACCCTGGAGCATGGGGGTAGGGCAAAGGCTTCTGTTCTGGGCCTGCACTCCAGGAGGAGGGAGGCACGGGTGTGCTGAGACCAGGGAGGGATGGATGTTTTTAAGTCCAGGGCTTTGGGTGCTAAACCCAGTCACCACTCACAGGTGGGCAAAGTGTCCTTGACCAGGGCTCATTTCTAGGCTTCAGTTCCCTATTGGTTTGGGGATAATCAAACAGCAGAATATCCTGGAAGATCCTTAGAGATGATCTAATCCTATTCCTTAATCTAACCAGCAGAAACACTGTAGTCCAGGGAGGACAAGTCTTTGGCCCAGGGTCACATTGCACACTGCAATCAAAGCTGGGATCAGAGCCCAACCCTCCTGACTACTAGACTTGTGCTGTTTCCCTTCCAAACTGACTTGGGGTCATCCGGGTTTATTCAGGGGCCCAAGGGACCCCCAAAGGAAGGCAGACTGAACGACTGAGGCTCCTGGGAACACCAGCAGGGTGCACTTGCCCTGCTTCCTACACAGCCCTGCCTCCTATGTCACCCTGCCCCAAGCAGCATTCCCAGGGCACAGAGCCAGGGATGTGGAGGGAGGGAGCCAAGGGGAGCCACCCTGCCTGCCGCCACCAAGGGGAAAGGGCTGAGTCAGCAGCACTGGGTGGGAGACTGCTTCTGGCTGTCCCTGAACCCTGGGGCTTAGAAAGACTGATCTTGTGAGGAAAGGGAGATGGAGAGAGATGGACAGGAATGGGAAGAAGCAAGCTGAGGACATAGGAACAGTTTTGTCAAGAGCCAATTTTGTGCCCACACTGTGCACCATTTCACACTCAGCAACCCCTCTGAAGGGAAGCCTGTTTATTTCACTGAATGGGTAAGGAGGCTGAGGTCTGGAAAGGCAGGTGACTGGCCAGGTTCTGGGGCCAGCTCCTTTGGCTCCCAGTCATTCGATGCCCCGGAGAAGGGTCCCCAGGTCCAGAGCAGCTGGCTAGGGGCAGAATAGATATGAAAGTAGAACTCTGGAATATTACACTTCAGTATTTTTCCTCCTGCTCTCTTTTGCCAAGCCAGAAAATCCCTCCATTTATGGGTCATCTTTTGTCTCCGAGCCATTTGAGGATCTTTTCAGCTGGTCAGATACCCTGGAGGCAGAGCTCCAGCCCTAGGGCAGAAAAACCTGGTTATGACTCAGTTCTATCTTCTCCTAGCTGTGTGACCTTGGGTGAGTTTTCTTAAGTCTCTAAGCCTTGGCGTCCCTGGGCCAGATGGACATGAGGAAGCCAGGACCATCAGAGCCGCCTGGTGGAACCTCCAGTGGGAGTGCTCCCAACTGGCCACCCCTCAGTGCTGCTCCCTGGTTAAACCCTGCATATGCTGAGGATGTGTGCCCACTCTCCTTGTGCACACCCTGGTTGGAAGCCTGGGACTCAGGACAATAGCAATGCCAGGAGGAGGAGCAGCAGCTGGCCAGGGATGCCTCACATCACCCTATCATAACTCTTCTCAGCAAAGGTATAACCCCAAAGCAGAAGGCCTGAGCCCTTGTCACCAAGGCCAGAAACCTAGGGTACACAAGCAGCACTTCTCCAGCCACCCTCCATCCTGCTCCCACTCCCAGAAGATAGCTTTGACTCCCACCAGGCCCTGTTCTGAGGGGTTTCCAGGTCTTATCTAATCCTTCCACAGTGTTCTGAGGCAGACACAATATTATTACATTTTACAGACGAGGAAAATGAGGCAAACTCTGCCTGAGAGCTAGTCCCCTGGCCACCGTTCTGTACTACGGGGCCACATTACAGCCCAGGGCCAGGAGGTGTAAAAACAGGCACATTTCAGCGCTTACAAAGCACCCAGTGCTTCACGCATTTAACAAACAAAATGTGTGCCTGTCTATAATATGTATGATTCCTGGAGTCGGCTAGGTAAATTGTGAAAGACAAGTCACAAATCTAATTGTTCCAGCGGTTATCAATTTAAACAAAGGAGAATGTGAGCGCCACCTGCTGGGAAGAGTCTGTGCCTGCCCCCAGCCGACCCGCACCCACCCGGCGCCCCCAGTCCCACCCCCTTAGTGAACATTCTCTCACTCCTCCCCCCAAATCCAGCACTCTTTGCAAAAGGGGCAGGGGGTCCAAAAGGATCCTCCCGCTCCCGGGCAGCTCCCCCGGCTTCCTCTAGCGCAGAGAACTCTAAACCTGGTTCAACCGACCCCTCATCCCCACCCCAACTAGCCCAGTGCCCCTGGGTGAACTTCTCTGGATTCAGTTTCTCCGTCTGATCCCACTGGTGTTAGGCTAAGTTGGGTGAGTGCAATCACATTTTACACGAGGATTAAACTGAATCCCAAAAGACCTAGAGAAGACAAGCGTAGCGTAGCTCTGCACTCCGTCGAGGACCCTATTCTTTGGGCCTGCAACTGTCTCCTTCCCCAAAGTCTATTAGTGTCAGTGCCAGCATGATAGAGTGAGCGGCCAGCACCACTCTCCTCACTGCAAAAGTAAGAGGGAGCCCCAACCATCTCCACCCGCGGTGGCCTCAAACACTTGGAAGACTGCTGCCGCCCGCAGCACCCTTAACACAGCCCAGGACCCAGCCAAGTGAGACCCACGCCGCGGGAATAGCAGCCGCGCGAAGACTGGGATCAGGTCCCCAGGCCTACACTGGAGGAGGGAGGAGCCACAGTCGTGCCAGGGAGGGGCCTTTCGCTTTCGGACCCCGCTGAGGCGGAGCAGATTGGAATACGGCCGAGTCTGCCCGAGTATTGCCGAATATAGCCGAGCAGAGCCGAATAAGCCCGAGAGGATCCGACTGTGGCCGCATAGAACCGAGTCCGGCGCGCCAAGAGCAGCTGCTGGGCTCGCGCCGCTCGCGGAGGGGGCAAGGCCCGAAGGTTCCGCGGCGCCTCCTGCCGGGCACAGAGAGCACAGACCTCGCTGGAGCCACCAGTTTCCTGGCCTGGCTCCCTAGTCCTGAGACAGTTATGGGAGATGGATGTTGAGCCCATTTTACAGATGAGAAAACTGAGGCTCAGAGAGATTCTGAGACTAGCCCAAAGGCACCCAACTAAGAAGTGGTAGAGCTAGGGTTCCAAAATTATTGTGGCCCAAAAGCTCACCTGCCACTGCCTCCCACATAAGCAAGCATTGTGTGTTTTATTGTCTCCTAACAGGTGCCATTCAGATGAGCAGGTGTAAGGTCCCAGCCAGAGCACAGAGATGACCTGTGGTCTCACAGAGACTAACCGAGCTCTGGAGCATGGTGACCCAGTGTGCAGAGCCAGCCGTTCCATGTGCAATTTTGACATACTTGCTGGCCATTAAAGCCATTAGGTCGAAGGGCTGAGAGGTCATGTCCTCTTCCTTCTGCAGGGCCCACCTCCATCCCAAGGCTGAATTTCCCCACCTCTAACAAAATGATGGTAGAGAAAATGGGCTCTGGGAAGGCCACCACCCAAGGTATCAAGGACCCTGGACAACAGAGTGTGCCCTGGGCATTTTCTCTGAGCCTATGAGAAGGTGAAGGCTGGCCTCCCACACACATGTGCACGTGTGTGTATGGGCCTTCATCTGCTAGGCAGGCCTGTGCCAAGGCCATGAAACTTGCTGGGGGGTGGCAGAGCCTCTGGAAAGCAACTGAGGTCTTCATGGGACTGGGCTGACTCTGCCTGTTGAGTCTTCCCTGAGGACCTTGTCTGCCATGGCCAGTTCCCTCACCAGTGGCCTCAGAGCTCTCCTCCCTCCCAGCATCACTCCTGTCCACTCAGCTCACATTTTCGTAGTTTTTAAGAATCATGGGCACTGGCCCAGGGGCTGAGAAAACAGTATTTTGGGTCCTGCACCTGCCACTGTAACCCTGGGCAGTCCCATAATCATCCTGGGAATGCTGTCTTCAGATGTAATGTGAGTATCAGAGCTGTTGTCGGGACCTGGAAGGTCTCATACCTCGCATGTGGACAAACTCTGGTTCTCCCTTTGCACTTGGCTAGACCCTAATTCCTCCTAGGAAGGCTTCCTCCCACCTACAGATAGATTCTCGCTTCCATAAAAGCTCTTCTTGGGTCTGTTTAACACAAGGTACTTACTACTTATGGCGCAGCAGGCACAGTTATAAGCAGTTTATAAATTTTTTTTTTTTGAAGACAGAGTCTCACCCTGTTGCCCTCAGTAGAATACTGTGGCGTCACAGCTCACAGCAACCTCCAACACTTGGGCTTAAGCAATTCCCTTGTCTTAGCCTCCCAAGTAGCTGGGACTACAGGTGCCCACCACAACGCCTGGCTATTTTTTTGTTGCAAATTCTCATTGCTGTTTTATCTGGCTGGGGCTGGGTTCAAACCTGCCATCCTAGGTATATGGAGTGGGTGCCCTACTGACTGAGCTACAGGCACTGCCCTAGCAGTTTGCAAATTTAAACCTCCTAACAATAGGGGCAAATGCTCTTGTCCTCAGCTCAAAGAGGCGGAAACTGAGGCACAGAGAGATTAATTAACTGGCTCAAAGTCAAACAGCTACTGAACAATGAGCCAGGATTCAAACCTAACCTAGGCAGTCCTAGAATCTGCCTGCCTCGGAACTGCCATCTGTACCTCTTACCTGCGCTGTCACTTTCTTGACTTCTAGAACAGCAGTTCTCAACCTGTGGGTCGTGACCCACAGGAACTGTATTAAAGGGCCGTAGCATTAGGAAGGTTAAGAACCGCTGTTCTAGAAGATAGGCCTTGTACTTTACTTCCCTACCCTCAGTTCTGTGCAGCTGGCAGCTACCCAGCAAGTG
Source organism: Otolemur garnettii (assembly GCF_000181295.1). Taxonomy (NCBI): domain Eukaryota; kingdom Metazoa; phylum Chordata; class Mammalia; order Primates; family Galagidae; genus Otolemur; species Otolemur garnettii. The sequence goes on along the minus strand of NW_003852402.1, from coordinate 10,628,806 downwards.
TGGAATAAAGGAATGAAAGAGTTAATTCAGCAGGTCCTCCTCCCCCTCCCAGGAGGGGCTGTTACATCTGATTTGCAGGTGGGGGGTTGTGTTTTTTGAGGGCAGCTTAACAAAGTACCACAAACTGAGTGACTTAAACAGCTGAAACTTATCCTGACAGCTCTGGAGGCTGAAGTCTAAGATCAAGGCCTCAGCAGGGTTGCTTCCTCCTGAGGGCTATGAGGGAAGGACCTGTTCCAGAACTCTCTCCTGGCTTCTACTTGTTTTCTGGCAATCCTTGGCATCTCTGCCTGGCGTCCTTGGCTTGCAAAAGCATTGCTCTGATCTTCACCTTCACGTTCACATGATATCTCCCTCTGTGCCTGTCTATGTCCAAATCTCCCCTTTTTAAAGGACACTAGTCATGTTGGACTAGGGGCTGTCTCTACTCTGGTATGACCTCATCTTGACTACCTACATCTGCAATGACCTGATTTCTAAATAAGATCATATTCCCAGGTACTTAGAGTTAGAACTTCAACCTATGAATGGGGGTGGGGTGGGGAGGCAAAATTCAGCCCTTAAGAGGAATTAGCACCCTGTCCCTGAATGGTACCTCATTGCTACCTTCTCCCTTCACTCCCTGGATCCCTCTATGCTCAGGATCTTAACACCTGCAGGTCCCTATGCCTGGTACTGCAGCCCCACCAACCCCCATTATGTTCTCCCAGAGCACACTGCACCTCCTCTCCAGTGAGCTCAGCAAATAGTAACACATTCACCAAACACTATGAGCACGGGAACAGTGTTATTGCCTCCACTGTACCCACAGCCAGTGGCAGAGCTGTGCATGGAGCTGGTGCTCAGAAAAGCCTTTGTTAATGAAATGAAGCGCGCCCAGAGAGGAGAAACAAATCGTCCAAGACCACAAAGTAGGCTTGTGGCAGGGCCTGGGTCTCCTGACATGGGGTCCCATGATGTTTAGGGGATGCATTTCCCCTTCGCCTTCCAGCAGACTCACTGCAATTCCCACCAGGGCCTACCATTGACAGGGATGATGGCCTTGCACAACTCTAGGCCAGTGCCTCCTGCATTATAGCCTGGGGTTCTTGCTGCATTTCTTCTGTCTGGAGTCCTGTGGAGCCCAGGCTGTCACCTCCCTTGGACACTGGCTTCCATCTCCCCACCCCTTCTAGGTGAAGAGGATCACAAAGATCTGGGGGCCTTCGCTTTCCCTGCTCCAGGCCCTGCAGCCTCCCAGCTCCTTCCTGATAATGCCATGTTAACACACAGTCCTGGTCCAGAGCCTGGTGGCCATGCACTGTTGCCTGGCAACCACCTCTGAGAGACAAGTTCAAGGTAAGGACTTGGGTCTGAGCAACCAACTTCGATGGCTAAAGAAGAGGAGTTAGACAAGGTAGGTTGTTATCACCCCTCCCTCCCTGCTGAAGCTCACAACCACAGAGCCTTCCTCACCCTACAGCCCCCGAGGCACTCCTAACTCACAGATTCTAGCCCTGAACCCCAATACAAGCTCCATCAGCTCTCCATCCTCCCACTTTCATTTACTCAGAACCATCTCATTGCACAATTTCAAAGGAGGCTGGAGTCACAGTGTGACGAGTATCCCTGAAATTGTGAAATGCAGCGGCCCCCTTTGTTCATTCATTCCAGATACTCATCAGAAGAGCTCACGTCAGTACAGCTGGGCCCTAGAATCAGAGGCATCAGGCATAGGACCTGCCCTAGGAGGGACAAGGCTATCAGACATACATGTGGGGGGGACAAAGACATCTATACATGTTTGTCCATGTGAGCATGGCGAGGCAGAGACACCCAGTGTGGCAGGGGAGCCAGGGCTGTAAGAGCCCATGGAGGGACCCTGGCCCAGGAAGCCACTCCCATATCATACTCAGGCACCACCAGTTCCTCTGCTCCCGGCCCATGTACCCCCTGCCACGTGTGATGCCCCAGTGTACATTCATTCATGGAAATGGCTGAGATGTCCTGAGCTCCTCCTGTGCACCCTGCACTGTGCTCACACAAACCTTCACACACATGATCACACCCAGCAAAGGCAGCCCCACTCAGTGAGCCTTCCACACACCCAGACTGCTGTGCTGCTGCCTGGCCCACCTCCTCAGGCTGTAGATGGGCTACCATCCCTACCCAACTGGCTGGGCCAGACTCTCCATCTCAGTGCCCTACCTTTTTTCTGGCAGGGAGTATAGGCACATGACCCATGTCTAGCCAATCATGGCACTTGATTGTCTTATCTTTAGTGATTGGCCCAAGAGACTGTTATGTGATGGAGTTGGAGCCAATCTGCTTTCTTCCATAAGACTTGATATTTAGATTATAGGGAAGAAGGAATGTACTGCTTTGGATCAAGATCTGTAAGGATGTAGGTCTAGGCCTGTCAAGGGTATCTTCCATGCCCCCTGAAGGTCCTAGACTCTGGGAGGCCACACATGAAGAGGCCAGGGTGTACGGAGCCACACACACCTGCACATTCATACCCATCTGTACCCACAGCATCTGGAGGAGGGATTGGCCCAGGACACATGTTGTCATGGTTCACCATCTTTATTAATAAGAGCTAGGGGAAGAAGCAGCAAAGGATTTCCTAATGGCCTCCCAGCTATGCTTGCAGGACATTGCTCACCTGCCCCAGGAGCCAAGAAGACAGGGTCACCCAGAGAAGGTGTCCCTCTCCCTTAGATCCTCCCCCGGAGAACCCAGAGCTGGGCCTCTAGACCTCTGTCTCCATGGAATATCTGGTTTTGTGAACATCCTTCCCCTGCCCCTTTGCCTCTAATACCAACACCCCATTTCTCATGGTCTGCAGTGCCCACACCCCAAGGACTGGAGACAGAGGCCACGTGATGAATGGGGAGGGTGGACGGAGCCCGGGGGTGGGGAGAGCACCCATTGCAGTGAGCCTGACAATGTACCTAGCATGACTCATTTGTCTCAAGTCCCAGGAGGCAGACAAGCTGAAACAACCACCTCCATCTTATGATGGGAGGCCAAGGTTAGCCACAGGCCCTGAGACAGGTGCTTTCCCTGAGGACCTGCCCTCTGTGGGGTGTTGGGGGTGGAGGGCTGGAAGGGGGATGTCTTTGGGAAGTCCAGGCCCAGCCTTGGACAGTAGCTGCTTCCTATGGTCCCACTCCAGCCCCACCTTGTCTCTATTCCTCTATTCCACTTGCAACCCCCAGAAATATAGAGGATGGAGGGCCTGTTCTTCCACCTGTGAGGAGAATCACCACTCCTTCCAACGTGGCCTCTATCAAGGCCTGAACACTTCTTTCTGGCGCTCTCAGGTTTTCAAGGGGCTGGTGCCTGTGCATTTTCTCACCCACTCCATTGCACAGTCTTCCCTTGGTGTTAGTCTAGCCAGGCACTGGTGACTTTGGTTCATAGATGCTGCAACTGCACTCAGCCCATAGGGACTGAAGACAGAGCCAAGAAACAGGTCTGTCATCATCCTCCCTCCTGCTTCTTTTCCCTCTCTTCCTCTTCCTCCTCCTCATCTTCCTCCCCCCCTCCTTCCTTCTACACAGTGCTATTCAGACCCTCTGCTTTTTTATGCGTGGGTTGGGTCTCTGCCTGCATCTCCAAAATGGTAAGAGATAGGTCTCAAGGAGATAAACAGGGCAGGTCCCTCTATGAGGAGGCTCCTCGAAGCCTTCAAAGACCCGGGGATTCCCCCACCCCAACATCAGCCACAAGACCCAAACAAACTGCCTTAAGGATCAGGGGGCTGATGTCAACAGGGCCCCAAGCCAGGCTCTGGGTGGCCAAGGCTTATTCAGTTTGGGGTTCCTCTTTAAGAAAAGGAATACAAAATGACAAGAACAAAATTAGATGCAGGGCCTCAAAAGGGCCCAGGGAGTAAGGGCCCTTGAAGCTGGACATAATTGGCTTTCTAGAAAATTCAGCTCTTCCTACGTCCAGGAGCACAGGAGCTCCAGCTCTGACCATCTGGGCCAAAAAGGCCTGGAGGTCACTGAGCATCCAGCAGAGGACAACTAGAGAGGAGAGCAGGTGGCCTGAGGTGGCACAGCTGGTGGGGCTGCGCTGACCTGCAGCCTGAGTCCTTCTACTCCTCCTCCTACCAGGCTAGACTTTCTTCCACTGGGCATCCAGCCCAGCCTCCAGCATCTCCCATGTCCCCAATCCTGAGCCAAGGAAATCCAGGCCTTTGTTTATCCCCAAGGGCCAAGATTTAGGCTTGTGCCCCAGGATGCACCATCTCTGAGAGGAAGGCCGGTCTGCTCTCAGCCTTTAATCTAGGCCCTGCTCAGCAAGGTCAGCCCAGTAGCAATGACCACCAGACCTCTTGCCTGACAAGAATTCATCCAGGCTGATCATGCCTATCCCTGAGTCACAGAGGAGGAAATGAGGTCCAGAGAGGAGAAGTGACCTACCCGAGGTCACACAGCAAGTCCTATAGCAAGTCCTGCAGCAGGGGGAGAACATCCCATCGTGGGTCTCCAGCACCTCGCGCAGCCTGCCCCAGCCACACCCACGGCCTCTGCTTCTTCCTTGGGCCACACTGGCCCTCCCCTGCCCCTACAGGTAGCTAATGTGCAGCTTGCTGGGCTTCTCCCCAGCTGAGGGCTCCTGGGGCAGGAACTGCCGCTCCTTGCCAGTAGCTCTGCTGGGCGGCCGCTCCTGCCCACTGGTGCCAGGCTGTGTGATCTGGCTGACCCGGCTATTCCTCTCCTTCCCCTTCCCTTGCATCCCACTCTCCTCCCCATCCTCATCCTCCTCCTCCTCCTCCGTCTTCTCTGGAGGCCCCGCAGTGGGCTCCTGGCTGCGTACGCGGCGGGAAGGCCGTAGCAAGATCCTGCGGAAGCCCTGCTTGAAGCGGTAGGAGAGGAAGCCGTAAAGGATGGGGTTGGCACAGCTATTGGCATAAGGCAGTGCCACCACGAGGAAGTAGAGGCCGAAGAAGGCGGGCTCCTCGGGCAGCGGGCACACCACGTTGACAATGTTGAGCACATAGAAGGGCATCCAGCAGAGGACGAAGAGTGCCACCACGGCCACCACCATGCGTGTGACCCTGCGCTCAGAGTGCCGTCGCCGCTGGCATGAGGGTGCCCACACCCGCCGCCCCGCAGAGCGCACCTTCACCACAATGAGCAGGTAGCAGAGGCAGATGACCAGCAGCGGCCCAAAGAAGCCCAGTGCGGCTGTGTAGATGATGAAGCCAGTTCTCCAGGCTGCTGCTGGCTCAGGCCACTGCATGTGACAGGTGCTCATGCCACGGGGTACACCCGAGAAGACCACCACGGGCAGCACCACCACAGCTGAGGCCACCCAGACGGCCGCACTGACTGTGCGGGCCACAGGCGCTGTGCGCCAACGAGCTGAGCGGGTGGGGTGCACCACGGCCAGGTAGCGGTCCACGCTCATGACGGTGAGACAGAAGATGCTTGTGAACTGGTTGATACCATCCACAGCCATAACCAGGCGGCACATGAGGGAGCCAAAGGGCCAGTAGGACAGAGCATTCTGGGCAGCCAGGAAGGGCAGTCCCAGCATGAAGAGCTCATCAGCCAGCGCCAGGTTGAGGATGTAGACATTGGTGACCGACGGGCTGGCCGTGTGCCGCAGGACCACGTAGATGACCAGTGAGTTGCCCAGCAGGCCCACTACACACACCACCAGGTAGACCAGTGGGATCAAAATGCCACTGACGGCCAGCCCTGCTGGGCTCAGGCCTGCCGACACGTTTCCCAGGGTGGCATTCAGGGGCCAAGCCAAGGAGTCATTCTCAGGTTCTGAGGTCATGGGCACCGATGAAGGAGAGCCAGAGGTATCCATGGCCGAATATGGTCAGCAGTCAGCCACTAGCCTGGGGAAGGGAGGACACAGCCCAGTCACAACAGAGGATGGCTTTCTCTGTGCTGCCCCTCCCCCATCTCACTGAACTTGGAGACCTACTGTACCCCAGATCAGGCTTGGTATGCCCCCATTCAGTTCCTCTGCACAGCCTAGCAAGACTAGGGGATGCTGTCCGCATTTCTCAGATGTGGAAACTGCATCTCAGGGAGGTGAAATGACCACTGTATCATGTAGCAAGAGTGTGATGTGGGACAGGAAGTTATATTTGTTCATAAAGTAATACCTGCCCTTTCTACGTATCATGCCTCAGCAGGCAGAGCCCCACTACATGGACTGCACTGCCCACCAGCAGGCCTCAGCCTCATAGGTCCTTAACTTGGAACCCAGGTGCCTAGAGGAACTTCAGAGGACCGTGAAACTCTAGGAGAACATTACGGTGTCTGTGTCATTTCTGGGCTGAGCTCAGAGCTTGTATCAGATTTAAAATAGAGTTAAGAACCCCAGGCTCAGGGGGTCCCCTCCTCCAGGAGGGAGAGCCCTCAGGAACCCCCTCAGCCTTAGGAATCCTACTATACCCTCCCAAAGGCCCTGTTTAGGAATGTTGGCTATGAACCTAGATTGGGGCAGGGGGCAACTGTGCCAGGTTCTAAGCTGAGCTGGCGACATGCTTAGCTCATTTTGTGTCCTAGGAGGGAGGTGCTACTCTCATCCTACTGCATAGCAACAAAGGGGAGGCCATACGCTCTGGTCACACATCTAGGAAGGGGCAAATCTGAGATGACCCTTAATGACCATTCCCTGCCTCCCCACCAGTTCCTTAAGGGTGGCAAACTGAGGCCAGGCCTAGGAAGGCATTCACTCAGGAGCCCAGCTGGAGCCAGCCCCACTTCTCCCTGGGCTTTTGCGCTGTTAGGATCATAGACCCAAAGCCTCACACTCTTAGATACAGAGAAACAGAATTTTAAGTTGTTAGAACAGTCAGAATCTCAGCGTCAGATTTTTAGACTCAGTGTCCTTGAATCAGAGAAGGTTAGAATTCTAAAATGCGGGAAGCAGTCCTTCTTAGACCCAGAATTGTGGAACCTGGGACCTTAGAATCCTGCTTCTTTCCTCAGCCAGGGACCCACGACACCCTCCAGCTTGCCTTGTCCGACCCTGTGCTATGTGCAGATTCTCTATACAACATCCTGGGGCTTGAGGATAGGGGGCAGGGAGAAGCTTCAGGCTCCAGAGAGGGGCAGGGAGCTGGACAGCTATCCCCGGGGAAGCCCTAGAGAGAGCTCTGACTCCAGCCCACCCCCATCCCCTGCCCTGCACACATGTGTGCATCCACACGCACAAGCATGCATGCCGACATACACACAGCCCTGGCAGGAACACAACGTACCCGGCCAGTCCCTCCTTTGTACCAAAGCTTGAAATGGCCCCTCCCAGAACCCCTGACACCCGTGGAAGACTCCCGGCCTCCGCCCTCCTCTCAGCCTGTCTTTCCTGCCAGGGTCTTAGAAGCCAGGATGCCCAGCACAGGGGAATTACAGCTTTCCACGCGCTTAAGCCAGACCTGCAATTTAGGTGCCGTCTTTTCTTTAAGGAGCTGGAATCCTGTGCATAATCTAGTTCATCCTCGGGAAGGAGGGACTTTTCCTCCCTGTCTGGTTTATCTTTGGCACAAGCTTGCCTGAAAGCTGGGGGCGGACTCCTCAGAGGACTGTACTGGCAGGGACAGAGCACAGAGAGGGTAAGTGGCTTCCCTGAGCCCCACAGCAATTACAGCCGGGCCCTCAGGGATGCCAGTCACCCCCAACAGCTCTCCATTTGCCTGTCTCTCACCCCCTGGAATGCTGGCTCTTGGAAGCAGGGACCCTGAATGATCTATTTCTTTAACCCCAGCACCTAGCATGCCACACATAACACCTGTAAATGTGACCAACCAACCAGATCAGAGAGTAGAGCTCCAAGGTGGGACATGGTTCCAAGGTGGAGGCTTCAAACTCACTATGAAAATCCCCACAGAGCGCAGGAGGGTTTTAGAGAGAAGGAAGTTGCTGCTCAGAGAGGTTAAGTAACTTGCACAAGGTCACCCAGCTGGGGAGTGGGAAGGTAGAATTTGAACCCTGTTCTGTCTACTCCTAAACCATTGGTTTCTCCTAACCATGCTGGCTTCTTCACAGGCCCCAGGCTGAGAGGAACCAGGGCCTGGGACCGCCCTGACGATGCAGGCTGAGGGCTCCTGGCAGTCTTTGCATCTGCTTGTCCTTCACCCAGAGAGCCTTGGCTCACACTGGTCAATGCCGACTGATGCACTCCTGCTCTCAGCCTGGGGTCGGCCCAAGAACATACCCTACGATTTGCCACAGAGCAAGGATGCCACATTGCTATGTGACCTTGGACAAGTCAATTCTTCCCCCATGGACCTCAGTTTCTTCCTGTTAAAATGATGACCAGCGTACTCACCTCCAGGGGCGTTGTAAAGGTTAATGGGAGTGTGCTGAGCACCCCGGCCCAGTGTGGAGGGGGAGCTCGGGAGAGCTGCCATGTGAGCTGAGGCCAAATGCTGTGATGCATCTGGTTTCTTCCAGCTCTGACATTCTGCTGTTCTGCGATTCCAAGATTCTCAGATTAATACCCCTGCCCCTGCAGCCCTCCAAGAAAAAGAAGGCCTCCTCCTTCCTCCCTGGGACTTCTCACCTGCTGCTAGCCCCCAGCCCCAGCCTCCCAAGTTCATGATGGGCAGAGGAGGGGCTTCAGCACCCCACCCTCCAGGACCCCACCCGGGCCCCAGCCGCCTTACCTGCCCATAGGGTGAGGGTTCCCCTCCTTGCCGCCAGGGTGGTTACCATTCTGTTGTCCCCCTCCCTGCCCAGAACCCAGGTGCTCCCAGAGCACCCCTAGCCAGGGTACCCACATGGCACCCATTTCTAGACCGCTTGTGGGCTAAGGCCCCTCCCAGGCCTTTGGCGGCCACGTCTGCCCACAGCGCCTCTCCCATCTGGTCTCTGGCCTTGACTTCCCAGCGGTGCCTGATGCATCATCCCCCATCTCCAGAACACATCCTGAGGGGCAGGGACACAGATAGGGGCTCTGCAGTCAGGGTCCCCGAAGGGGAGGGGGTTGGGGGAGAAGCTTCCCAAGGTGAAGAAGAAAAGAGGAGAACAGGGGTCGTAGAACCCAATAGGAGTAGAGGGGAAAGGGGGTTGTTCTGAGGTGGGGGAGGGAGAGAGAAAGAAAGAAGGAGAGAGGAGACGGTGAGTGGGTGGCAAGGCAGAATGAGGGGGAGTGAGAGAGATGCTGACAGGGAGAGGACAAGGAGGAGGAAAAAGGAGAGAGAGGAAGAGATGCAGAGAGGCAGGGATGGAGAGCGAGAGGGAGGAAGGAGAATGAGGGGGTGGCAAGGAGAGTGACAGAGAGGGACTGTGCCACAGATGGTGACACGGAGCCAGCGAAGGAGGGGGTGCATGGGAGAGGCGGGAGGAGGGGCCAAGGGCCAGAGGGCCGAGAGCAGGTGCAGCGGTGAGGGGATGAAGGTTGGGAAGGAGGCCGGGAGAGGGAGCAGGAGGAGGGCAGACCCTGTTACCGAGGAGATTTCAGCCACCCACGTTGGCCTTGGCTCCCGCAGGGAGTTGGAGATAAGAATGTGGTGCTCAGGGTCCGCCAGCCCCTTAGCCTGAGCTCCCCCAGGCCACCACAGCATATGTCCCCCAGGCGACAGCTGTGTCCCCGGGCCAGGTGGGGTGTGGGTTAGCCAGTGCTGACAGGAGAGCTGAGAGCACAGGCGAGCAGTGGGCTGGGAGTCCACAGTCCTGCCCTGCAGCCAGGCTCGCCTGTGTGACACTGGCCATGGGGGAGGCCAGATGGGGGTCATTAGTCCTAGGATTGTTGAATGTGGAGAGGGCCAGGGAGGGTGAGGAGCAGAAGGACAGGGTAAAAAATAAACATTTTAGGCTTTGAGGGCTGAGAGTCAAAATTTAAGACATTATGCAGTGAGGGAAAAAAAATCTCCACTGCTTTTAACTGACAAAATTCAAAGTATAAGAATAATTGAGTACAATGTTTTGTGATACAGATCTGTGCACGAGAAGAATAGAATTCTCTTGGGGGATGACATTTTGGTTAATTAAAATTCAGGGTTAGTGTTTCCTACCATCAAATCAATTGCAAATGGTCATCTATAAAAACCGTTCTCAGCTTGTAGGCTGTTGAAAAATAACCAGTGGGCCCTATCTGCCTACCTGCATCTGAGACACCCTGCCCTGGGGCCTGACCACAGGCCTGGCTGCCTTTGGATGCCGTGTCCCGGCCTGTACTGACCCCCGTCTCAGGAGGGCAAAGGAAACAGCAGTCAGAGAAGAGAGGGAAAACGAAATGAGTCTTTGCTAAAAGCACCTGCTATGTGCCAGGCACCAACTAGGCCCCTTTCCTTAGTTGGCCATTCCTTGGGATCAGGGCTAGACTTACTTTGTCACCAGGTACCCAGGGCTGTCACATAGCAGGCCCTCAGAGAACTAGGAATTGAATTGTCCTGGGGCTGCCACTCTGGCTGCAGCAGCACACAGTAGGACCTCACTGCCACCCCAAACCCACCTGATCTCTCCACCTGCCCTATGCCCCAGCAAAGCCTCCCTCCAGGCCTCTGTCTCCCCTATGTATGAGTTCATGAGCTGTAGCTGGGCTCTGAGGAGGGAGCACCAGCCCCAGCTCCACCCCCACCCCAGTCAAGCAGTGTTACTTTGTGAACCCCTCTCCAAACTGCAGTTTTCTTCTTCAGGTACCCACATTACCACGTAGCCCCAGGGGTCCTTCTGCTAAAGGTTAAATGAAGGAATGCTTGTCAGCTGGTCCCGCCTCCCCCTACCAAGCCTCGCTGCCTCTACCTGGAGTTCTGGCCTCTAACCCATCCATTCCATCCCCTGGAGTTCAGGATGTTCGCTCCAAAATATTCCATTTTGGCAAATCTTTTTTTTTAAACTAAAGGCACTTGGACAACATTGGGGCATAAGAAGGATTCTCTGACCTTCCCTTTTCCTCCTGAAAGCAGGAGGTAGAATGCCAAGTGGAGGAAGAAAGACATGCTCATTACCAAAGGCAGGGATTAAGGCCAAGATAGACCTGTACAAACAAGCTTTTTGAACTCACCTTTTTGGTTACACAATCATCATTCTTTGTTCAACTCAGTATATAAACACATAAGCCTAGTCAGTTCTTTGGGACTTTGTTGTAGTTCGTTGAGAGGTGGAAGTGTCCCGTGTACATCTAAATAAATTTGTATGTTTTTTTCCTGTTAGTCTGTCTTGTGTCAGTTTAATTCTTAGGTCCAGCCGGAAATACTAAGAGGGTAGAGGACAAAACTTTGCCTCCCCTACAGCTCTTGTCATTCTCCTGCATCCACCCTCACCTCCTACTCAGCAGGGAGCATGAGTCTGTTACAAATGGAAGCCCCAACAGTTGCCTTCTTGAGACCCTCCAATGGCCACTTACTCTCATCAAGTAAAATTCACAGTCCCTGCCGTGGTCTAAGGGCCCTAGATAGGGTCTGTCTCTGCTTGTATCTCCTCCCACTTGCCCCTTCCTCTCGGTCTAAAGCATCTTGATGTCTGAGCATCACCGGTGCCCCATGGCCTTTGCACAGGCTGCTCTCCCTCTCTTCACCTCCAACAGGTTTAAGCATCACCTGCCCTGAGCAGCCTTCTCAGAAACTCTCATTCTCTGATGCTCCCTCCTTTGGGCTTCCTTTTTATCTGTAATGCGATTGTTTTTAATTTGCTTTTATTTTGTCAAATTACTGTTTTCAAATGAATTTTAGTTGTCGAGACAGAGTCTTGCTCTGTCACCGGGGCTAGTGTGCTGTGGCATCAGCCTGGCTCACAGCAACCTCAGACTCCTGGGCTCAAGTCATCCTCCTGCCTCAGCCTCCCAAGTAGCTACAGGCACCCGCCATAATGCCTGGCTACCTTTTCTGTTTTTTAGGAAAGGTGGGGTCTCATTCTTACTTAGGGTGGTATAGAACTTCTGAGCGCAAGGGATCCACCCAACTCAGCCTCCCAGAGTGCTAGGATTACAGTCATGAGCCAGCCTGCAAATAAATTTAAAAACCAATATAGTCCCGTCTTATTCTGGGGATATGTTCCAAGACCTCCAATGGATGCCTGAAACCACAGATAGTGCCAAACCCTAAATATATATATGAACTATATTTTCCCCTATGAGGTACAACACACCTATGATAACATTTAATTTATAAATTAGGGACAGTAAGAGATTGACAACAATAACTAATAATAAAATAGAACAATTATAATAACATACTGCAATAAAAGTTATGGGAATGTGGTGCCCCCCTCCCAAAATAGCATAATATCTTTGGACTATGATTGACCTCAGGTAACTAAAACCACAGAAAGAGAAATTGCAGATAAGAGGGGACAACTGTAGTGATTAAAAATGTCTGTGACATAGGTCGGCGCCCGTAGCTCAGTGGGTAGGGAGCCAGCCATATGCACCAGACAGGTGGATTTGAACCCGGCCCAGGCCTACTAAACAACAATGATGCCTGCAACAAAAAAACATAGCTGGGCGTTGTGCTGGGCACCTGCAGTCCCAGCTACTTGGGAGGCTGAGGCAAGAGAATCACTTAAGCCCAAGAGTTTGAGGTTGCTGCGAGTTGCAACGCCAAGGCACTCTACTGAGGGTCACAGAGTAAGACTCTCTCTCACAAAGAAAAGAACAGAAGTCCGTTCTTGCCACTGGTTGGCCAGGACCCACCAGGTCCCTGGCCCTTGGCTCATCTAGCTATTTTTCCTGACTGCTATGGGGTTATCTTGCTCAGGAACAATTGCTCTTAAGTGCCTGAGGGCCATTTACTTTAGCAGAAGGGAGAAGAGAGAGAGAGATAGTCTTTGAGGGTGAAGAAGTCTTAGAAGAATAAGTCTTAGCAGTCTTCAGCAAAGCTTAGTAATCTTCAGCAGATAGATGCAGCGCTGGTGTTCTGCAAGCAGAAGAAGCGACAGAGTCAGAGTAAGCGAGTCTATGATAGAAAGAGCTCACTCCCGACTGCCAGCTCCTCCAGCCTAATATAGAGCTGATCTCATGACTCTTAACACCACAGGTGTAGAGACTGCCAATTCACTACTGCTCTCCTCTTGCGAGCTCTCATGCTTGTTAAGAGAACTAAATCCCTCCCCATGCCCTTTTCACCAAGGTGTTCCATTATCGAGCTATACAGGTGTTTCTTGTAACTCTCACTCCTCCTAGCCATAGGCTATATGGGCTGCTACAGTCTCTAACAGCAAAAATGGCAGTCTTCTCGCCTGGTCCTGCTGCCCTCCTTGTGCCAGGAGCAATCCCACCCTCTTAGCTATTTCTCCTAGTTTGCCTCCTTGCTAAATATCGTGTTTATTTTTCTATCTCTTGATTCCTCAATGTTATCCATTATCTACTGCAGTGATTTATTTTTCAACCAGTAAGCTGTGTTCCACTGGTGTGCCACAAGAGGATCTTTTTAAAGAGCAGTAATTAAATTAATTTTGAAAGACATTCAAAGCATAGTAAGTACATCCATTTCTTTACTCTTTTTTTTTCGATCAATATAATTTAAGTGCGCCGTGGAAGCTTGACTATAGGTTCAAGTACACCTTGAGATAAAAAAGGTTGAAAAACACTGATCTACTGACTTGCTGTTTTTTTTTTTTTTTGAGACGGAGCCTCAAGCTGTCCCCCTGGGTAGAGTGCTGTGGCATCACAGCTCACAG
>NW_003852402.1:10607015-10615031 GCF_000181295.1 Otolemur garnettii | reverse complement strand
GCCGGTTGAGCTATAGGCGCCGAGCCCTGACTTGCTATTATGGATGAAAAGTTTAGATTTCTTACACACTCTCACCCCTTCTCCCCATCCTCTCAACGTGATTTTCGTTAAATGCGTATGTGTTCCTGTTATTAATGCAATGTAAATATTATTTCCTGCTCAGCCAGGAGTTAATAATTATCTCATTCATTGGCTTAGTTTTTCTGTTTTTAAAAATATCTTCATTTTTGGGGTGGCGCCTGTGGCTCAAAAGGGTAGGGCACCGGTCCCATATGCCTGGAGGTGGCAGGTTCAAACCCAGCCCTGGCCAAAAAAAAAAAAGGAAAAAAAATCTTCATTTTTCTAAGGCTAAGCACCTCTATACACTCCTACAGCTCATACAAACCTCACAATGGCATTTCCAATCTCAGTGATCATTTTCGCTTGGAGGCTGCTGAAGTCCTCTTCTTGGGGCCAGTGGCCTCTTAGACCTGGGCGCAGTGACTTCCAGAGATTCCCCCTGCATCATTTACGGGGGATTCTGTTCAGCTTTTTTCAGTGTTAATCCACTTTCTTAAATACTAAGTTTTCCTTTTGGGCTGTTTTACTTTCTGATTTTTTTTTGGGGGGGGGACAGATCCTCAAGCTGTCCCCCTGGGCAGAGTGCTGTGGCATCACAGCTCACAGCAACCTCCAACTCCTGGGCTCTGGCAATTCTCCTGTCTCCGCCTCCCAAGTAGCTAGGACTCCAGGTGCCCGCCACGACAGCTATTTTTTTTTTTTTTTTTTTGGTTGCAGCCATCATTGTTTGGCGGGCCCAGGCTGGATTCGAACCCACCCGCTCAGGTGTATGTGGCTGGCACCTTAGCTGCTTGAGCCCCAGGTGCTGAGCCTTACTTTCTGATTTTGATGGAGTATTGCTTCCAGTAACTTCCTGACTAAGTGTGTATGTTCGAGAATACTTAATTATCTTCCCATACTTGTTGATAGCTAGGCTGGGTATAGAATTCGAAGTTGAGAATCTCTTTGCTTCACTGATAGAAAGCATCTATGTACCCGTGTCTCTAGCTTCCAGCATTATTCTTATTCCAAATCTATTGTATGTAAGTTGAGGTAACTTTTTTTCTTTGTTCCAGAAGCTTCTAGGATGTTTGCTTTATCCCCGAATTTATGAAATTTCATAACATTGTGATTCAGTTGGTCTTTTTTCATTCATTGTTTTTGTCACAAAGTGGGCTGTTTTAATCTGGAGGTTTGTGTTATTCAGTTCTGAGAAAGACTTTTCTGTTATTTCTTTCTGGACTCCTGTTATTTGAATATTGGGTCTCCTGGTTTAAACCTTTAATTTTCTGTTGTTCACCCTTTACCATTTTGTTCTATTTCCTGGGAGTCTTTTTGTTACCTTTTTTTATCTTCTATTCCTTCTATTTTTAGCTCAGAATATTAATTAAGGGGTACAAGTGTTTTTGCCACACGGACACCTTGAATAATGGTTAAGTCAGGGTTTTTGGTGTGCCCATCTCCAGAGCTTCTTTTTTTCCTTTGCAATCGATGTATTTTTCATTCCCAAGAGCTCTTTTCTGTTTTCTGATTGCTCTTTTGCTATGGCATTCCGGGATTATTTGTGAGTATGTGTTTCCTGATCTCTTCAAAGAGGGCAAAGATGATTTCTTTAAAGTTTTCTTCTGCTTACTGCATTGTCCCCATTTCTTTTTTTCTTTTTCTTTTTTGAGACAGAGTCTCACTTAGTTGCCCTGGGTAGCGTCATAGCTTACAGCAACATCAAACTCTTGGACTCAAGTAATCCTCTTGCCTCAGCTTTGAGTAGCTGAGACTATAGGCACCCGCCACAATGCTCAGCTGTTTTTTACAGACGGGGTCTCACTCTTGCTCAGGCTTGTCTCAAACTCCTGAGCTCAAGCAATCCACTCACCTGAGCCTCCCAAAGTGCTAGGATTACAGGTGTGAGCCACCTCACCCTGCCTGTCTCTATTTTTTCTTTCTTTCTTTCGAGACAGAGCCTCAAGCTATTGCCATAGGGATAGTGCTGTGGCATCACAGCTCACAGCAACCCCCAACTCCTGGGCTTAAGCAATTTTCCTGCCTCCACCTCCCCAAGTAGCTGGGACTACAGGTGCTCATCACAACGCCCAGCTATTTTTTTTTTGTTTCAGCTGTTATTGTTGTTTGGCGGGCCGGGCTGAATTCAAATCCACCAGCTCAGGTATATGTGGCTGGCGCCTTAGCCGTTTGAGCCACAGGCACCGAGCCCTGTCTGTATTTCTTGCTAGTTTCTTTCCTTCTACTTGTCTGGGTCTCTTTCACATTACAGCTTTCTTCAGCTAATCATTCTTGGTTATCCATTCCTGTTTGAGAATAAGGAATTAAAAATCAGACTGGAACTCAAAAGTAGTGCTTGCACAGAGATAAGCATGCCTGTGGGACAGCTGGATCTTTGGTCAAGGACACCCAGGTGTCAGCATCTGTAACACTTTCCTCTGGGATAACCAGATCCTCAAATTTCCTGTCTGGGTAAATGTAGGTCTGGGTGCTAATGGGTGCTAATGCCCCTGAACTAGGCCAGGGAAGGGGGCCAGAGTCACCTTGTTCAGTATTCATATAACCCCCCTGTATCAGGTAGATTTTGCTGCCTAACAACCACCAAGTTCTGTGGCACTCAGTTCACTCACACAGCTTCGGGTCAGCTGGTAGGACTGGCCTTGACGGGGCTGACGTGTGTCAAGTTGCAAGGCTGTCACGCAGGAGGACAACTCTGCTCCATGCTTCTCTTAGACTCTTGGGACCAGTACGTTCGTCCAGGGAAGGGTGGGCACTGACAGCACAAGAGAGTGTGCCCTGGGTGCAAGCACTCTCCAGTCCCTCCTTCTGATGCATGTGGTAACATCCCAGTTGCCTCACAAGTCACAGGCCAGGCCTCGCAGCAGGGCAATGGGGAAATACACTCCTCCCGTGGACATGGAGGTGCAGGAGTGATTACTCGCTAAGTATAATCAGATCTACAAAATCTCCAAATATCAGCCTGCTGCCTCGCCCCCATGCTACTCTATAGCTGGTGTCCCTGGGTCCTGAGCATTCTGGCTGAATTTTCCCTGCCTGGGTTAGGGAGGAGTGGTTTCCTGGTTGCATAGTGCAAAGGACAGGACCTGGAAGGTGGTATCTAACTCCTCTTTAAACAGACTCCCAAACATCCCCTTGTTTTCAGCTTCCTGCCTCACTCTCGGTGGAGTCTGGTCTTCCAGTTCTGACCCTCCCCGGGATGCTCCAGGGCCAGCTGGTTTAATATTTTCCATCTCCAAACTCCCCCTCTCCCCCACTATGCAACAGCAGGCACTAAGGTTCGCCTTCCTGGACTCTGTTAAATCATTTACTACCCCTCCATCTGCTCTCGGTGCTTGCGGTTTGAGGTTACAGGTGTCTCCTGGTTTCTTTGAAAATGGGAGTTTGTGTTTCTGTTTCTTGTTCTCATTACTGTAGTGGCTGCTTTTAGCAAGGGGGAGGGAGTGGAAACATCTCCACCTAGCATCTTGAGCCGAGAATGTCTTCCTTTCCATGTGGAATCTACTTCTGTGATATGTGGATCGAGTCACATGGAAGATGTTTGTTTACACACCTGTCTCTCACACTGGCCTCTGAGCACCTAGTGAGCAAGGGTCTATGTCCACCCATCTCTGCGCCTCTGCCTCCTGCCACAGCTTGGTGTGGAGCGTGTGGTTAGTAAGTGGGACTGGATTGAGTTGAATTTGGGATTATACAGATAACTGCTCATTACCCCTTCCTTGAGATCCTCTCCAGAAGTCTTCTAGAGACATCTGGATCTGCCCCTCCCTCCCCAGAGCCTGTCCTGCCCTGCCTACCATGTGCCATGAAGCCTGGATGGACTCAGATGTCCCCAAGGTTTGGTATTTCTCTAGATTGGGCATGGAGTGTAGGAAGCAGAAGTCACAGACCAAAGAAGCAGATTCCTGCCCCCAAAGCCATTGTTTTGGCATCAACGTCTGTGTAACAAACCACCCTAGAATGTAGCAGCTTATGACAATAGCCACGTTATTACTACTCATGATTCTGTCTGTGGGCTGGGCTCAGTCAGGTGGCTCTTCTCTTCCACGTGGCAGTGACTGGGGCTGCAGTAACCTGGGACCTCAAGTGGGCTGGCATGCCCCAGATAGCTCACATACATGGCTGGCACCTTGATAGGGATGCCAGGAGGCCAGGCTCAGCCGGTCACTCACTGGTGTGGTTGGGTCTCTCTCCCTCTACTAAAGTCTGTTTTCTAATCCCCTTACATGCTTGTATAAATAACAAACGTGCATCCAGCATGGATTAGGGGCCCACCACACTCTAGGGTCTTGGTGCTAAATGGTGAACAAAACACACAGGTCCTTGTCTCCTGGAGCTTGCAGTCTAGAAGGGAAGTGCTTGTTAAACAAGTTGACTTATTTAATAAATGCTTAAATATAAACAGTGATGAACGCTGTTCTTCAACAGAAGCAAGGAGAGAGGCAGGAAGAGGTGACTGACGTTGAATTTGGGGTGACTACGGAGGAAGCTTGGGGAGACTAAGTGTTGGGATGGAGGGAAGGAACAGCTTGAGCAAATATCTTAGCATGAGAAAGGGCGTGGGACTCACTGGAGATGCTGGACAGCAGTCCTGAGGATGGAGATTTGCAAGGAGGGGGCGACTGGCACTAGGCGGTGCCTATGGGGTCTTGCAGGTGAGGGGGTTTCATGCTAATTGTCCCAAGATGCTATGGAAGTTGTTTTTGTTTGTTTGTTTAGCAGGCCCTGGCTGAGTTCGAACCTGCCACCCCTGGTGCATGGGGCCAGTGCTCTAACTATTGACCTACAGGCACCCAGTCGTTGTGGAAGTTGTTAAACAAGGGAATGATCTGATCCGATTTGTATTTTATTGTGATCATCCTGGCTGCTCTGTGGAGATAGAACCCCAGCCCAGGGCAAGTGGAAACCAGGAGACCAGTCAGGAGGTGTGAGAGTTCAGGTTGGTGTTCACCAAATATCCCTTCTCCTCCAACTCCAGGAGGAACCCCTTCCCTGCCCCATGGCATCGGGTGGGCTCCACAATCTGGAGTGTGAGCAGAGGTCTTAAATACGCTTGCGTGGCACGGCTTGGTGTCTTCTGCTCCTGCGATCGCCATGGGAAGAACATGCTCTGAGTAACACTGCTCTAAGGAGGATGAGAGATGCGTGGGACAGACTTGGACACACGTCTGACTCACTCTCCAACCTTAGGTTTGGTACATCTTTTTTTTTGAGACAAAGTCTCACTCTGTTGCCCTGGATTGAGTGTCATGGCATCATTACAGTTCACAGCAACTTAAAACTCTTGGGCTCAAGCCATCTTCTTGCCTCAGCTTCCTGAGTAGGGGGGACTACTGGTGCCCGCCACAATGCCCAGCTACTTTTACAGACGAGGTCTTGCTCTTGCTCAGGCTGGTCTCAAAGTCCTGAGCTCAGACAATCCACTTGCCTCGGCCTCTCAGAGCGCTGGAAGTACAGGTGTGAGCCCCTGTGCTCAGCCTGGAATGTGGTCTCAGTAACCATTTGCTGAATGATTAAATGATTGAATGAGCCAGTGGTTGTGTAAGCATTTTCTTTTTTTTTTTTAATTTAATTTTTTTTTTTGTAGTTTTTTTTGGCCAGGGCCAGGTTTGAACCCTCTACCTCTGGTATATGGGGCCAGCACCCTACTCCTTGAGCCACAGGCACCGCCCTGTGTAAGCATTTTCAAAGGGAGGAGGATGTTACGGCCTCTGAGTGGTATGATTATGTTTGTAAATGAGGATGATCCCCAGGCTGCCCAGTGGAAGATGAGGCCTAGGCAGAGACAGTGGAGGCAGGAGGGCCAGTGAGGAGGCCTCACAGCAGCGGGGACAAGGGGATGGATTTAATAGGTATTGGGGAGTCAAATTGTCCAGGCTTGGTGACCAGTGAAAGCTGGAGTGACAGAACAAGAGGAGCCTGGGGGACTCCAGAGCCTCTGCTTTGGAGGAAGGAATGGGGAGCAGCCAGGCTCTGAGACAGAGCTGCAGGTGACACCGCCTTGTTTGGCAGGTGCTCTCCTCACCCACCAAGCTGGGATTTCATAACAAGAAGGGGTCAAGTCTGATGCAAACAGCCCTGGACACCCAACCCAGGCCCGGCACTAGGCGGGCACTGGGGCGTGGCTGTTGTCACATGAGCGAGCACCACCGTGTTGTCAGCTCCTACCCACCAACAGTTCTTCCTGTTTCAAAACAGATTCTTGCTGACTTCCCACACGGTTTCTCTTTCCCATCTGAGAGGCCTCTGGGCTTCAGGCAACATGCAGAACAGAAACAAGAGACTCACCCACATCCAGTGACTGCTGGGTACGTGATACGGTGGGAATATCACTGGGCTAGGAGTCCTAAGGCCTCAGTTACAAATGTTGTCAGCTAATAGTAGTAGAAGGCCTGACCAATGGTGGCATAAACCAATAGGTGATTTCATTTTCCTTTGCTCCCATAACAGGCAGCTGTTGGTTGCAGTTCAGCTGCCAACTGATGCTGTCAGGCCCAGGCTCTTTTTATCTTTTTCCTCGTCCCCTCTTAGCATGCTGGCTTATACCTTCATGCTGTGACTTCAACCTCACAAGATGGCTGCTGTGGCTCCAGACATCCCATCAGTATTAAAGCCAGGGAAGGACACAGGACAAAGGGCAGTATTGATCAGGTCAGTCATTTTTTATGGAAGAAAACAAATACTTTCATAGAAGCCACCTCTCTGCCTGACTTTCTCTTATGTCTTGTTGGCCAAAACTGTGTGCCCTTGGAACCCCAGCTATAAAAATGGCAGAGAAAACAAGTACAGTACAACCTCTGTAAGTTGACCACCGAAAACACTGTAACAAGGTAGTCAACTTACAGAGGTGGTCAATGTAAGGGACGAGGCATACTGTACTGATACACACGTGTGGTGCATGTCCTGTGTGAAAGTTAGGTCACCATAAGGAAGTGGTCAGTGTAGGGAGGTGGCCAGCTGTGGGGGTTGTACTGAATCTTGTCAGGTATTGGGTACATTGCTGCCCTGCACAAAACTGGGGTTTCGGTAGCAAGGAGGATGGTAGTAGTCACAGAGAGTGGGAAAGTACAGTGTCTGCCTTATCCACCTGAGCTCTATCTCCTGTGATCTCCTGTGCCTCTGTTTCCTCTTCTGCAAAAGGGAGCAACTAGTACCTACCTTGGAAGGTGATTAGAAGGCTAAAATGAGATAATCTGTGCATTGTGAGACACGCAATGCCTGAAGGAATATATTTACTGACATTATTCCTGGTATCAAAGCAAGGGCTGTCATTACTGGGCTAGGTTTAGGGGGTTGAACACACGTGGAAGAGCCCCCAGCCCACCTGTGGCCTGCAGGGAAGTTCGAGGAGCAGAGGGAGGAAAGGATTCGAGGAAAGGGGACAGGCCTGTGCAGAGGGCTCAGGGTGAAAGAAGCAGAAACACGGGTTTGAGGAAATGAGTCAAGTCTGAGTGTAGGAAGGGGGAGGCAGGTAAAGGATGGCCAGGCCTCCAGGGCTGTGGCTAGGGGTCTGGAATTGATCCTGAGGCCTTGTAAAGAGCAGAAACAGAAAGAGGTCTTCTCTGACTCTGGCTCACTGGAGGGAGCATCCCCAGGCTTTTAAACACAGGACTTACTGGGTTGTGGGATCTTGTCCATCTATTTCTATGTCGTGCTGTGTGTGCGGGTTGTAATGTGGTTTTCTGGTTTCAAAGGAGAAGTAACATTATAAATATAATGACCCTTTCTGAGCTAAAATAAGAAAAGCCAGCCAAGGGGTTTCCCCACTGCACCCAGTCCCTTTCAAGAGGGGCTGCTCCCAGGAGGCAAGTGACCTGGAGGTCCCACCTCAGAACTCAGGGAGGACAGTGGGGTTGGTCAGGAGATCTGGGAAAGCAGAAAATGGGAACCCCAAACATTTCCTTGGCTGGGCACTGGGGGACTTCTGGGCTGTCAGGGATGGGTTCTTTTTTTTTTTTT
>NW_003852402.1:10603733-10606939 GCF_000181295.1 Otolemur garnettii | reverse complement strand
TCCTGGGCTCAAGCAAGTCTCCTGCCTCTGCCTCCCAAGTAGCTGGGACCACAGGCGCCCACCACAGCGCCCGGCTATTTTTTGGTTGCAGCCATCATTGTTGTTTGGCAGGCCCTGGCTGGATTTGAAACTGCCACCTTGAGTGTACATGGCTGGCACCTTAGCCACTTGAGCCACAGGCGCTGAGCCAGGGATGGGCTCTTATATCTCTTAGCCTCTCTCTAGAATGCCAGCTGCCACAGGGGCAGAAATGCTGTGCACTGTGGGATTCCTGTGCCTGGCACAGCAGAAGTGACTAATAAATATGTGTTGAATGAATGAAAAGTTTGGATAGAGAAGAGGAATCATCCTCAGGAGTGGGGAATCTGGCCCCTTCCCATGACTTAGCAAACACCAAGAAGGACTGACTGTGCCGGGCACTGTTATACTTTATACATGAACTTCTTAAATCCTTACAATAACTCCATCTCTCTTCTAAAGCAACTTATCTTTGCTTAGTGCCTGCTGGACCTAGCATTGTTTCCTTACACTATTGGGTTGACACTTTCCTGTGATCTCCAGTAGTGAAGGTTGTAGGTTTCTAGGTGTCCGATACCAAATTCCCCAATTCTAGCCAAGAGGTCAGTCTCCATTTGAGAACCTCCCTCATACACGCAGTTTCGCTGGGGTTGTTTCTACCCTTTGCTCAAACTCGGCATATGGTCTAGGATTGGCCAATCAGGCCACAGCACCCCCTCACTAATATGATTGGTCAAATAGCCAGGATCTAAGCTAGTCCTATTAGAGTAAACCTGAGTTAGAACTTCGCCTAGGACAGATGCTTGCTCTTTTGGGCTGAACTTGAACTTGGAAGGATGATGCCCTGAAAGTCATGAGAGTCACCTGCCTGAGAATGAACCAGCCAGCAGAAGGTTAAGGCAGAGCCAAAGGGTACAGGAAAACAAACCCTGATGACATCATTTGAGCCCCCTTGATCAAGCTACACCTGAAGTCATGGTATTTCCAAACTTGAATCAATAAATTTAATTTCTGTTTAAGCAGGTTGAATTGTGTTTTCTGTTTGCAATAGCAAAAGTCCTGACTGGCAGGGCATGAAAGTTTTAAGACTTCCACAGGCATATGAAGCTCAGGATCCCACCAGCAGATCAGAAAGTCCTGAGAGATGGCAGGGGTCAGCTGAACCCAGACTCTCGGTTGGCTGGGCAGATATCTCGAAGATTTAGAGAATTTAATTTATTTCATGTTGACCTAAAAAAAATGAGAACTGAAGCCAGAGGAGAAAAGTTCTGAGACACAGATTTTTGTTCAGTAGAACTTTCAGATAAGCTAGACCATCAATATTGAAGGAGACTGTCTCAGGAGGGAGTAAGATCCCTGTCTTGGAAAGCATACAAGTAGTGGCTGGCAACCACGTGGCCTAAAGTTTCCAGAAGGGAGTCAGACATCAGGTGGCGCTGGGGTAAATGAGTAGATGCCTCCATGTGAGCCCCCAGTGCTGACCGCAGTAACACAGGGGTGGCTTGCTGGGGTCTGGGGTTCCCAGCTGCCCCTGGGAAGGCAGGAACATGAGAAGACTGGGATGTGGTGCTTACAAATTCATACCCTCCCGGCCCCAGGGGCTCTCCCCTGCAGAGAAGAGCATCAACCAAGCTCTGCAGCCATCTGCTAAGAAATGCCACAAGGAGGGGACAGCATGACCAGCTGGGGCACCATCAGGCTTTGCATGGAACCCTGGAGGGTCAGAACCATCTGGGTGGGAGGCTGGAGTGTAACCTGTCAGTGAGAAAGTCATGGGGTAAGAATTTGAGGACAAGCAGAACCCATAGCTCCTGGCTTTCCTGGTTCACAGTCTTAGCTGCTGGCCTTAGCTTAAGTTCTATCCCCCCACCAGACTGTCCTCCTTCTCACCACACCAAGTCCTCTCTGTCCTTCTCATCCCACCCTCAGGAAACCTTGCAGCCTGCCTCCAACTCACACCCACCAACTCACATCCACCCTGCCCTCCTCTGCCCCAGGGGTCTCGTAGTGCAGTGTGTCCCATCTCTACCCAGACGAGGGTGGACAATTAGGTTCAGGAAACTCATCCTAGAAAAAGTGTTCACATACCTCATTGCTGGATATCACCCTGGTCACCTTTGAAGTATGTCCCTTGGGAATTTATGCGCCGATCCCAAGGTCTAGTCCACCCTTCAAAATACTTTTTCTAGGATGAGTGCCTGAACTTAATTATCCAACCTCGTATGACGACAGTTCTATGGCCATTCCAGAAAAAGAGTTCCAAAATTGCCTTGAAAGGTGGACCAGGCTCTGATGCCAGTGCCTGGCTTCCCCAGGGGAGTACTTCAAAGGCGACTGTAGTGATATTCAACACGAGGGATGTAGCACTTTTTCTAGGATGAGTACATGAACTTAATCATCTGACCTTGTATGTATAGGGTGTTGGGTGTCCCTAGCTTGATTGGGCAGAATGGGGGCTCACTGACTCCCCATCCCCCGGCTCAGGGAGCTGGGCATTTGGGCCTTCAGAGAGCAGGACCGCCTTAGGCAGACGACAAGAAGGCTGGGGAAACTGAGGCTACCTCAACACCCACCCCTCTTCTGTCCTGGCCTAAACACCACTCTCAGTGAACTGCTTAATAGCTGGACACTTCCCTTCCAGTCCCAGCCTTCTGCACGTGGGGGAGGGGATCTTACCCTAAAGGATGCTGCAGGGGCGCTTCTGTGGCCGCGTGGGCTGCGGGCAGAGGACAGCCCGGATCGCCTCATCAAAGACAGTCTTCAGGCCCCTCTGGGTGAGGGCTGAGCACTCCAGGTATTTCACTGAGTCTGGGTAGGAAGCAGGCAGCAGTAGAGAGGCTGGGTCAGGGGAGGGCTCTGGACAAATACCCATCCTGAGCCACACAACTGAGCTTCAGCCTATGGGGGCTGCTGTCCACATTCCAGGACCAATGGGGCCACCTCAGAGCTGGGAGCTGGGAGCCATGTCACCCTGAGCAGGCAGCTTCCTCACTGTGCCTCAGTTTCCTCGTGTCTGAAGTAGCTTGAATTCAGTGGGAGAAGACCCGCAGGGCAGGTCCATGACTTTCTTGGACACATAAGCCCTTAATTTCTGGAAGTAAGGCAGGAATTTTGATATTTTCCAGGGAAAAAAAAAAGCTCAAGCTTCAGTGACCAAATCTTTGGGCACTTCTTTTTTTTTTTTTTTT
>NW_003852402.1:10591949-10603709 GCF_000181295.1 Otolemur garnettii | reverse complement strand
GTAGAGTGCTGTGGCCTCACAGCTCACAGCAACCTCCAGCTCTTGGGCTTAGGCAATTCTCTTGCCTCAGCCTCCAGAGTAGCTGGGACTACAGGCATCTGCCACAACGCCTGGCTATTTTTTTGGTTGCAGTTTGGCCAGGGCCGGGTTTGAACCTGCCACCCTCTGTATGGCCGGTGCCCTACTCACTGAGCACAGGTGCTGCCCATCTCTGGGCACTTCTAAAAGGTAGCCTCGGACCTGACTACAGGGCTTCCGCCAGGGGCACCACTCAGGAGGCCTGAGGCCCTAATGGCTCCCTCCCCAGGACCTTCCAAATATCATCTGACCATTCTTTAACATCAGACCCATTTTACAGATGAGGAGACTGAGGAGTCTTGGAGGATATGTGACTTGTCCAAAGCCACACACTGGACATGTCCCACCCACTTGCAGCTGCTCATGGCCCTCACTGAGGGGAATGGGCCTTGGAAAGCTCCTCCCTTTTCCCACGGGAGGACGCCTTCTCCCTGGGACCACCCAGGGAGTGCTGGAGCCCAGGGCACAGATAGCGAGGAACCCAGGCTAAGCCCCTACCCACAGGGACAGTGTTCCATGACCTTCTGCTAGAGCGCATGTGACTTCCCGTGTCTACTACAACTTGAACAGTTTCCCTGAAGTGAGGAACCACAAAACCCCTCTGCTGAGAGGGGCCGATATCAGAGGCAAGAGGAAGGAAAAGGGAGGGAAGGGAGAACTTTGCACCCTCCGCCGAGGCCCACTCGCTCTTCTATGGGCGGAAGAAAGGGGACAGAAGCTGGCTAGCACCTGCACCATGCCAGGCACTGAGCTTCCCACAACACTGTGAAGAAAGGCTGTGATTTTCCACTTCACAGATGAGAAAACAGGCCCAGAGAAGGAAAGTCACGGGCACAAAGGCACAAAGTGGGGAAGAGGAGAGTCTGGACTGTAGGAGGGGCAGCCCCGTCGAGGGGGAAGCCCACTGAAGCCTGGAGTTGGGGAGAAAGGAAGGGTGGGGCAGGGGACAGGAAGCCATAGGGAGAGCATGGGGACAGGTCTCAGGAAGGGGGCAGACAGCTCTGGTCCTTGTGACTAAGGGCACCAGGCTGTGTGGGTTCAAATCCAGGCTCTACCACATCCTGGCTGTGTGGTCTTAAGCCAGTGGCTGCTCCTCCCTGAGCCTCAGTTTACTCTTCTGTCAAGTGCCGGTGAAGAGAGTCCCTTCCTCAGTTGCTGGGAGAATGAAATGGGGGGTGTTTGGGCCTGGCACCCAGAAAGTGATTATCAGCTGGGGGAGTCCTGGTGGGCAGCAGTGGTTGCTGTCTTCCTCACTAGAACTGCAGCTCCCCCTACATCACTACCCCAAGCACCATCAACGTCACTACCCCAAGCCAGGGTCAGCCAGGTCAGCCAGGAGACACCAGCTAGAGGCCAAGGCAGGACCTGAGTTACCTCCTGCAGAGGAGAAAGGGTTGTTGGGATCACTCAGGCCAGCCTGTGCAGATGGGGAGACTGAGGCCTATCCCAAGGCCACACAGCCCATCTGTGTAGGAGCCAGGGCAAGGAGCCAGGCTTCCGGGGCCTTTGTCTTGGCCCAAAGCACACACTTTAAAAGGAAAGAGGTTGAAACAGCAAGGACCAGGAGGCAGAGCTACATCTTAGAACGAGCCCAGGGACAGGCTGCCCAGAAAGAAAAGAGGGCAGGGGTGCAATTCTGAGCCAGGGACCCTAGCATGGGACAGGGGGCCCAGGGTTTAAGCATCTTCCTCCTGGGGAAGATGGCTGTGTCACCATCAGGGGCAGGAGGGAGGTGGTGGCTGCGGTTTCTCTTCCTGTGAAGAGATGTGAGTCCCCAGGGCCCTCCCAGTTCCGGCAGGAGGAAGGGTGGTGGGGCTGAGCAGGGAGGGGGTGGGGAGGCCTGACCTGGGCCCGTAGGAGCCTGTGGCGAGGCAGAGAGCAAGGGCACAGCTCACAGTGACCAAGCCCAGCAAAGGAGTCAGCTCTTAGGCAAGTGGCCCTATTCCTGGGCTACAGGCATGTTGGAGTCTGACCAGGGATAGAGACAGAGCCAGCAGGCCCAGATGCCACGGAAGAAGCCAGAGGCATGGTCATCTCCTCTTGATGCAGGCAGCCTTAAGCCACTACAAGGAGGCACCCCCAGTGAGCCAGCAATTCCTTCACACCCAATTTGGCCTCCTGCTAACTGTGTGACTTTCAGAAGTCATTTTAGTTCTCTGGTCCAGTGCTCTGAAGGCAAAGAGGAGTTGTGCTGAGAAGCCGGGGTGGGGGTGGGGGGTGAGGAAAGGGATGGGAGGCGTAAAAGAAAAAGCGACACCCTTCAATTCTAAAGCAGAGGCACCTCCTCCAGGAAGCCTTCCCAGAACACCGAAGCTTGACTTGGCTGCTCGCCCTCTGAGCAACCACAGCACAACTCACTCCATCCCTGCTTCCGTCTGTTCAGAACACACCCCTTATTCTCAATATCTGTTAATAGATACTACCACCAGCGGACTGGAGTGAGTGCTCTAGCAGCCTCATGTGTGTTAATTCACTTAATTCTCCCAACCACCTAGGAGGTAGGAGTGAACATGCTTTGCTGATAAGGAAACAGGCACAGAGAGGCTAAGTGATTTGCCTGAGGTCACACAGCTAGCGCATGACACAGAGTTTGAGCCAGACAGCGTGTAGCCTGGAGCTCATGTTCACAACCACCATGAGGCTGAGTCAGGGCTCCTCCTGCATCCAGGTCCCCTCTCTGAGCCCAAGCCCCCTACCAATTTCCTTGGCCAGTGCCAGGCCCTGTGGGTAGGTGATGGGTGCCAACTTCTTCTCCTTCAGCTTCTCGATGGTGTCCTTGTCATCCCGCAGGTCCAGCTTGGTGCCCACCAGGATGATGGGGGTGCTGGGGCAGTGATGCCGCACCTCGGGGAACCACTGGACAGATGGGGACACAAGGTTGTGCAGGGAGCAGAGGGAGGGTGAGGAGGTAGGAGAAGAGGGCCCAGGTTATGCGATCGGGGGCGGGTGTGAGCACGTGAGGAGAAACACGAGGCAGTACAGGAAGGAGAAAAGAGGCGCGTGGTTGTAAGAAAAGAAGAGGCGCGATTTCAGACAGAGATGATAAGCATGACATTAGGACACGAGGTTGTGCAGGGAGGAGAAGGGACAAGATTATAGGGGCTGGGAGTTAACTATCCCAGCCCTCCCTGAGACCGCTCTAAGTCTCTCCCCAGGACCCCACCAGCCCTGGTTGGTATTGGAGACTCTCCCTGCCCAGAGCTTCTGCTGTCCCAGGGATCAGCCTGAAGTTGCCAGCTCTTCCCTCCTTCCTCCCTTAGGGTCACCCGCCCTTGTGTCCCCGAAGCCGACTTGGTCCAGCTCACCTTGGCACGGACATTCTCATAGGAGGCTGGGCTGACGAGGGAGAAGCAGATGAGGAAAACATCCTGGGGACAGAGCAAGCAAGGGTTGCCCATGAGTGGGGTTCAGAGGTGTTCCCCTTGGCAGCCACTGAGGGGTGGAACAGTCCAGCGGGCTTAGGATCTGAGCAGAGCAGGGATGCCAGGCTGCTGCCTGCTACCTAACATACATTCCAGGCCAGGGCCCCTTCTGAGTGACTGTGCTAACACACCTCTCTGAAGTCAGTGCTGCTGCTGGCCCCATTGTACAGATGGGGAAGGTGAGGCTTAGGCTGCTAAGGGGAGGATCTGAGATTCCAGAGTCCATGCTCTGAACCAAGCACTATCCTACCATCTGAGGATAGTGGACAGGCCCCAGCCAACTCCTTGCCCACCCTGGAGGGACAGTGAAGAACCCCAGGACCTGGCAGTCACAGAGCCACTAGCAGGTACCCCAACTTCCCTCGCCTTCCCCAGCACTCCCAGGGCTCATCCTCCCTGGCTTCCTGGCTGCCTGGCTGCCTTGCTGCCTGGTTGCCTACCGGGGCCCTCTGCTGGGTCCACCTGTCCCACTGCTGGAAGCCACCTGCCGAGAAGGCTGGTAAGGCTGGCATGGCCTGAGCGTGCGGAGCCACCCCTGTATGGATGGTGCCCAGCTGGGTGGTGGGGGAGGCCCTACTCTGCCTGGAGAGGGGCTAGGCAGACTCTACCACCTGAGCCTCAGGGAAGAGTCAAGTTCCCCCATGCCAAGCTGGCTGGAAGGGCACCCAAGCTGAGGGAACAGAAAGCCTAAAGGTCAGAACCACAAAGAGAGGGTGGGGCAGCACACCGTCTGGGGGTAGGAGAGCGGCCGGAGGCGGTCATAGTCCTCCTGCCCCGCAGTGTCCCACAGCCCCAAGTTCACAGGTTTGCTGTCCACCATCACGTTGGCTGAATAGTTGTCAAATCTGTGGGGAACACGCAAGACAGAAACAAAGTCAGTCCCAAACCCCAGAGCCCTGAGATTCCCAACCAGCTCCATGTCGTACCATTCAGAAGCTGAGACCCAGAGAGAGTCTCTGACCAGCCCAAAGCCACACAGCACTACGAGGGGGGACTTCTTTTATTTTTTTTTCATTACTGAGTCATTATTTTTAAATTTTTTTAATGTAAGTAAACAAAAAGAGGAAAATACTATCTTGGTCATTTTTCTACCTTCAACCATCCTTTGAAACTATGTAACTTTTCCTCCAAGTCATTGCCCACCTCCTATGCTGGATACCTAGGTTGTCTCCTAATATTTGTTGAATGAATGTTTGTCCCCACCTTAGATTGGGCCCCTCCCACCCACCCAAAGCAAACCCTAAGGCAGGGAGGTGACCCCAGGAAGGTGCGGAGGGGAGTGGGAAGGAGTCCAGGAAGGGACTGGGAAATGGCCTGGACTGCACTCAGAGTGTCCCCAGGCGGGCAGAAAGCTGGGTATTGATTCACTGTCTTCCACCCTCCCTGGGCAGAGGGCTGCTCCTGGGGTCTTTCCGCCTACCCTGGAGTGCACACCAAAAGCCATTAGTCACCAGCCCCGGAAAGGGCCACTGGAAAGACATGTGGAGGGGTGGGGTGAGCTACTGGTATCAACTGTTAACTTCTCCCTGAAGGCACTGGGAGCCCTGCAGGGCAACGATGAGCTTCCAGATTTGTTCTTTGGACGTCTACTGTGTACCAGGAGCAGGGCCAGTGCCAGGTGTGCCAGTCAGGCAGGAGGCAAGACACTGGGGAGGAAGCCTGACAAACATGAGAGAAAGGGCAGTCCAGAGCCCAAGCCCAGGTCTCCAAGCTTGGAGCAATGGAGGCTTCACAAGCAAGTTCTCACTACACACATCCCTCATGCCATGGAAGAGAACACTGGGATCAGAGAGGTACAGTGACTTGCCCAAGGCCACACAGCCAGGGTGTGACCAAACGGGAGAGAAACCATCTCCATCTGACTCTACAGGACAGGTGCTCACTGCCCTGTGCCACAGCTATGCCTCCAAGGCTGCTCTTCCTGCCTAATTCTCTCTGAGGTCACCTGTACAGGCCCTGCTCCTCATCTCCTGACCTGGCCCACTGAGACCTCAGGCTCTTCTGGCTTCTCCTACTATTCTTCTCAAGCCAGGCCATTTCCCTGAGCAAGGCTCACACGGCCTGCCCCCCTGCGCTTGTCCACACTGGGCCCCCTACCTGGCACACCTTCCCCCCCACCTCCGCTATCAAAATAGTCTCAACCATCCGGACGTTGCCGTCCTCCACAGCCTCCAGGCTGCCTGCCCTCCAAGTCCTTGCTCCTGTCTGTGCCTCACTCTGAAGTGCCCTCCCATCCCCTTGTCACTCCTGCCTTCTAGTCCTGCTTAAAACCCTGCTCAGGCAATTCCTCGGTAGGAAATGACCTTGTCTTCAACCAGGAAAGAGCTCACTGTTCCCTCTCTTGGGCATGCTTTGCCTTGATCCTGAGCAGGCATTCAGTGTGTCTCTGTCCCCTCTAGAGCTGTGGGCTCTGTCTGAGCGGGGCTGATGCTTGCTTCATCCCCACGGCCTCAGGCCTGGCACCCAGGGAATGCAGGAACCAGGGACAGAAGGAAACTGAATTGAAACTCTTCGAGGTCTCCTCTTTACTGAAGCCCTCCCAGAACACTACTCACTGGCAGGCTGCAGAAGCCCCAGGTTTCAGAGGAACTCTGAGGACCCCTCTTCCGAGAAGGAATCCCCCCCCAACACCACCCCAAAACATGCCCAGCCTGATGTGTTTAATACACTGTGCTCGTTCAGCCCTGCGGAGTGCTCCTGGTCACCTCTCAGTTCCCCACATGTCTCTCTCCCTCCTGTCTGGAAAGACCCTACCAACGCTGAGTCCTGACTCCCACTCTCCTTCCTCCTCCTTCCCTCTTCTTCCTCCTCACTGCCAGGCCACCTCTTACTCACTCTTACCCCTCCGGCCCCTGCTCAATGCCACCCCCTCTAGAAAGCCTTTCCTGACCCCAGGCAGGTCAGAGCCACCATCCCACCCCCAGCCATCCCTCCCTGGGGAGCTCAGCACCCTGGTGGCAGGCACTAGGCCTGCCTGGTCCTTCCTGAACCCTGGGCCAGCACAGGGTGTGGTACATGTTAGGTGCTGCTGTGTCCCCACTCCGGGCAGCATGCACGCCCCTGTGGGATTTCAGGAAGAAGGTGCCATCCAGGGAGACACAAGTGGGCATGACGGGAAAAGAAGAACTTGCAATGGTTTTGCCTTTGACCAGGAAACACATCTTTGGGACAAGCTCAGAATGCAGAACACTCTCTCCACTAATAGCCAGCCAAGGAGTGCCAAGAAGTTTCCCAATATTCCTTAGGCAAAGGCATCTGTTTTCCAAGCAGGACCCTCAGGGACCATGGCAACATGGAAAGAGCTGGGGCCTTGAATAGCACCATGCCACCACCTACCCTGTGGCCAAAGGCCTTTGTACATTAGGTCATTTTTTTTTCTTTTTGAGACAGAGTCTCACTCTGTTGCCCACGCTAGAGTGCCATGACATCAACCTAGTTCACAGTAACCTCAAACTCCTGGGTTCAAGCAATCCTCCTGAGTAGCTGGGACTACAAGCACCCACAACCATGCCCAGGTAATTTTTCTATAATAGAAATGGGGTTTCACTTTGCTCAGGTTGGTCTTGAACTCCTGAGCTCAAGTGATCCTCCCACCTCAGATTCCCAGAGTGCTGGGTGAGCCACTGAGCTCAGCTTGTACATTAGGTCTGAAGTCCCATGTGACCCAAGAAGGACCTTAAGTTGCTCCCTTTAGACAGATGAGGAAACTGAGGCCCCGAGAGGCCAATACCTTTTCCAAGGCTCATAAGCACTGGAGCTGGATTCCAGACCTGCTCCTTCTGTGATACCTTTAGTGTGAACAAATGAACTTCTGGGAGGGTGGGTTCCTCCCAGGGGACAGCTGCCCAGAGTAGGAAGGAACAAAGAATTCCTTGCGAAGTCATGTCATTCTGGCTGTGTGATGCTGAGTTAGTGACTTAGCTTCTCTGAGCCTCACCCTCCTCACTGCGAGGGAAAACAAAAACAAAAAACCTAAAAAACTACATAGAAAAAAATGGCTCAGAAGGAAGCTCCAGAGACAGAGGATGTTCAGCCACCCCATTGAGAGAAGCTGAGCAATCTCATTGTCCATGTCCCTAGAGGTCCCCTCCCCAGAGGACCAGCTGCCAGACTCTGAGGGTCAGCTGCAGGGATGTGTCAATGAGGTAAATCCCCAGGGTCCCCCTTACTTAAGAGGCCCGTAGGCAGCCAGAACTCAACACACCATCATGGCCAGCCCTCACTCCACTTTCCAGATGAAGAACCTGAGACTCACAGACAAGAGGGGACTTGCCCAAGATCTCCCAGCCAGTGGGTGGCAGAGCAAAGGCTAGACCCTGTTATATACCCACTTCAGAAAAGCCCAGCGATAACATCTCTGCTGTGTCACAGCTGGAGACAGAGGTGGAGATAGCAGAGTGTTCCCACACATAGCCCGAAGGCCTCTGAGGCCTGGCCTCTTGCTCCAGGCCCAGCCCTGCCCTAGAATGGGGTGAAGGAGGGGAATGGGGCAGGGGACAGGAGTTCAGCATCTAGATGTCACCTGACCACCACCAGAACCCACTCCAAGGAAAAAGGATGGTACATTTAAGGAACGTGCAGACCTCAGGGCATATTGGCTAGTACCTTGGGGATGAGGAAGGATGGAGCTAGTCAGGCAATTGTGGACACAGTAAGGATTTGGGGCTGTCCTCAGGGCAACAGGGAGTCAACATGGCACTTAACCAGACATGTTTGCATGTAGAAAAGGCCCTCGTGGCTGCTGGGTGGAGTCTCCTGGAGAGGTCAGCCGGGAAAGTTGGGAGGCCAGTGGGGAGGCCCTGACAGTCCCAGGAGAATGAGGAGGAGGAAGGGAACAGAATATGGAAGCGGGCAGGAGGCTGAGGGAAGGCAGAGACTTGAGCCAGCTGGGCACCAGGAGGGACTAACACACCTGGTGGCAGGTGCGTGGCGCCTGGGGCAGGCCATGCAGGAAAGCTTGGCGGCACCCCGGCACACCCGGATACCCTCCTGTCTATGTGAACCCCAGGCTTGGCTCAGCAGCTTACTTAAGAGACAATCACAAAAGAAGGTGAAAATGAAGTTCCAACCGAGTCAGCCTAAATTATGAATAACTAGCGTGCAGTCTTCCCTACGCAGCCGAGCCCTCTGTGCCTCTCAGGGAGGTCAGAGTGTGCCCTGCCCACCTGCCAGGGTGTCCAGTCAGACTGAGACCAGCCATGTGCTCAGCTCTGTTCTAGAAACTGGCACCACAGCAGTGAGCAAGACAGACAAGGGCCCTGTCCTCGGGGAGCTTCCAGGCCAGCAGGGGAGCAGCAGGATGCGGTGGGATAGTGAGGGGTGTGAATGTCCACAGAGTGTGGCATGGAGAAGCCTGGGCTGAGCCAGCGCTGCTTTAGATGGAGGGTCGTGGGTGGCCACTGCAGGCCAGGAAACTGAACAACAGGGTGGAGGGTATCAGAGCATGGTGGAGGTGACACATCTGGGGTCACTGAGACAGCCCGCATAGCTGGAGTGGGTAAGGGGATGCGAGTCTGGGGAGGAGCCGGCTGTCATCCTGGACTCCAGGCTGGGTTTTAAGCGTGAAAGTCACCACGGGAGGGATTTAGGCCTGGACGTGGCTCTGTCTAAGGCTCACTTTACAAGCTCACCTGGACCTCCATGCTTTCAAGGAGTGAGGTGTAAGGCTGCCTGTGTCCCAGGCACCTGAGGCCAGGGTTTTCCTGCCATGCCTTTGTGTCCCCAACATCCAGCTTGGGACCATCCACAGAGCAGGCTTCATTCTACTCATCTGTGCAATGGGCTGAGTTGAGGCAAAGTGATGCCTCAGGGCCATCCCATCTCTGATACTGGGCTTACGATGTAACTCACAAGGCTATAAATGCCACGAGGTAGAGTGAATCTCTCTGGTCACGGCTCTAGGCCTCAATGTCCCCATCTAAATACACCACAGGATATGCAGAATGAAGGAGGGGTTGAGGACGAGAGCCTATCAGGGGCAGCCTGCTCAGGAAGGTGTCTGCTCTGAGACCACAGGTTCACTCCACCCGCTGGCAGCAGAGCAGCTCTCAGCCCATCTGTCCCTGTGTCTGCAGCACTTGCTCCCCTCTCCAGAAAACCCCCCACTCCCTAATGTTTCCCCAGCTTTATCTCAGGTGCCAGAGATCTCAGGCTGCCTGTTTTTCCCAACTCATCCCCTCTCCTTCCTCCCCCTCCAATGTCAAAGGCCCAATGTAAGTTATTCCACCTTTCCTGAGGCACTGAGCCCCTGATCCCCTGGGGGCTTGTCCAGGACTGAGCAACTCTGTGGCAGAAGCATAGGAGGGTGGGATGCAGGGCCCAGTACAAAATGGAAACACAGGATCCCTTGTTCACAAATTAAGAATTTCAAGATGGAGACAACAGAGCATTAACCAAAATGCAAGACATTTCCGAGTACCAGATCCTGTGCCACTACACAGGGGCACACCACATAACTGCCCTACTGGGGCACTCTGATTCAACTCTTGAGAGAGTCCTAGGAAGACAGACCACATCTAGTCCACTCTCCCAGCTTCTTCAGGGTTGTCCAGGGAAACCAAATCTACTCAGGGCCACCAGGAACTAGAGGCCTCCAAGTTGCTGAGAGCAACTGGCCCTAGCCTGGCCTCAGCAGTCTCAGCTGTCATTTTCCTGCACAGGAGAGGCCCTCAGACGAGGATCATGGGATCTCCCAGCCCTTTCCTATTACCCCCAAAGGAAACTGAGTCTCAGAGAGGGAAAGGTCCTTCAGCAAGTGGGCCTCCAACCTAGTCAGGACAAGATGGGGTCTTGAGCCTGCATCCAGTTACTCAGAGACACAGGCAGTGACAACACACTCTGGACCACAGCAGCCTTGAGCAGGAGCCATCTTACCCAACTCTGTACCTGCCTCCCTGCTTCAGTCTAGAGCCAGCCCACTCTTGGCACTTGGAGGTGCCTGATGAACATCTGAGGACTGATGGAGAACGGGACAGAAACTTCACCCTCACTTTGCACGTGAGGGCAGGTGCAGAGAAGGCTGCTCACTAGCACCAGGACCCAGCTGAGGCCAAATCAGTGTTCCAGGCTCCCTGCCCAGGTTTCTCTGCCCTCTCTTGGCAGCCTGCCTTCCTCCTGCCTGGGCCAGGATGTCTGAAGCAGCTGAGCCCAGAAGAGATGTGAACAGGAGGACCCCAGTGCTACCAAGCACTGCCATGGTGGGCCAGGAGGCACAGGGCTGCTGTGCTGGGAGCAGAGTCTGGGCTGAGACAAGGTAACGGGCTGAGGTCATGGGGTGGGTCAGAGGCATCTTGGTCCTGGGTACTGTTCTCCCTTCTGCCTCTCCCTGTCTCTGCCAGGAGAGCCTGATCCTCACTCCTGAAATGGAGCCCCATTAATATAAAAAAAAGAAGGCCGCAGTGAGGGCAAGCCAGACAAGCCCTAGTGACTGGGCAGGACAAGTCTGTTAGCTGCTGTGAGCCTCAGCTTCCCATGGGTGTCCTGTTATCGTAATACCCATCTCCTTGAGGATCAAATGCAATCTCCTATATGTGACATCTTGTGTGGAGCCCAGCACACAGCAGGCCCTTGAGAGATGGCAGCTAGGAATGATCCTCCCAGGGTTTCTCTCATGATGTTCATTCAAGTCAGGCCAACTCAAAACACACGTACTGTGCGTAAGACAAAGTGCACATCACCACATGTGTAAGGCACTGTGCTAAGACAATGGGGAAGCCCAAAAAGAACTAGAAAGGCTCGTGGTCATGGGAGAAGACAGACAAAGTCACTCTGGAGTATGAGACATCCCTTTGGGCTAGTTCAGAAAGGCTTCCTGGAGGAGGAGGCCCTGGAGCTGAGTCTGCAGGCTTTGAACAGGTGGATAAGGGAAGAAAAAGCACTATCAGAAGAGGGAATGGCTTCAGCGAAGGCCTTGAGGTAGAAATGCCCAGGGAGGCTGGGCACAGTGGCTCACACCTAAAATCTCAGCACTTTGGGAGGCTGAAGCAGGAGGATCACATGAGGCCAGTCTGGGCAACATGAAGACCCCATGTCTACAAAATACTTAAAAATCAGCTGGGTGTGGTAGCAGGTGCCTGTAGTCCCAGCTTCCCAGGAGGCTGAGGCAGGAGGATCACTTGAGCCTAGGAGTGTGAGGCTGCAGCAATCTCTGATTGTACCACTTCTGCTCTCCAGCCTGGGTGACAGACTGGAAAGAGGACAGGAGAGAAGAGGAGAGGGGAGGGGAGAGCAGGGAAGGAAGGAAGAGGGGAGAGAGAGAAGA
>NW_003852402.1:10562158-10591828 GCF_000181295.1 Otolemur garnettii | reverse complement strand
GAGGGAGGGAGGGAGGGAGGGAGGGAAGGAGAAAAGACATGCCCAGGTAATGTGTGTGCAAACAGCAAGGGCAGGAAGCAGACAGCCTAAAAAACAAAGCAGCGAGTGATGTGATGGAGCCAGGGGGAAGATTGAGGAAAGATCGTGCAGGCCCTAGTGTGCCCTAGTGTGCAGGCCAGGGAGTTGTTCTGGGGGTGATGGGGGCACTGAGGTCTGGCTAGGGAGGGGCTGGTGCCTCCCCAGTCATACTCCTCTCCTGTGTCTGCTGCTGACACATTCCTCCCACCATGCCAGGTGACAGCCCAGCCTCCAGGCCCCACAACAGAGGGTAGGGCCTCAGCTGGGCCTGCAGAGGGCGATTCTCTGCAGCCTCACACACCTGTCCCTTGGTGTCTATGCTCCTTGGAATCAGGCCCTCTAGATGACCTCCTCATCCAGCCACCCTTCTCCTCCACTTCTCCAGGGGTATCTCCCACCCCTGCCCTGTCCAAGCCCTCACCTTCACCTCCCTTTCTTAGAAGCCCCACTTAAGGCCCACTGCCAACCCTTCACCCCTTCCACATCCCGACTCCCAGGATGCTCTGAGAGCCCTCAGCATTTTTCCCCCTCCCCAACCCCTGGATCATCAGGCAGAGCCACCAGACTGAAGATTGTGGCTCTGACCTGACTCCCAAATGCCCACACTGGCTTGGACCGTGGGAAGTGCCTGGAAAGGGGCTTAACTTGGCACAGTCTCTCCCCTCCTGAAAGCACACACCCCTACCCAGGAACTCACACAGTGGGGATGTACTCTCCCGGGAAGGCATTGGTGGTGTAGCTGATGAGAAGGCAGGTCTTGCCCACGGCTCTGAAAGACAGAAAGCACAGGAGGTCATGGGTTTGCGTGGGGCCTGGGAGGTTGCTAAGAGCCCACTTCCCAGTGGGAAGACTCAGCATCTGCCCAAGCTCAGATCACTGGGCCTCCCCATGTCTGCATTCTCAAACTTGAGAGCCTGTAAGACTTCAGGGTCTGACCCAAGATTCTGATCCATGGGTGTGGGCAGAACTGGGAATCTGCATTTTTAACAAGCTTGCCCAGGTGACATGGGACAGAGGGGTTAGCATTTAGACAATGCCGTGGGGCCCTTAGTGCCAAGCTGGGCTCTACCATCATATTCCTGGGCTTCAAATCCCAGATCCACCACCTACCCAGGGGCACAAACTCCCTTGCCTCAGTTTCTCCATCTAGAAAATGGGGATGAGTCTTTCCTTGCAGGAGTGGGCTAGGAGGTAAATCAGACAATGCCTGTCAAAGCCCTGAGCTCAGTGCATGGGTGTGTCACGGCTGCTAGTGACAGTGAGGGAAGGTCTGCCCCTGCTCTCCCCCTGCCTATCACAGAGCAGAGCAGCTTAGAGAGGCCTGGGTTCAAACCCCGTGAGGTTATTTCTCTGAGCTTCAGTTTTCCCACCTGTAAAATGGACCTTATCTCAGTTAGGGTTGGTGGGAGGATAAAATGGAACGGTGGGGCTAAGCCCAGTGCCAGATACATGGGAAGCAACAAGTAAGCGACCATCATCGTTATTTGTGCTGTTCTGTCCTCGGCCTGCCAGGCTGGCTGGGCAGGGGCACAGGTGGCTGGCGGGAAAGCCCAGTGACCAGAGAGGCAGCTCTGGGCCCCCTCCCCCTGCTTGGTTTTGTCACTTCCTGCTCCGAGGGCCCGGCTCACCCTCCCTCTCCTCTATGCCCTCCCCAGGGCCCTGCCACCAAGGTAACTTTGAAAGGCTAGAACATTACCCTTACTTCCGTCCTCCCTCCACCACCACATACAAAGCGGAAGAGAGCAAGTGGTGGGTGGCAGATCACAGCCATGCAGCACAGTCAGCTGAGGGCTGCTTGATAAAGTGCCTGCCTGACCAAGGTGGGTTCAGAGCCAGAGACGGGGCCACTGGGACCCAGGCCAGGAGAGAGATCTGAGCCTCTCAAAGCCTCAGGCTGCCCCTCTATACAATGGGAGAGCTGGATGAGAAGCCCTGCCTGGCTAGAACACGCAGGGATGGGCTTCCAGAAAACCCCAGGGTGGGCCTGTGGGCAGGACCCTACGTTCTTCCTGGTAGGCACCAGATTGACAGATTGGACCTATCATTTCACAGATGAAGAAACCGAGGCACAAACAGAACAGGACAGCCTGAGGTCCCAGAGCTCTGACAACTGGGGAGGGGCCTCAGCCCAGCCTGGACCCCGCAGTCACCCTCCCGCCCTCCTCCCTCCCTAGTTCTGCCTCTCAGTGGCTCCCTCCCCCTCTGCTCCCTGCACATCCCTGCATAGGTCCCCAAGCCAGCACTGAGGGAAAGGAAAAGGCAGGAAAGAGGCAGGGAAGGACGGCAAAGTGACATTTATTGAGCACACATTACAAGCAAGATAGACACTCAGCATATCTCAAGTGACCCCACAGCAACAATAGCAGAATAGGCCTCTTCTCAGATGGCCAAGCTGAGGCTCAGAGAGGTGCTGTGACTTGCCCAAGGCCATACGGCAGCACCAAGCCCATCCCTAGAGCCCAGGTCAGTCTGGGGAAAGGCCCGGTTTTTGATTTCCTACTCTGCACCTGCGTCCAGAGTGAAAGACCGAGGCTCATCTCCTTGGGAGACCTGCTACCAGCTTTTGAGTTATAGGCAAGGGACTCTAGGCATCACACTCACAGTCCTACAACCCTCCACCCAGGTGGCTCCTGGGATGGGGTGGGCTAAAGAGAGTAAACTGTCCCCAGCTCCCCCCAGGGTGCTCCCTCTGGGCCCTGGGAGAAGGAAGGCATGCCTCACTGCTGCCTCCCAGGGACACCTATATCCACTGGGCAGGGGCTTCCTCCATCTGCAGGGCAGAGAGCTTCCCAAGGCTGCCAGGGTGGGAAGGTCCCAGAGCATCCAGTAGGGGCTGTGAGGAAGTCCAGCCAGGTACCTACCCATCTCCCACCACCACACATTTGATGGCCTGCATGGTTTCTGGAGCCTGGAGGGTGGCAGCGGTGACAGCTCAGGGCCAGGAGCGTGTCTGCAGGCACCAGGGGTGTGGAGAGGCGGGAGAAGCCCGTCTGAGGAGTAGCAGCAATGGGGCAGGAGGCAGGAGGAAGCGGAAGGGGAACTTGCCCAAGCTGCTGCCCCCACGGTCTTTACAAAGGGCGGGGCAAGCGGCCTGCAGAGCAGCTGGGGGGGGCCTCGGGTGCTGGGCTGGGCCCTACCATCCCCTTGGGCACCTGCAGGGGTGGGGGGCCCTCCAGAAGGAGACCTGGGCCCTTGCAGCTACAGACTCACTTCCTGTCTGTGGGGCAGGCTCAGAGGTTGTTCTCCAAGAACTTGAGAGTTTCAAGAATTCTCTTCTTCTTGATTCTAAGCATAGCATTTAATGAGCACCTACTGTGTGCCAGGCACAGTGCTGGTGCTGGTGATTTCAGGATGCAAAAGACACAATCTGTCCCTAGAATTTATATTCTTTGGGGAGGGAAAAGTATGGCCTCATGAGACAGGAAGTGATGGGGCCTCAGGGGACCTGCAGAGAGAGAACCTCAGAGTCACCCTCAGAGAGCTACGGCTTGCAAGGTGGCATTCAAGCTGACCCTTGCAAGTTGGTGTCTAAGAGAGGGCACTCAAGTTAGGGGGACTGCATGAGGGAAGACAGGGAGGCTAGCCCAGGTAAGGCCTGAGTCGGGGGATGGGGTGATGAGGCAGGAAGGAGAGGTGGGGTCAGCTGATGGAGAAGGGCAGATTGAAGGGAAGTGGGGGCAGTGCCCACACGAACCACGCCCATCTGAGCAGTGCTGCGAGACCAGGCTCCCTGCAACTAGGACCGTGACCCATTTCACTGATACAGAATCTGAGGAGCTGAGAAGTCAGTTGACTCACTGAGAGCACCCAACCTGAAATCAACCCCAGGGGCAGGTGACTCCAAGTTCTTCCGGCACCCAAGCTGCTATCTAGGGGACAGAGCTTCAGTTCTGCAGTGATGGGGAGAGTCACATCTCCTGGGCTGGCTCCAAGGTCACCGTCCATGGCTATCACTCCTCAGCCCCAGCATCTTTCCAACTCCAGAGAGCAGGGGCAGGGGAGGGGCAGAGCCCCTGGTCACTCACACTGGACTTGTCCCTCAGAACAGGCCAGGAAACCCACAGGAGGGCACAGGAGGCTGAGGGCTGCCGGCCACAGAGCCCAGTGTTCTCACCAGGCACCCGGAGGCTGAACTTCCCAGAGCAGTTCACCAGAACTACTGGGTTCACAAAAATGCAGCTTCATCAAGAGCCTGCTCCGACAAGGACAAGTCGACTAATAAAGCCACCAGCAAACAACGTTTTCCCCCTGTGCTTTGCATAGGCTCAGCTGAGACAGCAGGAAACCCTTGGAGGCTCCTACCCAAGTCAGGGAAGCCAGGAGGCCATGACCTCCCTGGGGATCCCACCCTCACAAGCCACCCGAGGACTTTATTCCGGATACTCCTCTACACGCTAATTCATTCCCCATCCACTACCAGCCCTGGGGGCATCTTCTGTATTAATCTAAAAAAAAAAAAAATGCAGCAGGTGTCCTGGACTGGATCCTGGAACAGAAAAAGAGCATCCATGGAGTTAGGGACAGGAAGATGTTGTGTCACACAGCAGGAAGACTAACAACATGGTGTAAGTCTCAAGCTAGCTAGAAGAGAAGATTTTCCGAGTTGTCACCACAAAAGAAATGATAAATGTTTCAAGCGACAGATGCAGCAATTACCCCAATTTGATCATGACATCGTGTACACATGCGCTGAGATGTAGCGCTGCGCTCCATGAATATGGACAATTACAGTGTCAGTTATAAATAGAGAAATGAAATAAGTTTTTCAAAAACCAATTCATCCCTTGAAGGGAAAAAAGCAAATGTTTCACATATAGATGCCCCTTCTTAAGTCAAACAATTAAGTTAGCTTTAGAAGAGAACATTAGTGGGAAAAGGAGTGAGCTCCATGTCAAATCTGAATTGTACAAGTCTTGTACCAAGATTAATTTCTTAGTTTTCACAAATGTACTGTGGTGATGTAAATGATATTAACAAGGGAAAACTGAAGGAGGAAAGATATATGTGAACTCTATTACTAGCTTTGCAACTTTTCTGTAAATCTAAGATTATTCCAGAATAAAGATCAACAAACTGTGGTGTATATATGTACCATGGAATACTACTCAGCCATTAAAAAAGATGGAGGCTTTACAACTTTTACATTTACCTAGATGGAGCTGAAATACTTTCTTCTTAGTAAAGTGTCACAAGAATGGGAAGATAAATAGCCAAGGTACTCCATACTAATATGAAATCAACATATAAACAATTACATGCTCATAAGAACGTTAAAACACTATTAGAGTCTAGTTCAGGGGGTAGAGGGCAGAGGGAGAGAGAAGGACGATTGGCAGAAGAGGGAGGGGCAGGAGGTGGGATCTCACCTAACGGGCACATTGTGAGGGTGTATAACATGCCCCCTGGGAGAGAGGCTCTTCTACAAATGGAACTTTACCCTGGAAGTGAGAACAATGTAACCTAAAAATTGGACCCTCATATTATTTTGAAAAAAGTAAAAATAAATAAATAAATAAAATTATTCCAGAAAAAAACATTTATTTTTTAAAAAAAAGAAGGAAGAAAGAAATGAGATGCAACATCTCTGGGAATACAATGGGTATGGTCCCATGACTTGGGAAGTAGCATACACACTGAGTTTTGTCCCTCCTAGGAAGGAGCTTTTTGTGCAGTACACAACCTGCCCGACTGTACATGGCCATGGTGGTACTAAAACTGTTCCATCCCAAGAAACCACTTCTCCAGGACAGCCCAGGAAAAAAATCTCTCTGACTTACAGCCATCGACTCCTTCCTTCATTCTGCACACATCAATTATACACTGTCTGAACCTATCTCTGTGCTCGGTACTGCGGTGGATACACAGAAGAATAGAGAGCTTGCCCTGAAGAGCTTTGTAACCGGCACTGAGAATGACATGGGAACCCTGGAGCCACTCTGTCGGAATATCCTCCATCTGCAGTGGTCCTGGGGTTTTGTGGACAGGCCCTGGTGAGCAGGATGGC
Source organism: Otolemur garnettii (assembly GCF_000181295.1). Taxonomy (NCBI): domain Eukaryota; kingdom Metazoa; phylum Chordata; class Mammalia; order Primates; family Galagidae; genus Otolemur; species Otolemur garnettii. The sequence goes on along the minus strand of NW_003852402.1, from coordinate 10,585,746 downwards.
AAGGGGAGGCAGTAAGGCAGCTCTGACAGCAGCAGCAGGTGGATGTAGTCTAGAAGGACAGTAGCAATCCCTGAGCGCTCCGGTGTGACAAATACTGCTCCAAGCACAGGACTGCCGGACGCTCCTCTGTTCCCATTTTACAAATGAGGAAACCGAGGCACATAGAAGCTCACTAAATTGCCCAAAGTGATACGCCATGCCACTACACTGAAAGGGGATCTAGGTCTCCTTGTTCAATTCCTCTGTTCGTGGGTGGAGAAATTGAGGCCCAAGTTCACACGACCTAGGCCATGGTCATGATGCAGCCGCCCTGACCCTTCTGGTCTAGTTCTCTTCACCTTCTTTCTTTTCTTTTCTTTTCCATCCTTCCCTCCTTACCTTTTTCTTCTCTCTCTCTGTTTTGTTTTTTTTTTTTTAAGAGACACATCTCACTCTGTCACCCAGGCTAGAGAGAAGTGGCATCATCATAGCTCACTGTAACTTCAAATTCCTGGGCTCAATTGATCCTCCCACCTCAGCCTCCTGATGAGCTGCACTATAGGTGCAAAATCTCACCGAGCTATTTTTTCTTTTTCTAGAGATGGGGCCTCACTATGTTGCCCAAATTTATACCAAACTCCTAGCCTCAAATAATCCTCCTGCTTTGGTCTCCCAAGTGCTAGAATTATAGCCATGAGCTACCAAACTCGGCCCTTTCCTTTCTAAAAAATAAATTTTTTTTTACCAAGTATCTATATTGAGATATAATTTGCATACAATAAATTGTATCCATTTAGAGTAAAATTCCATTCATTCCCTCAGATATATATACCCATGAAACCTCCTCCACAATCAAGATACAGAATATCACAGAACATCTCCATCACCTTGGAAATTTCCTCCCACCCCTGTGCAATCCTCCTCTCCCTCTGTTTCTCCCCACCTCCACCCTGTCACCCAACTCACACACAAGCTCTGATCTGCCTTCTGCCACTACAGCTTACTTGAATTTTCTAGAATTTCACATTAATGGAGTCACTCAGTATGGGGCATCTCATGCAAGGCTCTTAGGCACAGCACATTTTTGAGACTCGTACCCATTGTTGCACGTACACACAGTCTGTGTCCTTTATTTGTGAGCAGTGTCCATCACCAGGATGTGTCACGTTTGATTATTCATTTGGTCCCATCCTCTTTTGAGCATACTTTGCAAACTCACTGAATCACAGAACCACGAGGCCTCGAGACATGCTGGAGTCACAAAGCTACCTGTCCTCGAACCACTGAGACACAATCCTTGGTTCACTGCCCACAAAGCAGCCACTCAGTCTCTGCTCACATACCTCCAAGGACCGGGAGCTCATTCCCTTGGACGGCAGCTTCTTCCAGCTCTAGCTGGCCTGGTCCTGAGAAAACCCTTCCTCGGCCTAAATGCATCTCCCTGGGTCATCCCCACAGACATCCTAGCTCCTGTTCTGAGGCCATTTAGGGTCACTCAGCTCCCGTCTTCCCCACGGGATTTAGGATTTGAGGGGCACAACCCCCACCAGCAGTGTGTTGACAAATGTTTAACTTAGGGTTCTAGTTCAGTTGTTTTTCCTGGTAAATAATATTCCATCATAGTAATTTATCAAAGTGTATCTATCCAATCTCCTGTTAATGAACATCTAAGTGGTCCATAATGTTTGCACTACAGACAATTCTGCTGTGAACATCAGTGGACTCCTGGGTTGGTGTGTGACGTTTCCCTGGAAGCAAGATGGCAAGGCTGTGGGTATGTGCATCTCGCGCTATGACAGTGCTACATCGATGCCAGGAAGTCTCCTTTCTTGTCTACTGTCTTTTCTGCAGTTGGCCCGTAAGACTTTACACTTTTGCCGACCATACGGCTGTGAATTGGCATCTCATTGTGCTTTTAATTTATGTTAAGCCACATCCAGTAGTGTTGAGCATCTTTGTGTTTGTTAAACATTTGTGTTTCCTGTTCCATAAATTGCCTTTTCCTGCTGTTTGTTCATTTCTCCATTGGGCATTTGTCTTTCTCTCATACGAGGTCTGACAGTTAAGTTCACAAACTCAGCCTAGAAAAAAATTTTCCATACCTCATTGCTGAATATCAATGAAACACGGGCTCATTTATAAATTTATTTATAATAAATAAATTTATTTCTTTTATCTTTTTAAAAAAACAATTAGAAAGTACCTTCAAAGTACTCCCCGTGCGAAGCTATGCACCAGCACCAGCACCTAGTCCACTCTTCAAAGCAATTTTGGAACTCTTTTTCTGGATTGGATGTCAGAGCTGTCATTGTATTACCACTGATGTCCTTTCAATATTTCCTTTATGTTCAGGTAAAGAGAAAAGTTACTGGGGGCCAGATCAGGTGAGTAGGGAGGGTATTCCAATACATTTATTTGTTTACTGGATAAACACTCCCTGACAGGCAGTGCTGTGTGAGCTGGTGCATTGTTGTGATGCAAGAGACACGAGTTGTTGGTCAAGATTTTCAGTTAAGATCTTCCTGTTTCTCTATGGATGTTTACTTGGTCTGCTATGCTTCTTGCAGTCAGCCAATAATTTTGATGCACTATTTGACAAATATTTGCAATGTTTTATTCAGTTCTGCTTGTCCCTGGCCACTCTGACTTCTCTTCATCAGTGATGTTTACTCTCTCCTCAGAAAAACATTTAATCCATTTGTACTCTGCTGTTTTCTTCATAGCATTATCTCCACAAACCTGGACTAATACATCCTTGATTTCATTTCCAATTGTGCCAAGTTTAACAAGAAATTTAATGTTTGTTTGTTGCTCTAATTCAAGCTCTAACATTCTCATAATGGCACACAAAAATATACAATAATGAATGCCTCTCAGCAAAACACTGCCACAAGTCAACCCAAACACAGCTGTGAGACACTGATTACCAAGGTTATGAAAACTTACCAAGTTGTTTGTACACTACTGCCAATGTAAGCACACAGTGGCAAGTTCATGAACTCAATCATCAGGCCTCCTATTTATTTGGAGCAGTTCTTTGTATATTCTGATTTCCAAAACTGAATTGCTAGAGGCATTGCAATTTTTTCTGCTGGTCTATGAGATGTCTTTTAATAAGTTGTGACATAATGGTTCTGTAATAAGTTGTGACATTTAATAAGTGAAATTTTTATTTGTACGTAGTCAAATTTCAGTTTTCTTTCCTAATGATTTGTGGGTTTTGAGTGTCTTGTATAAGAATTCCTTTCCTTTCCTCAATTTCACAGGGATAGTCTCCTATATTTTCTTTTAATGGTTTTAAAGTTTTGCTTTACATATGTAGGTCTTTACACACTTGGGACAGATTTTAGGATGTGGCCAGATATGAACTGGTTCTAATTTTTGGATTTAATTTAATTTCATTGTCTCTATGACTGATTGCTTCAGAACCATCTGTTGAGTAGTGCTGCCTGCTTTGGCCCAGTGAGCTATGGTGAAGCCATCTCATGAGCCAAGAGTCTGTCTCTGTGTGAGTGTTTTCCTAGCTTCTCCATTTATCTATCTCTTCGTCCCCCTGGAGCCAAGACAATACTGCCTAATTACCACAGTAATTAGGTCAAGTCTTCATATTCAGCAAGACAAATCCTCCTCTCTTGAATTTTTTCAAAATTGTTATAATTACCACTGACCCTTTGCTCTTCCAAATTAGTTTTAGGATAACTTGTCAAGTTCCCAGAAAAACTATGTTAGCATTCTAATTAAAACAGTATTCAATTTCTAGAGAAACTTGAAAATTGACATCTTTATACTATTGAGTCATCCTATCCATTAACATGGTATATTTCCTCTTTATATCTTTCAATAAAGTTTTATAATTTTCCTCTAGAAAGGTCATGCACATTTTTTGAAATATTGGTTCCTTGACACCTGATAACTTTCACTGCCATTGTAACTAATATATTTAAATTGAATTTTCTGTTTGTTACCTACATGCAAGGAAAATGTCAAATTTTGCATATTGGGCTTATACATATATTAATAGATACCTGGATGGAAAGTCTTACTATAATTGATGTAAAGATTTTGCAACTGACAAGTCCAATGCTGTCTTTACAGACAGTCATTTGTGGAAAATGACAGTTTTATTTCTTTCTTCCCTATTTTCATAACATTAATTCCTTGGCATGTCTGGAGCCTTTATTGGAAGACTGAACAAAATCAGTGATGACAGGCATCATTGTCTTATTTCCAGTTTTAAAGAAAATGCCTCTAATATTTCACCATTAAACATGACATTTACTGTAGACTTTTGGCAGCTATTTTTATCAGTTAAAGAAATTTCCCCACTATTCTTAGTAACAACAGTTTTGTTTTGTTTTATCATAAATATTTAACTTTATCTAATGCTTCCTTTTGTATCTATGGAGATGTTGTGAATAATATTAATACATTTGCTGATGTTCAATCACCCTGGCATTCCTGGATAGACCTAACTTAGTTAATCAGAGGAATGTTACAATTGTCCCTGAACAACCATTCCCCATTTCTTTTTTGTAATTTTCTTTGCTCCCATTTCTTCCTTTTAATAATAAAGATCCCCCAGAAGTCAAGCCAGACTTATGCTCCTCCAGCTGAAAACCACTTTTCTCAGTCTCCCTTGCCGCAAGACGCAGATTGCCCTATGATTAAGTTTGGGGAAAAAGAAGTGACGTGAGCAACTTCTGAATCACCTCCTTGAAGGATGAACCACTTGTCTTGCCTGTCCTTTTCTTTACCCTCATAAACTAGGACCCAGAAATGCAATCCTGGACACCAGGCATGGAGGATGGTGGAGCTGGACCCACTCACCCCTAGACCTGAGAAATATACTTTTGTCTTCTTTAAGCCACCATGTTTTCAGCATTTTTTTGGTTATAGCAGCTTAAACTATACGCTAAATAATGCAGTCATGATGTATTGGCTTTTGTATATTGCTGGCTTCAAATTGCCAGTATTTGGGGGCAAGATGAGAGGGTCGTGTTCCCATTGTCGTCAGTAGGACTGGCCAGTAATCTTCCTTTCTCATATTATCCTTCTCTCGCTCTCTGTTTATTTCTTGGGTGTCAAGGTTATACTAGCTTCACTAAGTGAGTCAGCAATGTTATATCTTTTTCTATTTTTAGAGAGGTTTGAATAATATTGAATTACCTCTTCCTTGGATATTTTATAAAATTTGTAAAGCCATCTGGGCCTGGTTTTGGAATCATGGGGGAAGGGAGAGCAGTGAATTTGACACTATTAATTCAACTCCTTTAATGGATAGTCAATTTCTTTAATTTCTGTTACTTCTTGAGCCATCTTTCATACATTTTTCCAAAAAGTTGCAAATTTTGGCTGGGTTTTCAAATTCATTCATACAAAGCTATTCATAGTATTAATTTGTACCTTTTTTTATCTCTTCCTTCTAAGTTCTGTGATAACCCTCCTTTTCATCTTATATGGATCACCTGTGCCTTCAGTCTAGTCTTTGTTCTTAATTAATTTCACCCAGGTTTGTTAATTTTGTTAATCTTTTCAAAGAGCTGAATTTTGGCCTCATTAATTCTTTCTACTCTACATTTGTTTTTCATTTAATGAATGTCTGTTCTTACCTTTAATATTTCTTTTCCTTTCTCCTCCCCCTTTGGGTTTATCCTGCTATTTCTAGTTTAATTCTTGGTTTGGAATGCTTAGTTCATGAATTTTCAGCCTTATTTTATTCCAAACATAAGCTCCTGAGGCTACATTACTTTAGCTGAAAACCTTCCATTATTTCTCTTTGAATCGTAGTAAAATATATATGAATTATAAATAAAATGTACTACAATCTACCATTTTGATATACAACATTTTATTAAATTTTAGTTCTCAATATTTTAAAGCTTTCATTATGATTTTCATTCTTATTAATGAGTTATTTGAAAGTGTGTTATTAATTTCCAAAGGTTGGGGGACGAGATTATTACCTCACTGTTATTGGTTTTTTGTTTTTTTTTTTACTTAATGGTACTGTGTACAAAGAATGTGACCTGTATCACACTGACACCATTTAATGTACTGAGACTTGCTTTATGACCTAGTATGAGTTTTGGTTTCATAAATGTGTATATATTCAGTGTTTCATACATATGTGATTAATCAAAGATGTTAACTATGCTGCTCAAACCTTTTATATCATTACAAGTAAGTTTATAATTGTCTTGCTTGGTCTATTAGCGACTGAGAAAAGTATGTTAAATCTCGCACTATGATGGTGAATTTGTCAGTTCTCCTTGTAATTCTGTCACTTTTTATTTTTGCTTTATAAACCTTCGGCCTATATTATGAAATGCATGCAACTTTAGAAAGATTATATCATCTTTAAAATGTTAACTTTTTATTAAAATAGCAGCCAACATTTAAAAATAATCTTTACTATATTTCAAGACCTGGCACAGAGCTCGTACTTAGAAAACGTCATGACAGTGCCCGGGTGTTTGGCTGGGAAACGTCTGGGCCGAGGTCTCCTCTGGCCTTGGGTCAGCCTGTGCTCTCTACCACCACCAAGAGAGCTGGCCACCTCTGGGCAGTCCCCAGTGGCTGGAGTTGGATCCTTAGCCTGGAAAGGTCCTCCCCAGAGTGACTGGGTTCTGGTGTCAGATTCCTGGGGGGCTAAAAGAGAAACTGACGCTCACCCCACCTGTTCCCTATCCAGCACCCTGGGCTGACTGCCCCAGGTCACTCTTCAGGTCCAGTTACTAGCTCTGAGAGAGGGAAGTGGCTGTTGCCTAGAGGCCTGGTAGGGTCATATTTAGGACTCAGTGGGAGTGGGGAGTTCTCCTGGGAGATCCCCAGGAAGAAGGTGGGCCCCTCTTTCTATAGGGACTTTCCTGTTCAGAAAACCAGAATCCTGCCCAGACACACCCAGACAGTAGCAGAGCCAAGCTCCTGCTGCTCCCCAGACCCCAGGGGGCCCTCTCTGCAGGCCCCCAGCCACCCTCTGACAATGCACCGTGAGAGTTGCTCCTCCATCCCTGGAGGTGTCTCCTCCTCCTCCGCTTCCTGCACCTGCGGCTCAGGACGGGTCTCCACCCTTGCTCTTTATGAAGTCATCTCAGTTGGGACGGTTTCCAGATCCTCCCCACCATTGGCTGGAGATGCCTCCCATCCCCATCCATACACTCCACTGGCCCCTCAAACTTAATGGTATGCCCAAGCCCCTCTCCCATCCCAGCACAACACAACCATCCCGATCCCCTAAACCAGGACCTAGAGAGCCAACATTTTTTAGTTTTAAAGTATTTTTGTTACCTTTTAATACAGCATTTTCATATTACTTTTGAAGGGTTGTAATCTGTTCACACAGTCCAAAATTCAAAAGGCACTAAAGGGCTTATCGTGGTAAGCCTGCCTTGCAGCCCATCTCCCTGCACCCCGTCCCTTCCCAGGGGCCCTCTGTTACTGATACCACCCTGCCTGTTTCCCCAGAGCTGTTCCAGCAAAAGAAAGCATTCTTTGTTTCCTGCCTCTCACCCCAATGTGTTCCACACTTTGTTGGTTTCTATTAACTATTGACCTTGAAATTCACTCCATCTCCATTCATAAGAAGCTTCCTCTATGTGAATAGAATTCCACTGCACAGGCACGCTAGGACTAACCTAACTAGTTCCTACAGAAGAAAGGGTAGGTTTTCCCCTCACCTTTTGCTACCACAACAACACTGCCATGAATAAAGGTGTGTGTGTTCTGCCCTGCCCAGGCAGGTGTCTGAAGGCGGCCTTCCCAGATAGGAGGGCTGCTGGAGACAGGGCCTGGGCATTGGTGGCAAGTTGCCCTCCACGGTGGCTATCCCCCTTCATCCTCCCACTAGCAATGGAATAGAGAACTGGTTTCTCCTCATTCTTGTCAACACAGTACTTCAGGCACCTTTCTTTTTTTCTTTTTTTTCTTTTTTTTTTTTTGAGACAGAGCCTCAAGCTGTCGCCCTGGGTAGAATACCGTGGCATCACAGCTCACAGCAACCTCCAACTCCTGGGCTCAAGTGAGTCTCCTGCCTCCGCCTCCAAAGTAGCTGGAACCACAGGCGCCCGCCACAATGCCTGGACATTTTTTTGCTTGCAGCTGTCATTGTTGTTTGGCGGGCCCGGGCTGGATTCGAACCCGCCACCTTAGATATATGTGGCTGGCGCCCTAGCCACTTGAGCCACAGGTGCTGAGCCCAGGCACCTTTCTTATTTTTGACACTCCTCTAGGCAAAAAGATGATACTGCAGAGGAGATTTGAGTTTCTTTTTGTGTGAGAAAGCATCTTTTCCAAGGGTTAAAAGCCGTATTTGTATTTCCCTTTTATGTGAACTGTGTTTTCATACCCTGTGCCCCTTTTCTTATTTGGTGTCAATCTTCTTTGTTGATTTCCATCTTAGGGCAATTAGCTCCTTGTCTGTCTTACCAGTCACAACCATGCTTTCCCAGATCGTCACTCGCACTTTGGCTTAACTAATGGTGGCTCCAGCCACACAGACGTCTTCTTATTTGTGTTGTTTAGTTCATTGATCATTTCTTTTAGCGCTTCCAGGTTCTTTGAGCTTCTGAGTTGGGCCTTCACCACTCTGAAACTAGGTTTTTAAAACAGTCTCCTATGGCAGCACCCATAGCTCAGTGAGTAGGGCGCCAGCCACAGACACGGAGGCTGTTGGGTTCGAACCCGGCCCGGGGCCAGCTGAAACAACATTGACAACTGTAACAACCACCAAAAAATAGCCGAGTGTTGGGGCGGTTGTCTGTAGTTGCAGCTACTTGGGAGGCTGAGGCAAGAGAATCGCTTAAGCCCAGGAGTTTGAGGTTGCTATGAGCTGTGACACCACAGCACCTGAGACAGCTTAAGACTGTGTCTCAAAAATAAATAAATAAATAAATAAATAAAATTTTTAAAAAACTCATTCTCCTATGCTTTCTTCTTACAGTTTTATGGTTTCCCTTTCTACACTTAATCATTTGATGTCTCATATTACTACATTGTACAATGTGAAGTAGAACCGACTTTCTGTTTTTCCAGGTGGCTACCCATTGGCCAGCACCATTTACCCCAATGGCCTGTCTCCTCCCCACTGGGTGAGAAGCTCCTTATTGCATCCTGAGCCCCCGGATGCACTAAGGGCTGGTCCTGGGCTGGGCAGTCTCCTGGTGCTTCTCCTTCTCTCAGCCCCAGCATCTGCCACCCCCAGGGCCCTGTGGCTTCTTTCTCCTAAATAGTTCTTGAATCCGCCTTCTTCTCTCGCACTCCACCTCCAAGCTTTAGTTCAGAGCTCAGTATTCCCCGCCCCACCCGGGGAATGTACAGATATGTCAGTGCTGGGGAGAAGTGCACTGAGGGTTCCAGATTGTTCATCAGATCCTGTTTTCCATTTATCAATAAAGCTGCAGGGCACGAGGTTGTCGTGCTTGCCCCCGCCCACCCTCCCTACCCCCTCTTCCTTCCCTCTGTCACCCTCAGGCCACAGCCCCCAAAGTTCTCCATGTGCCCTTGCACATGGTGTGCCCTTGTGCCCAGAAGCCCTTGTCCCGCTCTTCCGCCCTGACCAGATCCTATTTCTCCTCCAGGACTGGGACCCCCAATACCCACAGCTCACCTCCCTACTCCTCACCCCCCAGCCTTAGTGCAGCAGGGTAGAAGCAGAGTCCCCAACTCCAACCGACCTGTCAACCCTCAGGCACATGTTCAAACTGTACACACAGGGTCAGAGCTGGACAGAGGTGGGGAGATTTGGGGTGGCTTCCCCCTCTACCCAACACAATCCCATCTAAAATGGCAAGTCTTGGCTTTCCACTCTCAAAGTCTGCCTCTGTGCCCCAGGAACCCCCTGGCTTCTGCCTTTCTCCATGTCCTCTGGCTCTTGGGGGTGTGGGAACAGTGGCTTCTGATGCTGAGCATGAGGAGAGGGGAGGGGAAAGACACCGGCAATAGGGGGAGGGGGGAGAAGGTTGACCCCCTGCACCAAGTCTCCTGTGCCATATTAGCCTAAGCTGCCATATTTAGCAAGCTCACCCCCTCCTCTGGGTAAAGGGCAGAGGACAAATGCAAGTCCCTGCCCCAGAGAGCTCACATTCCCGTTGAGAGACAGACAATAGGCAAACTTGTAATAAATAGAATGACAATGTCAGGTAATGAAAAATTACCAACGAGACAGGCATCTGTAATTCTAACACTGTGGGAGGCTGAGGCAGGAGGATTGCTTGAGGCCAGGAGTTCAAAACCAGCCCAAGCAAGAGCAAGATCACATATCTATTAAAAAAAAAAAAAAAGAAAGAAAGAAAGAAAAGAAGGAGGAGGAAGAAGAGGAAAGGGGGAGGAAAGGCAGGAGGGAGGGAGGAAGAAGAGGAAAGAATAATGAAGAAGAGGAGGAAGAAGAAGAAAGAAAGAGGGGATGAGGAGGAGGAAGAGAAAAGAAGGAAGAAGAAGAAGAGGAAAGAAAAGAAAATTAGTCAGACGTTGTGGCACAAGCCCGTAGTCCCAACTACTTGGGAGGCTGAGGCAGGAGGATCGCTCAAGCCCAGGAGTTGGAGGCTGCTGTGAGCTATGATGTTGCCACCACACTCCAGCCTGAGCAACAGAGTAAGACTGTCTTAAATAAGTAAATAAATAAATCCAAGGAGCTGGGGGAGAAGATAGGGAGGAGAAGGGAAGAAGCAAACTGGATCAGAGGCCAGACTGAGCTTTGTAAAGATCTGGGGGAAGAGCGTAGCAGGCAGAGGAATCCTCCCAGGTTAGAGTCCCTGAGCAGGAAAGGAGCTCAGAACCCATCCAGAAGGCCAGTGGGGCCAAAATGAAGTGCACACGGTGGAGAGCGACAGGGTAACCAAGATGCTTTCTTCCAGAGACTCTGGATTTGTTCTGGGTGTGAGCAGAGAAACTTCAAGATCCGGGACGAGAAGGCGCCCTCTGGCGGCCATGCGAGGAACAGACCGCAGTGAGACGTGGGCAGATGCTGGGGACCAGCGAGGCCACTAAAAGGTCCAAGCAGGGTGCTGGGGCTGGGACCAGGGAGGTGATGGTAAGGGGTGTGAGAAGGCCACACAAGAGTTTATTCTGTAGAGTCTTCAAGATTTGCTGATGGAGTCAAGAATGGTGCCAGGTTTCATTCTTAGCAACTTGGCAGAGGTAGTTGCCACTTACTTAATGAGGAAAGAGGGTTGGCTATGGAAGGAAGCGTTTGCAGAGTCTGGGAATCAAGCTGCTGTCTGGGACGTTTCAGCTGAAAAAGTTGTTGGATGTGGAGATGTCAAGTGTGTGATTGGATAGATGAGTCTGGACAGCAGAAGGGTCCAGGCTAGAGGCGTAATAGAGTTGGTCAAATACAGATGGTATTTGCTATAGACTAGAGTCTATAGACTGGATGCTTTCATCCCTCCACATTTCATATATTGAAACCTAATCTCCAATGTGATGGTATTTGGATGAGGGACCTTTGCGAGGCAATTAGGTCCTAAGGGAAGAGCCCTCATGAACGGGATAACTCCTCTTACAATAAAGACCACAGAGAACTAGCTCCTCCTTTCTACCACGTGAGAACCCAGTGGGAAGACGGCCACCTATGAACCAGAAAGCAGCCCTCACCATCACTGAATCTGCCAGTGCCGTGATCTTGGACTTCCCAGCCTCTAGAACTGTGAGAAAGGAGCTTCCATTGTTTATAAGCCACCCAGTCTGGTATTTTGTCACAGCAGCCTGGACAGACCAAAACAGCATTTAGTGATTTATCTGTTTGAAATGTTGTTTGAAATTTACTATCTTTCCCCCTCAGCTTTATTAAGGTATAATTGACAAATAAAAATTGCATATATTTAGGCTGTACAATGTGATGTTTTGAAATCTGTATACACTGTCAAGTGATTAAGTCAAACTTAATCCATTCCTCACATTTATTTTCTGGTGGTGAGAACACAGAAGAGCTACTCTCTTCATTCTACTCTCTGCTCCTGTGAGTTCAATTTTTTTTTTATTTTAGGCATGTAAGAAAGATCATGAGGTATTTGTCTTTCTGTTCCCAGTGTATATCACTTAGCATAAGTGAACCTCCAGGTTCACCCATGATGTCCTAAATGAATGTCCTTCTTTTTTTAAGGCTGAAGAGTATTCTATTAAATGTATACCACAGTTTCTTTATCCATTCATCTGTGGGTGGACATGTAGCTTGCTTCTGTGTCTTAGCTATGGTGAACAATGCTGCAATAAACACGTGAGCATAGATATCTCTTCCACTTGAGTCTATTTCCTCTGGTGATATACCTAGAAGTGGGATTGCTGGCTCATAGGATGGTTCTATTTTTAATTTTTTGAGGAACTTCTGTACTGTTTTCCATAATAGCTGTACTCATTTACATTTCCCCCCAACAGTGTACAAAGGTTCCCTTTTCTCTGCTCCCTCAACAATACTTGTTACCTTTTGTCTTTTTGGTAACAGCCATTTGAACAGGCAAAGTAATGTCTTGATGTGGTTTTAATTTGCATTTCCCTGAGGATGAATGATGTTGAGTATTTTTTTTTAATCACACACAAAATTTCTATATAAATTCCCTTTCAGGAACCTCATTAGAACTTACACAGGCCACCTACAACATTCTTGGACTTGCTGTTTTCTCCTAAATTTCTCCTTTTCAGAATAACCAGTCATTTTATTTGAGGAAAAAAAATTACCATGCCAGAGACTTCTTCATACAGTATTATTTTCTTTTCTATTAACCTTTTTAATAAACAGGTTAATAAGGTTATAAGTTTTTGTATCTTTTTTATTATATCATAGCTGTGTACATTAATGTAATAGTGGGTACAATGTGCTGGTTTTATATGCAATTTGAAGTATTTTCATCTAACTGGTTAACATAGCCTTCCCGGCATTTTCTTAGTTATTGTGTTAAGACATTTATAGTCTACATTTAGTAAATTTCACATGTACCCTTATAAGATGCACCCTGTTGTTGAGTATTTTTTCATATACTTCTTAGCCATTTGTATCTCTTCCTTTGAGAAATGGCTATTCAGGTCTTTTGCTCATTGCATAATCAGGTTACTTGTTTCTTGCTATTGAATTGTTTGACTCTCTTATATTTGGGGGGGTATTAACTCCTTGTCAGATTATGGTTTGCAAATACTATGTATTTTCTCTCACCCCATAGGTCATCTCTTCACTGTATTGATTGCTTCCTTTGCTATACAGATGCTTCTTATTTTGATGCAATACCATTTGTCTATTTTTGTCCTTTTTCTGCTGGAGCTTTTGGAATCGCATTCCAAAAAAATCATGGCTCAGACAGTTGCGAAGAAACTTTTTTCCTATTTTTTTTTCCCCAGTAGGTTTACAGTTTCAGGTCTTTCACTTAAGTTTCTAATCTATTTTGAGTTGATGTTGTATATGTTGTAAGATAAGGTCCCAATTTCCTTCTGCATAAAGATATCCAGTTTTCTCAGCACCATTTATTGAAGAGGCTGCCCTTTCCCCACTGTGTATTCTTGGCACTATCTTGGAAATCAATTGTCTGTGAGCACATCAACTTATTTGTGGGCTTTCTGCTGTGTTCCATCAGGCTACTTGTCAGATTTTAAGCCAGCACCACAGTTTTGGTAACCATAGCTTTGTAGTATATTTTGACATCAGGTATTCAACACTTCCAGTTTGGTTCTTTTGCTCAAGATTGTTTTAGCTATTTGGGGTCTTTTTATTTCCATACAAATTTTAGGATTTTTTTTTTCTGTGAGGAATTACATTAAAATTTTGATAGCGATTGCATTGAATATGTAGATTTCTTTGGGGCATATGGACATTTAACAAGACTGATTCTTTCAGTCCACGATCCCAGGGTATCTTTCCATTTATTTGTGTCTTCTTCTATTTCTTTCATGAGTCCAGAGACTAAGACAGTATTCAAAGCAGCAAGAGATGACGGGGAAGTTATGCAGGTCAGGATTCTCACCACGGTTCAGCCAGTAGTGGGAGAAAGTTTTATTGGGGCAAAACTCCACCTTCAGCTCCAGCAAGGCCCCTCTCTGACCACTAGGGGTGCTCTTGCACACACTTTCCAACCCCTTCATCCCCAAATCATCAAACCACCCATCTCTCCTCTAAGAGGTGACCTTGGTTGGAGGCCATACTCTCCCTTTTTGGATATTTTGTTTTATTTTATTTTGAGTCTTAGAAGCTCACTTTTTACCTTTTTCAATACCTACTAAATACTCCCCTTGCAATGGTGTGAGCCCCTTTACCTCTCTCTCTGTGTTAGCAGGCTCACATTCCCTTGCAGTTAGGAGAAGCAGCCAGGGTTTGCACAACCAGAGGTGTGTTGACCTCCCCAGCAGGCTATCAGGAAGCAGCCCAGGATTAGGGCTACAGCCCAGCAATGCCATCAGGAGCCTGGGTTCCTTCTGTATTTTGGTCCCATCATCCTCAGCACTTGTCCTGTGTCTCATGCTTGATGGTGATTGCACCTCCTGGCCCCATGTCCAAATTCCCAGCAGCAAGAAAGAGGAAGGGAAAGGGGCCAAACACTGCATTCTCCTAATGAGAATTTCCTTTTATTCATGGAGGGACACCCTCCCCAGGGACCTCCCTGTTGGCCAGAACGTCCACCTGGGCATCCTTGGCTCCAGAGGAGGCTGGGAAATAATGATTTATCCTTTCAGACTCAGTAATAGAGGAAAGAGAGCAGGAGAGGGATTGAGGATAGGCATTGAGTGAGCCTATTTTTAACATTTGTCATAGCCATAAAGGGAATTAATTGGCCCATGTAACCAATTTGTCCAGGCTTCTGGCATCGATGATTCAGAAGCTCATATGGTATCATCCAGCCTTATCGCTATTGCACTCTATCTCCCCACTCACTTTCCTCGTCTGCGGCTTAATTCTCAGGCTCTTGCTGGCACTCGAAGCTCCAGATTTATACCGTCTTCCCAGCCAGACATCACAACTTGAAAAGGAGTTTTGTTTCCTGGTTGTTCCAGCAAAAGTCCTAAGATAGAATCATACTGGATCTACCCAGGTCACATGACTACTCTTGACCCAATCAATAGGTGCATACCAAAGGGGGTAACAGATATCAACAGGACACAAGAAGCTTGAAAAACCAAGAAAAGACCACAGCCGGAGATGGACGATTAGCTAGGCCTGCGTTCTATTGGTCAAAGCCAGACCTAGGCCTCGCCCAGATTCAAAGAAAGGAAATAAACCCCACCCCTCAGTGGAAAGAGTAACATTGCTCTTGCAGCCACCCTTGATCTACCAGACTAAACTCACTGGGCCACTCCCAGAGCACTCCCCCATGCTAGAAACCTCAAAGTCAGCCCTCACTCTGCTGACCTTCACCCTCAATTTTTCATAAGGTCTTGTCAGTTTCAGCACTAATTACCTCTCACAAAGGCCCATTACACTCCAGCTCTTCCGCATGCACCGTACCCCAAGCCACCGGCATCTCTGGCCTGGACTGTTAAGGCAGCTTCCTCACCACTCTGCTTGCTTTTAATCTGTCTATCAAGTCCTTCCTTCACAGAACAGTCAGAGTGACCTTTCAAAACTGCAAATCAGAGCTGGTGTAGGTTCCTGGCTCCCAGCTCCCCACTGTTTGGCTGTGACCCAGGGGGAGTTACAGCACCTCTCTGAGGCTCAGCCTCACTCACCGGTAATACAGGATCCTAACAGGATCTCAAAGGCTTGCCTAGAGAAGCACTTGTGACAGGGATGTGAACACCTCTTAGTGGCATCTGGCACAAGGAAGATTTCCTTCCAAGGGTGGTTCCTTTCTTACCTATTGCCAAATGCGTAAAATAAGAAGTGTAAACAGTGTTCTGCCTTCCAAAACCTCTCACGGTCTGGCCCATTTCTCTTTTAAGGCTTATTCTCCCCTGTTCTTCACTAAAGCCACATATACAAACTCACTCTGCCTCATAGTGTGTGCTCCTGCCCATGGATGTACACAGACAGCGCCTGCTCAGTCCACCTCTGCACTTTACGCATGCTGTTCCACCACACAATGTCCTTCCCTCTTCCAAGGCAGCTCTCTCTCTCTCTCTCTTTTTTTAGTTTTAGATTAATATGAGACTGCGAAGGATTAGGTTACAATGTTTGCATTTGTTAGGTAAAGTCCCTGTTGTAGTTGTGTCCCACACCCAGGACGGTTTGCCATATACCCTTCCATTGTTCCCATTAGGTGGAAGCACTCCAATCCCCTCCCTTCTGTCCTCTCCCCCTCCCCACTTCCCCCTCTTTCCTCTCTCCTCCCACTAACTTGAATTGAATTGAGTTTTTCTCTTGTGTGGGCGTGTATTAGTTCCTCTACTGGCTTCATGTTAGTATTGAGTACATCAGATACTTGCTTGCCAAGGCAACTCTTATAACCCACCTCCCATTCCCAGTAACCCCCCGTGGTTCTCCCCACCCAGAACCCACCATTACTGCCCCTGTTCTTGCTGTTCCAAGAACATCATGTGTCACTTGAATCATCATGGATTGTCTGCCCCATCTGATGGGACACTGCCAGAACTCACTCCACCCTGGTAAGGCAGTGACAAGGAAGGATGGACCCTGCCCAGTAATGTGACTCAGACATGTAGGGTCTCATATCCCCATCAACTGTAGACTATAGAATCCTAGGCAAGATGCTTTACTCTCTGTGCCTCAATTCCTCATCTGTAAAATGGGCACAATCATATATCTCCCACTGAATGTTTGCAAAGATTAGAGATGAGGCAACAATAAATGTTTTCTTTTTAAAACAATATATTCAGTGTAAGTGGTAATTGAATAATTTTTAAATGTAAAGTGTCAGATGAGAGTGTGGGTGTTGAAGTTACTGTCAGAGGTTACCCAGGCCATCTGAATGCAGATTACAAGCTCTTAACCACTGTGGCATAAGGATAGATGGACAGGAGATGAAGGGTGGACAGAAGAATGAATGGTAGGAGGTGGAGGGAGGGAGTGGGGAACACACAGGCAGTCACTGGATGGCAGGCAGGACATGTGGAGTTGCCTTGTCCTCCCCTCTCCTCTCCCTCCACTCTACAAAGGCTGGGTTAGGGTGAGATGAGTACTCACTGCAGCCCAGAATCTAAGGGGAAGCTGAAATTTTGCTAACTGAGATAAATAATATTTGTGTGATATCTGTTAAAGTCAACATTAATGCAAAAAAACCATGGTGAACAAATTTTAAGTATTGATGGAATCTTAACCAGCACTTGCATGACCCTGCCCTCATTCCCTTATGCGGTCCAGGTCCTACTTACCACCCCAGCACCTCCCTACCCCACACCATCCCCATTCAGCGCGTCCAGCACCCCACCCTTCACCACCCCCACCCACAGCTGCACCCCCATGCCAGCCAGGAAGTCAGGGAGGGGTGCACTGGAGAAGGAAAGGGAAGACAGAGAGATGAAGCTGTACGCTCGCCCCAGCCCCTAGCCCTGGCCAGTGAATCCAGCCCCACAGATCCGTGAGACTTCGAGCTGAAGGACCCTGAAAGGTCACTTCTCCTTTCCCCTAGAGCCCCAGGCAGTGGGTTCTCTGGATGCCATCCCCATTTCTACCACAGAGGGGAGCCCACGAGCTGGCTTTGGTCTTAGAGGAAACCGACCAGGGAGCGGGGGAACACAACCAGACCCCTCCCTGTCCCAGCTCCCTGCCCTGGTTCCTGGTGTGGCCCTAGCACAGACGAGCTGGCAAAGCCCAGCGCAGCGCTTCCGCCCGGACCGCCTGTGGTCTTGGTGTTCTCTTCTGTAATCATATGGGGAGAGACTTCAGACCCCCCTAAAGGCCCTTCCTAGGGTATGTTCTGGGATTCCGAGATCACAAGCCTATTTCCATTGCAAGTTTGTCTATTTCACTGTCCCTGGCCATGACTCCAGTGGCCCAGCCTGGCCAAGAGACCCAGCTTCCTGAACCTTCTGATTAACAGAGTTGCTATGCACTGTGGGGACAACCAACCTCAGCGCCAGGAGAGGAGCCCAAACCAAACACTAGAAAACAGACGGAAACTGTCGATGGACTCGGCTCTCACTGCATCCCTGGGTCAGGCTGGAAGCAAATATCATCACCTCCCAAAGTAGAGGCTGGTCAATGGGGAGAAGATGCTGACTTTCTGACCCCACAGGCCATCAGCTTTTAAGCTATCTAGAACTTTACTGCTGGAGGTCATAGAAAGTCAGGGATCAAATGGCCCTTAGAGCTCCATCCCTCAGCGCAGCCATTTGCCCTTTCAGTGAATACTCACTTGGCACCACTATATGTGGTGGGCCAGCCAGATAGACCTTGCCCCAGCCCTTATAGAGCTTATGATCCAGCAGTGAAAACAAATATTGAGCCAGTAATTACAGCCATGGGTCCTAGGATTCTGATAGGTTGTGCAGAGCACTGGGGGTGTAGGTCAGGAAGGACTGCCCAGAGGCCTCTCAGTTAAGCCTGGAAGCACAAGTAAGAGTTGACCACTGATAATAAGGAAAAAAAGAACATTCTGTGTGGAGAAAGAACATTCTGCATGGAGGAAGCAGAATGTGCAAAGGCCCTGGGGCATGAGGGAGACTGTGGCTGTAGCAAAAGATGGTCCATAGGCTGTAGCATAGAATAGAAGAGAGGAGGGGCCTGGGGTGGCAGGCAGGAGGCCATCTCAAGGGCTGAGGGCAGGGGGAGCCAATAGATGTTTTTGTTTTATTTTTTATAAGGACTCTAGAAATTTATTTTGTTTCTTTTAGTTGTAAAATATATTTTATATTATGTAAAACATATATAATATGAAATTTACTATTGTCACCATTTTAAAGTGTATGGTTCAATGGCATTAAGTACATTCACAATATGTAACCATCACCACTAACAATCTCCAGAACTTTCTTCATCTTACAAAACTCAAACTCTGGTCCTAGCCAAAGCAATTAAGCAAGAAAAAGAAATAAAGGGCATCTATACTAGAAAGGAGAAAGTCAAATCATCCCTGTTTGCAGACAATATAATCTTATACTCATAAAAATCTAGGCACCACTGAAAACCATTAGACTTGATAAACCGATTCAGTAAAGTTGCAGGATACAAAATCAACATACAGGCTTGGGGCCTGTAGCTCAATGGTTACAGCACTGGCCACATACACCAGGGCTAGCAGGTTCGAACCTGGCCCAGGCCTGCTAAACAACAATGACAACTGCAACGAAAAATAGCCTGGTGTTGTGGCGGGTGCCTGTAGTCCCAGCTGCTTGGGAGGCTGAGGCAAGAAAATCACTCAAGCCCAAGAGTTTGAGGTTGCTGTGAGCTGTGACACTATAGCACTCTACCAAGGGCCACATAGTGAGACTCTGCCTTGAAAAAAAAAAAAGATCAACATAGAAAAATCAGTAGTGTCTCCATATGCCAGTAGCAAACAATCTAAAAAAGAAGTGAGGAAAGCAATTCCATTTACAACAGCTACAAATAATAATAATAATTTTAAAAACCTGGGAATAAATTTAACAAAAGAGGAGAAAAGTCTCTACAATGAAAACTGTAAAATATTGATGAAATAAATTAAAGAGAACACAAAAATATGGTAAAATATTCCATGTTCATGGATTAGAAGGATTAACATTATTAAAATGTTCATAGTACCCAAAGATACCCACAGATTCAATATAATTTTTATCAAAATACCAATGACATTCTTGACTAAAATATGAAAAAAATCATCTAAAATCTGTGTGTAACCACAAAGGACCCCCATTAACCAAGGCTATCTTGAGAAAAAAGAACAGACCTGGAGGCATCAGGCCACCAGACTTTAAAATATACTACAAAACTATAGTAACCCAAACAGTATGGCATTAGCATAAAAACAGACACATAGACCAATGGAACCAAATAAAGAACTCAGATACAAATCTACATTTTTACAGCCAGTTGATTTTCAATAAGAAGCTCAGGACCAAGGAGAAAAGCACTCAGAACATAGCCTGGGGAAGGGAAAACCTCCTCAATAATATCCACATGCAGAAGAATGAAACCAGACCCCTGTCTCTCTCCACATGCAAAAATCAACTTCAAATGGATCAAAGACTTAAATGGAAGACCCCAAACTATGAAACTACTAGAAGAAAACAACGAGGAATGCTTCAGAATATTGGTCTCAGAAAAGACTTTTTTGGATAAGAGCTCAAGCACAAAAGCAAAAGTAGACAAATGGCATTGTGTCAAACTAAAACCCTTCTGCACAGCAGAGGACACGGTCAGCAGAGCAAAGCTGCAACCTGCAGAATGAGAGAAGAGAACTGCCAAACCACTCGACAAGGGATTGATGTCCAGAACATTTAAGGAACACAAACCACTTAACAGAAAACACACATCCACAAATAATGCAATTTTTAAGTGGACAAAAGACCTGAATGGACAGTTCTCAAAAGAAAACATACAGATAGTCCACTAATATATGAAAAACGGCTCACCATCACCAATCATCAGAGAAATGTGAGTTAAAACCACAATAAGATATTATCTCACCCAGTTAAGATATCTATAATCAAAAAGAAAATAATAATAACAAATACTGGTGAGGAAACAGAGAAAGGGAAACTCTTAGGCAACGTTAGTGGGAATGTAAATTAGTACAGCCATTCTGGACCATAGAAGAGGTTCCTCACAAAACGAAAACTAGAGCTGGCATAGGACCCAACAATCCCACTACTGGGTATACAGCCAAAGGAAAGGAAATCAGTCTTTCCGAAAGACATCTGCACGCCCATGTTTATTGCAGCAGTGTTCACAACAGCCAAGATATGGAAGCAAGCCAAGCGTCCATCAGTAGATGAATAGCTGAAGAAATCGTGGCATACGAGCACAGTGGGATATTATTCAGCCATAAAAAAGAATGAAATGCTTTTTTTTTTTTTTTTCATTCTTGCAACAATATGGAAGAGCCTGGAGGACATTCTGTTCAATAAAATGAGTCAGGCACAGAAAGACAAATGCTGCCTGTATGTGAGAGCTAAAAACGTTGATCTCATAGAAGCAGAGAGTAGAATAGTGGTCACCAGAGGATAGGAAGGAGAGGGGAGGGGAGGATAGGGAGAGCCTGGTTAATGGGTACAAGATTTCAACCAGATAAGGAGGCATCATTTCTACTGTTCTGTAACAAAATAGGGTGTCTAGAGTTAATGATAATTTTTTATATATTTCAAAATAGCTAGATGAGAAGATTTGGAATGTTCTCAACACAAAGAAATGGTAAATGTTTGAGTCTTCAGATAATAATGTCCCAGCTGACACCAAGTGGGGCGGAGACTAGTCGTGCTAGACAAGCCTTGCCTAGATTGAAGTTCATGAGGGAAATAAATGTTGAAACCCACTAAGAAGTTTTGAAGTAGTTTGCTATGGGGTAGAACAGATAGGCATTTCACAGATATGTGTTGAATGAATAAAGGAATGAATATTTGGGGGCAGACAGAGAAAGGGGAGACTGAGGGGGGTTCAAGAGGGTAGAGGGAATCAGAGAGGGCAAGTGAGTGGCCCTAGGGCACACAGCAGACTGGTAGCTTTAATTCTACTCTCCCCTGACCACTACTGTCATATTATTTTGCCTGAGACCCTTCCTTCCTTCCTTCCTTCCTTCTTTCCTTCCTTCCTTCCCTCCCTCCCTCCTTTCTTCCTTTCTTCCTCCCTCCGTCCTTCCTTCTTTCCTCCTCCTTTCATTTTTTATACTGACCATCTCCATCTCCCACATGCACAAAAAGCCAAGAATATGAAATTAGAAGCTCAGGACCAAGGAGAAAAGGGAAAGGGAAGGAACTATGCCAGAGGGCGGGTTGCCACCCCTGAGCTTCAAATTTGCCTGTGCTTCCTGACAGTTGGGGCAAAAAGTGAAACAAGGCAAGTTACTCGGTTCTCCTTACTGGAAAAGGAGAAGCACTAAGTTTCTTCATGAAGCAGATTTTCCTAGCACCATGCTAGAAGGAAACGCTTGTGTGCTGTGGTGTACAAGGCAACGGTGAGATCATGCCTTCGACAGCAAGCGCAGACATGGTTGTTTCTTATAATAACATTTTTGCTAAAGGCTGAAATCCAGAGCTCTGAAGCTGAGAAGGTGTCCTGACATCCCTACAGAGGTGGACAGCAGCTCCCTTGCTTGGGTCACAAGCATCCAAGAACACATTTGAAATAATGACTCCAGGCCCTTCCATAGAAAACAGACTCAATGGGAGTTTGCATCTCACTGGGTACCCCAGGTGATATGGTTCATATCCACGTTTGGTTCCCACACCTACAATCATCTTTCCTACATCTTGAGACAACCAAGCAAGGCCCTCCCTTCTGCTGGGGACTTGGAGCACTTTGGAAGCCAGAGGAGGAGCAGGCAGAGGATGGACTGACCAGGGCCCAGGAGTCCAGGCCCTCCACAAGCCTCACTTCTCCACTACTCCCTCTCATCTTCCCAAGCCACCAAGACACTCTGCAGTGTCCCCATTTTACAGATGAGAACACTGAGCCTGACGCTGCTGCAGCTTACAAGTGGAAGCATCAAGGTTCGGAGTCAGGGTGACCCAGTGGAATCCACAGAGCAGCCAGGGACACCTGGAAGAAGCCAGTCCTCCCAGCTGTGACACAGATCTCTTCACAAGCACAGCCTGAGCCTCATTTCTTCAAGTAGCATGTATTGAGTACCTACTGAGTGCCAGGTCTGTTCTAAGTGCCAAGGTTATAGCAGGGAGCCAAACTGGCCCAGTATATGAACTAGATTTAACTACATTAAATGCATTTTTTTATTTTTTTATATACTTGATCTCTGGCATCTGGGGCCGCCCCTGCCAGGGTTAGATCATGCCTAGAGACAGCAAATATCTTTCCTATGCAAATTAACCCATCCTGGGCCCCTCTATCTGCCTTTTCACTCTAGAAGGCAAAATCCTTCTGCTCTTATCACTAGAAGGCCACATACCAGACAGCTAGGGATGCCTCATACCCCACAGCCTGCTGAAATGATTCTAACTGTTCAAGTCTAAGCCTACTCACTGCTCACCTAGCCTAGTCCATTCCTCCCTGCAAAAAAAGCAATAAGGCCCTGCCCCCACTTCCTCCTCCCTCTGCCTCAGGATGGGCCTTGGCATGCATTTGTTACTCACAGCAACAAACTATCTTTTCAATATATTGAAAAGATACTGGCCTCCTGCTCCCCATACCTGAAAAAGACCAAAGTCCTGGGTTCTTCTTTTCGTTTTTGTTTTCATTTTTTTCTAAGATAGGGTCTTGCTCTGTTATCCTGAGTAGAGTACAGTGGCATCATCATTGCTCAAAGCAACCTCAACCTCCCAGGCTCAAGCAATCCTCCTGCCTCAACCTCCCAAGTAGCTGGAACTATAGGCATGTGCCACCACACATAGCTAATTTTTTTTTTTTAGTACTAGACACAGGATCTCACTTTTGCTCAAGCTAGTTTCAAACTCTTTACCTCAAGCAATCTTTCCACCTTGGCTTCCCAAAGTGGTAGGATTACAGGTGTGAGCTACTGCACCCAGCCTGGGTACCTTTTTAAAACACCCAGCCAGGCTCGATGCCTATAGCACAGTGGTTATGGCATCAGCCACCTACACCAAAGCTGACAGGTTCAAACCCAGCCTGGGCCAGGTAAACAACAATAACAACT
>NW_003852402.1:10558876-10562103 GCF_000181295.1 Otolemur garnettii | reverse complement strand
GGCAAGAGAATTGCTTAAGCCCAAGAGTTAGAGGTTGCTGTGAGCTGTGATGTCATAGCACTCTACCGAGGGTGACATAGTGAGACTCTGTCTCAAATAAAATAAATAAAAATTAAAAAACACCCAGCCTGGCCCTCAGGGCTCACAAAAATAGATTTGATCAGTGCATTGTCAAGCAGGAGGTCCCAGGGAGGCCCAGCACTGCCCATGTTGGGGGTGATTCTGCATGGTGTGGCAATCCCCAGGTCAGGACTTGAACCTGGTGCAGCCAGGCAACTCCAGCCTTCCCCCACACCCTGGGCTCATGAATGTGGACACAGAAGCCAAGTTAGGAGACCAAAGTGTCAGAAAAGGGGATGGAGGGACCCAGGAGAAAACATGTAAACAGACTATCTTGTTGAATCTCTACAATCACACTTCGGAGGAAAAAGTAAGACTCGCAGGCAGACTGAAGCTGACACAAATATAAACCCTGAAATGTCAGATTTTCATCTTTGACAGACTCACACAAACTCTAAAGGCGTGGCCACAAAAGAACTAGAACTCATGTCCCAGAAAGATGACTCAACCCTAACCACGGTAACTCACAGTCAGAAGCAAACTCTGGGCTGGCCCACTGCTGGCAATTGTGAGCAACCTGCCGCAGCTCCCTGAACCTCCGTTTCTGGGTCTGTAAAATGGGGAGAAGACATGGTCAGGCTGAGGACTTCAGCTTCCAGCCTTGCCCTCCCCATCGGAACCCTCCAGCTTTCCTCCTGGGCTGCCTCTCCCCTCTGGGGCTTCCCTCCTCCTCCTCCTCCTGGAATCCTCCTCTTAAAAATACTCTCCTCAACCCACTCCCTTGGGCTCTGGAGGACCCACCTCTCCCCCACTCCACTTCTGCACCTCCCCACCTATGTCCTTGCCTGGCCACTGTCCACCCCCGCAGCTGACACTCTGGACCTCCGAGACCTTCACCTCCCAGCAGCTGGGGTCACTGCCCATTGCTTCCCAAAGGTCCTCATCCAGGAGCCTCTTACCACACCTGGGTTCCCTCTTGTATCTCCGCTGCTCTCCTCAGTCCCCATAATGGCCCCTCCAGGGCCACAGGTCCCCTTTGTTCTTCCCAGCTGTCCCGTCCTCCATACTTCCCCAAGCTGGCCGAGCCCACTTCCCACTCCAATTCTGTAAGCTCCAGGGCCTCCATTTCCCAGGATCCTTTGCATCCAGATGTGACCACCAACCTACACGGACCGAAGGGGACAAGCAGAGCCCAAATGAGCACTGTCACATCAGTATAAGATGCCTGCAATTGCAACAGTGCCTGGTGACCTCAGGGGAAAGGTGGCACGGCAGGATGCTGCATCTGGCTTGCCGGGACCTCAGCCCATCCTATCCATGACGTGGCCTCCTGAGCCCATGGGAGACCTTCTGCTCCCTCCAGGCTCCCACTGCAGTGATCTGGGAGCCCCCTGCTTAGTGTCCATGACATGCACGCATGCACTTGATGGCCAAATGTGCCTTCCAGTCCCTGGCAGAAAAGAACCATTTCCTGAAACTACTGCCGCCTGGTTGGAAAGGGGAAGTGGGTCAGGGAGGAGCTGAGTAAAGGGGTGAAGCCAGAGCTGGGGCAGCAGGAAAGACCCCAGATGGAACAGATCCAGGCTCAGAAATGTGCCCCGTCCCACTTCCATCCCGGCTCAAGCCTCCTCTTCCTCCCAAAGGTCACCTTCAGTAGTGTTCTTCCCTGCCACATATCCAAGATTCCAGACAGTGAAGCCCTCAGTGAATGGGTTGAGGGCCTCTCCATTCCCCAGGCTTATCACACAGCAGCGGAGGGAGCTGTTTAATCTTCTGTCCTCAGAGCCAGCACTGAGCTTGACACAGAGTTTGCACTCAAAACTCTTGGTCATCTACTTGGTGTGAAATATTGGCTGTCACCTAAATTTTTCCTCTATTTGAAACCCCACCACTTGAGTCCCATGCTCACTCAGCACTCAGAGACCCTCAGATGAGTTGGCCCAACTCCAGCAGAAGGGCCATGTTTCGAGACACCGTGCTGTGTGGCACATACTTGGCTATGCTCTTCCCGTGTTTTGCAATCTCTTCATCCATACAGGACAGAAGGAGGCACAATCATGTTTCCTTTGCAGATAAGAAGCAAACTAAGAGGGTAAAGCCATGTCCCCTGGGCCACACAGGAAGAGTTGGGATTTGAACCCAAGTTCAGGGTTCCTCAGGTGAGAAGGGGTCCCCAGCATGGAACACCCTTATAGAGAAGGAATTTTGGCTCCCACCTGCTCAGCCCCTGCTCCAGGTGAAGGCCAGTCTCCGTTAACAACTGGATACTGTCTTTCTGGGCCGCCCCAAGCACATTGGACCTGGCTGCCACCCTCTCCCCCACCTTCTCTGCCCAGGCTTCCCTGACCCAGTTTCCCTGCAGCTCCTGCCCCCTCTTTTGTTGATGATATTGTCAAATAAAACCTCTAAATACATAGAAAACACGAACACAAACAAGTGGACTACTGAGTCTCAGACCCTCAGCTGGGTCCGGCTTCCTCGTCTCTCTGCCTGTGCTATTGCTTCCGGCAAGTCATGTGGCCACCCTGGAGGAGGAGTGGTGGGTGTGGGGGAGCGGGCACGTCTGGAGAGCTCCTCTCACAGCTCAGTCTCACAGGCCAGACCCTCCAGTGTCCCAAGATGCTGGAATGTTCCATACTGCCAGCCTCCCAGACTCTGTCACTAGTTCTGAGTCCTTGGGAAAAAAAGAAGAAATCAGAGAAGATTATGAAGGGGAGGGGCCTCAGAGGTGATTTATCCCCCCCCACACCTGCCACCCGCCTGGCCCAGCTGACCAAACTGTGTGCTCCGTTAAGTCCAGAGTTTTTGTCTTGTGCAATGCCAAGAACAGTGCATGGCACACACAGGCCTTCAATAAACATGAATGAATGAATGGATGCTATGACTGGGCAGTCAAAGTGGGTTCAAAGGCAGATTCTGCTCCTACCTCACTCAGTTAAGTCCCCTCCCTCTCCAGGACTTAATTTCCCATCTGTAAAATGAGGTCATTGAGTTAGGTCACATCTAAGTTCCTTCCAACTATCACTATCTCTCTCTCAAGCCCGTGGCATCAGGTGAGGGATTCTGCGCTTAAGGACAAACAGAAAGCGTTGCCCATATGGTTTTGCTATGATTTGGTTCAAATGATGGACCCCTACTACCTCTCCTCAAGGAATAGTCAGGTAGGG
>NW_003852402.1:10555637-10558543 GCF_000181295.1 Otolemur garnettii | reverse complement strand
ACAATAGAAAAATTCAGCAATATAGCTAACTTCAAAATAACTATACAAGATCAATTATATTCCTATATAAAAAAGAATTACAAAATAATATTAGAAAAAGAAAGATAGCATTGTATCAGCAACCAAAATAGAAAGTACCTATCAATATAGCTTTAACGAGAGCTGTGCAGAGGGGGTGAGCATTTGGGGGATGATAAAAAACGAAGCCCCGAGGGGAGGGGAGATCACACAGCCAGCGAGTCAGGATTTGAATCCAAGTCTCTGGGGCTCCCCTACTGTCAACTCTACCAGACGCTTTGCGACCCACCACGAGAGGGTCCTTCCCTCCCAGGTTATCTGTGTACATGTTTACATGTCTGTAAACACTAGGCTTGTGGTGGAGCGGGAGGGGAGGTTTAATCAGAGGAGCCTTCACAGAGAAGGTATTTGAGTTAAGTCTCTGATAATGAGACAATAATAATAATTGAACCACTCGACCCGCCCTCAGGCAAAAGGGGAGGGGCAGATGCTATAGTGTGGCTCTGGGCAAGGCGCCTCCACTGGGGCAGCCACAAGATGTACTGGGGTCCCCAAGACCGTCCCCAGGTTTAGGGATTTACGAGGTGGTCTCACAGGACTCAGCATAGTCATGCTTACGGTTATGACCTGTTATAGCAAAAACATGCAAAGCAGAAAAAGTGCCTGGGGTGAAGTGCAGAGGAAACAAGGTGCAGCTTCCAGGAGTCCTCACCCAGCGGAATCACAGAGGACATGCTTAATTTCTCCAGCAACAGGTTGTGAAAACACTGGTAAAATGTTTGCTATCGGGAATGCTAACCAAATCGTCCAGGCACAATAAGGCCTTCTTACCAGGCAGGGCAGTGGGTGCGCTCCCCAAACCTAAATTCCCAGATGATGTTGCCAAGGGCCAAGCTCACCAGCAAGACTTGCTAAGCACAACAGACAGGAGAATATTAACTCTTTTCTGCACGGGGAATTAATACCTTTCTCCACATACCTTTTTTGAAATGATCTAGGAAAATGGTTTGGTGATACCTCAGGCCCAAATTGATTGAGAAACATCTAGTTTACTCTGGAGATAATTTCAACAAGTTTCTCAGAACATAATCTTGAGTTATGCAAGAACCATAAGAAAGAGGCGCATTTCTAAAAGTTCTGAGTGCACTAGCCTGGGTGCTAGCAGGCCTGGCTTCTAGGCCTGAACTGGCTGCTAACTCAAGTTCCAACTTGCTCACACATGTCCCAGAAATGAGCCTCCATTTTCTCTTCAGTGAAGTGACAGCATTAATCTCACCTGCATCCGTAAGTGTGGCTATGTAACAAAGCATGCCCCCCAAATTGGTGGCTTAAACAACAGAAATTTATTATTCCCTATGTGTCAGCAATTTGGGTTGGGCTCAGCTTAGTGGTTCTTCTGGTGTTGTGCAGCCTCACTCATGAGAAAATAACCGGGGGACCCCCCAGGTGTCTGGGCTGTCTCCATAGGATCTTCCCTTTTCTAACAGGCTAGCCCAAGCTCTTCATGGCAGCAGGGCACGGGGTCAAGAGCAAGAGTAGGATCTGCAAGGCCTTTTAAATCTCATCCTTGAAAGTTAAGGAACATCATTTCTGCCTCATGTCCAGGACTGAAAGCCAGCTCAGTATTCAGGGAAAAAGAACTAGACTTCACCCCTTGCACTCCCAAAGGGGCGGCAGCATCACAGAGCAAAGGGGTGGAAATGGTAGCTGGTTTTTGCTTCTACCACACTATCTCCCCTGTGCTCTCTTCACTCATTCATTCATTCATTCATTCCACACTTAAACACTCATTATGTCCCTAGCACTTTAGCAGATACCGGGACACAAAGGTGACCTTGTCTTCCCAGGGTCCCCAACTGGTATGGAAACAGATGAATAAACCAATATGGGCCATGAAGTTACAGAGATTGAGCATTTATTTGACAGCCATTTCTTCATGCCTGTGGTCCCCAACCCCCAGACAATGGACTGGTACTAGTCCGTGGCCTATTAGGCCTTGGCCATACAGCAGGAGAGAGGCAACACACTCCGGGCGTCACTGTCTCCCATCCCTCACAGAGGGGACCGTCTAGTTGCAGGAAAACAGGCTCAAGGCTCCCACTGATTCTGCATCATGGTGAGTGCTATAATTATTTCATTATATATTAAAATGTAATAATAATAAAGTGCATAATAAATGTCATGGGCTTGAATCATCCCGACACCATCCCCTTCTCCCTGTTCATGGAAAAACTGTCTTCCATGAAAACCATCCCTAGTGCCCTAAAGATCACAGCTTTACACCAGGCCTTTTTCCATAAAGGATTTGACTCAACCTGCCATAAAAGACCCAAGCACTAAAATTTGGAATTTTATCCACAGAAGAAAGCACCAAAAAACAAGTGTTCCCTGAGCAACGTACTGTGTCCTGATCACACCACACACATCATCTCACTCGCTTTCCCACATCCCTGAGGGGAGCACTACCACTCTCCTTTTGTAGATCAGGAAATTGCGGCTCAGTACAGAGAAGTGACTCGCCCAAGTACACACAGGTCCTGAGGGCAGAGCTGACAGTCAGACAGTTGAGTCTGGTCCCAAGTCCATTTGGCATAATAGAACAGCTGCAGACGACCTTCAAATTCAACGGTGAGTTTCCCAGCAGCCTAGGAGAAAAGAAAAACTGAATATACGTATGTATTGCCTACCTGGTCACTAGACAGGAAAAAAGCCAGGTATTTCTTTGAAGGGAATCAAAGCCCTGCTTAGCACTGAATTCATTTGTCTTTCCTTATGAGGGAGTTTAAAGAGAGTTTGCAGGGTGGAATAGACGGGGCCCAGCCGGACTGTCCAAGTTGGATGACGCTTTGGCTTGTAACTGGGGAGGTGTCTGGGTAAATGCCCATGAT
>NW_003852402.1:10553963-10554821 GCF_000181295.1 Otolemur garnettii | reverse complement strand
TATGGGGACTTTGGGGAAACGAATATTCCAGGCAGAAGGAACAGCCAGTGCAAAGACTCAAGGTGCCACTGAGAAAAGTTATGTTGTGATAAAGATGACAACGTTGTGATGTTGCTGATGTTGTGATGCCTGTCTGGGTGGTTCAGGGGCCTGACTGAGACCCTCCCCAGTAACCAGGACCATGAGTCTGGGGACAGAAGGAGGTTGCAAGGCTGCTGAGGGAGAAAACAGGACAGGTCATGTTTCTGGGAAGCAGAGAGGAGTTAGAAGAGGAGCTAAGTTCCTGTGCTGGAGTTTCAGAATGTTGTAGAATTACCTGGAATTCCAGAACATAAGGCCTGGAAGGAGCTGTCTGGCTCTCCGTGTCCAGATGACTTCAACCTTGTTCGGCAAAGCACCTTTTCTTCAAACATCACCCAGCAGAGATCACCATGACTCACCCACTGGGTGTCCTCCTATCCCCAGAGGGGGAAGCCTTGGGCTCCAGAGAACACAGTTAGGGCAACCAGTGATCCATTTCATCAGCTGGCCCCTTACAGATGGGACAAACAAACTCAGAAGAGGGAAAGTCTTGCCAAGGCAGAGACAAGACTATGCCCCATCCTCTGACTCCCTGTCCAGTGCTCTCTCTCTCTCTGCCCCTGCTTCACCTGTGGGCTTTTGGGGCCAGGTGGCTCCCCGGCTGCACAGGCTCAGTGAACATGTTTGAGGGGACAGCTAGAAGGCAAAGGGAGGCTCAGCAAGGGGCAGTGCCAGACTCAAAGTTACTCAGCCGTGGGGGTGTGATGGGGCAGTGAGAGCACCTGCTGAGAAGTAGCCCCTGCCCACCATCTCACAGTGAGAGCACCTGCTGAGAAG
>NW_003852402.1:10543492-10553746 GCF_000181295.1 Otolemur garnettii | reverse complement strand
GCCCACCATCTCACAGTGAGAGCACCTGCTGAGAAGTAGCCCCGCCCACCATCTCCCAGTGAGAGCACCTGCTGAGAAGAGAGCCCGGCCCACCATCTCAGGGTGAGAGCACCTGCTGAGAAGTAGCCCCGCCCACCATCTCAGGGTGAGAGCACCTGCTGAGAAGTAGCCCCGCCCACCATCTCTTTCCACCATCAGTGCTTTGTTTTTGAGTCCTAACACTCTGGGGGCTGCAGGGATGGCTGTCTCCATGATGCAGATAAGGAAATTGAGGCTCACAGAGGTACCTGGAAGTGAGGGCAGACTTGCTCAAGATCAAACAGCCAGTCAGTGGTAGAGCAGGAGAAAGAGCCCATGGTAAGCCTGGGCTGTGGAGTGAGCAGGGGAAGGGTCTGGGGGGCTGAAGGGGAGTCTCTGCTTTGCAGCAGGCTGGTACTTGGGAGGATGTAGATCAAATGGGGTCAATGCAGGGAGATTTGGGGGTCTCCCATGGAGTGATTCATCTTTTCTTTCATATCATATACAGCCCTCCAGTGGGCTATGCAATCCTGGAGACAGTGGTGACCCAGCCATGGGCCTCACCCTGGGAGGGTGCTGGTCTTGACTGTTGGGGTCAAGACAATGGGATGTTTGAGGAGGGATAGAAGGGGAAGAGATAGATGCTACAAAATTCTGATCCAGAAGTGCAAATGGACATATACCTGGAGATGGAGGAAGGGACTTTTCCTACTGGGGCTGGGAGATCTGGGAAGACTTCCTGGAGGAGGTGGAGGGGAGAGAGGGAAGGAAGGGCATTTATCCAGACTGGGTCTTATGTGGAGCTTCTCAATGGCCAGGTGACTTCCCCTCTCCCAGTTCAGATGGTCATCTGCTCATGGATGCTGTCGTCCTGGGCTGACCTGGGGAATTGGGGGAACACACAGGGGTTTGCTGAGCTTCTAGCTCTGCACCGATCTGCTAGTGGTCATGGGAATCTCTTCCTTCTGTGGGCCTTGGTTTTCCCATCTTTCTTATGGACAGGCTAGTGGTGAAGGTTCGTCCAGAGCTGCCACTCCTCTTCCTGCTTTGAGTGCGTGTCTGGAAGCCCCCTCCCACACAGCCTGGGGGAAGGGGAGAGGTCCGAGCTACAAAACCCCAATGTGACCAAAGACAGGCACTGGGCTAGCGCAAAGAAGACAGGCAGACGCAGATAAAAATAGAGACAGCTCACCCTGCTGGGGGAGAGGAAGCCACACAGGGGCACCTGCAGGGTGTCTGGGACTAAGGCGAGGAGCGCTCTACCCACACCCCATTCTCCCCAGCATCCCTCACACTGAGACTTTGAGGGGCCTCTTTTTCTAGAGCCCTGAGCTGGTGTCCTCTTCCTGCCCTGGAAAGGGGAAGTGAGGCCAGCTGTCCTGGAAGCAGGGCTGCAAGCACAGAGATTTCTAAAAATACGATAGGAAAGAGGAAGGACAAAGGGGAAGTGGGAGGGGTTGGGGAGAGATGGGGGGGGTGAGTGTCTCACCATTGCCAGGCCTGGTGCAAGGGTGGCCATAGCCTGTGGGCACTGGGGCTGTTGTGGGGTGTGAGAGGCTCAGGGCTAAGTGAGAAGTAAGTGGAAGTCCCTGGAAGTGGTGATTCTAATTTATTAATTTTGTGTATTACTGCTATTATTAATAGCCCATCTTCCATGAGCTTATACCAGTGTCTGAAACTCCGTTGTCACCAGGCTTAGAATCAGAAGTGGCCACTTTCAGGCTGTGTTCCCATTACTGTCCCTGACCGTTGGTGTCCTCAGCTCTGAAGTGGGGAGAAACAGTCAGATGAAGGGTCAGAAAGTCTGGAGGGCACCACGTACACCCCGTCATCTGCTATAGTCCATGGTCCATTGGCACCATCATGTAGGTTGGGACGTGCTCGGCCAGTTGCCACCTGTTGGGGATGGGCTGGATTGAAGGAACACTGGGTTGAGGATATTCATGAATGTACATGTCAACTGTAAGAGAGCATAAAAGCAGTCATTTGAAGTAAAATGCAAGCAAGGCCCTTCGTACTCCCAGCACACTCCCACTCCCCTGGGAAGCTGCAGGTTTCCAGCCACACCTGTGCCTCAGTTTCCATAGGTGTTGGCCTTTCAGTGGGGCAGAGGAGTTAGATTGCAGGAAACATTCTCCCCATCTTGTCTTTATTCTCAAACACGTAACCATACCAGAACATTCTGGTTTAGTACTTGATGATTTGTGAGGCCACATCTGGCTTTGGAAGATCAACACCAGGGCTATGGCCTCAGAACCCCAGATGGGCCCAGCTGTGAATCCCACCTCTGCCACCTTCCAGCCATGTCACTTGGGGCATGACATTTAACCTGAGCATCAGGTGCCTCATCTATAGAATGACATTGGCAATACCTTCCTTCCAGAGGTATTGGGAGTGGCTGGGGTGAGCTGGGAGCCCACATGGCCAGGCTCACCCAGCATAAGCTGCATCCCAGAAATGCCAAGAGGGATGGGAAGGAGGTGGTGAAGGGGCCGGTATCCCGATGGGGCCCAGGAGGGCATCCAAGAGGAGACCCAGAGGATAAGCAGGAACTGCTGGGCAGAGAGAAGGAAGGGCATGCCAGGCACAGGGAACAGCCTGTGAAAGGCCATTGGGGGCGAGTGCTTGGGGAGCATAGGGGGGCGGCCAATGGGGCTGAGCAGAGCTCAGTTGTTGGGGGGCAGGTGGCTGCACTGTAAGAGGAAGGTGAAGGGACACATCAGCAGGACCAGTGAGCACAGTAAGATTTGGGGATCTTGTCCCCAGACAACGGGATCCTGTGGGAGGCTGGACCAGAGCAGGTGGAGGGAACATTGGGAGGCCCTGTGGTCCCTGGATGACAAGTGGTCAGGGGGAGGGTGGGGCCATGGAAAAGGAAGACTAATGGACAGGACTTGTTGATGGAGGAAGGGAGAGACAGATGGGTGTCAAGTGCCTCCTGGGGGTATGGAATGGGGGCCACTTCCAGAGCTCAGGAAGAGTCCAAATCAAGGACAGATTTTAGGGAGTTCAATTGTCTACAACAGTGGTGATGGCAGCCCCTGGGAATTGTTGGATCTGAAGCTCGGACAAAGGGCTGGGAACTGAAGAGGTTGTGTGAGTCCTTGGTCCACAGTAGGAGGTAGGAGCTGGAAGCTGAGGCACCCTCAGGGGCGAGAGAGTGTGTGGGCCTAGGACTGAGTCATGGGGGCCCCATCACTCACCTCTACCACCCACGCTGCGGAGCATCCAGAAAGATTCCAGAGCCCACCCTGGCTTCTCTCAGATGTGCACTTGGCCTCCCCCCGCAGGTGTGCCCAGGCCAGAAACAGGCCATCAGGACACAAACCCCAGCCAACAGGAAAGCCATGGGAAGCAGACAAACAAAACCAAGAAAATCTGATCATTCCACCTCAAAGTCAGCTAGAGGTGACTGGTTTTTTCCATGGATGGGACTTGGCTCCCTCCCTCCTCCTGTTAGAGGAATTCCAGGCCCCAGTCTCCAGCTTCTCTCTGGCTGTCCCTCCAGCTGCCCTGCTCTTCTCCCATGGAAGGTCCCTCACACCTCTGGCCCTGCATATCCCCGCAGCATGAGACTCCTCTCTTGGGGCAGAGGCAGCAGTGTAGGCAAGCCAGGGTTTGGACCCCAGCACTGCTACATCCTGGATGTGTGACCTGGAGCCAATCACTGCACCTTTCTGAGCCTCAGTGTCTTAAACTGAAAAATGGCTACTTCAGAGAGTTGTGAGGATTTAACATCATTTATACAGAGCTGCTGGCATGGAGCAGATATTTGTGAGCTTGAAATTTAATGAGACTCTTGCTTTGTCCCCTGGTGTAAGTCCCACCTCCCCTCCATCCTTCTCCCCCATCCCCTGGAAACAGGACCTCTCGACAGAGCTCAAGGCTGCAACCAGAAGGAAGCTCCCATTGGGTCACCAGCAGGAGTGGCATGTGGTCCTGGTACCATGGGGTCTTCCTTCTAGAGAGACGGCCATTGACTAGGGTGCTTAGCATCTGCTGGAGGATGTGCTGATCCAAGCAAGATGCCAAACTGACACTGCAGCCGACCTTTCCAAAGGCTCCATCTTCCAGTGGTGAACTTTGAGAAAGGACCACTGAATACCATGGCTCCCTTCACAGCACCTCTATTGTCAAGAGTATTTCTTGGCCTCATGTGCTGTTACACAATGTGCCATCCTGGTGGATCAAACACTGTGGAAGCCTTTGGATAGAGTGCTGGCAGAGGCTCTGTGGGCAGGAAAGGCCCACATATCCCAACACACATTGATTCCAATCAAGATGAATCACTGACTTTTGCAGAATAGAAGGAATCTGATGGGATAAATTTGACATCACATTGCTGGTTGGTCTTCTAGAGAAATGAAGGGCTTAGCATTGGGCTCTGTTGCTAGCAGAGTGGACATTTCATGGCAGCAGCAGAGAGGGGAGGCTTGGTAAACAGGTCTGCATGCAGCCCCCACCCAGGCCATGAA
The DNA here is from genome assembly GCF_000181295.1 of Otolemur garnettii. Taxonomy (NCBI): domain Eukaryota; kingdom Metazoa; phylum Chordata; class Mammalia; order Primates; family Galagidae; genus Otolemur; species Otolemur garnettii. The sequence continues at coordinate 10,549,253 of NW_003852402.1, read as the reverse complement.
GCCACTTCATTTATGCACCCACCGTTAGCAACAAGTGGGGGTCCACCATCCTGCTGGCTCTATGCTTTAGCACCTCTCTGTGGTGGGCGCTTACTGATGGGTATTAATACACTTGAGAAAATCTCTGCTCCCACAGAGTCACTCTCTTGCCTCCTCCTCAGACTTCTATGTTCCAACCTGCCTTCTTTCTGGCCCCTGACCAAGAGGTCAAGCCATCTGCCATGTGCATGAGTACATGTGTATTCCTATTTCTCTGCCCCCAGGAAGTAGATGAGCAGGAGCCTGGCCCATAGCACAGCCTGCTGGGAGGACTTCCACTCACCACTGTCTTTCCAGGACATCTTTGAGCAGCGCTATAGTACAATAGTTGTTTAGTTTTTACTTGAGGCCAAGCACTGAGCCAACCCATCCTACAACCAAGCTTGAGCACCTTCCTCTATTGTCCATAGGCCATGAGGGACCCACCCATGCAGACATGACATGAGCTGAGAAATAGGCCCAGGTGCAACTGCAGTGGGTGATACGAGGGCCTGGGCCACCCTCCTCCATAGAGTCTGCTGGAGCCCTCTAACTCTGCTCACCCCTGCTCCTCCTGGGTGTGCCACTTGCAAAGGATTGCTGTTGGGCTCACTTGACCTTGTGACTGGATGGATCAGACAGACCCATCTTAGCTGCTTAGTTAGGTGGTGTTCCATGAGTGGGCACTGTCTCTACCAGGACCCAGTGGCTATTCCAGGACTGTTTTCCACATAGTGTATAATTCTGCACTGCAGAGGGTTGGGCTTTGCTCCCAAACCCCAGGGGCCTGCGTTGCCAGCTTCCCATGGGGGGCACCCATGAACTGTACATGGATGTGAGGATGTCTAACTCCTCACAGTTCTGCCAGGTGACCTGGCCCATGCCCAGACATGCTGCAGACCCCTTCCCTGCCCTGGGCCCCCCTCAGAGTTGTCGGCCTTGCCTGTCACTCGTGAGTGGCTTTGAACAGCACCCCCAGGAGTGGAATATGCTGCCATTCCAGGGGTGGGAATATGCTGCCTCTTAACTCAAGGAGGCCTACCAGGTGTTTGTGTTTTCTTGTAAGTGGTGGGAGATGCAATAGGGGAAACATTTGTTCTTTCCTTTGGAAGGGATGTCCCAGAAAGAATGGGACTACCTGAAAGCTTCACTGATGTGGCAAGACTCTGAATTACTATAAGACTCATTTAACAAATCTTTGGAGCTCCTGTGTCTTACCAGGGCCACCTCTCTCTCATCTGGCTCAATTAATGTGCTGTCACCAATATGGCGGACCAATGTAATGTTAGGATAGAGGGCAGGACAGTTAGCACGATCCTGGGGCAAGCCCGTAAAAGGATTCAGTTGTCCATCCTACATGGGCGCAAACTATTTCTGATCCTCCTTCCTGACAGAGATGGAAGGCAATTTATTTGCCAGACTGATGACCTCCCCCATGTGCTGGCCATGATCATGTGCTCTAGCAAGAGTACCACACCTGGCACTGCAGCGGCAATGGGGCTCCCTTGGTTAGTGTGTGGTGGGTGATCTGCTGTCATCTTCCAGATTGGGGAAGTGCTTGGGGATGTGATGAGGACTACCAACCCTGCCTCTTTTAGGTCTCAAGGGTGGCATTAACACCTGCTATTCCCCTGAGGTTTCAGTATTGCATTGGACTTACACTCTCACCTATTGAGTGATGAGGCAGCTTCATGGAGTTCCCAATAGTCTTCCCCACAAGCCAAGGTACCACTGTGGGACCAAGAACCAAGTATGTCCAGTCCACGTATACATCTGTGGATCAGGAAGCAGCCATGAACCAAGTAGATCCCTAGCAAGCTGGACATGGCCAGGCCTCCCTTTATCACCTGGTCAAGTGGTCTTGGTTTTTGTTGCAGTGGCTGCCCTTAGGAGGGGCATACCCTAGTGCAGCTCATTTTGGCTGAGGTGAGTGTGTGTAGGGGGGAGTCTCCACTGTGAGCCATCAATAGGCTATGCTCCCTGCAGGCCAGGGAAATGGCACCTTTGTCCTATGAAGACAGCCAAGGGCACAGTACAGCACCCATTGTACGCATGTTGGACCCTTCCGGCATGTTGGATTCTTCCTGGCTGTTTGACAAAATTTAGCACTTTTATTCCTGATAGCCACCCTCTGAGGTAAGGATTATGATTCACATTTCATAGATAAGGAAGCTGTATTAGTTTTGTTTCTGGTTCAGCTGCTGTGATAGAGACTCAGAATGACGTCATAATAGCAACTAAAACTTTTCTCTCACTGAAAAGTCCACATGCATAGGTAGTTGAGGTGAATGTGATGACTCTTCTCCCTACCACTGCCTGGGGACCCAGGCTCCTTCTATCTTGGTGCCTTGCTAGCTCAACACCAGGCTTCCATCTCCAAATCTAGGATGGCTACTCAGTCAATGAGCAGGGAAGTAGGAAAAGGAGGCACTTGGCATTGTCTCTGAGTTCAGGGGGATGTTTATAAAGCCTTTGAGAAATGTGACCAGGCACTTCCTAGATCTGGGCACGAGGATCAGGGAGGTTTGGACTGGCAAATAGGAGAAGACATGCTGGGGTGGAGGAATGCCTGGGTGAAAACAGGAAAGTGGATGTTCCAGGGGCAGCAAAGAGCTGGCAGGCTAGACTGGAGGGTGCTTGTTGAGAACAGCAGGAAATAAGGCCAGCTGCAAAGGCTGGAGAGATCATGGAGGCCCCAGGCCAGGGTGAGGACTTTTTCTCTGAGTAGTAGGGAGTCCATGGAGATTTTGACAAGGCAAGTATTATGGATGAAACAAGGACTACGGTGGGGAGTGGAGGTGGGACAGCACGTTGCACAGAATGCCCTCATACATGTCTCATTTCATTCATTCCAGGTGACAAGGAAAGAGCACAAACCTAGTCAGCCCAATCCAAGGTCCCGTCCTAGGTTGGTGACCTTGCCCTTGTGAGATCTTGGTCAGGTCACCTCACCTCTCTCAACCTCAGTATTTGGGGCAGAGATTGTAAACTTCCCCCCCAAATCCAGCCTCTCCACCTTATACAGTAAGGACATCGGGACCACTGTAGTAAGGGTTCATTTTCCAGCCTCATTGTGGCTGGTTATAACCACGCGGCTGGGGTAGCCCCAGCCAATGGGGTGTGAGACTAAAGGATACGCAACTTCCTCATTGTGCAAATGAATAAGTGAATAAATAATAAGCCTGTGAGCCAGTGAAGGAGCAAATTCAAGTTCTAGGGAAGAATGAATGCCTCCAGCAAGTATTTTATTGAATACTTTTTATGTGTCAGGCTCTTCCCAGGGGCTGGAAGACCCAAGGAGCAAAACTGGTGAACTCTTGTGGACCTGAGGGTCCCATGGAAGGGACAGAAAAGATGACGTAAATAAGATACTTCAGAGGTCAGGGGAGGGGAAAGGAGAAAGCAGGCTACAAAGCGGGGCTGCCCTAGGCAGGGACAGCCTCTTTCAGGAGCCTCCAGTGACGAGGGCAGGCTGTCTGGTTATATGGAGGGAAGAGGGCCCTGAGGAAGCCGGTTGGTGTGGCTGGAGTGAGTGAAGAAGAATGCTGGTTCTTGGGGAGATAGGGACTTTGCATCTTTTATGTTTACCTGGATGGAGTTAAAACACATTCTTCTTAGTAAAGTATCTCAAGAATGGAGATAAATAAATATCCAATGTACTGAATACTAATATGAAACCAATATATAAACAATTGCATGCTCATATGAACAATAAAACACAAATTTAGTCTAGTAGGGGGGCAGGGGGAGGGCATTTGGTGGGATCTCACCTAATGGGCACGGTGCGAAGGTATACAGCAGGCCCCCTGGGGGAGGGGTTCTTTTAAAACTGGAACTTTACCTTGGAAGTGAGAACAGTGTGGTATAAACATATGTGCCCTCATATTAATTTGAAATAAAAAAGGAAAAAGAACGCTGGTTCTTCTCTCTCCAGACCCAGTGGAGCTGAGCAGTGGGGAGGCGGAGGAGCTGCAGCGCATCAAGTGGCACCGGAAGCAGCTTCTGGAGGACATCCAGGTGAGTGCGCGCTCCCGTGCGCAGGTGAGCATGCGCACACACGCCCACGAGCAGACACGCCCACCGCTGCTGACCCAGCCTGGGCAGAGAGCACAGCTGGACTCTGGCCCACATCCCACCTCAGCCCAGCCCCAGGGAGACCATGGGATCCTGAGGACCCGACTGCAGGAGAGGGAGGGCAGCAATCCAGCAACGCACCTACTGTGTGGGCCAAGCCTGACCTGGGCCTTTACTAGCTTCCTCCTATGGCGGCTTCTAACCCCAGCTGTGTGGCCTCAGTTAGGCCTTATCCTTCTAAATTGTGAACCACTGGGTCAAGAATTCACAACCAGGTTCTGAGACATCAACCCATCTGGTTCTCAGCAACTTTTAGAGGCAGGTCTGGCTCTGCTCCCTGCACATGCCTTGCTCAGCCCTACCCCAGGGATCTTTGCATGTACACTTCCCTCTACGTGGGACTCTCCCAGCTCACCCCACAAGGCTCCTTCTCATTATTTCCTTCTCAACCCTGATGCCACCTCCTCCTGGAGGCTGCCCTGAGCTCCCTGGCTGCAGGTGCTGTGCACCCCCCTGCCCACATGTAGTGCAGTGAGGAATGAGGCTGCAGAATCACCTGCTAGCTGGGCTCCTGCTGAATGCCACTCTGTGCCGACCCTTCCTACACACTGCTCTGGCAACGCTCTGCATGGTCACCCTCTCTGACCCAGGGCCTCTCGTAAGTCCAGCCCCATGAGACCATGCTCTCCACAAGAGCAGAGCCAGGACGGGGCTCAGATGTAGATTCCCAGGCCACATGCTGGCCCTGAGCCCTGAAGAGAAGGGGCTGGGTACCTCTTGGGGGTGCTTGCCAAGTGCTCTTGCCACTGCCCTGCAGAGGGCTGAGCCACCTGTCCCTCTCCCCCTCTCCCCCTGGTGGGAGTTGAGGGGCAGGGTGGGGGTTCTCCTCGGCCACCAGGTCCTTCCTCTAGAGTCAAAATGAAACGGGCTTGGGGTGGAGCCAGAGGAAGCAGAGGCTTGGAGTCCGACCTTGGGCATGTCGGGCCTTCTCTCTGTACTTCATGTCCTCTTTTGTAACTTCACAGAATTGCAAAGTCCCTCAGAAGAGGACCTGCCCCACCTGGGCCCTGGTCTCCATGTAGTACCTGGCACATAGCGGGCCCCTAGGAGTTCATGGAGGGGAGCCAGAGAGGAGCGGAGGAGGCAGTAGGGAGCCATGGCAGAGATGAGAGCAGGGCAGGGGAGGCTCCACACTGTGCCCCAGAAAGACAGCAGCAGGGTGGAGGCAGGCTTGTCTGGTGGGCTTGGCTAGAAGGCAGGAGACTTCACTGCTACAAAAAGGGAGAGGTAGGAAGGCTGGGTGAGTGGTGGGGGCCTGGGGACTGCCACCCCTAAGATAAGAACCAGCAGAAGGATGGGTGCAGACCAGCAATAGTTTGGGTGGGACTTGGAGGGAAGGAGACATTTGGGGAAGGAATCTGTCAAAGGGAAGGAAGGTCCATCAGATTGGGGGTCCAGGACAGAGGTCAGGGAGGGGCCAGGTCAAGAGTCTTTCCCAGGGCTTAGAGCGGTTACTGTGGGAGGATTGTCAAATCTCTTGGGTCCTGCCCTTTGCCCCTGACCTCCTCATGCCCTCTGCCACCCCACAGAAGCTGAAGGATGAGATCGCTGATGTGTTTGCCCAAATTGACTGCTTCGAGTGTGCAGAGGAGAGGTGAGGGGTCTGGGA
>NW_003852402.1:10537899-10543344 GCF_000181295.1 Otolemur garnettii | reverse complement strand
TCAAACCTGGTCCTTGCTTCCAGACTGTCCTCTTTTGAGAGATGCCTGTCTTCCAATCTCTTCCACCCTAAATCTCACCCTGGCCCCTGGCTCAGCCTCTGACCAATCACTGGCCACAAGCATTCTAGGATAGGAGAGTGGGGAAAGGAAGCTTGGCTCCAAGGAAAAAAATGAGGGAGCCTGAGCCTCTATATGGGCAGGAGCCTGGCCAGTGGCTTGTCCACCTCCCCAGTCACCGATCACTGGGCGCCATCCACCAGCTCCTCCTTTGGGAGGGTTCCCGCTAGTTCTGTGATAGGGGCTGGTTCCTCTCCTTTCTGGGCCTCAGTTTCCTTATTTGCAAAATGAGGAGGCTGCTTCCTGCACAATCCCCTAGAGCCCCAGAGCACTGACTCTCACATCTAGTGCTGCCACCCTGCTCTGCCCCTGCTTAGATCTCTGCCTTCTCAGAGCACCAACCACCAACTGTTTCCAGTGCTTTAACCTCCCACATGCTGTAGGCAGGTGATGGTGTGACCTCCATCTTACAGATGAGGAAACTGAGGCCCAGAGAGATGATGTGACACCCAAAGTGGCCCAGCAGGCCAGTAGTGGAGCTGGGATCTGCACCCATGATCCTGGCTCCGGAGCCTATACTCCCTCCCACCCAGGCTCCTGTTTTCCTGCACAGAGCCCCTCTAAATTCTCCGCACAGCAACTCTGGGCTCCTGACAGCTGCTAAATGCCTGTGCCGGGCCCACCAGAAGAGTCTAGGGAACAGCCCAGTCCCTGAGCTTCTCTTGACCTCCCAGGCGGTTCCCATGAAGGGCCCAGGACCCTGCTTGGAGGCCTCTAGAGAATATGGGCTCCTACTGGGAGTGGAGGGGGGACCTGGAGGTCCTGGGGCAGTCCAGGCTGACATCCTCGTGTCTGCAGCCGCGTGGTCCAGAAGGAGAAGGAACTGTGCATCGGGCGCAAGAAGTTCAACATGGACCCCACTAAGGTAGGCGGGGTGGGGCCTGGGCCAGGCTGGGGAAGCTGCAGGCAGTGCACCTCCACAGTACCCCCTGTTCCCCTAACTGATGCAGTAACTTACAAAGGAGGGAACTGCGACCTACCAGGGCTGGGCACCTTGTCCCATGGCCAGTTGTGGCCGAGGCTCTATCCACTCCACAGCATGGGGCTTGGGCCACAAGGTGGGAGCCAGGGGGATATGCGGGGGGTGGGGGAGGGTCTGTGGTGTCCATGCACTTGAGCCAGTCCATTCCCCACTCCAGGCCTCAGCTTTCTCCTCTTGACCTCCCAGGGGTTTCTCCTCTGTGAGTAGGGCTTTGGGCAGTGGGCCCCTTCTTAGATCTGGAGCTCCATTTCCAAAGGTGTCTTCCAGCCATGGACTGGGGGAGAGCCAGCCCTCTAGAGGCTGCCATGGGGCTCAGAGCCAAACAACCCTGTTCCCCACCCCCAACCCCAGGCCTCAGAGGAACCCCAGCCCCAACCCTCCCACTGCCAGGCGGCAGCTGGGCTCCCTTTCCTGCAGGAACAGAGAAGGAGGAAGCCACACGCCGAGGTGGGGTCAGGGCAGCATGGGGAGAGCCAGGCTGGGGGCTCTGGAAATTTACTGCTGTGCCTCAGGGGCCACTCTTCCCCATTGCTGACTCAGAGTGTCACAGCCATTTACCTCCCAGCGCCAATGACCCTCAGACCCAGACCCAGACCCAGACCCAGACCCAGATACATTCACAGTCACACTCCCACCCTAGCTCACGGGTGGTTGCTGAGGGGACCCCCGGTGCCCTCTGCCTGTCACTCTGAATCTCCCAGTCTGCACCCACCAGGCAGTGGGACGTGGAGGAATCATCACAGAAAATCAGAGGCTGGCCCTTCACACCCCTAAAATTAGGTTGAGGGACTCTGAGTGCCTGGGTGGTGAGCAGAGATGTTTGTGAAATCGCCAAGTTAGAAAAACATTTCCAATGTGGCGGGCGTGATCTGCTCTCATTTTCATATAGAAAGGGAAGAAAGGTCACCACAGTGGAAACTGTCTACCTCTGAGTAGTGGGACTTGGGCAATTTCCTCGCCTTTTGATTTAGCTGTTTTTTTGAACTCTTATACAATGGACATAGATTACTTGTATAAAGGAATGAAACACTATTTTTAAATAATATGAGTTTTAGGGGAACAAAAGGAATGGCTGAATCATTGAATCTTAGAATTATGAACTCATAGAATCGTTGAAGCATATAATCAAAGAATGTCAGACTGAATGGGGACCCTGGGGAGCACCTAGCAGGAACCTGGTTCATTGCAGGAAGTCCAACTTTGTTTGCACGCCTCCAGTGATGGAGAACTCACCCCTTCACAGAGGCGGCTTCTATTAAGGAAGGGACACAACTTCCCAGAACAGACTGTGCCAACACCAGAATGCTGAGCCCCAGGGCTCTGGCCACAGGGGCTCCCTCCCTCCCCCAAGGCCTGCTGCCATAGGCTGCTCACAGGCTCCATGTCCCACCTCTAGGGCATCCAGTATCTCATTGAGCACAAGCTGCTGACCTCCAACGCCCAGGACATCGCCCAGTTCCTGTACAAGGGCGAGGGCCTCAACAAGACAGCCATTGGCACCTACCTGGGGGAGAGGTAAGGGGACAGAGGCTGAAGTAGGCAGGAAATGAGAGTGTACAGGTATGCAGGTAAGCGAAAGAGGGGATTATGTTAGGAAAGTCATAACTCCTAGGGCCTAAGGGGGTTAACTGATCACCCGCTCCAGATTCTGAGCCTAAGCCTGCCTGCCTTCATTCATTCATTCATTCATTTACTCAACAAATAAATATTGTTTAGTGTCTTATGTTCCGGGCACCATTCTAAGCCCTGGATGTACACCAGGGAACAGGGCAGACAAAACTCCTGCTGCTGGGGAGGTACCTCCTGATGGGGAAGACACCTCAGTATACATGTATGCAAAATATCTTAGAACATGATAAGTTTGAGGGATACAAGTAAAGCTGGGAAGGGAGGTCAGAGTGCTAGGAACTGTGGGTCAGGGCTGTGATTTTTTTTTTCTTTTTTAGACAGAGTAGTCTCACTCTGTTGCCCAGGCTAGAGTTTGGGGGCATCAGTGTAGCTCACAGCAATCTCAAACTCCTGGGTTCAAACAATCCTCCTGCCTCAGCCTCCTGAATAGCTGGGACTACAGGCATCTTTTACAACACCCAGCTAATTTGTTTTGTTTTGTTTTTTCTATTTTTAGTAGAGTCTGGGTCTTGATCTTGCTCAGGCTGGTCTCAAAGTGCTGAGGTCAAGCAACCCTCCCACCTCAGCCTCCGAGAGTGCTAGGGATATAGGTGTGAGCCTGGATAGGGCTGTGATTTTGAATCACGTGAACAGGAAGGGCCTCACAGAGAAGGTGATGTTTGACTGAAACTTAAAGGAGTTCGGAGAGTGAACAAGGCAAACATTGAGGGAAGAGCGGTTTAGGAGCAGCAAGTGCAAAGGCTCTGGGGCAGAAGCTGGCTCAAGAGGAGGCAAGAGCAGGAGGAAGCACCAGGCAAGGAGGTGGAACCCATGGGAGGCTCTGGATGGAGCAGTCTAAGACCACACCTCTGGCCGGTAGATAGGGATAGCAGTAGGAGAAAAGGGTGGAGCTGGGCCAGTAGCCCATCATCCTTCTACCAAGCTCTCCAGAGGACACGTTTCCCTTCCTAGGCAAGCAGGGAATGCAGGTGGAGAGAAGGTCAGTGCTTCCCAATTCAAGAGCTGAGAAGAGTCAGGAAAGTGCGGAGGCCTAGTTCTCTCCTTATACAGACAAGGAAACTGTGGCTTGGGGAGGTCAAGTGTCTTGAGCAGGGTCTTCCAGGTTGGAAGTAGCAGAGGAAGGACTTGACTGGAGGCAGGCCTCTCAGTGCCACTGGGCCGTGAAGGGGTGTGTGTGATGCTGCCTGGGTGGGAGGACATAGGCGTGCCCTTGGGGTGTGATATGGGTGGAACAGCTGTGAGGAGACCAGATGGTGGTGGCTGGACCACAGAAAGACAGATGTCTTTCACCTTCTCTCCCTCCCCCACTTCAACCCCCTCCAGGAGGTGGGTACCTGCAAGTGCCCAAGTTTGTCCTGTCCTCCCCTCTGTCTCCGCCCCAGGGACCCCATCAACCTGCAGGTCCTCCAGGCCTTTGTGGACTGTCATGAGTTCGCCAACCTCAACCTTGTCCAGGCCCTTAGGTGAGTGCTCTAGGGAGCATGAAATCCATTCTCAAGGGTGGCACAGCATGGGGGCTTGGGAGCATCATGACCCATAGCTAACAGCACAAAGAATTGGGAATGAAGAGGAGGAAGCAAACGATGAAAATTAATCAATGATAGTACCTTCATCACAGTGAGGAGGGCTGCCTGGAACACAGCCTGGCCCGGTACTACCACTACTAGTATTATTATATTGTTATAATGATACTTAATCGCTATAATCATTATTGCTTTTTACTGTTGTTCTACTACTTTTTGGATTAGTGTTTATTTTATTTATTATTTTATTAACACAGCTTAGTATGTATTGCATTTATTATTATTACTTATTTTCTAATTTGGATATTGCTGTTACTACACTTTTTTTTTTTTTGAGATAGAGTCTCAAGCTGTCACATGTGGCATCACAGCTCACAGCAACCTCAAACTCTTGGGTTTAAGTGATTCTCTTGCCTCAGCCTCCCAAGTAGCTGGGACTACAGGTGCCTGTCATTATTGTTTTAGCTGGCCCAGGCCGGGTTCGAACCCTCCAGACTCGGTGTATGTGGTCAACGCCCTACCCATTGAGCTGCAGGCATTGCCATGATATACTTATTTTTATAACTACAGAGACAGAACTGTGTATCAGTTAGGAGTACAAACTCTACAGCCAGACTACACCATTCAAATCTCAGCTCCGCCATTCACCCCTACAATAACATTGAGCAAGTCACAATAAAAACAAAAACTTTCTGTGCCTCAGTTTTCTCACCTGTAAAATGGGGATAAGAATAATTCCAACTTCATTGTGTTGTGAGGACTAAGTGAGAAAGTGTTTAGAACTGATTCATAGTAAATGCTTGTAAGTGTTGCTGCTGGTGGATACTGGGAAACTCAGCTCCAAAGAAGGGGCATCTAATATGGGCTTTGAAGAGTAAGTAGGAGTTTGCAAGACAAAGAAGAAAGAAACTACCACTATCCACACTATCCAGGTAATGCAGCCTTCCCTCCAACTCCCATGATCTGAGAAGGTAGATGACTTCAGTCTCTCATATTCATTCATTCACTCAATCACTTATTCAACAGGCCTTTACTGAGCAGTTCCACATGTGTAGGCCTGTGTAAGGCCCAGGGAGAGATGTGAGAGGAGTAGGCAAGTCTCCCCCTCAGGGAACTGAGCTTGAAGCTGTAGAAATCACCAACTTCCCGCTTGGCGCCTGTGGCTCAAGTGGCTAAGGCGCCAGCCACATACAC
>NW_003852402.1:10536580-10537632 GCF_000181295.1 Otolemur garnettii | reverse complement strand
GTTCCAAAAAACAGAGGCCCAACCAGAGAAAGGCACTTGCCCAGAGTCTCATAGCCAGATCCCAGGGCTCAATCACCAAGCCAGGGGAGCTACGGAGCCCAAGGCCTCCTTATGGGCTGAGGCAGACTGGGCCACGGTCAGTGCTGGGCAGAGGGGAGCACATGCTTGTTCCCATTTTTCAAAAGAAAAGGCCTGTCTTAGATCCTCCCGCAAGCTTGGTACTCTCAGTACCCACTTGCCCTTCCCCTTGAGCCTAGATAGCAGTTGCAGATTCTCCCACTTACAGGATAAGGAGACTAAGCCTGGGAGACACAGAGCAGCTTGTCTGGGGGCCCACTGAGAGCCCCCCTCCTCCACTGCCAATGGCCCTATTCCTCCCCCAGGCAGTTCCTGTGGAGTTTCCGGTTGCCTGGGGAGGCACAAAAGATTGATCGGATGATGGAGGCCTTTGCAGCCCGATACTGCCTCTGCAACCCAGGTGTCTTCCAGTCCACAGGTACTAAGAGTGGGGTGGGGACCGTGGCTCAGTGAATCCTTCAGCACTGTCAGGCACAGATCTCACAGATATCCCCCCAAGCACCCAAACACTGGGACCCCAGACCTCTTCATAAGCCCTCAAATGCCAACTCCATGCGAGAGCCTTTGCTGAATGCTTTTCTGGCAGAGTTTCTCCCAGATCAGTCCTTGGGAGAGGAGGCAGGAAATGATGACACAGCATGCGAAGGCAGCAGAACCCCCTGTCTGAGGGCAAGGGTAAAGGAATCAGCATGTCCAGGAGGACTTCTTGGAGGGAGTGGGGTCTAAATAGGATTTTGAAGGATGAATAGGAGTTCTTCAGGAAGTTAAGGGAAAAAAGGACTTATTGGCAGGAGTTGCAGTTTGAACAAAGGCCTAGAACCTTGAATAAGCCAGGGCAGGGTATAGGGGGCAAAGAGGGATGGAAGGAAATCAATAAAGGTCAGTCTTGCATACCCTTCTCTCCTAGGGCTAACCAAATGCCCAAGCATTTGGGAGATACCCAGAGAACAGAGTGGGTGAGAGGCCATCATGAC
>NW_003852402.1:10534625-10536459 GCF_000181295.1 Otolemur garnettii | reverse complement strand
TCAGCTCTGTGAGGTCAGGAGTATGCTCATTCCTTCTTGAAGCATAGAATCACATCCTCAGGGAGAAGGAGTGACTTGTCCATGGACACACCACCTCTTGCTGTGTCCATGGACAAACCCCAGAGCATTTGCCCTACTTTGTAGTTAAACGTTAATTTAGTGTTTGCTGGTTTATTATCTGTCAGCTCCACAGTCTGAATGTCCCACAAGAGCAGGGACTAGATCTAATCTACCACCACTGGCTGCCAGGCCACAGCATGGAGGATACTCAATAAATATTTGTAGACAGGAAGGAAGGAATTTTTAAAGCACCAGATTTGAATTACAGTCCAATTACTTCTTAATTTGGTGACCTTGGGCATGTAACTAAACTTTCTTGGGCCTCAGTTTCCTCATCTGTATGATGGGAGTGATAACAGTACATGCCTCATAGGATAGTGGTGTGGGTGTAAAGAGCTTACCCAGGGCAAGCACCAACAGTTATGTGCCACTGTTATCAGAGGTAGAATCGTGATATTCTAGAACAGAATCTACTTCTAAGATTTACCTAAGAATGTCACTCATGGATGAGGAAGCTGAAGGTCAGGGAGATTGAGCACTTCCCAAGGTCAACCAGAGTGTTGGAGACGCAACTGGACTTGCCTGGTTCTAAATATTCCACAAAAGACCCAGTCAGAGCAGCAGCCACCTCACCCCCAAGTCCCCAGCCCAGCCTCACTCCCCAGTATGTGGCCATCTGAATAATGGAACAGGACTCCAGCTCAGGAGCCCCACTACACCAGCCAGATGACAAAGCAGCATGTGGCTAAGCCCTGAACAATGCTGCCAACAATAAGTGTTCTCAAGTTCAGAGAAGGCAGAGAACAGAGTGGGCAGGGGGCTGGAAGGGCTCTGCAGGAGGAGGCCAGGAGCTGAGGCTGAGAGGGAGGGAGGATTGAAGTGGGGAGAGGAGGGAAGGGAGAGAAGCCCAGCAGGGGACCTAGCAGCAGGGAGAGCAAGGTGGGATGGGAAGGTGGGAGGGGCTTAGGGACGAGACAACTGAGGTTTGTTTGGAGTAGGGGTCCAGCAAGAATAGGAGGGAAGCCAGGCCTTGAACGCTAAGCTGGGGGGACAGAGTGGACCTTCAGGCAGCGGCAGATTCCTGGCCCCTAGGGGTTGGAGCAGAGGCAGGGAAAGTGGCCAGGGCCAGCCCTGTGACTTGCCACCCATCTGCAGACACCTGCTACGTGCTGTCTTTCTCCATCATCATGCTCAACACCAGCCTCCACAACCCCAACGTCCGGGACAGGCCACCTTTCGAGCGCTTTGTGTCCATGAACCGTGGCATCAACAATGGCAGCGACCTGCCTGAGGAACAGCTTCGGGTAAGAGAGGCACAGCCCACCCAGTCCAGTCCCTGGGCACTCAGATGCCTAGTCCCAGAGACGCTCTTCTGAGATGGATCACCCCAGAGAGGATTCTGCAGAGATGACCCTGAAACACAAAAGAGATAGGTCCTGAAACAGGCCTGCCCAAGAATGGCCCCTATCTTGAAAAGGGTGTCTGAATATACACTACCCAGGAGCCTCCCCAGTTTAAACCTGTGAGAGACTTACAGGGTACATCATACATCCCAGGTCTGTTGGAATCGTAGGCTCTTAGACTCTCAGCATGTCAGGGCTGAAAATCTTGAGAGTCTGTGCTCAAAACCCTCCCTCTTTAGAGAGGAGGAAACTGAGGTCCCCCTGTTTGGCAAGCAGGACCCAAGCCTCCTTGCTAAATAGCCCCCACCCACTAAGCACAGGGGACTTAGGGATGAATCAAACACAGGTACTGCCCTGACCAAGTTCAGGGT
>NW_003852402.1:10532238-10534433 GCF_000181295.1 Otolemur garnettii | reverse complement strand
GCAGGTTGCATGGGAATATTCTCAGAGGAGAAGCAAGGAAAGGACATTCCAGAAAGAAGAAACAGCCAGGCCTGGCCTGGCTGGAAAAGGGAGGGGCACCCAGTGTGGCTGGCTGAAGTGTGGGTATGTGTGGACAGTGATGGGTAGCAGGGTGGGGCCAGAGTGTCCAGGGCTCCTAAGGACAGCCCCAGGAATTTAACTGTTGTCTGCTGGCAACACAGAGCCTAGAACAATCTGTGGTCACAAGAGGGAGAGATTCGGAGGCTGGCTCAGCAAAATGAATGGACAGTTTATTTCAAGGACGAGAGACATTGAGAGCTCAAGAGAGTTTCAGTCCTGGACATGGTCAGAGCCCAGCAGGGAGGTGAGAAGAGGGCATCAACACCAGCCTCGGGGCTTAGCACCACATGTATACCTCCTGCCTCTGAGGCTGTGTGGAGCCTGGGTCTGGAATGACTCTGGCGGCCATCGGTATCTGAGAACTACCTCACCTTTAGCCCACCACCCAGGTTGGCCCCAAGAGAGAAAGTTTACCATGGAGGGGCCACTAAGTAGAATGAGGGCTTGAGAACTGGTCGGAGCCCAAGTCAAGTCCTACCTCCCCCATTTGCCTGCTGGGTAACCTTGGGCAATGACTCACTGGGATCTGAGCCACTGTTCCCTCTGCCAGGAGAATGGGGATAATAATCCCTGTGTCACAGAGCTGCAGTGGGTAGTAATTTTTTTTTTTTTTAATGTAAAGGGCAGAGGCTGTGCCAGGTACATCGTACAGGCTCTAAATGTGGCTAATGTCACTATTAAGAACAATTAATAATGAAAAAAAGCCCAGCTTTTACTAAAATGCCTGAAACATAAAAGACATTTGAGAATCATTAACTCACCTTATTTGGGGGACTCTTGGAGCAAAGCTGGGCACGCCTTGTCTGGCAGGCGATGAGTTAATTTCCTCCCAGCACTGGTCCTGCTGGGTCTCCCAGGTGCCACATTACCACCTTCAGCCCCCAGTGTCTTCTTCAGAACCTCCTTAGGTATTTCTCCCCATTCAAGCCTTTTGTCAATAACAATGAGCTCCATGTCTACCCAACTTTGTAGCTTCTATTATCTCAATTTAGCTTCAAAATCTGCCTGGGAGGTCTAGGAAGGGTTTATTATCCTCTTTGACAGCCCAGAGAGGCAGCAGCACAGAATGAGAAAAGAACAGAGCACCCGCTACCCCACTTTCTGGTCGTGTGACGTCAGGGACGTGGCATGACCTCTGTGGCTCCCGGCACATGGGCTTAGTGTAGAAACAGAAGCAGCTCATTAATCCCGAAGCTTCCCAGGGCAGAGTCAAAGAGAACCACACAGGCCGGGTTTGTGTTGTTCAAGACTTTCGCAGGTGGCTATGTGGATTCTGGGGTCTTCTTGCCTTCTGCCTGGGCCCCATTGTCCCTATATGTAAAGCAAGGACTCAGTTTTAAGCACCTTCAGGTATTTAATGCTCACCACTTTGCAGAAGGATTCTCCATGTAGTGACTCCAGCTTGGGCCCATCACGTGCAAAGGACACATGATGCTTGTAAGGGGTCCAGTTCACAAAATTAAATTTATATACATGTGTTACCCAAAGAGAGGCCATTGCAAGGGCACACAGACCATAAGGGTGTGAACTGGGTAAGGTTGTGGAGAAGGGCTCAGTGGCAGTGGGGGACAGACGAGGCCCTGTCTAAATGGGGCCAGGACAGAGTGACCAAGAGGCTCAAGGCAAAGGTGCAGCAGGCTCGGGATTCACAGGATGGGAGACCAAACCCCAGCTCTGCCTTTATGGCTAAACGACCTCTGGGGTAAGCCTCAGTCTCCTCATCTGTAGGGAGGGCTGATGACCCTGACTTCATGTTGTTTTCCTAAAAAGTGGTCAAGCACCCAGCACTTGGCAGGCACCCAGGGAAGGTTGAGAGAGGAACCACTCACCCCCAGAGCTGCTGGGAGAGAAGCTAGGGTGGATGAGGGAAGGAGGCGAGGAGACTAAAAACTCCACCCTCTGGCGTTGCAGGTGGAGGAACTGAGGCCTGGGCAGGAGAACATTCTCTCAGTTCTTGGCTGAGCCAGCCCTGGACCTCATGGGTCCTTCCTTGTCCAAGCCTCTCAGTCAGAAAGTCCCATGCACTGGACACAGTTCTAAGTCACTGATGTTCTCATTCAGTCCTCTCATTTCCC
>NW_003852402.1:10529530-10531952 GCF_000181295.1 Otolemur garnettii | reverse complement strand
AGATCCAGGAGTCCAGCCACATCAGGGCTCAATCCAGTCATTCCCTCTCCCAGCAACCCCTCCTCTGTGTCAGTTTCCCTCTTAAACAAGCTCTGCCCAGGTGTGGCAGAGATGGCCCCAGCTTCCCGTCCGCTTCCTTCTCAGTAGTTTAAACTGAAGTCTTGGGATTAAAACTTATTTGCTGGCTTGGGCTACGGTCCTCCCTGAACTGCAGCCAGATAAAGTGCTCTGAGCAGCCAGATGTGAGTCATTCACCCCCTTGTGGGGCCTGAAGATGGGGGCTGGGGGGTAGCATCCCACAACCCTAAGCAACCTGTACAGAAAGTGGAAGGGAAACTGAGAAGGTGGGGGAGCCACTGGAAGGGGCTCATGCCTTTTTGCACGTCCACCCAGTCAGGGGAAGATAGCTGGCTGTTTTCTATTAGGGCAGGCTGATGTTTACAAGGTACAGGAAACGTGGGTGAGCTGAGCTGTTTGCTTTGTGGGGGCAGAATGTGTAGGCTGATAGGGTGACCACAGAAGCTGCCAGGTCCTCCCCTGAGGGTTTTGTGGAGACCGAGGCCCCCTGCCTAACCCCCTAGGTGCCTCCTTGTGTCTTCCAAATATTTATCTGTGCCACAATAACTTGGTGATGGGGCCTTCCTGCCCCAGGCCTGTTAGACCAGCCAGAACCCCCTGGGAATTCCCAGGGCAAGGCTGGGCCCAGCCAAGGGTGGGTGTGGGGGGCTCTCAAAAGAAAACTGGTTACCCTGTTCCCCACCTCCACACCACCACTGCCAGACTGAGCCCAAGGAACCTGCTTCTGGCATGCCTCTCGCTCCGGAACTCTGAGTGCTCTCTCGGGTCAGAAAGGACCTTAGAAAACCAGCAAGCACCGTTGCTAACACTTTAGGAGAATCAGACAATACTTGTGAAATTTTTCATTTAAAATCTCAAGGAACCATCTGAGCAGCAGCACACACAGATGCAGCAATAGGAAGTGATTTCATTATCTTAAATGACACCGCGTCTGGTTTTAATAAGCAGACAGTGGAGAATATTTTTCCAAACACTTGGAAATCTAGACAGGTTGCTCATGGAACACAATACCCCACAGCAGGAGATTGGAAGCACACAGGGGTGATCTGACACCAGCATCCACACCCACAGGGAGGTCCCATTTTGGGTCCTTGCATATCTCCAGCGACAAAGACCTCATTACCCTACAAGGCTGCTCCTTCCACATTTCACCAGCTCTCACTGGCAGAAGGGCTTCCATCGGGAAATGAAGCCTGCTTTCTGAGAGCTCCCCACACCTGACCCCTGCCCATTCAGAGAAGGAGGGCCTTTGAGAGCCACAGTCAGCGTCCCACCTTGGGGTTCTCCTTCAAATGGGCCTCTCAACACAGAGTAACCAATCCTTCCTCCTTGGTAGCTCGTAGCAGAAGAAAGAACCCCACCCCCACCCCCACCCCCCACAACGTGGCCTTGCCCAAGGAGGTGCTCACTCTGGCTGCTTTGCCCCTGAGTGCTTATGTGCATGTATGTGTGTGTGTGTGACACACGTCTGAGGAGCTGGCCCCCATTCACTCTGCCCTTCAGTAGTATAGTGGGGGTACACACCATGGGAGGACAGGCAGGCTGGGCCCAGGTGGAAGGGGAAGCACCAATGGGCCTGGGGACCCAAGGAACATGATGAGCTAATTGGTAACCAGTGAGGACAGAGTTTGTCCAGAGGGTAAGTGACATGATCAAGGCCACACAGGTTAGGCCCAGACCCTGTGTGCAGGTGGACTCACAGCCAGGTCTTTCCCTCCCTTCTCTGGGGCAGAATCTCTTCGATAGCATCAAGAATGAGCCTTTCTCCATCCCTGAGGATGACGGCAATGACCTCACCCACACCTTCTTCAACCCAGACCGGGAGGGCTGGCTGCTCAAACTGGGTGAGAGACCACGGGCATGCGCCCTGACAGATATGCACTGACACACACCTGCACACGTTTACAGGTAGCCTCAGAGTGGAGTCAAGTGGCCCAGGTCTGCTGATTCCCCATCATCCAGGGAAGGGAGGGAGCAGAGAGAGAGGGGCTGAGCTATAGGGGGATAGCTGGAGACAGATAGAGCCACAGACAAGCCCCTTCCCTGCAGTTCTCTCTCCCCGAGGGGTGGGGACAGGTGTCTTAGTGGGAAATACCATCTGTTCAGAACCTGCTAAGTGTGGGCAAGGTGCTGGTTCCTACACACCTAGGCTTTGGGTAGTTTTTCCAAGGACGTCAAGGCTCAGCTAGGCCAGGTTTGGTGGCTCATGCCTGTAATCCTAGCACTCTGGGAGGCTGAGGCAGGTGGATTGCCTGAGCTCATGAGTTCAAGACCAGCCTAAGCAAGAGCAAGACCCCATCTCTACTAAAAATAGAAAAAATAGCATTGTGGCAGGCTCTCATAT
>NW_003852402.1:10506436-10528844 GCF_000181295.1 Otolemur garnettii | reverse complement strand
CCCCACTACCACCCTGTCCTGACCCACCCACCTGCCCTCTGTCCCTGCAAACTCTGAGTCACACATCCTGACTCAGAAGAGAGGGAGTCCTTGTTCAAACCCCAGCTCCTCTACCCGGGTGCAATAGCCACGTACCTTTGCCTCCATTTCTGCAGCTGCAAGATGAGGACAGTGATCCCCTCCAGGGTTAAATGTGTAGCAAAATGACCACAAGTAGCCCTGGAACAAGGGCACTAGTATTCAAATCCCAGCTCTGTTGCAGGACATTAGGCAGATGACTTAACCTCCCAGTGCCTCACTTTTCTCATCTTGTAAAATGGGGTTAACAGTGGTTCCCTTCTTGTAGGTGGTTATGAGGATTAATAAGTACATATCATTAAAAATCTCTAAAACAATACCTGGCAAGTAAAAGGTGAAATTCTTAGCACAGAGCCAAGCAGGGAGCATGATAAGGGTTGAACCAAGAGGTGATGGCGGTTAGAAAGAGTAAGGAAAGGCCAGCCACTGTTGGGACTGATCACAGAGGAGCCCCAAATGATGGCCCAAGCTGCCCTGGGGAAGCTGGGGGCCAATGACAAGAGCCACTAAGATTTTTGTGTGAGGAAGGGGTAGATGTATGGGAAATTGTGGCAGGCAAAGGGTTAGGGGGCTCAGGCAGGGGCCTGAGGAAAGTATCCTGGCCCTGCCCTTCCCTGGAGGGGGTGTCAGTGGCCCAGGAGGAGGACTTACCTGTTCCCTATTGGCCTCCCACAGGGGGCCGCGTGAAGACATGGAAACGCCGCTGGTTCATCCTGACAGATAACTGCCTCTACTACTTTGAGTTCACCACCGTGAGCAGGGGTCCCTGCCCCTCACTGCCTAACCCCCTTCCCAACTCCCACTGAGCAATTGACTAAAGAGCTTGGGACCCTTTGAGATCATTTACTCCACTCCTGTGCCCATTTCACAGATGGGAAAAACTGAGCTGCAGAGAGTGGGGGAAAGGCAGAGGCTAAGCTTAAAGCCAGGACTCCTAACCCCCAGCCAGAGCTCTATGCCTGGTGCCCTCTGCCTCCCACCATGGCTGGACTGAATCTTGGAAGATGGGCACACTCCTCTTTGAGTTTGGGGAGCCCCACAAGCACACTCCTGGCCCTGGGCACCAAGGCACCATTACTGACACTGACCTTCCTTCCCCGTTCCCTGTAGGACAAGGAGCCACGGGGAATTATACCCCTGGAGAACCTCTCAGTGCAGAAGGTGGAAGACCCTAAGAAGCCAGTACGTGTTGGGGTAGGGGCCCAGGCCAGAGCTGCTGGGCAGCTTCCTATGCAGGGTCGGAGGAGAGGATAGTTGGGCGGGGCTCTGCAGGCTGCTGGATTGTGCCCATTGCTCCTTGTACATGGTTCAGGGTTGCCCTTCCTCTCTCTCCTGGGGCTGTGTACCCTGGGGAGGGGTCTATGTCAACAAAAGGGCACAGTTGCCCTCAGCTGTCTCATCAAGCTTGACTCTGACTTTGGCTGAATGACTTGAGTAAGTCATTACTCCTTGCTGAATCTCAGTGTCCCCATCTGTCACATGGGGATTTAATTTAGGTTGATCCTGACATACAGTGAGTGCTCAGTGCAGGTGGCAGCTCCTGCCTTTCTGCCTGTCATGGGGCAGATCCAGGGGTGTGGAGGTGTCCTGCTGAGGGGGATACCAGCTGCTTATCTGGCCCAAGTGTCTTATCCTCTCTGAGCCTCCTGGAGAGCCAGGCCCAGCCTCCCTGTCCTCCCACCCCTGCCCTGCCCTCACCTGGCTGCCCCAATAGTTCTGCCTAGAGCTCTACAACCCTGGCTGCCGAGGCCAGAAGATAAAGGCCTGCAAGACAGATGGGGACGGCAAGGTGGTGGAAGGCAAGCACGAGTCTTATCGCATCTCGGCATCCAGCGCCGAGGAGCGTGACCAGTGGATAGAGGCCATCCGGTAAGGACTGCCTAGACCTGAGGTGACAGGAAGTCACCCCCAGAAGCCCCTGCTTCTCTTGGGTCTTGTTCTCCTGTCTGTAAAGGAGGCTAATTCTGAACTCTCCCTCCTTTTCTGGCCTGCAACCCCTTGGGCAGTTGCTGTATGCCCAGTACTGTGCCAGGCCCAGGGACATAGAGGTGGGCTTGTGGGGTGGATCGAGCAAGGGGCTGCAGGTAAAGCTCTTGCCCAGCACCTGGCAACATGGTAAGTGCTCAGGAACGGTGCCATTGTTGGCATCACTGTTCAAAGTAGCCTTGAGATCGAACTGGCAGAGATGGAGGGAAGGGCTTTCTAGGTGGAAAGACCAGTGTGGACAAAGACAAGAGGGCCAGTCAGTAGGTGGCCCACCTGGACAGCAACCTGGGCAGTGTGGGGGCACAGGCTGCAGAGGATGGCAAAGCCATGGTTGCCATGGCAACACGCTTTGGTTTCTCCGGGGGCACTGGGGAGCCACAGACTGGTAAATAGAGGAGGGGTGGCCAGGTGAGGAAGGTCACAGTGTAGGGGCTACTTCCAAATCATCAAGACAAGCAATGGAGAGACAGATGTCATAACAGTCCAGGTAAAGGATGCTGGTGCAGCCACTGTCTGGGTTGAGAGATGGGGAAGGGGCACCTAGTAATGGTAAGGTGACCAATCTGCTTAGGGCTTGACTCCAAGGCAGACAGAGACAGAGGGCAAGACTTGTCAGCCAGAGGAAGACAGGAGGGGCTGCTGGCCATGGTCAGCAGGGTCTTTCTATCCAGACCTTCCTTGCAGTAGCCCTATGAGCCAGACCCATGTCATCTCCATTTCACAGATGAAGAAACTGAGGCCCAGAGAGGGGAAAGACTTGCCCAGGGCCATAACAGCCAGTGAGCACAGAGCTGGGCCCAGCATGGAGGCTGTTGGCCCCACCCTGAGCTCTTTCCCCTCCATCAGAAAGTCTCTCATGAGAGCCAGGAGAGGGGTCCAGGGACGCTTTAGGGCAGAATTCCCAAGACCCACAGCTCCTGATCCAAGGACTCACACTTTCCAGTGTCTGTGAGACCCTGGGCTAGGCTAGCAAGGCTGG
This sequence comes from Otolemur garnettii, assembly GCF_000181295.1. Classification (NCBI taxonomy): domain Eukaryota; kingdom Metazoa; phylum Chordata; class Mammalia; order Primates; family Galagidae; genus Otolemur; species Otolemur garnettii. Next base: position 10,525,801 of record NW_003852402.1, on the reverse strand, counting down.
ACGCCTCCTGGCTTGGCCCTTGCTCGGGTTATCTGGCATTTCCCCTGTGGCAGAGCAGTCTGGGAGCCCCATGTTCCCAGTTACAAACCCTGAGAGACCAGACCCCGTTTACTGACAGTCTAGCCCTGAAATCTTTTCTCCTACTATCACTCCAGGGCCAGCATCACCCGCGTCCCCTTCTACGACTTGGTCTCTGCTCGGAAGAAGAAGATTGCCAGCAAGCAGTGAGCTTCCTGGAGATGGTACTAGGGACCAGGCATCTTGGGAACCCTGTGACCTGTGACACCTGGAGACCCAGACCCCCATCCTGTATATACCTTCTTCCTGGCCACAGACATCCTCCCTCTCCCCCATGACCTCACACTGACCATAAGGGGGGAGGCAGAGCAAAGGAGGGTAGAAGGAACCTCAGGGGGCTCAGAGCCTGGCAGTGAGGTGCACCCAGCCACAGCCCCTGCCCTGAGTTCACTACAGTGAAGGTGAGGGGAGCAACTGAAGGGAAACCAGCCCCCGAACCCAGCATCGCGTCTTCTCTCTGGACATCAGTGTCCTCATCTCTAAGTAGCTAAGTAGCTCCTTGCACTCTGAAGTGCTGTCAGCCCTCAGAGCAGTAGGGGCCTTGGGGTTCTGGGGTGCCCCTGCTCTCCTGCCCCTCCTCCTGATCAGGGGGTATCTCTGTCAGCTCCTCCCCTGTCCTTAGGTTGACTTTGGCCCTTCCTGCCTGAGCAGGGCTCAGCACACACAGGAACACACCCACACGCACATGCACATGCATAGCTCAGACCCATGGACAGGACCCCTGGGAGAGAATCCAGGAGCACTGGACTGGGAGCCCAGACTCTTAGTTTCCATTCCAGCTGTGCCTCTGATCTGCTGTGTGCTGTCTGCCAAGTCACACTCCTTCTCTGGAACTTGCAAAACTGCGGTGTTTGAGCTAGAAATGTCCCGGTCCTACTAGTTCTGGACCCCAGTATCCAGCCAGAAATGCCACACTTGCTCAATGAGCCAGTGAGACTCTGGATCAAAGGCTTCTGGGAAAGAGGACAGCACAGTGGACAGCAAGAATGTTCATTTGAGGGAGAGGAGCAGCTGGGACCCCTCAAGGATATAACAGAGAGCATCTCAGACAGAGGGGACTCAAACAAGGTGGGCACTACAGCCAAGAAGAGAACGCTTTGCGGTCTGTGGTTACCAGGAGGGCTGTCTGGAGGCAGCAGCTGAGCCAACAAGTGACACAGGGCTCCTACTTGCAGAGGCAGTCTCCACTGAGAGACCACTGACCAGCAGTGCCAGGGTGGTGAGGCACAGCTATATGGGACCCAGCATCTGGAGACCCGCTGCAGCAGCATCAGAGTAGAGCTGACTTCCCAGTACACAGCAGCCAGCTCCTTTTCCACTAACAGGAAGCGCTTCTTACTCCTCACACAGGCCCTGGGGAACCCCCTACAGGGAAGCTGGCAAAGGAACAGGAAATGGGTTTGCCTCTGCCCCACTGCCAGCCTGAGTGAACAAGCCAGTAAGAGTAGATGCCTTCCCCAGGAGGAAACACAGCTTGCCAGGCACCTCGCACCCCTACATACGCATACCTTCCGCAGGGTCAGGATGGAGTAGCTGCTTTGTGAGGTGGTGAGATCCCTGCCTCTGGAGGTATGCAAAGTCCTGGTAGTGATATTGCACTGGAGAAGATCTGGTTTGGGTGCCCATAGGAGGAGGCCTTGCTGGACAGTTTGAGGATTTCCACGGACTCATATCAGCCTGTGAGCTGAGCCCCCACTTCTGCTGCCTCATTTGGCAGCTGGGGGTTGTGGAAGGAGTACTGGGCTGGGGGTCAGGGGTTCAGACATCCTCTCTTGACTCTGGCACACACCAGCTGTGTGACTTTAGTCTATTCTCTTCCCCTTTCTGGTCCTCAACTTCCCCCACCATGGAGCTGATGGCATCAGTGATTTTCTAGGTGTAAGTGGCTGTTCTAGGAGTCACTCAAAAGTGAGATTAAAGCTCATGATCCCACCAGGGCTCTGTTCTCTCCATGACCAAGTCTGCCACCAATGACACCCGTCTGATCTTCACCTCCATCCCTTTCCCAGCTCAGGGCAGGAGGGCAAGACAGGGAAGAGGGACCCCGAGGGCCCTGGCCCCTCACTCTCAGGACGCTGGATGCCATGCTGGACAAAAGTTCGAGGGGCAGAGCAGGGACAGAGTGAACTGGTTCTGCCAAGACCAGGAAAAGGCAGAAGAACTTTCCAGCAGACACCAATGTCTAAAGATAGAAAGATATAACTACAGCTGGGACTCAAGCATTACAGAAGCAATCCATGTAACCTAAAACATTTGTACCCCCCATAATATTTAGAAACAAATAAATAAAGAGATAAAGAGCCGCTGCCCCAGGAGGTAAGTAATAAGTTCCCTGTCTCTGGAGGAATGCAAGCACCAGCTGCTTCAATAATTACTTGGGGGGTTACAGAGGAGCTTGAATTCAGTAACTTCCCACAAATATTCATTGATATTTATTATAATTATTATTTATTGAGCACCTATGGTGTGCTATGGACTGTTCCGGGCACTTACAGAAGCAGATAGATAGGATCCCTGCCTGTGTGTGGCTCATATTCTAGTGGTCCTGAATTCCAGGACTCTAGGCAGCCGGGAATGTAGGGCACCAAGGTCACCCCCACACCCTAACCCAGCCCCTGCTGGAAATTTCACCATTGGAGCACTACTTGAAAAGCATAACGTCTTGGTGCCTGTGGCTCAAGTGGCTAAGGCGCCAGCCACATACACCTAAGGTGGCAGGTTTGAATCCAGCCCAGGCCCCCCAAACAACAATGACGGCTGCAACCAAAAAATAACCAGGCATTGTGGCGGGCGCCTGTGGTCCCAGCTACTTGGGAGGCAGAGGCAGGAGACTCGCTTGAGCCCAGGAATTGGAGGTTGCTGTGAGCTGTGATGCTACAGCACTCTACCCAGGGGACAGCTTGAGGCTTTGTCTCAAAAAAAAAAAAAAAAGAAAGAAAGAAAGAAAGATTAAAAGCATAAAGAGCTGAACTGTCAACTTTTCCACACCTTCCATTCAGCCTATGCTTACTGAGCACTTACTGTGTACCAAGCTCCATGCACAGAGCCAAGGATCCAAACATTCAAGACAAAGCCCTTGACCTCAAAAGGAGCTCAAGTCTAGTGGGGGAGACAGATGTGAAAAGCTAGTTACAGCCCAGGCTGATACATGCTGTTACAGAGTGGGTAGGGTAGGGGCAGGGCTAGAGGGGGCAGAGGGGCAATCTGGGAAGGCTTCTCAGAGAAGGGTGCTTGAGTGTTGGTAGCCAGGCCAGGGAAAGGACACACACATGACAGCACAGAGAGCTTGCCTCACGTCCCCCCTCTACTGGACTTTGAGTTCCTTGTGGGTCAGACGTACACTTAGTCCCTGGTACACAGTGGGTGCATAACACTTGCTGGTTCAACTGACATTAATTGATAAACAGCTCTCTGTCTGGACCTCAGCAGGAGCAGGTCCAAATGTCAGGAGGCCTAGGGACCTGGGAGAACATTGGTGCCACTGGGGGATGGAGAAGCAGCAGAAGAGGGTGATGGGACCATATCATAAGCCTGGAACTGAGTAAGTCTGACTCACTGGCCCCCTCCTATCCCCTCCCTGGACGGCCTCTGCCCACCTTCCCACCATTCTGCCACTCCTCACTCTGGGCAGCAGGGGGCTCCCACCGCACGTGGATGAGAGGTGCCAAGGAGGCAGCCAGCCTGGAACGACTGACTACCCCTTTGCAGGGACTGGATGTGGGCCCCCACCCAGTGTAAAGCCCTGGCCTGGCCAACCTCCTGGTCTACTGGGGCATGCAGGCTCCAGCAGCACAACAGGCAAATACAGACGGGTAGGAGCCTTCCCCTCCCCTTATGCTGGGCAGTCTTCCCTGCAGGCCTGGAGCTAGTCCCAAAGTCTGGAGACTCCACTTCTGTCTCCATTTCTGGCCATGGGGCTCTGAACTAGTTGTCTGCACTCTCTGATGTGATTTTCCTCCCTGATGGATTGGGCCAGGTGAGTTCCATGGCACGATCCCTTAATGGGGATGTCCCTGTAGCAGGGGGTCTCAGGCATGGATATAATGCAGCTCCTGGCCCTGGGAGGAAAGGGGGGCAACAGACAGAGGATGGAGGAAGGAGCAGAAGCCAAAAAAGCCATTTACTGTGAGAGGCCACAGCGGGCAGCAGTGACAGCGCCCAGAGGGCCTGGGTTAAGGTCCAGCTCTACCCTGTGCAAGTTTCCTAAGCTCTCTGGGCCTCAGATTTCTCACTGACAAGATGGAAATAATTAAATATATGCAAAATGCTTAGAACAGTGCTGGGTAACTACTCAGGGTTAAGTGCCACTGGTATTATTACCACAAAGCAGACTGTGTTTGTGCTTTCATGGAGATACAAAACAGGTTGGGGCCATTGGAGGAGAAAAGATTCACCTGGGCAGTAGGTGGGGAGATCTGGGAAGGCTTCTCGGAAGAGGTGCTCATAAAAGTCAGGTCAAGCAGAGGACTGGGCCCTCCAGCCAGTGGGCCCATAGAAGGCAGGAAAAGGTGAAGTATTTCTGGGACTCCCTTAGGCCCCAAACAGAAACCACTGTGGGACAAAAGGATGCAAGGTTGAGGGAGGCCAACGCTGACTGACGCTGAGCTGTGCGTGTGATGCTGTAACTCCTGCATCTCTGAGCTGCAGCTCTGACTACAGAAAGTGACTGGAGCGTCCAGCAATGCAGCTGACAGACGAAGCCATCCCAGCCTAAGGGAAGGCAAGCTTGGCATAGGATGGTCAGATTGGGGTAGGAAAGGGCAAGGGGACTCTGAGAAGGCAAGGTAGACCCCTTCCAGATTCCTGGGAGGAGGAGCTCCTCCATCCCAAGACCTGGCACCCAGAGCTAGCACTGGGGCCCTGTGCCCAGATGCCAGGAGATGGGGGCAGGCAGCCCAAATAGAGCGGCAGGTGTGAAAGATTTGGAGAAATTGATTTATTAGGGACGATGAAAGGAGCTAAATATGTTTGCCGGCTCAGCGATGACTCAGGCGTTCATTCCCTAGGGGTCTGCAAGTGTGAGCATCAAAGAATCAAAGACAGGCCTCCTGCAACCAGGGCACTGCCAGCCTGAACCCCTCCTTTCCTGTGATGAAAGGACTACCTCTGAGTGTCCTGAGAGCCTGGTCTCTGAGGGGCACCAGAGACCCTGCATGTCCGCAACCCCTCCAGACATCACCCAGAATGGCTGAGCCTTGGAGTAAGACATGTCTGGGTTGAAATCTTGGCCTTGCCCCCAAACTGCTGTGTGATCTTGGACAAGTGGCTGATCCTCTCTGGACCCACATTGAGTGGGAGGACTCAGCCCAACCAAGCCAGGCCCCACATCCCCCTCCCTGGCAGTGTTATTTTATCCCATTCAGCTTCTAGATAGCTAAGCACGCTCTCCTCTGCCTGAAATCCACCAACTGCTCTCCAGGAGAAAAGCCAGACTCCACAGGGCCTCGTTGCAGTGGAATATACTCTTCCAGTACCAGGTTCCAGGCCCAGCACTGAGCTTCCAGAGAAACTGGATGAATCAGAGTCTGCAGCCCAGAGGCAGGGCAGGCAGAGGAGGCAGAAATGACCTCACCGTGGGAAAGCACTGGGGGTGGGGGGGCCTAGAGCAGGGATGCGGGAAAGCACTGGGAGGCTTTAGCAGGGATGTGGGACAGCACTGGGGAGGCTAAACAGGGGTGCGGGAAGGGGGCTTGAGGGGGTTGGGAGAAGCAGGACTTGGAATGGAACAGAAGCAGGACCAGACTGGCCAGCCTGCATGGGTGGCCTCTGTCAGTATGGCAACTGAGAGGCAATGGGGAAGGGCCATTTGGGGGTATTCCCTCCCCACTTGTGGGGCTGGATTAAGGAGGCTAGGGGAAACCATGGGGGACTGGAGGAGGGAGGGCTGTGGGGGCTGGGCAGGAGCAGACAGTACCTGGGAGAGGAGAAAGGAAAGAGGAGAGACAGGCTCAGGGCTCCCAGGCTAGGGCCTGTGGAGGTGAGGCAGTCCTCCCCACCCCCACAGCCCAGCAAAGGGCAGGTGGGAGGGAGGCTGTGGGGAGACGAGAGGAACAGGTCACATTGAGTGACCTCCAAGGTAGAGAACTTTAGCTCCAAGTTAGACAAGGGCCCAGGGATGTGCAAAAGTTTCCCCCACCTCCCCCTCCTGCACCTCTTATCTTGGCCTCCTCCTCCCCCTTCCCCCTTTCTCATGTCCCCTCCCATTCTCTGTGATGTTGCCCCCCTCCCACTTGGTCATCTAGTCCTGGCCCAGTGATGTCTTGCCAAGCACCTGAGGCCTAGTGGCTGCCTGCAGTCCTGGGTTCCAATCCCAATCTCCTATCCCTGCTGTATGGCTCTGGGCCAGACCCTCCACTACTTCTGGACCTCATTTCCTCAACTCCAAGCTGTGACTGGTGACTCTTGCATTAGAGGCTGGGGCCTCACCAGTAGTCATGATCCCCAGAGTCTCCATGATGACCTGATGCCACAGGCTGGAAGGCAGGGAGCTACTCAGACCTTGGGCCTGACTTCCTACCCTGGAGGAAGAGGGGAAAACTTTCAAGGATCACAGAAGTCCCTGCCCCTCCCAAGCCCACCTGGTTTCTCCTGGACCCACACTGCTAAGCTGGATCTATGGTGGGAGTGGTTGGGGACCCCTGGCACCTTTGCCCCCAAAGGAGACACTTAACCTTACACGGCTCCTTTCATTTTCTTCTGTGACTCATAACAGCAGGTACCCTTCAAAACTAGCCCACAAAGACCCATTGTTCCAGATTTGACCTGGACAGCCCTGCCTATGCCCTACCATGCCCAGCATCAATATGTCATGGCCAAATCTGCCAATCTTAGAGCACTAAGAATGCCAGGCTTTCTGCCAATGCTATTTCCAACTTTCCAACACTCTCCAAAGTGGGTACAATTAACTCCACTTCACAGATAAGGACTCTGAGGCTTCCTCTGACCCAGCCAAGAAGGATCTGAGCCAAAATGGAACAAAGGCCATCTGATTTGAAACCTATAGGGTGGCCACAAAGTCATTGTCCAAAATAGGACCTTTCTAAGAGTGCTGAATTCAAGGGGATGCTGGGAAAAAAGGAACAAACCAGGACTGTCCCAGGTACCCTCAAGACATATGGTTACTCTAGAGATTGGACAGATCCATAAGAACCCAGCAAGAAAGTAGAGTCATCCCAGGTGGCCCTGTGGACCCGCCCAAAGGGATGAGCACCGTGGCTACTTTACCCTGGAGAAGCAAAAGGGAGCCACTGTATCTAGAACAGACTGGGTTCAGCCTTCTGCCACCACCCAACTCCAAGGAACTCTGCTCCTTGCCGAGTCTCCCTTAGTCCTGCCCCTAGTAGTGTGTGGACTGCTAGTGAATTTGGTGGGCCCGGTCTACCACACTCTGTCAGCAGGATTAGATGTCACTATTATATTCTGGATGGTGTCTCTTTGGGGGCAGAAGGTGGGGTCTGAGAAGGAGGGCTCTTGACAGAACCACCAGAGATGACAGGGGCTGTCCCTCCCATCCTTTTAGAAGCAGTTGGCAGCCTTCCTCCTGCAGGAAGCCCTCCCTGACTGTTGTAGCCCTCCAAGTCTCCTTTAAGCCTCCAGAGGTTTCAGAAAAACTTGTGTAATGACCCCAGAACCTCCAAAGGAGACTCAGTACCTGATTTTGTCCCAATCTTAAGTGTTCACAGTTTGGCATCGTGGTCTGACACTGTCAGACTCAAGGAAGGGCATAAGCTTTTGCTCTATTAGACTGCAAGGCCTGTAAGCGCTCTCCTTCTCCAAACCCCCCCCCCCGCCCTGCTCCCTCACAGGGTCCTCCAGTCCTATCCAGGAATGCCTAGACATGTAAAATCATTTTTCCCATTCCTGCCTGAGAAAACTGAAGCTCCCAGAAGTTAAGGCACACGCCTAGGACACCCAGTATGGAGGCTCCATGAAGAAGACAAGGCAGAAACCACCAACAATGATTGAACATCCTTCACCTTATCTCATCCTCCCAGTAGCCCACAAGATAGACAGGATTATTCCCATTTAACAAATGAGGACGTGGAGGTTCTGAGAGTTTGTGGCTTGCCCAGAGTACCATGGCTCGGAAGTGGCATCTGATGACGTTATTAAGGCAAGAGGACCCAGCAACTGGCAGGAAAGCTCCCACAGAGGTAGAGGATTAACTCTGTGACCTTTCCAACCCCTTTGATCCTTTGAGGCTAAAGCTTAACTCTCTTCTTTCTCCCTCCCCCAAGGGATTTTCAGTTAATAAATAAGAGCCCAGAGAGAACCTACCTTTGATCCAAAGAAATTATTTTTAATCGAATGTCCTCCATTAAAAAACATGAAAACATGTTGTAGAAAGTTAGAAAAGGCAGAGAAGAGGGGAAAAAAAACTTAGACCCAGAATTCCCCAACTTGATTTTATCAACATTTCTGAATACTTCCAGCACATCTGCTTTATGTGCTACATGTCTGCAACGTTACTGCATATACAGCTGTGTAACCTGTGTTTAACTTAATACCACGGAACCCAGATGTCCCCATATGAACCAGTCAGGGAAGGTTACGTTATGGTGTGGTAACAAATAACCCCCCAAATCTCAACAGCTTCACAGATAACAAGAGGTTACGTTTTGCTCACACTGTATGTCTGGTGGAGGGTGGTACTGGATGAGGGTCTTCTGCTTATCATAGTCACTCAATGATCCAGGCTGAGGAGGCGTCATCCTGCTATGGGCTGTCAGGAGGACTGTCTGGACGGGATGCATCACTTCTGCTCACATTTCATTGGCCAAAGGAAGTCACACGGCTACCTCACTTCAAGGGGAGAGGAAGTATTACCCTACTGTCTTCCCTGCAAGGAAGGAGAACAGAAATACTTGGTGTGTAGCACTAATGCCAATTATACCCAGGGTGACCAGTTGTACCCATTTGCTCAGGCTCAAGGAGTTTTCAGAACACAGGACTTCTAGTGCTAAAACTGGGAAAGTCCTGGGCGGCCCAGGAGGAGTTGTTCTCTCTCCTTATACCATGTTATATATTCTTCACAAACTCATTTTCAAAACTGCATAGGAGCCATCTTGAAAATAAGTCATCGCTTTTTTCCCAATCCTCTACTGCTAAAGACTTAGACTGTTTCCATTTTTGCATGTTTACAAAGACCTTGCCCTAAATATCTTCATGAATAAAACCTCGTCTACAATGGCTCAGGCTCAGGGTACCTGTTGTCCATACATAATTCAAAACAGTTGGACCAACACACTTGCCTTTTACAGTGTGCAAGGGAAGCAGTAGTTCTCAGTCCTGTAGCATCGGAATCCCCTGGAGAGCTTGTTAAAACAGTGTGCTGGGCCCCACCCCCAGAGTTTCTGATTTGGTAGGTCAAGCATAGAGCCTAATCCTTTGCATGTTTCCAGGTAATGTTGCCAGCTGCTCCAAGACCACACTTTGAAAACTATTGTCCCAGTGGTTAAATGCCCCTGCTTTGAAACCTGACAGGTAACTGGCTCAGCTGCTTACCAGCTGTCTAACCTTGAGCAAATTATGTAAGTAGCCTCTCTTAGCCTAGTTTCCTATCTGTGAATTGGAGCCATTGAGAGGATTAGGATTGGCTGGCCTTTGGAGAGCTCCTAAAGGACTACTGGGTGGCAAAAGGTCCGTTAAAGATGGTCATGGTTATTCTGTGATAGATTAAATAACTTCATGTTTCAACATGTTGGTTAATTCGAATGGAACTGCATTTATTAAAATTTCCACTCCTTTTTTATCTGTGTGGGGATGGAGTTTTTCCATGCAAGGGTTAAGCATTTGTGCTTCCTTCCTAGTGAGAATCATCTCTCCTGCCCTTTGCCCAGTTCACCTGCGGGTTCTCTGCCTTTCCTCACATCTGCTGGGGTTCATTACAGAGCAAAGATAACAAACCCCTATGGCCTGTTCTTGTTTGCTGCAAAGATTTTTCCAAGGTTGCTGCTTGCCTGTCTGCTGGAGCCATTTTTCTGGCTTACGGAGTGGCCGAATCCATCTGACTTTCCCATTTTTATTTCCTCTATCACCTTTAAGCTTAGATTGGAGCCCTTCTCCAGAATGTGACAAATATAAAGGAAATGGATTTTGAATGATCGGACTTCTTGCACCTTGACAGCTGGCAGGGGAAGGCACAATCAGGAACAGGTGGGGGCCTCAGGTCTGCCCCAACCATAGTCAGGTTGTCTCTCTCCCTATCTGCGGAATCTCCCTCCAGGGAGACCCAGAGCAGTCCAGAGCTGGATGGGGCTAAGGGAAGGTCAGTCATCCATCTTCTAGCTGGAGACAGGAGCCAGGGTGGGCATGGGAGCTGGATAACCTCTGGTTCAGGTCTCTCCTCATTGCTTTGGGGTGGCCATTTTGCCTCTCTGAGTCTGTCCTCTCATCTACAAAATGGACATGATAATGCCCAAGACCACCCACAGGAGGTAAATGGGTCTGCAGCCCCCACTGCCTTTAGGGCAGTATCGGGGCCAAGTACATGCCCTACAGATCAACAAATGGGGTTCCTAGTTGTACCCTATTCACTGGCAAGAACCCCGAAGTTCTGCCTTTGTTTGGACCGAAAATGTCCAGCAGCGTGGACCTCAAGTCCCCAGAACTAGGCAGAAAAGAACCCCAGGGCCTCTAAGCTCTTGCTTCCTGGCTTTGGAGCAAGACCCCAGACCTTCCGACAGCGGCTCAGGCCATCAGCTCTGCGCGGAAACGGTGGTACGCAGGCTCCCTGGCCCAAACAGGCCACCCGTGTCTCAAGAGCGCCTGGGTAGTGGCTGGCAAAGCTGGTCAGGCACGGCGCCGCCTCCAGGCCAGCAGAACCTCGCGCGTCGCTGGCTCCCGCGCGATCGCCACCGGGGCGCGCTGCTGTATTCTAATTTCCATAATAATCAGCCATAGATCTCCCGAAAAGACTGGGAGCGGCCACCGCCCACCGGGGAAGCTCCTGCAGGCGGGCGTCCCCCTCCCCACCTTCCTCCCCACCCCACCCCCGCAGCCTAGGAGGAAGCCTCATTTTTAAAAGCTTTCGAGAAACCCTTGGCGCAGGAGGCAGCTGGGAGACACCCAGGGCGTCGTTCTCCGCCTGGAGGGGGCTGGCGGAGCCTGGAGGCAGGAAGAGCCCGCACAGGTGTGGACCGGGCTCAGATTCAAAGAAGGGAGGAGGGAAACTGAGGCAGCCGGGGGGGGGCACGTTTCCAGGCACATTGTCACTGCAGCCTCACAGTGAACCTGCAGGTGGATTCTCTGCTATGCCTCACTTAACAGATGGGGAAACTGAGACCCAGACAAGTTTCAAGTCTCCCCAGCTCATGAGTGGTTGACCTGATTCTGTGTTGGATGATCCAGAGAGGTAGCCTACCCCCCCACCACACACACACAGTCTCCTCCCAGCTATGGCATCCTGAGAACAGGGTGCACTCTTCACCTCAAGATGAACCAGACTGCAAAGGACAGACCAGGGAGCAGAATGAGCAGAGCAGCCAGGAAGTTACCTGGGCTGCGCCTGAGCTTGGAGCTGATCTGGTCAGGAAGTCCATGGGCCTGCACAACCTAGTTTGAACCCCAGCTCCGCCACCCCCATTCAGCCCCACCACCCTCTCCCAAATCCGTTCACCTGTCCTGTTTTGGTACAACAACATGGTTTTTATATTTTTGAATATTTAAAAGAAAAAAAAAGATTATTTCCTGACATGTGAAAATTATAAAAAATTTGAATTTCCAAGTTCATCTACATTGTTTTATTAAGATACCGCTTCTCCCATTCATTTCTGGTACTGGCAGCTTTTCCACTACACGGGCAGGATTGAGTAGTTTAACCAAGCGATATGGCTCATAAAACCAAAAATATTCACTACCTGGCCCTTTCTAGAAAATGTTTGTCTACCCCTGCACTAATGGGACAAAGGATGAAGTCTCTCAGCCTCAGTTTCCTCACGTGGACAACAAGAATCTTATTAAATGAAGATTGAATGAAAAGACTGGTGAAGCCCCAAGTTAGCTCCTGTCTACTCCCTCTTGGAAATACCTTTTAGTTTTGCCAAGCCCCTGCTGCTTGCTGCCAACCCCATCCCTAATCACAGACACCAGGATGGGGGCACTTGGAATTCAAAATGTTCATCATCTGCCCCCAAGTCCTGCTCCCTTTCCCTCCCTCCTCTTGCCCCCTCCCCCATCAGTAACCAAGTCTGACTGCTTCTACCTCCTGCACCCCCACTGTCCCTGGCACATGCTGGTCCTCAACAAACATTTTCTAGATGGGCAGACAGGTGAATACTCTGCAGTCTCCTTTTTCTCCATTCTCTCTATTCTGACCTCCATTATGTCCTGGGAAGTCCCCTGTTCCCCTTTTCACTCTCTCCATTTCCTCCTGCACACTGCAGCCAAGGTGACCTACCTCCTCCCTAGCCCCTAATTATCCTTTCTCTCCCTTCGGGCCACACTCCCCAGTGGTAGACATGAGTTACTGGAATACCACCTACCTCTCTCTTACCTAACAGCCAAACTTAACTAACACCCAAACTGCTGACAGAACCAAGAGTGTCTGCCCATGCTGTCCCTCTGTCTGGAATTTTCTTCCTTATTCCAAGTCCATGGGTGTGGGCATTGTCTACTTAACCCCACAAGACCCACTTTAGGCCCTGAGTCTATGAACCCTTTCCAGATCTCTCCCCTACCTCCCAATGCCCCAGTGTGCAAAGCTATTTTGGTACCAGTGGGACTTCATCACCCTTATTAAGATGTGTGAGTTTCTCCGGGTGAGCCTGTGACCCCTAAAGGGCCAACATCATGACCGGTATCTCCAAATCACCAGTCCCAGCATAGGCAAGGCCCAGAGAAGACATTTAATATGAATAAAGTCTTAATAAATGAATCAAGGAAGGAAGGAATTAATACAGATGGAATCGTCTCCTTCCCTCGCACAACAACTTTCAGAGGCTCCCCAGTTCTCTGTAAGGCCAGCCACCAGACTGCTCTTCAAGTTCTCAAGCCCTATATGAAGTGGCTCTGGTCTACCTCTGCCTATTTCAACTCCAGGCCTCCCTAAACAGTCCTGAGTTCCAAGTATTTGCTCAGGCAAATGCCCCTCCCCGTTTCTCTTCCTCACTCAGCCCCATTTGTACCTGTGAGGGTCTTGGTCATCCTTGAAGACCTTTCAGACCTTCAGGGACCCAGGGGCAACTGAATTAAGGGATCAACTACTCCCACATTTCCCAAATCTCACAGCAAAAGGCTGTGAGCAGGGGCTTTGGCCAGGAGGACCTAAGTCCAGAATGAATCCTTCCAATGTCTACGATGGAGATGTCGCCTCACCTCTTGGAGTAAAGTGAAGAGTAACTAACACCTGCCTCAGAGAAGCTGTTATCTGAAGTTTCCTGGCACACGGTAGGTGCTCAATAATGGGCTGCTATTTCCAGCCTGGCAGCCTTCCTGCCCAGAAAGGAGTCTCAGGGAACAGCTAGAGCTCCCCATAACCTGCAGCCCTAATGTCTTGCACTCTCTCCCTCACCCCCAACAGCGGCTGCAGCCAGCGACTGATGCTGCTGTGGACAGAATGACAATGAGGCCAAGACCTATGCAAGCTCATCTCAGGAACCCAAGGCTGGGGCAGAGGCTCAGACGAAGACAGGGCTGAGGAGGAACTAGACAGGGACAGAGCAGGCAGGACTGAGGCAGTGGGTGTTAGAGGGGCAGCACTGAGGTCAGAGTTACAGATGAAGACAGGGCAGAGCCAGGCAAGGCAGGGACAAGGTCAAGGCAAAAGCCATAATAAGTTAGATCTGGGCCTGGGGCTCATGATGGAGATGGGACTAGGCCTAGATCAGGACAAAATCACCCCAGGGGCAGGAAAAGAGCCCATGAGAGAGCTGAAGGTGTCTCAGACCAGGGGAGGGAAGAAGGGAATTTGAGAAGGCGTTGGAGCCAAAGAAGGGAGCAGGGAGAGGAGAGGTGGGAGCCACCCATGCTGAGATTCTGAAGGCAGCCCCACCTGCACCAAGCTTCTCCGGCAGGTGGGACCACTCCAGAGAGGGCCAGGACTCACCCAGGCCCCAGTGAGAGGGTGGCAAAGTCACCAGTAGAATCCCTGTGTCCAGACCCAGATGGGAGCAGGAGGGCAGGTATGGAGCAGGGTGCAATAGGAGGCAGGGTGCGACTGGCACAGACTGGTGGCTAATAAACCAGAGAGACAATTGCCACCTCCTTATTCAAGTCTGCATGACAGGCACAGGGGCTCACTCCTGCCACAGGTCCTGCTCATCCCACCTCCCTGCCTTTGCCCAAACCAGGGATGTCTTTATTTCCCTGCCTCTGCCCCAAACATTTCACCCTCTGAGCCTCAACTCCCCTGTCATGTCCCTGATCCTTCCAACCCTGACTTCCCTCTACATTACTATCTCTCCCTCACCCTCAGAGCTTGATGAAACCAGGGTTATGTTCTGGTGGTCCAAGGGTACATGCTGGTACCCCATAAAGGTGCTTAGTCCTCACAAACATCATGGAGAAGTGTCATAGCCTAGTGGTTAAGCTAATGGTCTTGTGACTCTGCTGGGCCAGCTTTGAGTCCTAGTAGCTTCATTTTCATATAGTAGATGCTTCATAAATGCTAGGCTCTCTCCTCCTGTTCCACTGATAGCTCAGAACATGCACACAGCAGGTGCCCAAAAGTGGCTTCTGGGCTGAGCAACAGTGCTTTCCTGTTCCCTATGGGGCCAGTCAACCCTGAGAAGACACATAGGTGTCACCCCTGCCTTGCCCTCCAGGCCCAAGCTGGAGCATGACAGCTTAGGAGAAAGCCCATTGCTCATTCCCCTTGAGTCTGCAGCTCGGGCAATCAATCGGTCGCCATGGAAACCAACCGTCCAATCAGAGGCAGGTACTTCTTAGCTGAGCCAGTGCCACCTACCCACCCACTCAGGCCTGGCTGTGCAGGTCCCTCACCTAGGACTATTGGGGTTGGGGGTGGAGAGGAGAGAAAGGAGGCTCTGGTATAATCTGGGACCACTGCTTGCATATCCCAAGATGAGCATTTTCCTCAGGGGGAAGCAGCCGCTCCACTTGCCTCCCTGATTTTTATAAGGTTGGTCCCCATACATTGTGGCCCTCAGTGCTCAGGGCAAGCTCAGGGGACCATTTACTCATTGGGCAGAAGGGAAAGCTGAGGTTCCATTGTGGAGCTGGCAGCAAAGCTGGTACATGCCCCTCCCTGGGCCCAACCTTCCACCCTCCTCCCTGACCTATGGAATCGGAGCCAGAAAAGAGAAGGCAGAGGAGTTCCTGGCCCCGCTGCAGCCAGCACCTGCCTTCCCACTAAATCTGTGCCTGGCACTCCCAGTGCCCATTAGCTCCAGGCCCACTAGGGACCATTAGCCAAGATCTGTGGACTCATGCCTGCCCACCCACACTCAGCTGCAGCTTCCCACTCCAGGCCCCCTCCCCACTGCCAACCAGGACTGGACAGGGCCCAGGCTCTGTTTCAGAGAGCCCCAAGTTCAACAGTTGGCTCCTCGCTGGTGAGTCTAAGCAAGCCAGGTAACCTCTCTGAGTCTCAGTTTCACTGTGTGGAAAATTTGATTAATAATCCCTGCCTTATAGGAGAGTAATGAGGAATCAAAGGCCAGGCCTGGTGTGTCCCTTGTACTCCGTAAATGTGAGGCCCCTTTCCCTATCCCTGCCCCCTCTCAGTACCCAAAACCATTCCTTGGAGGTGAGCTGAGGCTCCTTCAAGGCATTCATCCTCCAGGAGGAGGCAGAAGGCAAACACTACTATTCCCTTTGTGTGTGTGTGTGTTTGTGTGTGTGTCTGTGTGTGTGTCTGTGTTTTGAGACAGAGTCTCATTCTGTTCTCAGGGCTAAAGTGCCATGGCTTCAGCCTACCTCACAGTAACCTCAAACTTCTGGATTTAAGCGATCCTCCTGCCTTAGCCTCCCTAGTAGGTGGGACTACAGACACCTGCCACCATGCCTAGCTAATTTCTTTTTCTATTTTTAGCAGAGATGGGGTCTTTCTCTTGCTCAGGTTCATCTCAAACTCCTGAGCTCAAGTGATCCTCCCACCTTGGCCTCCCAGAGTGCTAGGATTATGGGTATGAGCCACAGCACCCGGCCAGATGCTACCATTCTTAAAAACCATCCCAGGAATTGGAGACCAGCCTGAGCAAGAGCAAGACCCCCCATCTTTAAAACAGAAAAACTAGTCAGGAGTTGTGATGGGTGCCTGTAGTCCCAGCTACTGGGGAGGCTGAGGCAGGAGGATCACTTGAGGTCAGGAGTTTGAGGTTGCTGTGAGCTACCATGACACCATGGCAGTTTAGCCTGGGCAACAGAGTGAGAGTCTGTCTAAATAAATAAATAACCAGTCCAGGAAAAATTAAATAACAGATGAGATTTAGAGAAGGGTAGCAACTTGCCCCCAGACACTGCTAGGAAGGGGTAGATTCAAATCCAGGTCTGTCTGACTGAGACCTGAGCTATCTCTGCAACAGCCCAGCCCTGCACCAGCCAGAGCCTGTCACTCTGGGCTACTACTGCTGCCCAGCTCTCCGCTGTGCTCCACGATGATTGCCTACTGTGCACCTGGGACAGCAGGTACCCTCTACTCACAAGGGCTGCAGAAGGGGAGTCCAGAGGATAGTGAGATATGCTGGTCCTGATCTGGTTGAGGATGCTGGGGAGACTTCTGGAAGGAAGAGGCTAGCCCAGATCTCAGCACATACAGCTGGTCCTGCTTGCTGGCCACTCTTTGGAGCTGTTGCCCTCTGCTTAGGAGTCCCCCATTTTAGTGCCCTGTCTGCTAGGACCCACAGGGTGCTGTACAGAAAACCATCTGGCAGTGTATACCAAGCCCAGCTCAGCAGGGAGCAATTGTCTCACCCCCACCCTCCCTGACCCCAGCTTCCTCTCTTCTTTACTGAGCACCTACTATGTGCCAGACACTGCATGAGGCACATTGATAAATGTTAGCCCAGTTCTCTTGCTGGGCTGTCCCCTCTTAGAGATGAGAAATGGGGGCACAGGGAGTTAAGTGGATTTCTCAAGGTCATACAGTTGGTAAATGGCAGAACCAGGATATGAACTCAAATATGTGCGACTTAAAAGGCAAGACATAAAGGAAGTGGCCTCCTCTGTTGGGTGTAGCTCCTCCCCTGTAACTCCTGTAGGACAGAATGGAGAGACTTGCTTCCAGCTATTATCATATGTCTGCTTTCCCTTCCCTCCTCCAGAAAACAAATTGATTCATCAAATTACACCTTTAATCTGTCCTGGGAAAAGGGAGGGATGGGCCTCAGCACCCCAGCAGGAAACAGGGCTGGTAATCAGCCCACCCGTCCTCCCCAGCCTGGGCACAGTCCCCCATGCTCTATCCTCCCATGATTAAACACTAATTGCCGCCGCACTCTCAAATTGAGGACTTTAATTTCCCGAAACGAAAAGTACATTTCAATCAGTTCCTCTCCCAAACCATTCCTTCTCAGGAGCCAGAATGAGAACACAAGCCCCTCAAGGCCATAGAGAGAAGAGCCCCCGCCGCATGCCTGCTGTCCCCCACCCCCACAAGGGCTCTTGAGTGCATGATGAGCATCCAAGAGACCCTACAATGTGGGCTCAGAAAAGTAAGGTAGGATCCCCCAGGGCAAGGACACAGGGACTGTCAGCCAGAGGTGTTGGTCCAGCTGCTGCCCCCCTCCGCCACATAAGCACACCTGGTCACAGTGTGGGCACTGCATGCTTCATCTTAGCCTGCGAGAAGGGACAGAGGCTGGACAGTTAGACTCCTGAACTTTATTTCCAGCTCTGTGGGAAATCTCCCCACTTTGGGTCTCAGGAAGAGCCTGGGGAGCAGCTCAGAGTCAACAGCTGGAAAGTCTGTGCTTCCCAGACACAGGTCTGAGGGCTAGGACTGGGCTGGCTGCAGAGTCCCCCTAGGCTCTGGATCACCAGGTTAGGGGAGTGAGGCAGGAACTGACATTTTTTAAAAAGCTCTCCAAATGATTCTAACATGTGGCTGGGGTTGGGAAATTGCCGGGCTAGTGCAGCCCCTCAGTTGGCAGATGTGGACCCAGAGATGGTGAGCAGCTAGTCCAGGGTCACACAGCAAACCACAGAGGTAGGTCAGATGATGGCTGACAGCCCTTCCAGTTTGGACATTTTGGAGAAGGAGATGAATACAGAGTGAAGTAGGGCGGGGTGGGGGGGGGAGCACCCACTGTCATGGAGGGGAAGGGCTACTGAGAGATACAGAGTCAAGAATTTCCACCTGGGAATGGCATTGCCTCCCCAGTATTAGATGTAGACTTTGAGTCATTTACCCTTCCATCCCTAAAAATAAAGAGGAGGCTGGGATTTGAACGAGGTCTCCCTAAGGTTTATTCTAGGTCCAGAATCCTCCTGCCAGGCCAGCTGGAATCGTAAATGAGCAATCATCATAATAATAGCAGATATTTATTAAGCATTTACTAAGTCTTGGAACTGAACTAAGCTATCAGCATCGTTTACTTCTTTCTCCCCATTCCACCGTCCTAAGCAGGGTTCTCTTATTCCGCTCCAGTCCCCTTATAAATGTCGCTCGCCGGAGGTCAGAAATGACTCTGCTGAGATTCGAACCTAGGATGTAAGGTTGGCGGCCGAGCTCTAGGACCCAGTGGTGCCCAAAAGACCCGGCGGAGACGCGCACAACTGGGCCCTGAACTCAGTAGCAGGGCTCAGCCGGGGCCTTCATTAGCGCTCGGCGACATTGAAACTGCCCTCAGCGACCCTGCCTGGGCTCTCCCGGCCTCTCCCACCGGACTTGCCGTGTACCCCCAGGAACAGCCGGAAAGGGGACACGGGGTGGGAGTCGGTAGGGCTCTCCACGCTCGGGGACCTGCCCGGCCTGGAGCTGGGGTAGTAGAGAGAAGGAGTTTGAGGCGGTCGGAGGTGGGGGAGCATCAAATAAGGCCGAAGGCCGCGTCACAGAGCGGCCCCCAAACCTCGGAGGGCGAAAGCCCTGAGAGCCCCCCCCCCCAGCCTGCCGCCTACACAACACGTTATGCACCCATTTTACAGACTGCAAGTCCTTGGTGAGGCAGCTGGGGCAGTATTAGCATCAAATCGTCACCTGGAGAAAGGGTCTGGTTGGCCCCTGCCAGAGAACTTGCGTGGGGCAGAGAAGGGCATCCTGGAAGGCGCCCCGGGCCCCAGCCTGAGAGAAGAGACGGCTAGGGAGACGTGCGGCAGGGCGGTGTGCCCCCGGGCTGCCTGCTCCCACCTGCAGCCTGCAGAGCGTGGGCTGCAGGAACCCGAGCCTCT
>NW_003852402.1:10488772-10506312 GCF_000181295.1 Otolemur garnettii | reverse complement strand
CCCCCCGTCTCCTCCCGCCTCTCTTTCCCGACACGGATCCCCTCTCTTCACCCTGCCTGTTGACTGCGGTCGCTACCCACCCCTCCACCCCTGCTGTGTAGCTCTAGACGGGTATCTTAACCTCTCCGAGCCTAGATTCAAAAGGGAAAAAAAAAAAAATCAGAAGAGCCAGGTAATGGAATGCCACCCCTTAATGGGTTAAAAAGGGGGAAATGTATGTGTATATATTTCCTTTTCCATGCATATGTTTGCGTGTCTCTGTGCAGACACCCTGAGAGCGAAGCGAAATCGCTGGCGAAGCCGGCTGTCTCCGGGGAGGGAGCCTGCTCCCGGGAGGAGGAGGGAGGAGACGGAGACTCGGTATTGCGCACACACCTTTTAAATATTGAAATGTATAAATGTATTAACAATTCCAATGAATAAATAAAATAAAACACAAACATTTACAAAACTAAACTTTAATAATAATGCTAGAGAATCAAGCCAGATAGTGCTGCGTGTGAAGCAGACAGGCACAGGAAGTTTCAGTAAAGCGTCCCTGTTTTGACTGTCACAGCTCACTAGCTTGCTCTCCCCCCTCTTCTACAATTCCTTCAGGCTTCCGCCTCCCTGACCACCCCCTCCCTACAACCCCACCCCTGTGCTAGGGCACCTTGCTGCCCAACCCACCCCCCATCTACTCAAAAGGTGAACAGGGCTGCAGCGAGATCTGTCAGTTGAACCTCCCACCAGTCCCTAGAACCCCAACGTTAAGGCAGGCACTGTCCAGCTTCAGGGATCCCCCTAAGTTCACAGCATCCAAATTTAACCTTTGATAGGAGAAAGGGTGGGAAGAGGTAGCTAAAAAGAAAAAAAAAGGTAAGTGAAGCCCCAATGGACCACTAGACTCCCTTCAACATGCCTCCCCCAGGACATAAGGCCCCCAACAGGCATACTCGGTTACAGCATCGCTGAAGAGCCTGTTCTTGTGTGCTGCAGAACCCCTGACCCTCTTCTCAGTGACAAGCTCCTCCACTCCCCACCTCCTCAAGCTGTCCACTTAGTGTCCTAACAGGCAGCAACAAAGGCCTGAGGCCAATCAGGGTGTGACAGTGTGGGGCTGGGTGGGGCTGCCCAGGAACTCAAAAGAGATGTTCTGTGGCTGGGGAGGGGAATCACCCTAGCAGCTCCAGAAAGCCTATCCAGCGGGTGAGGCTAGCTGGGAACCCAGATGACTTCAGTCTTGGGGTGCCCTAGAAAGACCCTCCTCACCAGCCTTCCTGCCTCCTGCCTCACTCTGTCTGAGCTGCCATCCCCAATGCAAGTTGTTGTGGGCCAGATACTGGGCTGAGTCTTAGCAGGGCTTGCCCAGTGCCCACCTGCTAGCCCCCACCCTCTCTGTCCTTGAGAATCAGGTCAAACCTGGAAGTTTGGCATTCAGGCTCCCTAAACCCAGCCCTGCCCAACAGCCTGGAATCAACTGTAGACAGTTCTGTCTACATGATCCCTATCCCCACACAAACCCACTTGTTCCCAATTCCTGGATTATGCTCTCTGCTTTGTCTGCCTGGGTGGTCCCCCTGGCCTCAAGGTTCAGCCTCCTTTCTGAAGGCCCACTTCACACACACATACCCCCCTCCTTTCTGGGAGCTCAAAAGTACTCACCTGCCTGCCTTGTGAGAGCGCTGTGTCTGGAATCACAGGCTAGCCCACTGGAGATCCCAGTGACCAGGGTCTGACTATGAGAGTGATAAGTTCTGCGGGTGCCACTGGCACCCAAGTCCTGCAGAGAAACAGCCTTCTTACCTATGCCCTCAGCCTCCACCACAGACCTGAAAGGCAATGGGTCACTTTAACAGATGAAAAAGCTGAGGCTCAGAGAAAGTAATTTCTCGAAGGTCACATAGTCTGGGTTTCTGCTCCCATATCAGTGGGCTCCAAGCTGAATTTGGCCCATGGGAGACCCTGGTAGGAGCCTAGAGGGCAGGAGGAAGGGAGAAGCCAGGTGTCTCTTCCCCTTTCTGTCTGCCTTGCTCATGGCTCTGGCCAAGTCTGCTTCCTCCACAGAGCCAATTCCTGATAGAATTACTCCACCTGTTTTCCATGGTCCTGAGAGTTAAGAGATATCACCTCCTCCTTATATCCCCCTGACTTCAGGAAGCTGGGATTTCCTACCTATGCTAATCTCTCCTCCTTGCCCCCTTTTAACTCTTCTAATCACTCCCTATAGTAAGTCCCTTCTTGCACTGCACTGATTTCCATTTCCAGGTTTGACCCTGAGAGATACAAAGTAGTCCCGAGTGGGCCAGCCCCTGCCCAGGCCCAGCCTCATTGCCCCCCTCCCCCATAATGTCTGCTGCTTCCTAACCTTCTCTGAGTTCTTCAGTCTCACCAAGCAAGGCTGTGGGACCTCTGGGCCATCTCAGGTGCTGTTCCCTCTGCTTGCAACAATCTTCCTGAAGCCCTGGCCTGGCAGACTTACTTAGCTACCCCTCTGCACAGCAGCCTTCTCTTAGGGGAGGCCTCCTTGATGCCTAGTCTCAATCTAGCTTGCTTCTTAGACCCTCACAAAGCCCCGACTTATCCCCAAAAGCCTTGGGCACTACCAACCGCTAATGCTTCATCTGATTATTTGCTTGATGTTGGGTTTTGGAGATCTAAGAGAGCAGGGTACATCTGTCCTCACAGCTGCAGTTGTGGCCCCAGCATCCGATGCAGTGTGGGGGCATAGCCACTCTCCGTGAATACTTAATGGAAGAGTCAGTGGGTGGCAAGATTTGCAGATCAACACATGAACTGGGCCAAATAACAAAAGACCTTAAGTGTTAGAGTAAGAAGGTACCATGAGGTCCAAGGAAAACCTTTCAACTTCTCTTCTTTCACCAGAGGGCTGACGTTCTGTGTCCCCAAGCTTATACTGAGAGCACAGTAAATGTGTTTCCCATGTCCTAAGAGCCTCTGAGCATCTTTGGCCCCTTCCAAGTGCAGACACACTGAGCCTGGGAGGCCTGGTGGGGAGTGTGCGGGTGGAGGCTGTGTCAGGTAGTATAGGTCACCTAGAGGCCAGAGTCCCATATAAGGCTTGTCTTTGCCCCAGGCAGCCCTTCAGGCCCTGTTGTTAGCTTTAGACCTGTCCCCTCCCTTACCCAGAGAGCCCTGGGAGGGGTGACATCAGCATAGCCCAAGGCAACCTGCAGGGCCTGGTCACAGGGTCAGTGTCAGAAAAGAGACACGGAGACCTGCAAAGAGGTCTGACAGTCCCTGGTGTGTTCTCCCATAAACCCAGGGCCCGGCCCAGCCCCAGCCCCTCCCTGGCAGGGCTGCGAGGTTCCCCTGGGGGCTCATAGCCTCTCAGGGCCCCTCTCTCTCTTCCTCAGTGAAATGGGAGCATGGTGGGCATACTTTGACCCCACAGGGTTGAGGGGAACAGAGCAGAGGTTCACAGGATGAGAGGAGGGCACACAGCCTGGGCAAGTCCCACAGCCCCTCTGTACTGCATGATAAAAGAGGGCCATCCGATCATACCAAGGGAAATAAGCCAGACACAGAAGGACAAACACTACATGATTCTACATACATGAAGTACCTGGAACAGATAATTCATAGAGACAAAGAACAGTGGTTACAGAGGCTAAGGTGGGAGGGGGTGGTCATGGCTTAATAACTTTCTCTTTGGGATGATGAGAAAGCTCTAGAAATGGAAGTATGATGGCTGCACAGCATTGTAAATGTATTTAATGCCACTCCCTCTTGTAAGTTTCTATGGTAAATTTTATGTTACTTATATTTGACTATAAGTCACCCTCCCACCCCAATCTCCACATTCACATGGGAGGGGCTTCTCTCCAACCCCATAGGCCTTCTGAGGGTCATACCAGGGGAGGGCATGGGGCCATGAGCCCTGAGCAGCTGTGTCAAGCCAGGGCTGGTGGAATGGCTTCCTGGAGCTGGGCCCCTCCAAGCTCAGGGTGGGACAGAGAGCAGAGGAACCCAAGGACACATGTGGAGCCAGAAGGGGTCCAGCAACTCCACCGGCCTCCCCCATCCCCTAGCTCCTCGCCTTGTCCGCCCCTTCACCTGTGGCTGGGCAAAGCTCTGTCCCTTCCTTGGGAGGCTGATGTGGATCACAAGACCCACCTCCCAGGAGGGAAGACAAATGCCCCTGGGATCTCAAGGTGGGACCTGTGACCCTGCTCCTGAGCTATTTCTACTGTATTTAAGCCCAGCCCAGCACTGGAAGCTGTTCTGGACACAGGGCGCTGCCTAGCCCTGGCTGGCCCTGGCCTCCCACCCACCTCTGAGAGCTCCCCTTAGTTGGCAAATGCCTCAAGAGTCTCCCCTCTTTCCCTTCTCCATCACAGCCACCCTGAGAATATCCTCACAGAGAAGAAAGAGGCAGAGGAGACGCCTAAAAAAGCCAAATAGCCTGGTGAGAAGCTGCTATTAACCTCCTGGGAAGCTCAGAGAAGAAATAGCAGGGAGCGGGGAGCTAGCCAGGCCCCCTGGCAGTGATGGAGAGCCGGAGGCGGGTGTCAGGTGGCGGGTGGGCGGAGAGGCGGCTCGGGAGTCCAATGATTTCTATCACAAATTTCACGTCTGGCGGCTACCACTGAGTGAGCACCTGCTGAATGCTCAGGGGTCTCTACAGACACTGTAAACCTCCAGGCCAGAGCCACAGGTTTTGAACCCCATGGCACAGATGAGAAAAGTGAGGCCAGGCAAGGCAATGGGCAAATGGATACAGCCAAGGTCACGTGGCTGAGAAATGCCTGGTCTGGAGCCTGGAAACCACATCTGTCTGAAGCTAAAGTCTGAGAGAGAAGTAGGCAGATGGAGAGGGGAAGGAGGAGAGAGAAAAATGGAGAGAGGGAGGAGTAGAGAGCTCCAGAGGGATCTCGCAAGAAGGATGAAGATAGACCCCTGCTGTCCACCAGCAGCCCTGGGGGCAGCAATATGAAAGGAAAATGGGTGCAGAGTGGCTGGATGTGGCTGTAGGAAAAGGTGGAGGTTCGGCCTTGAGCAGCCCAGGCCTGCCTCCAAAGGCTCTGGCTGTAGCTCAGTAAGAACTTAAGGGGGCTCAGTCCTTCCACCCCATTACTATCCCCTATACAGTCCTGCTGCCTCATCACTGTGACTGGTTGCCATGGGGCTCAATCTCCCTCCCTGCCCATTCCAGGCTCTCCGAGCGGCTGTGGAGCCCAGGAGTGCTCAGCGCAGCACAGTCCAGACTGAAGGGGAAAGTCTGAAGACTTCCCAGGGGCCCTAGGCATATCACTTTGCCTCTTTGGGCCATATTTTCAAGATGGTTGAACATTTTCCAGATGCTTCTATTTCTGGGGTTTTCACACTGTCTGAGAACAGCTTCAGCTCAGAGAAAGCTCTTTGGCACTATCTGGAGAGAACTGTTTCTGGCGTTCAAAGTCTCGAATCCTGACTCCCATCGCTTCATTAAGCACCTGCCACGTGCCAAGCACTGGTTTAGGAGCCAGAAATACTGGTTTCTTTAGTGGCCTCTAATCCTTGACAATGCTGAACTTTGGCTTTCTTGTGTAAAATGGGCCAGTGAGGATGGAGCCCCTAAAGAGGCACAAATGAGACTATTTAGGAGAATTCTGCCTGCATGCAGGTCACTACCAGGATCCTCCTCCAGCTGGAGCCCTGTTGCCAAACATGTGCCACAGATAGGGCTTGGCCACTTACACCTACAACCCCCGGTGGGAGCCCTGACCCTGAGATAACCTGGCACAGGGTGGCACACCATCTATGTTAGCCGGCCCAGCCTCCCTCACTTCCATGCGTTCTCCACACCCTTCCCACTGGACAGGATGAGGACTTGGTCCCTGAAGGCCGCAAGGTCTTTCCCTAAAAGGCCATATCCTTAAGACGACCTGACCAGAGGAGGTGACACCAAGTTTTCTTCATGACTATCCCTGTTCAGAAACCTTCCATGGCTCCTTGTTGCCCTACAAATGATCCAGCTTCTCCCAGATGTTTCAGACCCTTCAGAATGAGCCCTTTGGACCCACTCTCCCATTACTCCCCTTTCTCACCCTCTTCTCTAGCCACCTCTGTGTTCCCAACATGGCCCTGGCCATAGCCCACCCCCTATCTTCTTATGGAAAGGTGGAGGAGAAGGCCACTCCAGGTAGAGTGACCAAAGTCTCTGTGGTGTGATGAGAAGGGCAGGGTCCAGTGAGCTCCCACCTCTTGGGTGCCAGGCCAGTTCTCTACTCTGCCAGTGTGGCTGTTCCTCTCTGCACCCTCCTTCCCAGGTCCCAGAGCTGCCTCTGGGTTTTTTCCACCCAGCTCCTCCGGAAATCCACTCATTTCTCTAGACTTTCTCCAGGGGCCTGGGAGCCGCTGGGCTTCACTGTTGATTTTTCACAAGTGATTATTGGCGGTGGAATTTGTCACCTGCACAATGAAAGGAAAATGAACCTTTCACCAGAGCCAGCCCATATCCCTGAGGAGGCTGTATGAGCTGAGAGCAAGGTATGAGGGGAGCAGGGAAGAGGGGAGGAAGAAGTGGGGGAGAGGGAGCAGGTATGAGGGGAGCAGGGAAGAGGGGAGGGAGAAGTGGGGGAGAGGGACCAGGGAAGGAGGAGGGCAGGAGAGAAGGGGGAGAGGAGCAGGGAAGGGGGGAGCAGGGAGTCAAATTTACCCCACTAGGCCAGGCCCAACAGGAGGGGTAGAATGAGGCACAGAGAGCTTGAGAGAGTGGCCCAAGGTTGCACAACAGTGAAGGGACAGCTTAGCTGTGCCCATCTGGCACACAATTAATGCTGGCAAGGTGGGTCCATTGAGGTTCAAGTCACAAAAGCCGAAAGGCAGGTGCATGGTCTCATCCAAGGCCTTCTCTGTTTCATAGACAAGGAGACCAGGCCCCAGAGGGGCAGCCGCTTGCCAAACACACACAGCAAGGCAAGGATGAGGCAGAGGCCAGACTTGCAGGCTCTGCCCCTCAGGTGAGATCCTTCCTTGGTCCAAGGGAGCCCCAGAAGAGAGGTGGGTAGGGTCCCAGGTCCGCCCTTCCCTGCTACCCTCTGCTCCTTCACCCTCCTCTACCCCCCAAGTCATGGCTTTGGTGACACCTGCCCTCCCTGAGCCTTCAGTCTCACCACCTGGAGATGGGTGCCATGTCAGCCCACTTCTGGGTCTGTTGTGGGGATACATGGACACAGAAGACAGCCTGGCCGCCACCTGCCTCTCCCTCCAGGCCGCCTCCAGTCTGAGGTTTCTGTCTCTCAGCCTCCACCCCAGGCTCCGCTGTCTGTGTTTCACGCCTCCTCCGCCTCCACCTTGGCCAGCTTCCCTCCCTGCTGCAAGCCTGTCCTGCTGCCTCCCCAGAGCACCCTGCTGCTCAGTGCTGAGAAGATCCACACCCACCTCCCTGCCAGTCAGGGAGCCAGAGGGAGCAGCACCCTACACCTCCAAGGCTTTCATCCTGTCCTGGCCTCCCACTGACCTCCAGCTCTCACCCTCTTTAGTCCCCAGTCCCTCCAGGTCCCCTTCAGCCCCCTCCAGCCCCCTAGCTCCATCCAGACCCTTCTAGTCCCCCAGAACCTCAGGTCTTACCAGCTCCCTCTAGGCCCCCAGATCCTCAGACCCCTCCAGACCCCTCCAGAACCCTCAGCTCCCTCCAGCCCTCCCAGAAGTCCAGACTTCACCAGCCTCCTCCAGACCCCAGATCCCTCTATGCCCATCCAGAACCCCCAGCTCCTTCCAGCCCCCCAGAACTCCAGACCCCACCATCCCCATCCGGACCCCCAGACCCTCAGACTCCTCCAGGCCCCTCCAAAACCCCCAGCTCCCTCCAGCCCACCAGAACTCCAGACCCCTCAAGGCCCCTCCAGATCTCTCAGCCACCTCCAGCCCCTTCCGGTCCCCTAGAATCTCAGACCCCACCAGCCTCCTCCAGACCCCCAAGACCTCAGACCTTTCAAGGCCCCTCCAGGACTCCCCAACCCCCTCCAGCTCCTTCCATCCCCCCCAGAACCTCAGACCCCATGAGTACCCTTCCACCCCCCAGCATGCTCCAGCACCCTCCAGCGCCCTCCAGCACCCTCGAATTCTCCCCATCCATCCTGCACCTGCTCTTCCCCAGTCTCCCCTGTGCTTTTTCTGCCTCAACCTATGGATCCTTCACTCCATGTCAAATAATGGGGTGGACCAGGGCGGTAGGTGGAAGCGTCTGGGGCTTAGAGTAGGGCTGACCCACTACCCAAACCCACCTGTCCACACCTGCCTGCCCACACCTATCTGGCAGCCAGGACCAGAGACTGGAGAGTCACACTCAAATCCTGCACTCTACTGGTGGTGGTCACCACCCCTCCCACTGCCCAGTCCCAGGGTCCATAGGCCTCTCCCAGTGCTGAGTGACAGACATCCCCCTGCACTAGGTGTGCTGGCCTGCATCCACGCCTACCACACATACACAGAGAGCTCAGACTTACACACACCCCACAGACACCTCACACAAACACACACACACACACACACCCCTCACCCAGGAGCCCTGACTCCATCCCCAAAGCACTGCCACTCTCAGAGGCTGGATGACAGTGGCATAGGAAGCAGACAGGACAGCAGTTGAGGCCCTGGCTTAGTGTATCCAAAGAATTCTGCCCCAGAGCCCAGCTCTGCTGCCCTAGACAGGCTGCCTTGCCAGCCCTGGCCCTCTATGATCCTTGATCCTTGGGAACAAATTACCCTTTGTCCATGTCCTGGTGCCTTTGTTGGCGCCTCTTGCTGGGACCCATTGGGACCCTACCTTCTTCGGAAGACTCCCCAAGCTCCAACCTTCGGCGGAAGCCCAAATCTTCAGCATGACCTCCAGGATCCTCATAAGGCCTCTATTGACTTCTCTCTTCTCCCTCACACCACCACATGGAGCCCTCAGCCAAAGATACCCTGTTCTCATCCACTCCAGCTCTCTCCCACTCCTCAGGTAGTATTGCATTAGTGAGGGCTGAGCCTGGGTGAGATTCCCAGTCTACCACTTCTTAACTCTGTGTCTTTGGACAGGTGGCTTGTCTCAGCTCCTTCAAGGTAAAATGGGCCAGTCATGGCACCCACTTCACTGTATTGGTGGATTCATTCACGGGAGGCCCTGAAAGCAGTGTCTAGCACCTAGCCCCTAGGAAGTGCTCAGTGTGAGTCATTCACTCCTGTCTACTTCCATGCCCTTGCCCATGCCATCCCCTCTGGCAGGTGGCCCAGCCCCTCCCCTCCCTGCCCACTCACACACTCTCCCATCATGGACCAGTTCAGGTGTCTGTCCCATGAGGCCACTCCCCTGACAGTCCTGGAAGAGCAGGCCTCTCTCCTCTGGACCTACCTCCACCTCAGTGCTGCCCCCATCACAGAATGAGCTTGGTCTGCCACCTGTCTGCACCCTCTTCCCAGCCTCCCCAATCTGCAAGTGCCTTGAGTCCCGCCACACTGGCCTCATCCTTGCCATCCTTAATCCCACCCCACCCCACCCCCGCTTTGCCTGCCATTGTGCAGTTTCCTCTCTTCTGCTACCTCCTCATCATTTTCAGAAGCCACCTCCTCCAGGAAGCCCCCACCATGCTCTGGGTGGTGATGCACAGGCATTGGATCCAGAATGATCTGGGTTCTCTCCCTGTCTGTGTGACCTCATGCAGTTTGCCCTACCTCTCTGAGCTTTAGTTCCTTATACATAAAATGAGTTAATAAACTCTGCCAGGGAGTTGATTCCCTGGCACACAGTAGGTGCTCAGCAAGCCCCCAAGGCACACAGGGCCATGGCTTCCTTCCTTTTATCCTTGACTGTGGCCCTCCTGTGACATCTGCTGACCTGTACTGCCCCAGGCACAGTGATGAGTGCTCCCCATCCACTTTGCTTGGAATCCTCTTCACTATCCTCTCAGAAAAAAACTTCACTAACCTCTCTGGGCCATGGTTTCTTGGTTTCTTCATCACTAAGACAGATGATAACACCGACCAGGGGTTCATGTGAGAATTAAGTCAGATAATGCAGGAAAAGCACTTGGCCCAGCGCCCTGCTCAAGACTTGGCGGCCACATCATTCCTGGGTTTATAGCTGAGACCTGATTATTGTTCTGCCCTGAGGAGCTCAGGCCTGTGCACACACTGGGCACTGCCCCAAGTGTCCCAGACCAGCCCCCCAGCAAAGAATTGTTATGGAGAGGCCCGGAGAGGCCTGGAGAGGCTGAAGCAAGTCCCATACTGAGTCCAGCCCAGCCAGGGACCCAGAGTGCCTGCTGACCCAGAGCCTCCTGTGGCCCCTCTACCTCCCCAACTCAGATCCTGGGTGGCCCTGGCAGCTACTCTGTCCCCACTCCACACATTCCTTCCACCTTATTCTTATTTCTCTTTGGTATCACTTCTCCAAAAGTTCATTTTGAAAGAAATCGACTTCTTAGCTGCTTGGAGATGCAGTTTGGTTTTTCATTTTGAAGAAACAATGGTTAAGGAAAAGTTTGGAGACTTAATCACTGTGAAAGGCCATGAAAATAAAGAATTCCTCTATCCTTGGCATGCTTCTGCTGTGATAGCAGAAAACAGGTGCACACAGGGAAGCATAGCTGCAAAACACACAACCACACATATGCACGTACAGGACACGCATGCACAGGTATTACACACACCAAAATGTACACACACACATCCCTCAGTGGAGCACCCTGCTCCCACCCATGGGCATCTGCAGCCCCTCCCTCCAGCCCCCTAAGCCATGCAGTCCAATGCATCTTGCTGGTAGACCAACGCTATCTTCATTATTTCTGGTAGGACTTAACTACCACCCCCATCCCAAAGGTCCTTTTAAGAGCTGAAGCTACAAGTTGTTTTTTTTGTTTTTTAGCCAGAGCCTCAAGCTGTCACTCTGGGTAGAGTGCCGTGACATCACAGCTCACAGCAACCTCCAACTCCTGGACTCAAGCGATTGCCTTGCCTCAGCCTCCCAAGTAGCTGGGACTACAGGCACCCGCCACAATGCCCGGCTATTTTTTGGTTGTAGTTGTCATTGTTGTTTGGCAGGCCCAGGCTGGATTCGAACCTGCCAGCTCTGGTGTATGTGGCTGGCGCCTGAGCCACTTGGCTACAGGCGCTGAGCCTGAAGCTACAAGTGTTCATGATAAGATATCACTGCCTCACTCTACAACCTTCATCAGCTCCTTATTATCCGGCTGGACAACGATTATATCACCTCCAGCTGCTGAAGCACATCTGCATTCAATATCACTTCCGCCCCAGCAGCCCAAGTTTTTGGGCCTATGCTTAGGGCCTGGGGCAATAAACCTGAGCTGAGAGGTTGAGGTGCTTGCCCAAGGTTATACATCTGGTAGGTGGGAGTACACACACACACACAGAGTCACTGAGGCTCCAGTCTATCATTCTCAATCAGTTTTTGGCCAGGGCTGGGTTTGAACCCACCACCTCCGGCATATGGGGCTGGCGCCCTACTCCTTTGATCCACAGGCACCGCCCCACACTGTGTGTTCTAACTGGGGTTTCCAAGCTAGAGGGAGACAAGTGGGGGGTGGGGCCGGGTGGCATGGTAAGGGGTGGGGACAAAGAGCCCTGTGTTGGGGATAGGGAAGAGATGAAGGGCTTCCTGAGACAAGGGAGAGAGGAGAAAGGAGGCTGAGTTGGGCGCAAGGACCCCAAATTGAGGAAGGGATAGCCTTCCTGGGGAGTCTCTGAGCTGATGAGTCCAAGCCCAGCTATGCAAGGGAAAACAAAGTCCAGAGGGTTTGTTGAGTCCCAGGAGGGTGCTCAGGGGCTGCCCTGGGTCCTTCCACTGTCAGCCCCAGGGCCCCAGGGCCCACCAATCCATGTGCCAGCTCAGAAAGGCTCAGTCCTCCCCTGCAGCTGATGGGGTGGCAGCAGGAGAGGACATGGAGGTCAAGCAGGCCCTGCCAGGAGGGCAGCTAAGTTCCACCCAGGTGGAGTGGGGGTAGCAGAGCATGGAGGCCAGGTTGGGAGAGATGCCATTTGCTTGGTGGAGATGGTCTCAGGGAGGCATCCTGAGAGAGACAGGTATGAAGCCGTGAGGCCTGGGGCAGTCTGCCAAACTGGGGCTCCTGGCTCCTGGGAGCCGCCTGTGTCCACACTTCTTACCCACAGACCCACTGGCTGGTTTCCCATTTGCTACACGCTGGTGCTTTACGCCATCCAGCTGGAGCACCTGTGTGCCCGGCCACCGGCCTAGGCTGGGCTGGTGACTCTACTGGGTCTTGGCTCCCCCAGGCAGTGTGTTACACCTGGAAAAAGACCCCACTCCAGCATCAGGGCAAGTACACATCTCAGCCCTGCCACTTAGCTGCCCTGTGATCAGAAATGGAGCCAGGAGGCAGCAAATGGCTGCACACATATGATGGCCAGGGACTGATGGGGGTGGCCTGCAGCCCTGTCCTGGGCTCCTCCTGTAGGGGCAGACGGGAGAGAGGCACCAGTGCACGAGGCACAGCCTGGGGACCAGCCAGGACCTCGGCCCAGATTCCTTGCACCTGCCCCAGTTTGGGGCAGTCCGGCCTAATTCTTCTCAAGGATGTTTGGAGGTTCCTGAGAGGCCCCCAGGGGCCCTTCCCAGGCCCACACAGCAACCCATGCTATTGACAGCCCACCCTCACCACCACCAACTTATACCTAGCTGCTTCTTCTAGCCCAGAAAATTCCAGACTCACTGCTTTCAATGTGTGGTTGTGCGTACAAAAGTTAAGGCTAAGCTTTTGAAATTTGAAATAAAAATTTAAAGCTTTTGTCAGAGCAGCACTAAGAGAAAGGAGATTCCAGCCCAACCCCTGGGCACAGAAGGACCCAGGGAAGCCAGCTTTTCCTGAGGACAGTTGGGAGTTAAGGGGCTGCAGAGGTCTGGGCCCCTAGAGATGCCTCCGTGAGTAATAGGAATGCAGCAAGGGTCCATGAAAAAGGTAAGTTTCATTTCTGGAAGCAAAAGAAGTTACATTTCTGCCATTTCAGTTTGCAGCCTGAAGGTGGGCCCTTCTGCCACCACAGTGTGTAGCTCAGCGAAGGGACAGTACTGGGTGGCTACAGGAGACAGAGTGGCCTCGGTAAGCTTTAGCCACCTGGGGGCGAGGGGAGTGAGAAGAGCACTCAGGCCCACAACCAGCCCCACATTGCTGGGAGGATTTGAGACAGACCCAGCGCCCCTCCCTGCGTCATCCTCCTTCCCTTTCTGGCCCTTCCCAGCCTCCTGGCACTGCACCCTTGGGGGGTTGAGAGTGTATGAGAGATAACGAGCCCCCAGGCCTGTTATCTGCTCTAATTATGGGGGATGAAGGAGCAGAAGAGGCAGCTCTGGCGCCCACCCAGCCCTCCACCAGCAGCATCCGAAGTGCCAGTCCCACCTGCTCCATGAAACTAGTCAGCCAGGGACAAGCAGGGCCATGCCCTCCCATGACCCCTGAGGTCTCCAGACAGTCTCTTTTCCCACCTCCAAAGCCCCCAGAAAACCTGTTTCCCCCTCTCCAGCCCATAACCCCCATCTCAGGATCCTCCCTTCTTGGACCCCTCACTCCTAGGCCTGGGAGGCGGGGAACCACCTGGCTCTTCCACCCCATCCTGCCCCTTGCCTCAGCTGACCCTGTGCCCCAGGTAAGTCCCTGCTTCTCTCAGGGCCTGAGTACTCCTCTTTCATACAAGGGGATGGCATTTCTGGATTCCCTCCCAGCTGTATGATCTGCCAGCCGTCCTCCCTTGCAGTGACCAGTGTCCAACTGCCTGCCCCAAGGGGTCCAGCTGCTTCCTCTCCTTGCTCCTCCCTCCTCCTCCCCTCCTCTCCTTCTCTCCCTCCCACCCCTGCTTTCCCTCTGCCCCTCCACCCCCAGCATCCAGCAGCCTCCTTGCTCCTGTCAATTAGACCAGCTCTGGCAGGAGGCCCAGAGCACAGGCTAGGGCACCCAGCTGGAAAATTGGGTGTCGGGAGCTGCCTGGAATCCTAATGCCCTGGCCCTGCCCCCTCCCCAACCCTCACCTCTCCCTGGAGACAGGGCCTGGTGCTGGCATTCCTCCAGCTGCCCTGTCCTGCCAAGCCTGCAGGCTGCTCACTGCCCTCTCCCCACCCCATGAGCCACCATCCCCTCCCACAGCTTGGAGGAAAGAACACGGGACTGGGAGTCCAGGGTCCTTCATGCTGGCCTAGTTCACCAATCTTCAGAGTGAGGTTCTGCCCCAGAGCCCTTCTGTCTTGGCTGCACACTCCGGACCTTTCAGCCTCCTAGCCTCCACAGCAGACAGCAGCTGGGTCACTCTGTACCTACCCTGTGGCTCCCATGTTTGTTTGGCTTGGTTTGATTTCCTTCTTCTTTGTCATTTTTTAAGACAGAGTCTCACTCTGTCATCTTGCGTAAAGTGCTGTGACATCATTATAGCTCATAGCAACCTCAAACTCTTGGGCTTAAATAATCCTATTGCCTCAGCTTCCCAAGTTGGGACCACAGGTACCCACCACAACACCTGACTAGGTTTTTTTCTATATTTAGTAGGGATGGGGTCTTGCTCTTAATCAGACCAGTCTTGAACTCCTGAGCTCAAGCGGTCCACCCTCCTCAGCCTCCCAGAGTGCTGGGATTACAGGCGTGAGCGACCTTGCCAGTCCACTTTTGTTTGTTTTTTAATGGGAATGGTTCTGGGTCAGGCACAGGGCTCTGCTGTCCCACAGATCTCTCCTTCCCTCTGTCACAGGAACCGCCTTGCTCATCTTCACTCCTTCCTGGCCTTTGAGTGGACAGAGCTGCCTGACTCTGAGTTGGCAGCCACCCATTTAGGTAACCTAAGTCCTGGACACCAGCACCTCCTGCCCTCAGCCCAAAGGTGCCTCCCTGACCCGCTCCCATGAAATCCAAGAGTCACACGGCTTAATAGTTTTATTTTGTAATTATTATTACTTGTTACTCAGATACTGGGCACAGCTGGTGGAGCCCACACAGGATCCCAGAGGCAACTCCAGCAAGCGCCAGGGAACCGTTGTCATCAAGTACCTCATGTGTGTCAGGAATGCGCTAGGACTCTGCAGACACAGCAAGGGACCTCATGGACACATCCCTTTGACTCACATTCTACAAACAAGTAGATAAGAAGATCGATTATTTCAGAGTGACCACTGTCATGAAGGAAATGATAGAGGATGAGGGCCTAATGACTCAGGCAGGGCCAGACAAGACTCAGGAAGGACCTCGGGGAAGGGGACATGAGATGAGACCTAAGTGACAAGAAGCCAATGTGAAAAGGTTAGGGCACATCATTCTAGATGGAGGGAGCAGAGAGTGCAAAGGCCTGAGGCTGCAACCAGCGTGGCTGTTTAAGGAACAGGTGGCTGGTGTGGCTGAAGCGGCAAAGTGGTCAGAGACACTATCTGACCCAGATCGCATCTTGCCTGGATGTGGACTCCTGGAAGTTGTTTGTGATGAATTCTAAGTGCAAGGAGTAGCCACTGGAGGCTTTAAGTGCGAGAAAAAATGTGCTCTAATGTTCTTTTAAGTGATCTTGCTACTCTGGCTGCTGGCCACAGAAGGGTTGTTGAGGATGGAGGGGAGGGAACAGGAACAACAGCCAGGAGGCCACTTTAAAGGATGTCACAGTGAGGCAGACAAGAGATAGGGCATGGGCCTGGTGGCTGCACAGAGGGGAGAGCAGTGGCTCTGGCTCATAAGAGCCTCTTCATTGTGTTCTGCCCAGGAGAGCACAAAGCCCCTTCCTGGGACCCTCTCCCCCTTCCTCATTTCCCTGACCCCCCAATACCTTGGTTCCTTTTGATTCCTTCTCTCCACTGAAGTCCCACATGAGTTCTCTAGCAACCAGTCTTCAGCATGGGTTATCAGTCCTCTGCAACTGTCTGGCTCCATGGGGAAGGGGCGGGAGCTCAGGTCCTCAGGGAAGGGGAGGAAGGAGCAGAGGTCTTCCTGGGGTCTACTCCAATACTAGTACTTTTATAGAAGAAAAGCAGACCTGTTCACACTGCAAAGATTAACCTCTAGCTATTTTTTGTCCTGTAGCTTATTACGCTAAGAGCATCTGTTCTCTTCGAAGTCTTGAGTCACTTTACAAAAGGTCCCCTTCTATTACCTGAGCCTGGGTGATGCCGGGGTCCAAGATGGCATGGAACACTGTGGGCAAAGGAAAAGGCAAGCCACAGAGTGGAAAAAGAAATTTGCAATAGGGACTCAATTGCAAATCAATGAGACAAGGGGAGATTACCAAATAGAAAAATAGACAAATGACTTGAACCCACATTTCACAAAAGAGGATAACCAAACGGTCGATAAAGAGATGAAAAAGTGTCCAACTTCATTATCCAGGAAATGCAAGTTAAAATCACAGTGATTAGCAATTTATACACCTACTGGAGGGACCAAAATGAAATCGAAAGAATGTATCAAATTGGCCAGGATGAGGCAGCCAACCAGAGCTTTCATCTGCAGCTGATGGGCACGTAAATTGATACAAACATTTTGGAAACTCTGGTCATATCTAGGGAAGCTGGACATACGTACATCCTATGACTAAGCGATGTATTCCTAGGTTTATACTCAACAGGAATGAGTACATATGCCCCAAAAGACTTGTGAAAGAATGTGCATACCAGCTTTCTTCATCACGGTGCCAAGCTGGAAAGGACCCAAATGTCTATCAACGGTTGAATGAATACATCAACTGTGGTATATTTCACAGCAAGGAGAATGATCCAACATGAACGCTACACTCAACACGAATGAGTCTCACACACACATTGCTGAGGGAAAGAAGCCAGACGCAAATGAGCACATACCACACCATCCTGTCTATGTGAAGTTCAAAGCAGATCAGAAGTCAGGAGCGTGGTGATCCTTGCAGCCCTGGATGGAGGGGATGGAGGCGGGGAGGGGGGTCTTCACCAGGAGGCCATGTCTGGAGGTGTTCACATTGTGAAAAATCCATCGTTTTGATTTGTGTGCGCTTTCTCTATGTGTGTACACATATATGTTCACTTTGATCTGATTAACTTCAGGAAAGTTATTACCTTCAAAAATAAGGAAACGCTGCAGAGGTATTTAGAGTAAAAAGAACAAGGAACTTCCAGAGAGCTGAGTACGGGGAGGTTCCTAAAGGGTGTGTCATTTGTAATAGCCTTCATTATAAACCACTAGACACAAGTAAGGGTTTCTCTGAGCTTTATGAGCCAGTCTAGCAAATTAATCGAACTCAAAGAGGGAGTCCTAGGAACCCCAACTTGAAGCCAATAGTCAGAAGTTCTAGGTGCACAGACTTATGTATAGTGTCTGGTGGGAATGCAGTTTTGGAGATTGAGCCCTCATCCTACGGCACCTAATACTATCTAGCTGGTGTCAGAATTGAACTGGAGGACATCCAGCTGGTGTCCACTGCAGAACTGATTGCTCCTTAGTAGTGGGGAGAAACCACTCCTCCCATGTTTGGTCACAGAAGTCTCCTGTGTTGATGACTGTTGTGTTCGAGAGCAGCGTTAAAACAGTTTGGAGTTTTTTCCAAACACAGAGACAGATAAAAGTTAGGGTAATATTATTGGAAAAGAGATTTAAAAGAAGTAACCATTA
>NW_003852402.1:10462086-10487584 GCF_000181295.1 Otolemur garnettii | reverse complement strand
CTGCTTGGGAGGCGGGGGCAGGAGACTTGCTTGAGCCCAGGAGTTGGAGATTGCTGTGAGCTGAGCATTCTACTCAGGGAGACAGCTTGAGGCTGTCTCAAAAAGAAAAAAAAGAAAAAAATTGTCCTGCCTAAGCTTCCCAGAGTGTTAGGATTACAGACATGAGCCACCACACCCAGCCTCTTCTAGACATTTTTTAAGTTTCTGAGCTATGGGAATTAATATATTGCACTATCTTTTCAGTGGTTCTTTAATAGGAGTGTATCAGAATCTTGAGGAAATTTTTTGTTGTTGTTGTTAGAGACGGAGAAAGGGTCTCACTATGTTGCCCAGGCTGGACTTGAACTCCTGGGCTCGAGTAATCCTCCTACTTCATCCTCCTGAGGATAAAGTGTCACTGCACCCAGCTTTGAGGAAACATTTTTAAATACATACACGTCCTGATATATAGACCTTATTAGGTTTACTAAATCAAAATCTTCAAGGGAGAGCCTAGACTTATGGATTTTCTTTTTTTTTTTTGCAATTTTTTTTGGCCGGGGCTAGATTTGAACCCGCCACCTCCAGTTTATGGGGCCGGCACCCTACTCCTTTAAGCCACAGGCACTGCCTTTGCGGATTTTTTTTTTTTTTTTTTTGAGACAGGGTGTTGCTCTGTCACCCAGACTAGAGTGCAATGTGTCAACATATCTTACAGCAAACTCAAACTCTCAAGCAAATCTCTTGCTTCAGCCTCCTGAGTAGCTGAGGCAACCAGTGTATGCCACCAAGCCCAGCTAATTTTACTGTTTTTTGCAGAGACAGGGTCTCACTCTTACTGACGCTGGTCTCAAACTCCCGGCCTCAAGCAATCTTCCCTAACTTGGCCACCCAAAGTGCTAGGATTACAGGCATGAGCCACTTCACCTGATCTTAACGTTTAAGTTTTTAAAAAGTTTCCCCGGGTCCCTGTGATGCACAATTGTAGCTGAAAACTAGCACAGTAGACAATCACTTCAGTCTCATCTCCCACCCACATAAATTCCCTTTATCATTTGGGGATTGGGCCAAAAAGAGGTAAATAGAAGAGATAAAGTCATTTACTAAAAACTGCATTTAGGGTGGCGCCTGCGGCTCAAGGAGTAGGGCACCGGCCCCAAATACCAGAGGTGGCGGGTTCAAACCTGGCCCCAGCCAAAAAACAAAAAAACCTGCATTTAATTTTCCTGGGTAGAGGGAGAACAAGGACTAGTAAACTAAAAATGCAGCGTGATTGTGCTATTTATAAGCTCCTCATCTCTCACTTTCCCATCAAGACATTCTAGATTTAAGTGGCTGTTTCTACCAGAATAGGATAATAAGTTAATTTCTTCTTCCCTCTTGTAGCCCACTTCATCATTGCCTATTCACTGCCAATCTGGTTCCTCAGAGTTCTCCTGAAATTGATCTCTAGGAAAGCCTACCACTCACTCTTTCCTAAACTGAGAGTTATTCCCCAAACTGAAGAGCACCTTATCTAAACATGTAAACTGGGAAACACACACACGCACACGCACACGCACGCACACATACACACCCCCATATGGAAAACCTCTTCTTGGTTACTTGCTTCCCTCAGTGACCTAACTTCCAAATCGAGCTGCATATTTCTGATTGCTCCTATTTCCCTTTTCATTTCCCCCTCTGAAGCCTTGCCACTGAGAGAGAAATCACTTTCATATAAATTACTTTTATCAGGCACTTGTCAACAACAGCAAGATTTCCATTTATTGGAAAACGCCTTTATTTTGTTGGAGTTGGAAGACAAAGCCTATTTCCAGGGCAAAGTTCTCTTTCCTGTGTTGTTGTACACCAATTAGAAAAAAAAGAAAAAGAAAAAAATGGGGCTGGGAAAAATTATTTGGGGAAAAAGAAAGTTTTATATTGAACACACTCCGTGTTTTCACAAATATTTACCATAAGCACAGAAGAGAAGGCTGTCCCCTCTAAAGCTCCTTTTAAAGCATCACTATTGAAAGTAAATCGCTTCTCAGCCTTTTGGCGAAGATCAAGTGTAATATTTAAAATAAAATCTTAGACAATTAAATTATTTCAAAATATTTTCATTCAGGGAATGCTTGAGTTTCCACATATGGAAAATGGACCCTTACATATGTCAGTGTTAAAACAAATGTGTGGTGATCTGTCAATCCTCCCATTCTGATGGACATGTTGATTGCTAGGCAGTGGGAGGCTTTCTGCTGTGACAGAAATTCCTGCTCAGTCTCACATGGGCCACAAGCACGTCCATAGTTCGACCTGGCAGAGAACAGAAGGGACTTCCTGATGAAGGAAGCTTCCTGCCTTATTCTCTGCCCCACCTGGGGTTGGCCTTCCAAGCCTGTCACCCTGCCCTCCCCCCAAACCCTCCCATCTTTGCCAGCTGTGTCTGAGGCGACCCATGTACCCTCCCTGAGGTTCATTGGCCAGGCCTGGCCACTCCCAGCTTATTACTGGCAGAGGCTGTGGTCACCCTTAGGCCAATCAGGAGCACCTGTGGCCCTGGGGGAGCAGTGAAGCTGGCTGACCTTCCCTGAAGCCCCTCTGGAGGTGGTGGTTCCCTAAAGCTCATGTGACAGTGGTGTGTGGCAGGGCTGTGGATACCCTTAGAACAAAGAGTGCACGGGTGCTGGGTGGGTAGCAAACCCCACCAGCTGATTCCTCATTTGCCCTGTCGGCACTAATACACCAGCCACAACCCCAGCAAGAGCTGAGACGCCTTCCTATGAGATGGCAGGGCCCCCAGGCCCAAGAAACTCTGAGCTCCAATGTATGAAGTGGCCTACACCAGTCCTCCCATTTGCCAGCTCTTGCACCTCCCTCTCCGGCTTCCTAGTTCCTCTTCATAGAAACTATTACCCTGCCTCAGGGCCTTTGCATCTGCTGTTCTCTTTGCTAGGGCCAAGCTCCTAGGTTCCACCAGATCCTTTCCTGGACATCAACCTGCCCAGATAGGTTGCCCTCAAGCGCCCCCCCGCCAATGCAGCCTCCCCGCCCCCACCCTAGGGATCTCCTTCTC
This sequence comes from Otolemur garnettii, assembly GCF_000181295.1. Taxonomy (NCBI): domain Eukaryota; kingdom Metazoa; phylum Chordata; class Mammalia; order Primates; family Galagidae; genus Otolemur; species Otolemur garnettii. Next base: position 10,484,547 of record NW_003852402.1, on the reverse strand, counting down.
AAGTGTTGCCAGAGGCCACATCACTGTGTTTATGCACCTTCTCCTCTGTCTTGAATGTCAACTCCTTGAAGGTGAGGCCCTCAATGTCTGGGCTACTGCTGTGTCCTCAGCTGTGTCTTTGGGTCTTCTGGGTGCAGTCTGTGGCCCTGGGAATTTCTCTACTCAGACTCAGTGAACAAGAAAGGGCGCATCTTTGTGTGCCAGGGAATATAGACCAGTCCCTTATTCAGTCTGTGAGCTCCAAATGCTCGGAGGATTATACTCCTTTCTTTACCTCTTTGGCAGTAAACCTGACCCAGATTGATGCGCGACTATTTAGAGTCTTTGTTTATCCCACTTCCTGTGAATATGTGTGCTGCTTGCTGCAGAAATATTAATGTGTTTCATTATGGGGTTGTCTTGAGCTGAGTCTTCCAAAAGCAGAACCTGAGATAGGACTTGAGGACAGGTGTTTTATTTGGAAGGTGATATCTGGAAGCAGGAGGCCGGAGCTGGGAGGAATGAGACAGAGATAAGAAGAAGCCAGTCAAGGGTCCTTACATGGGGGAGGGGGTGGGCAACTCCTCTGGGACCTCCTGAGAAGCATGTTCTGCCCCCCTAGAGGAATGGAGGCTGCTGGGCATTTACCCATGGCCCCTGGGCCCTACCAGTTGAGGATTACCCTAACAGGCATTCTCTCCCCAAAACTTCCCAGCTGTACTAAGGTGAACACTGCAGTGGGTCCTGCAGCATGGGGCACCCCCAGACCCTGTGGAAGAGTGACACAGAACAGGGCATATGCACCAGGTTACCTTCCTAAATCTGAAACACATCTGGCCCCCAGAGTTTCAGGTTCCTAGACAGAGTTGCTGGGTTAGAAGGAGGTACACTGGCAGGAGTCACGTATGCGGTTTTAATGTTTTATTAGCTATAGCAGCAGCCCTCTGAGATGACTGACTACATTTTACACTCCTTCCAACTGAGTGTGAACACGTTTCAGCCTTACCCACACACCAAATCTGATATGCTAGCTAAGTAGTAATAGCCACAGCAGGCACTTCATTGCATGCTCAGTACCAAGTACTATTCTAAGCATTGATTTCTCATAATGACCCCATGGACCACTACTGTTTTCTACACTCACTTTTTTAGTGAGAAAACTGAGGCACAGAAGGTTACATATTTCAGGTTTCTACAGCTGATAGGTCCAAGGCAGGAACCCAAGCCAGATGAGACAATAGCCACAGCACTATGCTGTCTCTAATGCATCTTTAATGCTATAATCATCTTTTTAGTTCTGACCAATCTCATGAAAATGATAGTTCATTGTCTTATTGTACATTTCTCTAGTGTCATTTTAACAGAGACCTAAACCGGAAATGTGTTGCTTAAGTAAAGTCTAGAGGTTGGCAGTCCAGAGCTGGCATGTCACTTCTACTCTATGGTATCAGCCACCAGTCTCCTACTCTTGTTCCTTTGTTGTGTGTGAACTCTGGTCCCAAAGTCTCCTCATAGCCCAATATGGCTGCTGGAGCCCCAACCATCACATCTCATCTTCTAGTCACAGGAGCGAAAGAAGGGATAAAGAAAAAGGAAACAAAGAAACACTACCAGATGTCTTTTAAGGGAAGTTCCTAGAATCTGCTGCTTCTCATTAGCCCAAACTTGAGCACATGGCCTCACCTAGATGGAAGGCTGGGGAATGTGTTTATTCGAGATCACATGCCCAGACAAAAATCAAGGATTCTGCTCCTATGGAATAAGGGAAGGTGGATATTGGAGAACAGCTTGTGATCACTGCCAGAGTGGAGGAGTATCTCTATATAGGTTTCTTGGCCATTTTTATTTCTTCACTTAAGAATTATCTCTTTATGCTCTTTTTTTTTTTTCTATTACATTGATTATCCTTTTCTTACTGATTTTTAGACATGCTTCTTATAGGGAATTCACTACTTCCCAGTGCAATCTATAACATTGCTTGGCTCTAAGGATTTGGGCCAAAATCAAATGGGAGACACAGTGATAATAGCCCAGCTTAGCACCCAGCTTGTGATAGGTATCCCACAATATTGGCTCCTTTTGTCTAAGTCAGGGGGTGCCAAATGTTGGCATGTTCCAGAATTCCCTGGAATGTGAAGAACTCAGAGGCACTGGCTGATCAACAGACAGGGCCTGTGCCTTTGTGCTTTAACAAGTTCCTGGATGAGAATGATGCCTACGCAAGTCGACTGTGCCCTAGGTTGTTAACAAACTCTCCTATACTATCAATGACTTCCTCCCGGTCATCTGGAGCTGCACAAACGTGCCAGTCTCTCCTGCATTCTGCAGCCCACATGTATCTGAAGAGACTAGTGAGGCCTCCCCTGAAATTTCTCTTTGCCAAGCTAAAAAGCCCCATTTTCTCACGTGTCCCTTATGTGAAGGGATTCTGAACTCCTATAAATGAATCATTCTCAGCAGATGGACCCTTGTGGATCAACCTCCCTCCTGGAATGGTCACCCTGAAGGACTGTAGCCTCTCTAGATGGTGTGTGAGCAGTATGGAAGAGCACTGGACCCTCGCCTCCCCTGGCCTGGATCCTATGCTTTTACTAATGTGGCCCAGGGCTGCATCAGCCCTGGGAGCAGCTTTGTCACTCTGTGACCCCACCCTGAGCCGAAATCTACCACAATCTCCAGGAGTAGGAGTTACATGTTGATGGTGTATATTTGCCTGTGGCTGCAAGTGACACAAAAACTCCACCCAAGCAAGTTCAAGCTAAAAAGGCATCACTTCAGGTGAGCAAGCAGTGGCATGCAGACCCAGACCCAGGGCGATCCTCAGCTTCACTGTTTCTTCAAATACGGGCTTTGTTCTGTTTTCACTTGGCCATCCCAGTGCATCAACCTTGCTCACAGAGAGGGCCCTGCTGCTTCTCAAACTTCAAAGATTCTGGACATCCCCATCCCACTTGTTAGATACAACAAAGACATCCCTTTTGCTAGAAGCCACCAATAGGTTTCCTGTCCTCGATTGGAACTGGGTCACATGGCCATTTCTAAACCAATCACTGGCAAGGAAATAGGATACCCCACGACTGGCTCAATCCAATCCAGCTCCTGCATCCTCTCCCCCAGGGCTGGTGATGTGTTTTGGTGGGGAGGGGGTCTCCTAAACACAATGAGGGTTCTGTTAGGGAAGGGGAAGGGGAGAAATAGACTGTCCAGTGGGAACCTCCAGCAGAGAGAACAGCAGATATCATGGTCCAGAAGCATGAGGGAGTGATGGGCCTTCCCAGCCTGGCTGGAGGAAGCTGAAAGATTGCTTAACAGATAAGGGGTACACCCACATGTGTGGTCTCCAAGGGCCCTTTGGCCACTTCAAAGAGAGTGACTAGGGCTCAGAACTGAGACAGAGAGGCCAGTTAGGGGGCTGCTGCAGTTGCCCAAATAAAGGGTAACATAGCTTGGACCACAAGGGGACACAGAAACGATCAGTCAGATTTGAGATGGGCTTTCAAGGTAAATTTCCTACAGCGTGCTGCAGCATCAGCCATGGGGAAGTCAGAGAATGGCTCAGCAAGGACGACCCGTCTTGTTGGCTTGAGCAGCTGGGGACTGCCGCTGGGCTAGGGAGCAAGAGACTTGGGAGCTGCTGGAATATCTGGGGGGTGGACGTGGACCTGAGAGTCATCAACATATGGATGGTATGTGAAGCCCTAGGGGACTCAGAGGAGTGCATGGAGTAGATGAGTGGACATTTTTGTGCCTCTGTGCCTTTCTCCACCTGTTGCAGAAACCCAAGAGAGAGACCCAGAATAAGGCCCTGCAGGAGATCAACTTCAGAAGCATTAAAGATATAATTTCCAGGTCTTCGTGACCTAATGTGATATAGGTAGAGAAAAATCTCCGAGAGGATCAGAGGATGTTTGGCCCTAGTCACCAAACCTCTACACAGAGGCCTCGCCTCTGCCCTGCCTGGTCATTTCCATAGCCTTCACCTCCCTGGACTGGCAGCAACGAATCCCAACTCACCAGGCCACTGCCATTGTCTCTTTTTATCGCTCTTGGAGGTTTTCTGTGCCTCTCTCTCTCTCCCGGCTCATAGCTGCTCGCACTATCTCTGTGGGTGTGGTTTCTGTTGTTTGTTTTGTTTTGTTTTTTGTTTTGGATGAGGTGGACGCTTCCACTGCTCTGTTTGAGGCTGTGCCCGCCTCCTTCCAGCCAGCATCCCTGAGCTGCCTCCCTGGCCAGGCCCCTGGGACATGCTTCTTCACTTTTCAGCTCTCAGGTTTTCAATGCCTCGCTACAGCTTTGGGAGGTGGGTATAGCTCGCTCCATTTTACAGAGTTGGAAATTGAGGCACTAGAGTCCAGATGAGTGTTCCAAGGCTCAGTTCCCAGCCTCTGTCCTATCTTCCTTCCCTTCTCAGGGTCAACCTGATGGTCAGCCCAGCCCTTCACTCATAGCCTGGCCTGGGATGTCTCGGCATGGATTTGTGGGTCTAGGGACAGCAAAACCTGGCACAGGGGCACGAGCTGTGGGAGTCGGGGCTCAGGCAGTCCACCTTGACTGTGCTAATCAGCATTTGTTCATCTTCAGTTCCCTGGTCCATACACAGTGGGTAAGAATAACCACGTTTATCTCACTGGCAAAGATCAATGGCCTGATGCCTACCTTATGGTGCATTGGTGAGGTTTCAATGGGCAGCACACAGTAGGTGCTTTGTCCCTAAGTGAAGTCCTCCAGAACAAGCACCTTGGGCCCCCACAACCCCTGCCCTTAGCAACCTCCATCAGGCCTGGCCCAGGACAGCTCAGGGACTGACTAAGGGGAGTTGAATGGCAACTGGCAACAGGGCTTTGGTGGGGAGACATCCACCGGTAGCTCCTAAAGTCCAGAAGCTCCTTAGACCAGAAGAGGCTGAAAAATGGGCCCACCTACATGCCTAGACCCTCCCCATTTCTCCGTAGCAATTAGAGCTGACAGCAGCAACACCGGAGGGACAGGGTGCTGGGGCAGCTTCCAAGAAGGAGACAAATGAACTAACAGGGTAAAGAAAGGGTTACAAAAGGATTGCCGTGAATGCTATGTCCTTCAAGAGAGAGCAAAGTGAAGCATAGAATTTCTCTTTAATTGCTATTTGCACATTGGGCTGTGCTTTTTGGAGTGGATTCACTGCGGAGACTGAGCCACGTGAGGCCTCATTGTCTATAAGGGTTACATTCCAGCATTTAATGCTCACCTGAAGAAGGTGCAAGGAACTTTACCCATAGCTAAGGGATGGCCCATCCAGGAAGCTCTCAGAAGAGAGAGAAGAGAGCCCAGGGAGTTAGGAGATAGCCTTCTTTAGGCTTTTCCATTGCAGGTGCCAGAAGGCTGGTGCCCCAGACAGCACAGAGGACAAAGCTTTTGGAGTGACCCTCAGAATGAGAAACGAGGAGGATTCTGCTGAACAGTAGCAGAAGAAAAACTATGTTTCTTACTTAGCTGCAAAAGGCAGAAGGAAGACACACTCAAAGGCAAACTAACTTTCTGACATCCCCTTTCCCCATCCCGTCCTTCTCTCAGAAGCCAGGGCCAGCATCCCTCCTCCCTCAGGAGATGAAGGACCAGCCCCACCCAAGTTGTATCATCTCCCCGCCCCACTCCCTCCTCTGTGACCACCCTCCAGGCCCACCCTGCTCCTACCCAGATGCAGAAAAAGCAAAACCATTTTCCCTTCTGACATCACTTACAGGGGCTTTTCCTCCACACAGCAGGCCCCTCCCACACTATCTGGCTTCCACCCACAGGCTCCATTACCCCTGAGCTCAGGCCCACCCCTCATGTTTGCAAGGCCTGGGCAAGAATATGAGGGAAGCTCAAATATAGTATGTCTAAATATTGAGAAGTTATGTATTAGAACATCCTCCTGCCTTGACAAATTTACCTTTACAATGACCTATGGCAGGTTTGAATGTCAAATTCATGGCCACTTTTAATGTGGTGGCCCAGGGAGAGTGAGGTCCCACTCCCTGACCCATAGCACACCCTCTTTTCTTCTTGCCCCCAGCACCACCCCACAACTTACAGGGTCTGGCATGTACCCACATAGACCCCAACCCACATATCCAAGCTCTATCTACACCTCCCACACACAGAGGTGGCTGCACCCCTTGGTTATCTCTCATGCCTAGGATGCCCACATGGGTGGTACAGTCCAGCTTGGGAAGAACAGGCCTTGGTAGGCCCAGTTGATCTGGGGCCAACTGGCCAGAAAATCCTGGGGTTCTAGGTGTTTAGAATGTGGTCCAGAAGTGCAGAAGGTCTGGGCATGCACATGGGCCTTGCGCTCTGGTCACCCTATAGGGAGCAGCTGCGGGCTAGAGGAGGGTCAGAGCAAGCCCCTCTAGACCCTGGCCCATTTTCCTCCTCCCCCACCCATCTCTGGGACATAATCAAATACTGTGAGACCTCATTTCCATCCTCCTGGGTCCTGCTTCCTATGACCTGGGGGAGGCTCTCCTCACTAGACCCTGTTTTCTGGGCTCATTCTTTGCATCTTTAAATGAGGAGTTTGGAGCAGATGTCTTAGAAGTAACCAGAACTTTAGAAGTAAGAATCAGAAGGCAGGGTCAGAAAAGGCCATCCCAGGTCCTGGTGTCCCTTGGCTCTCTGCTGGTCTACAGGTTGGGACATTCTATAATGCCCGATCTGGGACTCAGGTCTTTCGACCCTGGCTAAGGGAGTATCCAGAAAATGAATCTAAAGCCACAAGCAAAGCTGGAGGATAAACTGGGTTGGGTCTCTGTCCTAGCCCTGCTCTGGGTGAGGGCCAGTGCAGGGAAATTTCTGTCTGTGATCCTGTTCCCCAAAATGTAGAATAGTTCCCACTGCACAGGGCCACCGTGGGAGTTAGACACACTCTAGTCTATGAACTGGATGTATGGGGCCAGCCTGCCTCCTGCAGAGGCCTGTGGGAGACTGGAAAGGTAAAAATGATCCTGCCAAGTCCTTCCTGAAGCTGAGGATCAGATGTGATTTGGGCTCTGCAGATCAGAAATGGTTCTGAGAGGTTTGGGAGGCAATGTGGTAGGTGCAATGCCTTTTTTTCCTACAGACATCGTCCCTGCCCTAACCATAGGACCTAGAGGCAGCAGCTCCCTTGGTGGCCCAGTTCTGCCCTGTTACTTTGAAAATCAGTCCTCGAAGCACACTCTTGAGTTTGGCTTTTGGCCTTCCCAACAATTCTGCCCACCACTTGGTCTCCTCTTGAAAATCCTTTCCTGCTTAAATTAGCTATAGAGAATGCTGTTCTCTATGATAGAACCCAGTCTGAAGTTTATAAACTTACAGCTATTATGCCTAGCAAATAGGGCTGGGCCATAAATATTGTTATGGAAGTCAGTGAGAAGGGGGAGCAAGTGGGTGAGTTTTCTCTCTTGAACCTGGCAATGTAACTATGTGGTGGGGGAGGGGAAGTTGCTGGAGGAGGAGGCTGGGAAAAGTGGAGGCAGGAACATTGGGAATGACGATTGAGAAGCTACAGCTGCCTATGTCCCCATGTCTCCACTGCTGTCACCAGTAACTCCTTCGCACACAATCTTGCTTAGTTTGGCAAGAATCATGAGGACCGAAGAAGACGGTGAGTGCTATTTTAGAGGCCAAGATGGGGAGATTTGGGGTGGGGGCCTCCAGTTTACATGAGGAGGCGAGGCTGGGCAGGAATAGGAGTAGCAGACTTGGCCCTGACAAGAAAGAACAGGGACCACAGGCTGGGGCTCCAGGCCTAGGGAAAGAGAAGAGGCCTCCCCAAAGCTAGAAAGGCAGCCCAGACATCACCTAGCGGTTGGGGCCAGGAGGGCAGGCCATGAAACCCTCCAGGCAGTAGTGATGAGGAAGGCAGAAAGGACCTCTTCCTGAGAAGTGGGGACCTGAGGCACGAGACACAGCTAGCTCCAGAACAGCCAGGCCAGAGAGCAGGTCCAAAGGGTGACTCACGGGTGTAGGGAAGGGAAGACAGTGATGGTGTGAGCCCAGAACAGTCACCTCCGACTAACATCTGACACCTGGTCTCTGCAGGTAAAGGGCCCTCTGAAGGCGGTTCATGGGGCCAAACCATTACCAATGTGGGAGGCCAAGGACGCAGATAGGGCCTATTTTCTAGAGCGGTTGGAATAGAGTGGGGCCATGAGTCCAACTCGAAACTGGATTCCCCAGCCCCAGTCTGGGAAGAATTGGAAGAAAACACCTGAGCTAGCAGAAAACACCCCAAGAATCTAAGGGCATTCCTGGGAGAAGCAGTTTGCAGGCTCCAGTGTCCTAATGAGAGCAGGATGGAGGCCTCAGGGTAGACGGGGAGAAAGGCTTGGAGCCAGGGTCAGGCTCAGACCACAGGAGCTCGGGAGGGAGGATGGAGCCACTGAGGGAAGACCCAGGGAGGGGACTCAGAGGGTACTGCAGCTGGGATGCAGCACCCTGGGGACAGCTCCACCTAGCCTAGGTGAGGGCACTTGTGGGGGAGGGGGGAGCAGGAGCCTTGGGCTGGGAGAGGGGCAGGCCAGGGGCCCAGGACAGGCTGCCTAGCCCAGGCTCAGAGGAGATCCAGAGGGGCCCTTGGAGACCCTGGACCTGCCAAAGGAAGAGCAGGAGGGGAAGCCTATGAGAAGCTGGGGGCTGGGGTGCCCAGGCCCCTGAGAACCAGCTGAGACCCACTGATCCTTCTCAAACCCTGCAGCCACAGGGCTCCTTTTAAAGAGGTCTTGGGAGGAAAAAATTTTGCTGTTACTGAGGCTGGTGGGAGGGAAATCAGCAACTCAACAGAAGAGGAAGTTCCCTGGAGGAGCAGCTGCAAGGGGCACCAGAATAACCTTGGAACGGTGAACACCTTCAAACCAAGCCAGGCAGAGCCCTGAAAATGTGCTGTTAACACCTGGGAAAATAGGAGCACCCCCAACCCCAACACACACACCAACATTAAACATCTGGAGAAGGAAGCAGGCCGGGGGCACTGGTGGGATGGGTGACTTCTGGAGGACATAGAAAAACGGAGGCACCAGCAGCTTGTCCCATGTAGAGGGCACAACACAGAAAGGGTCTCAGTGGGGCCCCCCTGGCAATTGGGATCATGCCTACAGCACCCAGACTCCTGTCTCAGCTGAAAGATTTAATTCATGGGGTTCCAGCCAGCAGAGAAGGTTTCCCCCCAAACAGTCCACAGAGTTTACCCAAATCAGAAGACAGTTGTCTCATCATTGGATAGACACCTCTTCACCCCCACCCAGGAGGAATTGGGAGTGGCCACGTGAGCAAGTCACCTTTTTATAGTCAATATTTTGTATTAAGAAATATGGGCATATTTAATGTTTCAGGTATTTGCGATGTTCACTCTATTAAAACACCAGAGTCTCCTTGAGCTTTGAATCGATTATTTGTAAATAAGAAATTCATTCAGAATTGTGATCTTCTTCAAAATAATGGCTCATGTGATAAAACCATTGAGACATGACAAGAAGTCAAAGTCACCACGGGAATAAGTGAAAATGTATCGGGTCACAGGTTTCACTTGTTCTTCAAATAATTGAAATATTTAAAAAGGAAAGCAGATATGCAAAGCTCCCAAAGTTGGGAGTTGTCAAGGACATTTCCTTAATTACATCTGAAAAACAAGACTAAAATTAGCCAATGCCCCCTTAAATGTACTTGTTTAAATTTGCTAGATTTGGAGATAGAATAACTTTTGTGTTGAAATTAAAGGTAAGGATGTTTGTTTGTGTTGTAATATTCCACACGCAAAAGCAAAGCCATCCTTAGCGACACTTCCAGATTCCCAGGAGCTATGGGTTTCCTCCTAACCAAGGCCCATGGGGGCTCAGATGGCCCAAGAGGAGGGACCTGGATCTGAACCACTGGACTCCTGTACATCTTCCACATCTTAGTTCCCAGGGAATAAAATGAACATTTCCAGACGAAAGGCCAATGGTGATGAAGAAAAACTCAGCAAAGGGTCATAAGAAGGGGACTGGGCGGGGACTCTCAGAGCTTGAGTAGCTGCAGGGCCTGAGGCAACAGAGCCTATTGGGGAGTGGGAAGCCACATCTGCTCCTCTGTCTCCTCCTCCTATGGTGTAGATTTATAGAGGATTATCCCTGAGAAGGAGGGATGTGGCCACTGAGAGAAGAGCTGGGAGCAAAGCAGGGGAGACGGTGGTCAGGGGGTAGCCCTGGGAATGGCTGCACTGAGCCTAGGTAAAGGCACTTGTTGGGGGCAGGATGCCAGCTGAGACTCAGGGCCATCCCAGATGGTCCCCATAGTCCAACCAACTCCAACAGAGGCAAGAAGGCAGAAGGACAGCCCTGCAGCCACCAGAGCCACCAGGGAACATCTCCTGCTGATCCAGAGCTGAGTGGCTGAACACCATGGTGTGACATCTTTCACGAGGATAGCTCAGAGTCCCCTCAAAATGCCCCTATAGCCATCTAGGCAGAATCCCGGAGGCCTCCCAGAGGAGGAGTTTGTAGCAGTTCGAGAACTGGGATCAGAACAAAGGGCAGGAGGCTTTAGCTCTGGGAAGTAGGTGGCTGGGGCTGGGTGGTGGGCTGCAGAGCCACCTGGGCAAGGGTTGGGCCGCTCAGCCTGAGGTCACTGGGTGACACTCTACCTCCCTGGCCTGGCCAAAGAGACAAGATGCATTTCTTGATTCTGAGAAGCAGGATGGTTCCTAGCTATGCAGAAAGGGGCATAAGAGGGGCAGGCCAGGGGCCCAGGACAGGCTGCCTGGCCCAGGCTAGGAGGGGGCCCAGAGGGCCCCTCAGAGACCCTGGACCTGCCAAAGGAGGAACAGGAGACAAAGCCTCTGAGAAGCTGGGGCCATGGTCACTGACTAAAGGAATTTGCCTCTGAGAAGCACTGAGGCCCCAGATGACCCACACAGCCCCTGCCTTCACACATAGGTCTTTTCAGGGGTCTGAATTCAGACGTGTGAAAGGCCAGAACAGCAAGAAATGGAGAGGGAGTCCAAGGGTTAGGGGTCCCCAGCCTGGGAGGCCTGTGTGGTATTGGAGTGCACAGTGACCCCACCATCCCTCCTGGCCCATCCTCTTTCTGGCAGACGCCTTCTTTTTCCCCTGGCCATGGGCAGTGACCACCTCCTCCCCTAAGGGACAAGGGGCTCTGAAACTGAAAGCTGCTGGGAGTGGGACATGGCGGCGGGGGTGGTGATTCATCACAGACCTTGGCCCTGTAGTTTTAAATAAGAAATTTATTGCAAATATAGAAATTGATTCTCTCCATACAGGAATCTCCGAGTTGAGGAAAACAATTTCGTGCCATTCAGTTTAAAACAGGAAATGGAGGGAAGGGAGAGGCAGATACAGGGAAGAGAAAATAAACAAAGATCCCCCCCCAAAAGAAGAAAAGGAAAGGGTTCAAGGCCCCCAGAGGAAGGATAGGTCCATACACAGCTAGGGTTCACAGGTTCAGAGTCCAGGGCCATAGGCCAGTTCTGCAGGACCCAAAGTCAGGTGCCAAACCGCAGCACCCTTGGGGGCTGGCGGCTCCTAAGGGAAGGAGGGGGCAGGGAGGAAGGCATGGCCCTGGGAGGGAAGGACTCCGAGCCCCTGCCCCACTCTGTGCTTGTCTGGCAGAGGGGCAGGGGGAAGGAAGAGGAGCTCCAGACGCTCCTAGCTCACTCCTCTGGACTCCCCTCTTCCTCTCCCTTTAGTAGGGGGCTTGAGGCAGCCTCAAGGGGCAGGAGGTGGAAGTAGTGGTTCCATTTTAGAGCAGAAAAGACACAGGATGGGGAAGGGATTTCAGAATGGGGTCTGAGCTGAGGGCTGGAGAAGTTCCCCTTTCCTGGGCTGAGGGAACAGAAGCAGCAATGTCACCAGAGAGGCTATGGGGTCAGGTGAGGCTGCCCATCCTTCTCACCAGCTTCCCTGAAAGCTGCAGCCCACCCCATAAGCCCCCCAGCCACTTCCTCCCATGCTCTGCCCCACCCATCCAGGCGGGGCAGAGTTGTATGTGACAGACAAGAGGATGTGCTGGGGGACAGCAGCCACAGCAGCCTCGCTCTCCCTCAAGTCTCATTTTCATGCTCACCCATCACCTGGCTTCTCTTGTCACTCAGAGCTTGGCCACCTGTCACTTCCTCTGAGGGATGCTCCTGGGCCACCTAAGCCCTCCCTCCTTCACCCTATTTTAATTATCTTCACAGTGCCCACCTGCCATCACTGGGGAACAGTCTGTGCCCGTCCCTTTGCTGCACTTACACCCCTTATAAGTTGTGAGCCATCACTGTTGTTCCTAATGCCTGTCCCCATCTCAGCCCTAGATGTCCTTTCCTTTCCTTTTCTGCACCTCAGTTTCCCCTTCAGTTAAATTTCCAGGTGGGGGGTGGGGCAGGTGACCAAATTCTAGTTGGGAACGTGGGTGGCCCTTGGCCAACATCAGACTCTCTACCCTGCCACCCCAGGTGCTTCTCTGGGGCCTCTCAGGCCTGGCCTTCCCAAGTAGGTCTTCCCCCTCCCACCATCACACCTCCTAGCCTTTCCCTGAGCTACCCAGACACGGGCTCCAGCCTGGACATGGGCTGCCTCCTGCATTGCCCCCAGCAGGGGGACAGAGTGGGGGGTCCCTGCTGGACAGAGAGAAACCCTTCCCAGGCAGGGCAGATGCCTACCAAGGGCCTCTGAGTGGGTAACCACACCAGACTGAGCTTTCAGATCTCCATTTTTTGCTTCTAAAAGGCCATTAGCTCTAACAGAGGGTTAGCTGCAGTTGCTCTGCCCTCCAGGAAAAAGTGGCCACATCTGTGCCACTTTCCAGGAGCAGGCTTCAAGGGACAACTCTGACAGGGACAGGCAGGCCCAGGTGTGACCTTTGGGAAGCCCTAGACACAGTGCCCACATCTGCTCTGGCTGGCTCACCCCCCCCCCACCCCACCAGCACCCCCTATTCCACCCATAGCCCCCTCCCCTCATGCCCACCCCAGTCCACAGCCCAGCCCCACTGTGCCTGCCATGGCAAACACAGGGCCTTAGCCAAACAAACTTCCTGATGGAGACACTCATTTGTCTTTGTGACTCTTTCACTCCCATTGGAGAAAACTCATCTTGAACAGGACGCAGGACACAGGAAAGCCTTCAGGTGGGTTCCTTCCCATAGGGGCCTGGCCTGGACAACTGGGGGTCTGTCTGGCTCTGCCTCACAAAGAACCATGTGTCCTGGGTCCTGCCAGTCCGTTCACCTCTGGAATGTTAGGGTCCTCACATAAAGATGGGGCCTATCTGTGCAGTTAGAGGTTTTTAGCTGTCATTTTCAACGTGGAAGGATGGGAAGCTGATAAGGATGGGGCCCCGAATCCTTGCTGCCAGGAGCCCTCCCTGGGGGCAACAGCACCTCCAGTGAGGCCCCCTCTGGAAACCACGTCTGCCATGAAGCCCCAAACTCTTGGCCTCCTGTACTTAGCAGTGTGACTGCCCTCCCCACCTGGCCGGTGAATCAGCAGGCCCCTCTCTGGGGGCCCTGACTTCATCTGCAAAATGGGAACAGGCAGGAGAGATAAGAGGATGATCACAGTCCCTTCTGCTGATGTCCCTGGGCTTCCCTCCCTGGCTTGGAAAAGGGGAAGGGGCTGGAACCAGGGAAGGGGAAGGTGGCAGTGGATGGGGGTTGGGGGGGCGGCACTTGTGGGCTCAACACCCAGAAAGACAGGAGGTGGGTGTGGGGCAGGGCTGTGTCTTGGTGGCACCTGTTTTGGGTATTTTGCAGAACTGGCCCCTCCCTGGGTTTCAAGAGCTGCTTGTCAGATCACAACAGAGGGAATTTGGGAAAGGAGATGGCAGGGTGGGGGAGGCAGGGGAGTCTGGACAAACTGGCACATACACGACAGATGTTTGCTCAGAAAAATACAGTAAAATCGTCATGCAAATATAACAGGGAATCTGCTTTCTCACACCACTGGCTTCTCTGCCCTCTTGCTTCTCTCAGTGTCAACTGGGTATGAGGAGGGGCGGGGCAGTTTGGGGGGGCTGGGGAGGTCTGCTCTACATATCCATGCTGGCCCACCCTCTTCTCCCCAGGAGAACAGTCTTTTCTTTGCAAATGTCACCCCCAACGCCAGCCCTGGGCTTGGCTCACCCCAGAGCAGGTGAGAGAGAGCTCTGCTGTCCTCACGCCCAACCCTGGCAGGAGGGTCTGAATCCCCCCACCACGGTATAACACTAGCTTGCCTGGTCAGAGCCCCCCAGTAAAGGTCTTAGTTCCACCCCAGTTCACCTCACCCTCAGGCTACACTCCCTGGATCTCAAGACACCCACGTGAGGTATAGGCTAGGAACAGGGGGCCTCCAGCAGAAGTGGGAGAGAGCTGAGGACTCCCAAGGTGGGGGGGAAGCCCAGGGCACATGGTAAGTGGGCAAAGCTACCCAGTAGGCCATCCCCACTCCCTGGCCCGCCTCCCATCCAAATGTGAGGGAGTGATGGATTCTGGCCCCTCAGATTCTGACTGTCCACAACCCCAAGTCTCAGGACCCCGATTTGTCCCCCCCACCTGTGGCCCCAGGAAACCCCTGCTCTTGAGACAGGCAGCCTCTGCCCAGCCCTCCCTGCCCTCACCCCTCTGCCACCCACACTGAGAGAAGCCCCAGAGCCCAACGGTTGCTCTGGGCACCAACTGCCAGACACCAGGTTGCCATGGCGACAGAGGCGGCTGGGAGGGGGAGGGGCGCCCCACCCCTGTGGGTGGGGACCTCACTGTTTGTGCTTTGTTGGATGTTGGGTGGGGGTCAGAGAAAGAGGCATCTCCATTTCCATGGAAACATGGGAGCCCCTCTGGCCAGGAGGTGAGGTGGGGATGGGCAGCCTAGAGGGGTGGGCAGGGAAGCCCCAAGACTCTGCTCTGAGATCCTAGGATGTGGGCCCCAGGCAGTGAGTCCCCATTACAGCCATCCCTGCTGCTCCTGGCATCACAGTGCACTGCTGCCCTTTGGGGGTGGGCAGGGGTCCTAGAGGACCAGGGAAGCTGGGGGCTGGAGGTACAGGGGCCTGCACCTGAGATGCTGTGCCCACAACACCCCTGTCCTCAGACCCCATTGGCAGCTCCTCAGGCCCCCTGGAAGACACTTGAAGGGGGTTGGCAGGATGTCCCCTTGCCTGGGCTTCTTTTCTGTCAGTGAGACCCCTTTTCTCCTCTCTTAGGCGCTGGTGTGGGAGCAAGGGCCCCCCAGGACTACAAATCACACATTGGACACTGCCGTGGGCTGTCCCCACCCCCCTGGCCCACCTCCCATCCTTTTTTTAGAAAAAAAAGGAAAAGCACCTGCCTGACTCTCAAGTTCCTCAGCCCCCAGGGGGTCACAGCTTCAGAAGGTGGTGGTGGGACAATGGGGGGCCCAGGGAGCTGCTGGGAACCAAGGCCAGCTCTGGACTGGGAAGTGGGGAGACTGAGACTAACCTGCTGCATGACCCAGGGTTAGCACTTCCCTTCCCTGGGCCTCGGCTTCCCCATCCCTAAAGTACAGGGACTCAATGCCCAGTGTCCATCTGGTGCTACATCTATATCGCCCCCCATCCCCTAGCTGAGGAGTCCTCTCCCTGTTCCAGAGGGGCTTCAGTCCTTCTCTACCCCTGCCTCCTTTGCCCCCAAACCTGGCCCTAGCCCTAGACCCCCACACCCGAGACCCTCTTCTGGCTTCCTTGCCTACCTCCTGCCGCCCCCCAGCCCCGCACACCCCAGCAGAGTCCCTGGGCAGCACAGTAAAGACGACTGGTTTCGGTATCAGTTTGTAAACTTTAAGGAAAATGTGTCTTTGTTTTCCTGTCCATTATTATTGGATGTTGGTTTGTTCACAGTCAGGTGGTGGTCAGGTGTGTGCGTGAGTGCGTGCGTGCGGGTGTGCGTGTGCGTCCACTTTGCGGCCCCGGCCCCCTAGTCTGCTCCCTGCCCCGGCTGCCCGGGCCCTTCCCTCAATGGCCCTAACCCTCCAGCTCCGACCTCACCAGGGAGAAGAGGGTCACAGCTTCTGCTGGGCTGAGACCCCTTTCCAGTAATCGAGGATGTCATGCAGGTCCTCATCCTTGGCGAACTGGACCTTCTTGCGCAGGGCGTGGCCAGCGGCCATGTACACCTCCTCCCGGTGATGCTTCTTGTAGGGCCGGAAGCGCTCCCAGATCTTGTGTGTGCTCTCAGATGAGTACTCGGGGCTGGAGGAGTACCCTGAGTAGTAGTGTCTGGGGGAGAGCTGTGAGTAGGTGGAGTCACGCTTGGAGCGGGTCAGCGGCTTGAGGAAGGACACGCGCTGGCTCAGACTGTCGCTGCCCTCCTCGTAGTACAGGGCGGGGAAGCTGTGCCGGTGCTCACTGCAGTGGTAGGCCGGCTTCACCTCCAGGTGGTGGATGCCCCCACCCGTGCTGCTGCCCCCGCTGCTGCCCGTGGGCACCAGCGGGAGCCGGTCCAGTGGGCTGTTGAGGGGACTGCCCTTCTCGATGTACTTGGAGTCAGCCTTGGTCAGTCCCGTGGTGGCTGGGTGGTCGGGCACGTCCAGGCTGAAGACCTTGGCGCTCTTGATAGAGCCGCTGGATGACACACTGCAGGTCTTGCGGGACACAGCGGCATCGGCGCTCAGCTGGCGCTGTAGCGGATGGTGGGAGCTCTCCTTGTAGGGTGGTGAGAGGAAGCTGGGCCTCTCCAGGGCCCCAGGGGCAGCAGCCGCGGCAGTGGCAGTAGCTGCAGGGAGGGACTGGCACTCAAAGGCCAGCTCAGGGTCCCCACCACTGCTGCCGCCTCCCAGGAAAGAGGCTGAGTCCAGCTTGAGGGCATCGATGCAATTGTTAATGATCTGGTTGACTTTGTCCACCTCCTTAGCGATGGTGGAGATCTCCGCAGCCGAGCCCTGGCCATTCTCAAGGTCAGGGAGCTCATCCTCCGGGCGAGGCAGGCCATCTCCCCCGGTGCCCGTGCGCACCTCAATATAGTTGCCTTTAGTGGCCACCTTGGGCGTGTCCAGCCCAGCCTCTAGCCCCTTGGCGGCAGGCAACTTCTCCCCGATCATGGAGGGGATAGAGGACATGCGGGACACGGGCAGCACAGGGGGCTCTCCCAGCTTCTGGGCGGCATGCACGATGGAGCCAGCGTCCACATCAGCCCCATAGCGCATCTCCAGGATGGTCTTCTTCACGTTGACTGACTTCTGCTTCTCCTCCTGCATGCGCCGCTTGCGCAGGCAATAGTAGACAGCCCCCAGCACAATGACCATGCCGAAGAGGCAGCCCAGGATGGTCATGATGTAGTGGGTGGTGGTGGAGGTGCTGGGCGCCATGTCACCAGGCACCGGGTCCCGCGTGGTGAAGGTCAGGCAGGTGTGGTTGAAGCGGCGGCTATTGCGCAGCGAGGTCACACAGAAGGTATACTCAGTGTGCGCCCGCAGCTTATCCAGCGTCACGATCTCCTTCTTGTTCTTCAGCGTCATGACGTCGGAGAAGTAGCTGTTGTTGTACTGAACCAGGATGTACATCTTGCTGTAGGGGTGTGGGATGATGACCACCAGGGTGGCCGAGGTGAAGGTGACGTGGTGCAGCTTGATGGCCGGCCCCGCAGACGCATCAGTGGTGGACGAGGCAGGCGGCTCCACTGAAAGAATCTCATCGGGGTTGAAGCCTGAGTTCTCATCAGGCTCCCTCTGGGCATCAGTGGAGTAGGGTGTGGGGTGGCTCACAGGCCGGGCAGACAGAGAGCCATTGCGGCACTTGGCCTGGAGCACAGTGATGGCATTGAGGCTGTGGTAGGGCCGGGGCACCAGCAGCGGGTAGCCAGCAAACTCTCGGGGCGACTCGCACTGCAGGCGGTCGTAGTTCTTGGTGACGTTGTTAAAGACCACAAGCCAGGCCAAGAAGCCGAAGAGGTCGCACTCACAGTTGAAGGGGTTGCCAGCCAGCTCGCACACCATCAGACTGGCCAGGCTGGCAAAGGTGGCACCGTCCAGGCGGCTGAGGCGGTTGGAGGACAGGTCAATGCTGATGAGGCTGGGGCACTCGGAGAAGGCGGTGGGTGTGACCACCTCAATGAGGTTGTGCTGGACGAAGAGGAACTGCAGGCGGCTCATGCCACGCAGCATGCCCTCAGTCAGGTTGCTGAGCTTGTTGTAACCCAGCTGCAGGACCTGCAGGCTGGACTGGCCCAGGAAGGCACCGTCCTCGATGTAGGAGATCTCATTCTTGGTGAGGTTGAGGTCGGTGAGGTTCCCGAAGCGGTTGAGTGAGGAGTAGAGCACGGCTTTGAGTTTGTTCTCATTGAGCCGCAGGTCGTGCACGGTGCTGTTGATGTGCTGTGGGATGGTCTCGTAGGGCGGCTGGTTCTGGCTGCAGATGGCCAGCCACACGTAGCCCTTGTCACCCTCGATGAGCCAGCAGTCGGAGCGCACGGCACCCGGCCCACACACGCACAGCAGCGCAGCTGCGCACAGCCCCAGGCGCAGCATGGCGCCAGCCTCGGCCCTCCGACAGGCCAGGCCTGGGGTGAGGGGCCGGGGTGCTGGAGGCCTAGTGGCTGGAGGCTGTGGATGGCAGCACAGTCCTTCCCGGGGCCGCCACCATCTTGGGGGCGACCCCAGCACAGGGTGCCTCAGGCGAGGCAGGCACAAACAGTGCCAATTGCTGGGGGCCTCCTGGGGTACTAGGACAGGTGACACAGGGTAGAGATGGGGGCCCACAGCCTGCTCCTTGTCTCCTGCTGGGAAGGTTCTCAGTTTCTCTGGTCTTGATTTCCTCTCCCTCTTCCTCCTCTTCCTCCCTGGCTTCTGGGCTCAGAGCTTCAGATGATTCCCACAGGAGGCTGGAGCGTGCAGCACTGGGGGGAAGCGAGAGAGACGGGGGCAGGAAGGGAGAGACCCATCGGCACCTGGTTCCTGAAAGGCAGCACCGAGAGAGGGGCCAGGTCAGTGTGAGGGCTTGAGTAGCCCCTTCATGCTCCAGGGCAGGTCTCAGTCCCCTCTCCACACCCCATCCCTGGGGCCTCTGTGCCAGCAAGCACTCTGGGGTCCCTGTTACATAAAAGAAGGGAGGGCTAGTGGGTGGCAAAAGGGGGAGGGGACCCAAAGGGTGCTGGGAGGAGGGAGAAGGAATGGCAGGAGGACCAAGCAGGAAAGGGACCCTGGAGAGGAACAGGTGGGTACAGGCGCACACACACATGTTCACACCCACGCCCAGCACACTGGAGGCCACACTTGTCCACAGGCTTGCACAAAGACCCACCTGTCTCCACACGAGCCACAACCCCAGAGCATGCACACACGGACAGGTACACACATGAGCACACCCACAATCTGCATACAGCAAGCTGGCCCGTACACACATCCATGTACCCATCGGGCATCCCCAAGTTCAGATAAAGGATTAAGCAGCCCAGCAAAATGCCTCCTCTCCTCCATGCCCAAAGATAAATAATTCATTTGTTGTGTAACTGCTCTTGTTCCAAAAATAATTCCCTTGTCTCAGCTTCCATGGGGGAGGGGGAGCAGAGCATCTCAGCCGTGGGCCCCTCCAAGCTGGGGGATGCAAAGGCAGGGTCTCCTGTGGGGGCAGGGGGCCCTGGGACACCTCACCCTATATGCAGAGCCGAGCCCAGGGAAAAACAGGACAAGAGGCTGGGCGGCCAGAGACACTCCCAGTACCATCTACCCAAAGTGCTTTCCCTGGGAGCACCATGGTCCCATTAGGAGGCCTTAGACCTCTGGAATAGCATGGCTGAAGCCCCACATCCCCCTGCATAGCTAAAGAGTCAGAGGCCCAGAGAGGGACAGGGAGTTGCTCCAAGTAACACAGCATAGCCTAGACCAGGATCAGGGCTCCTAAGCTATGTGAGCTCAAGCCAGGAGTCAGCAGGCCTAGATAGAGGTCAACCATCCAGCCTGATTAGCCAGGTAAATCACCATCTCTCTGAGTCTATTTCCACATCTCTAAAGTGGGGTCCAAGGCTCTGCCCAGCCCATTAAATAGAGGAAGAAATAAGTGACTCTAGCTGCCCATACTAAGATGTAGAGGGTGGGGGCAGGGTGTCCCACAGGCCATCTTTTCAATGCTTCCGAGTGGGGAAACTGAGAGCTAAGGCCAGGGGAGATATGCCCAGGTCTCTCAGGAGGTGGGACACAGCTACTGGACCAGATCCCAGCCCCATTTCCTACCCTGTGCCCTCAACTACAGAAAGATCCCAGTTCTTCCTCCCTCTGCCCTGGACAGGGACCAGGGATGTGAAGATTAGGCCTAAGAAATCCACGTTTGGATGGAGAAAGCTGGAGACTGCTCACAAGTGCCACCTCCGCCTCCGGCTCCTCCTCCTGGGAAACTCCAGGAAAGAGAGTGCTTTGAAAAAAATGTTAAACCTTTGCCGTGAAAGCAAAACCAATTTACAGCACTGAGCTCCAGAGAGCTGGAACAGAGGAAAGGGAAGTGAGGTAGGGAGGAGCCAAAAGAAGTCCAAGGCCAGCTGTTCATGTCAAGGAGGTGGCAAGTGAACAGGGCATCCAGATGACCCACTGAAGGCTGATGCTGCATCATAGGCTGTAATGACTGGGACCTCTGAGGCCTTCCTCACACCCCCTGGTACCCTGCACCACCAGCTTAGGGGTGGCAGGAGGGGCTGGCCAGGCAGCAGTTAGCATTCTGTCCTTGGTTGCACCATACAAAGGTCTCAGGACTAGAGGACCTTAGCTCCTGCCCAGCACGGCTACTGGTTCCTGCAGGACCCCAGGCCAGTTCTACCCACTCTGGGCCTCAGTTCCTCTTCTCACATGCCATAAGGCTGAACGGGAAGAAGCTGAGCCCCTTCCTGGTTGCTTCAGAGATCCATGAGCCGGCCTGTCAGAGAGCCCTTGTCTGCTCCACTGCAGTCCCTCTTCCTCGCCAGGGAACGTCTGGGGACTGCATTTGTATGCAGGTGCACGCGCAGGTGGCTCAGAGTGCCAATGCAGGGATGCGCTGACGTGTACAAGACGACGACGTGCAGGAGGCGTGTTCACTTACGTGCATGTGCATGTCCTATACAGGAATACATGCTCATGTGTGGTGGGGAGAGACATGTATGTGTCAGGGGCATGCCAGGGGAACTCAGGCACCTGCCTGTATTACAGTCAACATGTTTAGGTACACACGGGTTCCACATGCATGTGTGTACATGTGCACCCCCCACCCCCTCTCCTCAGATCTGAGTTGCTCAAACCACCATCCCCTTAGCCAGGGCGGGTGTTCACTATAGCCTTGGGTGGCCTGGGCCCTGCCAGGTATGTGAAGAGGCTGAGGGGAGACGGAGGGGGAGGAGTAGGGGCCTGGGCTGCTAATCCTGCCTGCCCCGACAGCCCAAAGTGGGCAGAGGCCCTCTGTGCCCCCAGCCCTCACTCTGAGCTCTGCCACCTTAGCCCTCAAGGTGACCCTGTCTGTGGCCCTCTCTCTTCCTTCTGGTCCCCAAGATACCTTCGGCCATGGCCCAGTTCTCACCCTCCCCCGTGACTCAGACAGAGTGGGCAGAAGACTCCTACCACCCTGCCCCAAGTGAGTCAGCCACCCTGTCCCCATCCCTGGGCTGTCTGCCTGCCACCCGTCCAGGCCTGACGCAGCCCAAGAGGAACCAGAGGCCGAGAAGGTGCTGACAGCAGCACTTGGCCCCTGCCCAGCTGCTCACCAGCTAAGGCCTGTGGCTGAGGGTCCTGGGGACAAAATGGGCAAGGTCATGCCCTTCCCCTCCTCTCATGAGGGTGATGTCCAGACACACAGGCTCTTCCCCCACATACCTGGGAGGGGTGAGAGACAGAGGGAAGGAGAGAAGGGGGCACAGAGGAGGTGAGCACTAAAAAGACAGGGCAGCAAAGCTACCAGACTGCCAAGTGGGAGAGACAGAGAAAGGGAGAGACAGGAGTGCGCCTGAGGATGTGAGATGGATGACAGATGGGGGTGAGGGACATGGGCACCTGCTGGCCCCAGCTCCCCAGGGACCAGGGAGACAGATGACACCAGGTCTGGCCGAGTGGCTGAGATGCAGCCTGTGACCAGCCCAGGGGAAGCAGGGACACAGGAGCAGCTGTTGGAAGAGGAGGCCTTTTCTGCCCAGGGCCTCAGTAATGCTGGGCCACCTTGCACAGCTGGGGCGGGGGTGGGGGGCACAGCCATGCAGGGAAGCAGGCATTCGAGGGTGGCATCTTCCTGACCAAACAGCTGCCCTGAGGCCTGACCAGACCACACCCCGGAGCCTGTCCCCATAATGGGTACCAAGTGCCTCACCAGCACCAATCTTAAGGGTCCCTCTCTCCTTCCACCACAGAAAAGAGGGATGTAGCCAAATCAAGAGGCGTCATGGCATCAGGAAATCTTCCACTGGCCCAGAGTCTGCCAGCTACACACCGCAAGATGTCCCCTCTTGTGGGGACATCATTGGACAGAGCCGAAGGACAAGAGTCAGTGAGACCCAACAGCACTTGCTGCTCTGAGAACAGAGCTGGGGATAGACCCTGGCGTCACCGTAGGCAGACGCCACCCC
>NW_003852402.1:10430984-10462007 GCF_000181295.1 Otolemur garnettii | reverse complement strand
GATGTCACAGGTTCCCTGGCCCCTCTGGGGACTCAAGAGTCCTGGAGCCTCAGAGCTGAAGTCCTAGAGTCCTCAGAGGGGAAACTGAGGTCAGGACGGGGATGTGTTCAGGATCTTACACCAAGCTGGTAGCAGGTCAGGCTCAGGACCCAAGTGCCAGTTATAGGTCCTGATCTGCCAACCCTGAGTCCCTTCTGGGATCTTACCATGCTCTGACAAGGGTTCCCCTGCCAGCTAACCTGGGACACCGGGCATATGCCTCAGTTCCCTCACTGGGAAAGGAATGAATGGTCCCCTTCCAGGGAGCATCTGCAAGGATGCAGTGAGCTCTTGTGTGTAAGGTGCCCGGCTCGGTGCCCAGCACTGTGAACAGCAACTGCTGTTCATGCCATTTCATTACCGTTTCTTCACAGCCCTCATCACCCAAAGTGAGGATTCCCCTGGGCTCCAGCTTGCCAAATCTTGGGGTCACATCCCCCCAGCTTTTCTTGCTGTAGGCCGACCACCAAGCTCCCTAGGCAAAGGGGAGCCCTCCCTGCACCATGGAGTGTGGGAGGGGGCTGCACGGCCTCAGCCCCCTCCCTGGGTTGGGTCAGAGAATGGACAGAGCAGGTCCAGGCTGGCTCAGGGTGGATGGAAGCCAGGGATGCAAGGAAGGGGAAGTGAGCGGGAACAATGTGGGCCTGAACAGCTCAGACCTCGGTGTGTTCCAGGGGACCCTCTATGAGCTTTGTTTTCTCCCATGTGGCAAGGTGAGTGCCAACCAGCTCCTAGGGCTCCTACTAAACCCTAAGACACAATGGAGGCCAACACACTCTGTGCAGGGCAGGAGGACCCACAGATGTCTCAGGCTCCTGCTCATAAGCCATACTCCTTCAGGAACAGAGATCAGCTCCAGGCAGCAGGTTGAGGGAGGTGCAGTCTGTATTCTGGCCTCCCAAGAGCGGGAACAAGAGGCTCAGCCGGGGAAATCTCATTTGCAGCAGCTGATAAGCCCTGGCACGGGTTCTTTCCTCAGCTACACTGGCCCAGGCTCCCTGAGGTTTCATTGTCACTGTCTATGTCAATGCCATTACCCAGGATTAGGAGGACCGAGGACTCCTGGGGCCCAGCCAACACTCTCAGGCAGGCGGCTGCCTCACCTCTCTGTTAGAAGCACAGCACCAGACCATGTGGATTTGGGGTGCAATCAACCCCAGCTGCAGGGCATGGACGTTGAAAGCAAAGGGTCCGGGGATTAAAAACTGAGCTATGTGACATCAGGCACATTAACTAACTTCCCTGGCTTGTTTGCGTCTGACATTTTATCCTCCTTGAATCTCGTATCAACCCTGCGTGGCTGGTGCTGTTAGCCCCATTTTACAGATGGGAAAGCTGAGGCTCTCTCCTTCCTCAGATCCCTTGAAAAGACTGGGACCACGGCAGGGACTGGACATGTGCTGGTCATCTGGTGGGTTTCTTAACCATGTGTAGGCACCTCCCTTCCTATCAGAGGAAGGTGTTCAAGTTGGAACAGGACTTGAGAGGCTCCAATTTCTCCATCAGTCAGGAAGTACTGATTCCAGGCCAGCTGTGCTCCTCAAACCCTCTAGGCACATCTCAGGGCCTTTGCACTTGATCCCAACGTTCTCGCTCCCTGGAATGTTCTTCCCCCAACATCCCCACAGTCTACTACCTCACTTCATTC
Source organism: Otolemur garnettii (assembly GCF_000181295.1). Lineage (NCBI taxonomy): Eukaryota > Metazoa > Chordata > Mammalia > Primates > Galagidae > Otolemur > Otolemur garnettii. The sequence continues at coordinate 10,460,320 of NW_003852402.1, read as the reverse complement.
AGTTCTCTGCTCAACTGCCCCCCACTCCCACCCCACCTTCTAAGATAACTCGTTCATCATACAATACTGGCTTTTGTCCCCTTATAGCACTCAACACTGACATCATTGAGTTCTTTACAAGCACCCCCTTAGCCCACCACCAGCATGAAAGTGAAACAGGACTTCATCTTGTTCACTGCTGTAAGCCTGTGCCTACAACAGTCAAGACACAGCCGTGCTCGGCAGGGGTGTACGAAAGGGGAGCTCAGGCTAGGGATGGGGGAGAGGGCCTGGAGTCCCAGACATCTCCAAGTCAGGGTGTTAAATATCAGAGAAGGACTACCCCCTCGTGGGGTGTTCATGCCATATCAAGAAACCTGCTGAGCCTTTTAGCCTTGTGACCTTAGGCCTCCCATTTTACAGATGAGGAACTGAGACTCAGAGAGGTACAGTGACGTGCCCAAGACCACACAGACAGGAACCTGGGCCAGCCTGAGCTCTTGGCACTACAGATGCTCCAGGATCCCTGAAGAAATGATGTTCCATGACTTGCAGACTTTTTGTGACACAGGGCTTTCAGCACCCACCGAAAGCTACTATTCCCTTCTTGAACATCCCTGATTGCTAGAAACTTCAATCACAAAGCCAACTCTGGCTCCTAGTATCTCTGTTCATAGGTCCCAGCTTGCCTTCAGGAGCCATCGGGGATAAAGCCAATACCCCACAAAGGTCCTTCCAGTATCCAATGCTCTGTTATCAAGCTAGACAGCCCCATGTCCTCCACCTGCTCTTCCTTTGCTGTGATGTCACATCCCTCCCACCCTCAGGTCCTGCTGGCTGTCAAGGTCCCTTGACACAACGTGTTGCCTGGAGCCAAGCATCAGTGCGACAAGGTTGGTGAGGAGCAGTGCCTCTGTTGATGCAGTGAGGGTGCGCACCAGCGCTGTGTCCTCACCTTGTCCTAGATGTCAACCAACCCCCAGGCCTCTTCGCACACTGCCAGGCAGCCCCCCCGGTGCCCTCACTGTCCTCAGGCAGCTCTGGGCAGTATCAGCTCAGGTCTGACCCGAGGTGCTGGGTTTTCATCCATCCCCATTCAATCATGTCTTGTTAGTCTCAGCCCTGCATGCCAGCTGCTCCGGATCTCGGGGAGCTGGCTCCTGCCCCTCACTGCCTCAACACCCATTCCCTGCTCCATGTCATCATGCACTGGGCCACAGGGAAATGAAGAGCAGGTCTGAGCTACGGAGCCTGCCCACGGTATGGCCCTCAGCCAGCCAGTAGCACTCTCACCCACATCCCTTCACATTCCATGCATATGTACTGCACACCAAGTGCCAGGCACTGTAGCAGACAGACTCACCTTCCCATCACCATCTTACTCAAAAGAGCTTAATAAGAACAACACATCAAGAGCAGCAACAGCTGACAGTTAATGAGGGCTTAAATGGGTCTGTAAGGCCCTGATGCATTGAGGGCACATCTCCAGACCCATGACCTTGGCCAAAGAAGGGGTGAGGGGCCAGCCTGCTGTCCCTCAAGCCGCCGCAGGAAAGCACCATTCTGAGTCAGATGCTCATTGTGGAACCTGGGGCAAGTCAGAGCCTTACCTCTCTGGGCCTCAGTTTCCTCATCTGTGTGGAGGAAAACAGCAGTGCACCAGTGTGTCTGATTTGCTGGGGCTGCCCCAAAGCCCTGTCAACTGCCTTCTATGTCACCCCCATGACATCTGGTTCCTGAGTTTCCCCCACTCCCAGAGTCTCCCATCCGTCCTATTCTATGACTAGGCCTCAGAGGAGAAAAGAGAGGCAGAGGATGGAGGGTTTTACCAAAGGCCTGGGCCTCGGGAAACCACACCTCAGCCTGTCAAGAGAGGTCTAGCCTGGGTGCTATGGGCGGCTCTAGAAACACAGCCCACCCACCCAGCACCAGGCACCTGGGGACAGTATGTGGCCCACAGAGAAGGATGGCTTGTGTTAAGATCCACCTCCTGGCACCACCCAGGGGTCATATTTTGGCTTTCCCAGAATCCTCCAGGCTATTCAGATGATTGCCTCCCTCATCCCCACTTCCCCATGTGGCCCTCATCTCTCCTCCCCTGGACCCCGCCTTCCCCACTGACTTGTCTCCCTCATCTGACCCCGGCCCTTCCCATCTGAGCCTTGCCCACCCCACCTGACCCCTGCCCTCCCCAACTGATCCCACCTTCCCATCTGTCTCAACCTCCCCACCTGACCCCTACCTTTATCCCACCTGGCCCCACCTCCCTCACCTGACCCCTGCCCTCTCCCCACCTGACCTTCGCCTCCCCCACCTGGCCCTGCTGGGCCACTCAGCTGCAGCCCCTGGGCACTACTCACCAGTCTCCACTGGACCCGCTCTTTCACCAGTGCCTGCGCACGCACGGCTGCCTCTGCCTGCATGGCCTCCATTCATTCATTCAATAAACATTTATGGAGCACCTACTATGTACCAGGCGCCGGCTAGGCCCGCCCTCCCAGCTCTGCCTCTTCGCGCCTGTTCCTCCCCCAGGGGCCCAAGGGGTGAATGTTTCCCTGCCTTCTAACACCCTCAGAGCTATCCCAAGGGGACCCCACAGGGAGAAGTGGAGGCTCTGGGTGGCAGAAAGTGCCATTCAGAGGTCACCTGGCAGGGGACAGATGGGCAGCCTCGGGCAAGATATAGAGTCATCAGTGCTCACACGACATGGCCTAGGTGCTTTCCATGTTAACCTGTGTAATCCTCTGTACAACCTCATGAATCAGTACTGTTATTATTCCCACTTTGCAGATGAGGAAACTGAGGTCTCACAACTGCTATGTAATGGCTTCTACCCTCCATGGCACCAGGCTCTAGTTTGAGAGATGTTTCATCTAGACAGTCATCTTAAAATTTTTTTTATTAACTGCCAATATCAAAAACTTGGGAGATTTTATTTCAAAAATCCCTGTCTCTGGGATCCACTGACAAACCTGGAAGACCTGGCTGCCCTGGGTCTGCATCCTGGCCGGGATGGCAGCAGCACAAGGGGTGCCCAACCTCCTCCCTGCCTCTCTAGCTTGGGTGGCTCACTGACCCTACACTGGAGTCTGTGAAGCCAGAGACAAGAGGGAACTCCAACTTGCATGGGAGATGCCATGAGCTTCTCAGTCTGGAACCTAAGGCTGCCACAACCCCCACCCCCACCCCCACATTCGATCCCTGCCTAGCCCACCCCCACCCCCCCAACCTCCCCAGTCTGCAACTCTGGGTTTTCAGCTCTAGGATATTAACATCTTACATCTGTCATTTTGAGGGGTCTCCAATTATGAGTCTGGGGCTCAAGGATTCTAGACTGTATCTAGAATTTGGTCTTCAAAATCTACTGAGTCTTGGCCTCTGTGAGCCACCAATTCTACAGGACTTCGAGCTGCCCTCACCCACTGCACTGACAACTTCCCCTTGGCTCCAAATAGGCCCATTGGGGAGAGGTCCCAAGGCCAAGGGAGCAGCCATACCACCTCCCCAGGCCTACTTGTCACCCTCCTCTGCCCCTCAGAAACCCTGCTAGGTCAAGTTTTGTGCTCCTGCTGGAACTTGAGGGTTACTCCCCCTCTAAACATGAATCTCACCCCATTAAACTCTGCCAGTTTCTGGTCAAGACTGCTGTGGACCCCAGGAGGCCCGAGGCCTCAGCTCCTAAAGCCACAGAGTACCTCACCCCAGAAGAAAGTTTGCATCAAAGCACTCTGAGGTTTCTGGAATGGTCCCTTGCTCCCATCCTTCTCCTTACAGACTTCAGGTCCCCTTACACTGCTCACCAGGGACTCCTACCTGCCACCCCACCCCCTGCCTCTACCAGGCCCCAGCACCTAGGGTTCTGGGGACCTCCAGGGCCAGGCTGAGAAACTCTTCCCTGGGCCACAATCTCGAACCAGGTAATCAGAAGGGGTCAGTGCAGATGATGCCTGGGATGGTCCAGAATTCCCTCTCCTGGCCCTGAGACCAGCTTCTCTGGAGCGGGTCGGGAGGCCAGCCCAGACTGAAGGATGCCTCAAGGCCATGGGGGGGCCGCAGCTGCAGCAAGAGCACAAAGGAGGCTGTGTCAGTGCTGAGGGGCTGACACGGAGCCCCGGAAATGCCCAGGGGAGGGCCACCCCATGACTGCCGACTGGGGAGAAACCATGGCCCCAACATGTGGCTAAATGATAGTCCTATGTCCACCGACTCAGAGTGGCCAACCCACCAAGACCAGCCCTCCCCAGGGTGCCTTTGGAAGAACAGAGGCCACTTCAGCTCAAATCCAGGCTCTACCACTTAACACTATGGCCCTGGCAAGCCACTTCTCTCCTAAGTCTCAGTTTTCTCTTCTGTAGAATGGGACAAGAAGGGTACCACCTCAGAGGGCTGTGATGGAGACAGCTACAGAGCAGGGTCTGGGGCAGGATAACTGTAGCAGAGATGGCTGCTGTGAAGCTTTCTACAGTGGCCAGCTCATGGAGTGTGGCACATGCCTGGCACACAGTAAGGCATCCCTGCCCACTGCTGCAGCAATGACAGCCAAGAAGGATGAGGCCTGGCCCAACAGTGTTTTCCTTTCAGTCTTGAGGGCAGCACAGGCCCCTGCCCCATCTCTGTCCCTTCTCTGAGGTCCAGGCACCCCCAAAGGCGTGCTCCCACCAGCCTGCAGCCTATTCTCCGGCCTTGGTTTCTCTTCCATTGCCAAAGCACAATGGCTGTTATAATTAACAAATTATCTCAGTGCGACAGCTGTGGTCCTTTGAAAATTAGGTTGAATAACAAGATCCTGGTGTATGGTAATTTCTTTTCCTCTCTTTCCCCCCTTTCTCTCTGCCTTGCTTCAGCCTTGCTGCGCACGCAAATGTTCCTTTTCCTCGGGCCCCAGCATCTTCCTCTTCTGTGGCTGCCACTTCCTCAGTATGGCAAGGGGACAGACTGAAGTTCTGCCTTCCAGTGAAAGGATCGGGGGTAGGGCCCTCCAGGCCCCTCCAGTGCAAAGCACCTGACACTTATAACTTCTGTCATCTCTGAGAGACCTAAGTCCTCCCTGGGCTGAGGACCTCCCAGGCCATGCCCCCTTGCACTTAGGCAGTGGCCTTCCCTGAGGTCGTGGTCCTCACTTGCTGCTCTTTTCAAACCTGCTTCCCCACACTCCCAAGAGCATGGCTCCTTCCAAGGCTTCTAGTGCCTGCTTTGAGCTGACCACACCCAAACCACCGGACCCCCTCCCTGGTACCTGAAACTCTACCTGTCCTACACATTTATGACTGGACTCATCTCCCTCCCCACCCTCCACTCCTGGCTTCTCTCCTAATTGGTCCAGGTGCCCCAGTTCTACCCATAGGGAGCTCCAAGCTACCGTCCCCACTGCTCCTGCTGTGGTTCAGCCTCCTTCGTCCCCCAAAATGCGTTCCTCTGTCAGTACCCTCACTGGTCTCTCTACCTCCAATCCTACAGCCTGGTTCCATCCACCCTCCACCCAGGAGAGGATGAGCTTTCTAGAACATAAATCTGAACATGGCACTCCCCTGCTGAAAAGCCTTCATTGGCTCTCAGCTGATCTGGGAAAATTCCAAAGACATCCAGAGCCCAGCCCATGTGGTCCTGAAGAAGCTGGAGCCTGCTCTCCTCCCTGACCCTCCTGCCTCCCCTCACCTGGCTGGGGTCTCCCTTGAGGGTTCCCACAGCACCTTGGGTTTCGTCGATCACGACCAGAATTATAACTGCTGATCTCCCCCCTGGAATGCATTCTCTGAGGAAGGGTCCAAACTCTCCATCAGCACCAGGCATCTAGTAGGTGCTTAATAAATAATCTATTAATAACTGGGTACAGGAGGCCTGCTCACCTTTATAAAATTATAGATAAGGAAGCCGAGGCTCAGAGTACTTAACAACTTACTCAAGATCACACAATTCATGCAAGACAAAACCAGGATTTGAATCTGGGTCTGTGACTCTAATGCCAGTCTTTCCACTGCCTATGGAGGTCTGTGAGGGATCAATTTTGCACAGATCTCAAGGGACATGAACCTCCCTACCCTTAGTTGAATGATAAGGAGACAGGGTCCCAGCCCAGGCTGTCACTCCCTTGTCTTTGACCTTGGACCAGCCACATGACCCTCAGGGCCTCAGTCTGCTCATCTGTAAAGTGGGAAGGAGCCCCACCTCACTCCCCATCTCAAAGGTGGCTGCCAGCGAAGACACTCAGGTCTTAGAGAAAGCCAGTCCTAGTAGCACCTGGGGATCTTTCTACCCTCATGCTCAAACCCAGCTGTGTTGGCCTCAGCAGGCACTCCTCAGGGCTGTAGGGAGGGTCTCCAGGATGGGAACACGGAACAGGGACCCCCTCAAAGAGAGGCATAGGAGAAGCAGGGAGAGTTTGGGGTTCTGATCATGACCTTGGGCAAGAAGCTGTCCTCTCTGAGCCTCGGTGTCCTCCTTTGTGAATTGGGCCCATTAATGCCCCTTGACTGGGCAGGGGGGCAATGAGGACTAATGTATATAGTGCCCAGCACAGTGCAGACACCACCATGGCCACGTGGCTGCAAGGTTCATGGGACTCTGATCCTGACAAGGACCCCAGAGAAAGGGCAAGGAAAAGAGGGTGGGACACAGAAGGACCATCTGTTCCTGACTCTCCCTCCTCAACAGCCCACAATGGCTCCCACTGGCCCCAGAATAGAGCTCGCATCCTGATGTGTGGCCCCTGAACCCCTCTCTCCCTAAGTTCACACCTTCATGTCCCCTCACAACTCCATGGAGTTTCAGAGATGCCCACCCACATGTCCTCCAGACCTTTGCCTATGCTATTTCTAAGCCTAGGGAGCCATTCTTACCTGTACCCAACCCTCTGGGGCCCAGACCTTATGCCTCCTTCTCTGAGAAGCCTTCAGAGATTTCTTCTCCTCAGGGAGAGAGATGGCCTCCCTGCTCTGCTCCACACCCCTGTTCCATGGCCTATGAAATCCTGGAAGGGTGTTAGAGATCACCCTACTCCTCCTCCCCTGTTTTATAAGTGGGGAAACTAAGGCACAGGCCAGGAACAGCAGCTCTGCAGTGATGCACTTGGACTCAGGTCTCTGCTGCTTCCAGCCCTCCAAATGACTTCTCTCCTGCTGAGCTCTTCAGCCCTTGCCTGTCTTCTCCATGCCTCCCAAGCCCAGAGCTACCTGAGGACGGTACCCCATTTTCCTCTCTGCACCCCTCCCTCCCAGTGCCTAGCCTAAGGCCTGGCGCATAGTAGGCACTCAGTAAATGTCTGTTGAATTGAATTGCGCTCAGGGCGGCCAGTCGTCTCTGCTCTGTAAGAGAAGCATAAAGTTAGTGGAGCTGTTCCCATGGTGACCAGGGGGTGGGAACCAAGCTGGTGGGGTGAGGAGTCTGGCCTGCCCCAAGGACCCAAGGGCCCTGGGGAGGGGTCTGGGAAGCTGGAACATTCAGACTTAGATGAGTCCAAATTCTGCCCCAACAGGTACATGGCCCTGGTAAGTCACACTGCCCCCAGGGCCTCATTGGCCTCATTTGTCAAATGGAAATGACACTCCAGTCTCTCCAGGCTCCGAGGACTGCTCACCAAGAGAGACATGGGGAATGTAAACAGTTTTCCCAGCTCACAAGCATTGAGTGCTCAGCACCTGACACAAGAGTCAGTTGGGAATGATGCCCATTATACAGATGAGGAGACTGAGGCTTGGAGAGGGGCCTGGTTTGCCCAAGACCACACAGCCCATGCACTTGACCTCATGCTGTATGCATGTCTCCCTACAGTGCTGGAAAGAAACAAGGTGTGATAACAAATCCCAGACAAAGAAGTCAAAGGGTGGCCTGGGCCTCACCCAGGCCAGCAAAGATTCTCCAGGCAAAGGACCCAGCATGAGCCCCCAGCTGTGTGAAGGGAAAGGTGAGAAGCCAAATTTTCCCCTCCCCTTGGGGGTTAGCTCTGATTCCACAGCCCCCCAGAGGGTTCAAAGCCATCTTCAGATCCAGAGGCTGCAAAGGCCTGGGCAGGACCCAGTGTTAATATAGATCAGTGGGGACTATAAATACACAACCAGGCTGGACGTGGCAGGGCCTCATCCTGCAAAGGCTCTGCCCCCAGCCCTGCCCCCACCCCTTCACCCTTCTGGGCCTTGGTTTCCTCATCTGTCAACAGCAAGCAGCACCATGACCATGACTGCTAAGGTTCTCTACCCAGCAATACATAGTTCTCTGACCCCACACAGGCTGGCCCAGGGGAGGCCCTTAATGGCCAGATGGAGACCTGGATCTACCTGGGACAGCTGGGGGAGGGGGCACTTAGCTATGCCCCAGCTCACTGGGTTGGAGCTGGGGATAGGGAAGGAAAGGGGCCTAGCAAACAGCTATTCACTCATTCACTCCCTCATTCATTCAAACAGTCCTTCCTTGAGGCAGCTGTGGACTCACAGCCAAAAGACACGGTCAGGGCTCTAGTGGAGATGACAGTAAGATGAACAAGTGCCTATTGCCCTCCTGGCCCATGTCTGGGTGGCAGCCGTCCTCTGGCTCCCACTTCCTGTCCCAGCCTGCATGACAAGATGCTAATTTCACATCCACTTTCTGCCTGGACCAGGGCCTCACCAAGGATGGAGGCAGAATGGACAGCCTCACGCACCCTGGAAACATGGGGCCTACGGCAGTACCCAGCAGCTCTCAGTAAACATTCCTGGGCTGAAAGGGTGAATAAGGCACCCTGGGAGCATAAACTAGACCATGACACAGGCCTGGGGCAGAGGAGCACACCCCACCAGCACCAACTGTGCACCAGGCCCTGATCACGGAACACAGGCAGCCATGTCATTGTGCCACTTGAAGGATGAGGAAACTGAGGCCAAGATGATGATAGGTGTGCCCAAGGGCCCTCAGCTAAAATAGCCCAGCACCCGCAGCTCCCCAGATACGTAGGAGATGGGCTGATGTATATAAACCCACAATACAGCAATGTGACCATCAAAGAGACATCTGAACCCGCTAGAGGCCGAGCATAGGGGAGAGGTCAGTGTCCCATTTTCTGATTAAAGCCTCAAAACAACCCTGAACCTCAGACAGACCTTTACACAACAAGTAGAGAAACTGAGGCTCTGGGAGGTGATCCCACCCCCAGCCCCAGACCTGACAAATACTGAAAAGTCCCAGTTCCATCCTACTCCCTCTGAGATCCACTGGTAAGGGACGCAGACCTGGGCCCAGGCCCAGCCCTGCTCCTTGCTGGCTGAGTGACTTGGCAGTGACTAACCTTCTCTGAGCTGCAGGTTCCCCAAGACCCAACTCCTCTGCCCCACAAAGCTGCTGCAAGGAACCGAGGGTAGACGGATGAGAGACCCCATATAAACAGTAAAGTGCCATCCATCTTAAGGGAATTTAATTGCCACTCATGTACTTTCGTTGGCTATCTTCAATCACTCCTCTAAAAAGGTGACAACAATGTTTATCAGATGCTCTTAATAAGCCTGCCCTGCGCTGAGGGCCGGTCTCATGTTCGTCATCAGGATCCTGGAAACCAGGTCATAGTTTTATACCCATGCTGCAGGTGAGAAAATTGAGGCTCTGGCAGATTAAGTGACTTCCTCAAGATCCCATTGTGAGAAAGTGAGAACACTTAGCCTCGACACTGTGTATCTGCCCCCGGGTGTCTGTATATTTGGCTCTCAGTGGTTGCGAGAATCCTCTAGTTTGTTAATGCCCACCTGCTCCCTGGTTTATCCGACTTCACAGATGGATGCAATATTCATATTTCTATCACAAGCAGCTCAAGTGCCCCTCTCCAAAGCCTTCAGGGGCCCCATTAATCATTCAGACACACCTGCATATTCATTAACTTCCGAATTAATACAGGGTCCCTTATTACTTCAGGCCTGCCGCCTGCATTAAAGACACTTCAACTTCATTCATTATTAAATTCCCCTGATAAATGATTACACCCCTTCTTCACAGTGGGGAACAGCACCCAGGCCCCAGAGTTGGCAGGCCTGTTCCCAATGATAGCTGCTGTGTGACCTTGAGCCAGACCCTCACCCTCTCTGGGCTTCTGGCATGTTTATCTAGTACAATGGGGCAAAGGACAGTTTCTAAGCACTGCTCAGCCATGTCAAAGTGGTCCTGTCCCTTCTTTTGTCCCTTCTCTGGGTGTGTTTTTTTTGGACTCACATAATCCCCCCCATTCTCCTCCAAATGGCAGAGGGGACCTGTCATCTCTGGAGGTTTTTTTTTGCATCTTCCCCCTAAGCAGCCTGTACTCTTGCCTGGGCCCAGGCCTCAGAGTCAGTGGACCTCAGGACCTGGGACCTGCCCATCACTTTGAGGGCATCATCTATCCCTGGGCTAACCTGGCTTGGCAGACCATGACATGTCCCAAATCAGAGGAACAAAGTGACCCCTACAACCAGTTGGTAGACTCCAGCTGCTATACAACAGGACCAATGACAATGACAACAGCCTGTGCTAAACCCTGCCCCGTCCTCTCCTTGAACAACTTCCACCCAACAGAGAGGAAAGCTGAGATCAGCGAGACCAAGGTCATCCATCTCTCCAAGAGGGCTGGAGCTGGCTATGAACCCAGGCCTCTCTCACTATGGGTCCGGAGAGGCTCCTGTCACAAGCACCACCTGGAGTCTCCCGGCCCCCTCCAGCACCCACTTCCCTGATAGTTCCTCTGTGGGCTGCTCCCTGTCTAATGGAGCCGTGGGCAACGCAGAATGGATCCCCGCCATTAGCAGACACCCCAATCAATCTCCATTATGCCTGGCACTGAACGGCCATGAATAAAGTGTGCTGATATCACCATGGGCCTCACCCCTCTTGGCTCTGACCTGCCTGCTGCTTCTATTCAGTGTGCTCACTAGGCCACAGGGCCACAACATCAGCTACCACATCCTACAGATGCTGGACAGAGCTTTGCTGGACCCCACCAGCTGTGTGACTGTGGGCCCATTACCCAACCTTTCTGTGCCTCAGTTCCATCATCTGAAACACATCTGACTCCATCCTCTCCCTCATCCCTCATTTCTGATCCATCCTGACCCATATACAGGCCACATACCTGAGTGTCCACTGCCACCCCTCCATCCAGGCTACCAGCAGCTCTTATCTACATGGCAGCAACTGCCTTCCAGGGTCTCCAACATTCCCTAGGTTCCTTCCCTCCCTCTGCCCAGCTACCAGAGAGCCTCTCAAAATGCTATCTTCTGTGAACCCACTGGGGCCCCTCTCTTAATGCCCTTTCAGAAGCTTCTACTGTCCCCAGACTAAAGCCAAAAGTCCTCCTGAAGGTTGAAGCCACTCAAAGCCCTGACCCAGCTACCTGCTCTAAACCTCCCTCTACTGTCCTTCCCAGGCAGTCTCTCCTCTCCGGGTGACTCTCCTAGCCTGTTGGACTCCTCAGTGAGCATTTGTCCCTCCATCGGTGTCACACAGTGCATTCTCCCTGCAGCTCTGGCATGCAGCTCACAGTAGGCATAGTGAATTGGAGCCTAAAGGGAGACCTCTGTCAAGTGCAGAGAGGAATCCTGCCCCACAGGCTACAGTGACCCATCATCAGTGCACCTTGCACAGTATAAACAATGAACTCTTCACTCCTCATCTGGGGCCAAGTGCCAGGCTAGCTGCTACAAACCCAACCCCTTCCCACTTTACAGGACAGCAAGATAAAATCACTGGACCCATTTCCCAGATGAGAAAAGCAAGGCTCAGAAAGATAAAGCGGCCTCGCCAAGTCACGGCCAATAAGTGGTAGGGCTGGGAATCTGGCTCTGGCTGTGTCTGGCTCTGGCAAGTGGCAGGGAAGTCCTCACAGCAGTTAAGAAGCACTGAGTGCTGGCCGCATGCCAGGCCCTAAGAAAGGTTTTATATTAATGAAATCATTAAGCCCCGTGAGATGGCACCAGTATTCTACCCATTTGAGAGACACTGCAACTGAGACCCAGAGCAGTGAAGCCACTTGCCCAGGGGCACACAGTAAGAAGTGCAGCCCCTATTCTGCCCCTGCCAGCTCTGCTCAGATCCTCCCAGGCCCCTCTGCTGTGAGAGGCGCCCCTGTGCTGGCTCTGTGGCAACAAGGACTAGACCAAGGCCCTTTCCTCTCTGGGCTTCAGCCTCCTCCTCTGTAAGAGGTCCTTTCAGCAATGGCACAGGATCCACACACCCCTGGGGCCACTGCACACCAGGCCCTGGGCTTGGCACCAAGGGCTGCAGAGATAGGCAGAACTGGCCTCTTGCCTGCAGGGCATCCCAGGGGTAGGAGACATGGCGGGGGTGTGTCCTACCTGCTGTCACCAAGAGCACAAAGCCAACAGGAAGCCAGAAGAGAGGCCGCAGGGTGGCTAATCCCCCAGACACCTAATGCTGGTGATTAACTGGGAAGGCTCAGCACCTCTGAGGACCTGCTGTCACCCAAGGAGACTGGGGACTCCAGATGGGGCCATACCCTGCCACCTAGACCCTCTACATCTAACAGGCACCTATATAACTTAACTGTGTGCCTGGCCTGGGACTCGGGGCACACAGCAGAGTAGACAAAGATGAGCAAGAAGGTCACAGACAGCTCGGCACCTGTGGCTCAAGCGGCTAAGGCACCAGCCATATACACCTAAGGTGGCGGGTCCGAATCCAGCCCAGGCTTGCAAACAACAATGACAGCTGCAACCAAAAAATAGCCAGGCGTTGTGGCGGGCACCTGTGGTCCCAGCTACTTGGGAGGCTGAGGCAGGAGACTTGCTTGAGCACAGGAGTTGGAGGTTGCTGTGAGCTGTGATGTCACAGCACTCTACCCAGGGGATAGCTTGAGGCTCTGTCTCAGAAAAAAGAAGGTCACAGACAAGCATAGGTCCCAGGCAAATGGAAACCCCTCAGACGTGCACTAGACGCTTCTGTTATTTAAAGAAACTTTCTGTGATTTACTTTGTAAAATAATCAGTCTCTAATTTCCCTTATACAAAGTATGAATTTTCCAATTGGTTTTGCCTAAAGTGAAGTAATACTCCTGACTTTCTGGGTGGTTCTGTATTGCACACCCAGTGTGAGCACAGGAGGTGGGGGACAATGGCTGCATCCCCTGTGTCCCCAGCCCCCAATATGGAGGCTAACACACAGAAGGTGCTCAGTAAATGCTGCAGCAGACTCGGTTAGTGCGTTCATTTCCAAGTCTGAGTGTCAAAGCTGCCTGGGTGCAGGATCCCCTGTTTCCTCATGCTCTGTCTACTTCCAGACCCTTGAGCCACTTTGAAGAAGGTCATTGTTGGCAGATCCCTTAGGCCAAAGAGGACAAGAGCCTTGACCAAGGCCTCAGAGCTGTGCCCCATCTCTTCCCAGACACCCCTTCCTGCTATAGCCCCTTAAATCCTGCTGCTCCTCCTGGCTCTGTCCTTAGTCTATGGTGTCCTCATCTTGCCCTCCCCTTTGGGGGGGGGGCCTCATGCATGCCCTGGACACCCAGATCTCAGGCCTTTGTTTGTCATATGCTTCCACAGGTTGACCCTCAGATGCTCTGGGCTCAGCTGGTCCAGAATTCATCTCGCCCAAGCCTAATTCCCAAGCATGTTCACCAAGTCAAGGTCACTACCGCTGCCTGGTTGCTCAGGCCACAGATCCCAGCATCATCTTCGACTCCTTTCCCCCTTTGCCAGAAGAGAGAATCAGACCAGCCACCAAGTCCTGCCAGTTCTATCCCCACTTTGCAGGGATAGGTCACCATCATCACTTGCCTAGTCACCTCCTTCTTTTCCAGCTTCTCTGAACAGCTGTGCAAAGGAGGCTTCCAGAAGGCAGCTCTCCTGCTCAAAAAATCTTTCCAGAATTCCCTAAATCCCCAGGGACAGGGGCCAAACTCTTTATTGGTGAGTAACACTTCTGTGAGTGGGCCTGTACCTTCCCCCCAACACAGTGAACTATGAGCTTCAGCTCAGGCATCACCTCCTCCAGGAAGCCTTCCCTGAATGCCAGGTCCACAGCACCACTCTACATTCACCAGCTCCTAGTAGTGTCCCACTTAAAGGTCATTGTTTCCTCTCTAGAGGGCCAGGACATTACCATGTGCACCTCTGTGCCCCCAGTGCCAGGAGGAAGCCTGGCACAGAAGAGCACTGGGGAGTGGGAATTGAAAAAGTTAAAGAACCATAGGGTCCCCGGTGCATGTAATTCCCAGGTTGCCTCTGTCCCCACATATGGAGTATGTCCATCTGATGACAGACAAGACCAATAGGAACCCGACCAGCACTGCAGCTCCCACACAGGCCCTGGCCTTAGCCCACTTGGGACAGTCTGAGCAGGTGGGTGCAGAGATGGGGACAGGGCGGCAGAGCCCTGCCAGGACAGATACACACAGAACCCATTCCAGGAGCTTCCTGTTCAAGAGGAGAAAGAAGAGGGCAGCGCCTATGGCTCAGTGGGTAGGGCACCAGCCCCATATAACAAGGGTGGCAGGTTCAAACCTGGCCCTGGCCAAACTGCAACAAAAAAATAGCTGGGCATTGTAGTCCCGGCTACTTGGGAGGTGGAGACAGGAGAATCGCTTGAGCCCACAGGAGGTTGCTGTGAGCTCTGATGCCATGGCACTCTACCCAGGGCGACAGCTTGAGGCTCTGTCTCAAATAAATAAATAAATAAATGTTTAAAAAAAAAAAAGAAGAGCAAGAACATTCTGGGAGGCTATGGGCACTGGGAAAAGAGAATCAAGTCTGGAGTCTGCACAACCTGGATTCTGACCCTCAGTCTGGGCCCTCAGCTCCTCTGAGCTGTAGGCTGCTGTGAGTGTCAGATGAGATTGCAACATCTCCCAGGCTGGACTGTGAGGGGATTATTTTACCTAATCTCTACAATGGCCCATCAGGCAGGTTCTAAGAGCATCCCCATTTTACAAACAACAAAACAAAGGCACTGGGGTCAGATGCCCCACCAAATGCCACACAGCTGTGCCTGGAAGCGGGGCACACAGAGGACCCCACTAAATGATGCTCCTTTCCGGCTCCAACGTACTCTTTAACCCCCCCGCCAAGCTCCTAAATACACTGGCCTCTCCCCACCACCTGCTGTATCTATCTCCTTTTCCACCACTAGAGAGCAAACCTGAACATTCTAAACCACTGAGCCATCCCTGGGCTCGACTTCCCTCCTCCTGACACTCTGTCCCCCTCCCAAATAAAGCTCTCAGGGACAGCTGCAGTGGTCTAATTGATGGCCACCTCCTGCACACCCTGCCTCAGCCCATCCTCTGCACAGCTGCCGGAGGAAACTTCCTGAAACACGAGCAGACTTCAGAGTCACACCGCTGCCGTGCTCTGCAGCCTCTGGTGTCTCCCCAGCTCCTTATGCCCACATGCAAGGTCCTTCTTGATCTGGCTTGGCCCCGTCTCTGCCTATCTGCCCTCCAATACCATCAAGACAATCGCTACACATGCGAACACACACACATGCATGTGCCAGGCATGCATGCATAACTCTGCCTGGTGCGGGGCCTCTCCCTCCACCTCTTCCCTACCCACCACCAGCCTCCCACCCTCAGCCTGACCCTAGAACAAAATTTCCAAGACCCCCTCCCCAGCTCCTCAGTTCTCCCCACCAGTGCTCCGTCCTAGCACACACATCCACACCCCCATTCCTAACTGTCCCTATGATCCATGCTGCTGGGAATTGCCACCTCCAGCCTCCCTCTCCTGGCCTGGGGGCAGGGGGAATCTCAGAGATCCTGCCCTCCTCCCCAGACTCTTCAATCCCCCTACCCCATTCCCAGGCACTGCCACGTGAGCTCTGAGAGGCTTCTCAGGCCTCGTGGCCTGCAGTGCCCTCTGGCCCCAACCCTACCTGGTAAGTGCTACTTCTCATGCAGGACTCAAAGCTGCCTCCTACAGGAAGCCCTCCAGCCCCCCAGGCATCAGTATTGATGTAAGGACTGGCCGAGTGGCAGGGACTGTGTTCATTCAGCTCAAGACCCAAGCACCTTGGACAGCCCCATACAGACCCTTCCAGAACTGTCTGCCAAATGAACTGACTTCTTCTCTCCTGTGCCTTCCCTGAGCTCCTGGAGGCAAAGTGACTAAGTTCTTTAGCCTTCAGTGATCAGACGCCACCAAGCTTCTAAAGTCATACACCTGAACCACCTACCTCCCAGCAGGTTGGAATAAAATCCTAAACCTTCCCACAATTCATTTCTCCACCTCTCTCCTCATTCACGGGCTCTAGTCACCCCCCACCCAAGGCCACCTTGCTCCTCCTCAGAGAATGAAAGAAGGATTTGCAGACACCTCATCCTGCGCTCTCTTATTGAATCTACAAAGTAGCATCATCCCCAAGGCACGGATGAGGAAACCCAGGCAGAGAAGGGAAGCAACTGCCTAAAGCTGTGATCACCCCCTCCCTGCCTCCTAAGGCCAAGCCCTCCAAATCCTGAGCCCACCCAGCAGGTGCCCTGAGGGAGGAGTGGAGAAAGTGGAAGGCAGAGGGAAAGGTAAGGGGAGGTCATCACCTCCCCATCAGTGGCCTCCCCCTGCCCACATTCCACTCAGAGACTCTGACCTCCTCCCACATGGCTATGCCCACCCCACCAGTTTCCCACCCCACCCAGCCCCAGGGCCAGTCTGACTTCACCTCCATCTGGGTACACACATAGAGACCCTGCCTGGACACCTATCTGCATCTGAGGGGCCTTCAGCCACCTGGATAGCCCAGGGCTGCATGCACAGGGCTGGGAGAAGACCAGACAGATGTCTCAGGGCCTCCTAGCAGGTAACTGGTGACAAAACCTGAACTGCTGAGAACCATAACCCATCACAACTAGAAGAGGCTGTAAACTTCTTGGCTGCCACCCATGAGATAGGAGGGAGCTTGAGGCCTGCAGAGGTTCCTCAGCTTCCCACCCAGCCTTGTTGTACCTGCCTGTTAAAAGCAGCCCCTAAGACCCTGGAAGAAAAGATGCAGTCTCACTCATCCCAAGATCTCAAGGAGCTCAAGCGTTTCCTTGAACAAACAGAAGGGTAGAACACAGCCCTTGCCTCACCTTCTCATGGGGGATCAAAAGGTGGAGATCAAACAAGGGCATCAGCCGGAAAGTGCTTTTAAACCCATAAACCACTACACACCTGGAAGAGACTTCTAATTCCTAAGTAGAAAAAACCAACACAATATTTCATTCACTCATTCATTTAACACCACTTCTCAAGCCCCAATTCCAGGCCAAAGCCTGGAACAGGTGCAGGGACCTGCAATGACCAGTCCCAAGGAAGCTCACAGCTCCAAGGGAGTCGTGCAGAACAGTAATTACAAGTGGAATGTAAGGGTGCCATGGGGCCCAGGCTGGTAGGGGCTGTCTGGGAAGGCCTTCTAGAGGAAGGGACATCTAGCTCTCAGGCCTATTGGAGATAAGGGGTTCCCCCAAACCCAAGCCAACTAGCAAAGGGGCAAGGCTCCCAACAAGCCAGTGTCTATGAAGAGGACAGAAGTTAGGAGGCATGTATGGAAGAGGACAGAAGTTAGGAGGCATGTCTTTCACTGTCCCCATGTGAAAGATGAGGAAACTGAGGCTCCGAAAGATGCTGCAACAAACCCTCAGATCCCACAGTTCTCGGGCTGCAAAGCTGGTGGCCTTTGTGCCTTCTGCACATTCTGAGGAGCCTGGGGAGGTTGGGAGCAATTGCTAGAACACTCAGCCCCTGCGATGGCTTCAGACCAGCAGCTCCCAAACCCAGCAGAGAGAAAGGAAGCCATAGACTCAGGGCCAGGGCCAAGCACACAGTGGGCCCTCAGGAAACATGGTCACAGCTATGCACTAGAGCTACTTCCTATGAGCAAAGGGGCCTCCACTCTGGAAGCTACGTGAGGTTTCCCAGTAACTGCACTGGCCCTGGCAGCCCTCCCTTTAATGCATGCAAACGAGGGGCATAAATTTCTGCTTACTTAACTTCACAAATGTTAACAAGCTCATAAAAAATAAGTTATTCTTCCTCAGCTCCACAACACCCTTCGTTTGTTTAATTTTGTTTCTCCACCCTCCCCCAGCCTCCTTGGTGGTGAGAGAAAAGCTGCAGTTTCGTGTTTCCCTGCCAAGTGGGTCTGCCCTTCCCTCCCTCCACCCCGCCCTGATGAGGCTGGAGGAGAAAGCCCCAGGTAAGGAATCAGAAGGCCCAGGGGGTGAGACCTGCACCCCTCCCCACAGCTGTGTGACCTTGGCTCCAGACTTAACCTCTCTGTGGTTTAATTGCCTCATCTACAAAGTAGGAATAGCAATTGCCGGCTGCCTGCCTCAGGCTGGTGTGAGGATCACAGGAGATAATCCCAGTAAAGTGCTTAGTTGTCTCCTGGCACAGAGCAAGCCCTCAATAAATGTTAGCCCTTGTTATTATGTAAAGAAGAGTTAAATACCCCCCTCCCCAGTTAATCCATTTGTAGTTTGCCTTCTGGGGCAAGCTGGAAGCTCCAAAGACAGCCTGTGGTTCAGTTTTGTTGGCAGGCTCAGTGTTGATACAAGTTCAAATTTTGATGCCATCCAAACTGACTGTTGGAATTTGCCACAGACCTCACCACACCCTATTGCCCTACTGAGACCAGACAGGCACCTTTAAGTCACCCAGGCCCTGTGAGGCTCTGAGTTTGCTGTCCTAGTTTATGTCTCTCAAGAGCTTTTCCAGCTGGTTATCTCAGTATAGGCAACATTAAGCCCAGCTGAAGATGAGGAAACTGAGGCTCAGGAGGGGGCAGCAACTTGCCCACAGTCCCCAAGGGCATAGCTGTGGAGCCCAGGAGAAAGCTCAGTCAGAGTCTCAGCCCCCTTTCTCTCCTGAGGCCCTGTCCTTACCACCGTAGTTTGGAAGATGCCTCCGTAGCACCTGGAGGAGCAACTGGCCAATCAGGTGGTGGCAGGAGAGCATGTTCCATGAGCTCAGTGTGTTCTGAGTGGTGAGGGGTGGAGCAGAAGCCAGTGCCTGCCCCAGCTCCATCCCACCAACCCAGGGCATGCCCAACCAAGGTGGCATTGCTGTGCCGAGCCCAACACTGGGGGCTCTGAAACACAAGGGCCAGGGGTTAGAGGTGACCTATCCTTCTGAGGTCACCTCTATCTTCTACTTGAGACTACCTCCAAGCATGGCCCAGGCCAGAAACTGCCCCTCATTTGCCCAGAACCACCATCCTCTGTCAACACAAGCATAAAAAGCCACACCCCCAACCTACTTCAGCCAGTTACTTACAATTTCATCCCATGCTCCTTATCCACCAGGAGAGGAAACTGAGGTCCAGGCAGGAGGGGTGGATTCCCCAGGAGTACACAGAGGGAGACTTAAGCCCTGTCTTGTGCTCCCCTGAAGCCAGTACCACCCAACAAGATCCAGAAAACAGTGTGCAAACCTACACTGGAGGGGTCAGCTAGTAGCCCAAGCCTTGATTTCCCCATCTGCAATAAGGTGGGATCTGACATAGTGAGCTCTTCTCAGAGAAGAGAAGGTGATGGAGGGGGCACCTGCCTCACCCTCCCCAAGAAGAGAGTAGGGCTTCTGTCCCCTCTGTTTCCCTGCACCAGCCCATCTCTCAGGGCACCCTCCCCTCACAGCCTCTGCACCCAGCAGCAGCACAAGAAGCAACGGAGTGGTCAGCACTAACGCCAGGAGCTTTGCACAGCTCACAGCAAATTGACAAGGTGGATGCTGCTGTGCCCACATTTCAAATGATGAAACAGAAGCAGAAAGAAGCTAAGAATTCACCCGCACCCTCAAGGAAGAAACAGAACTGGATGAAGTGATGGACAGACCCATGGTCAAGGATGGAGAACAGCCCTGGCTTCTGGTATCCAGATGAGGCCCCAGAGGAAGGGGCGTGGGCTCAGGATAAGGGGGTAAGGAGGGAGGGAGCCCAGAGGCTGGGCACAGGGAGGCTACCAGACCATAACCAGCACCCACTACTGCACACCTGCCTTTAAGCAGCATCCGTTCCCACTGCCATCTCAATGGCATCCCAAGTTGAGGCCACTTTCATTCTTATCCTCACATGTCCCCACTGCATGACCCCAAAACCCCCAGCCCCAGGCAGGTCCACCCATCCATCCATTCATTCCACTGAAACAAAGCAGGCTCCCAGCACTGCAAGGACTTGCCCAAGGTCCCACCAAGCCAAGAGCAGCAAGTGGGGACTCCGACCCAACTTTTAGTCCTATCATTGCCTCCGTAGTTTTAGAAGTGTCCCCAAGGGTACCCCCAGCTGCTACAGGGGAGAGGGTGGAGCCCAGGAGGCAGGAGAGGGGCCAGGAGGGTGGGGGCGGGCTGAAGAGAAGACTGGATCCTGGTCCGGTCCTGGTTGCCTTGGCAACAGGACTAATTAATTCCGACTCCATCTGTGCCTTGGCTGGATGGGCGGTTTGGGCTCATGGGTGTTTGTTCTGAAGCGAAGGGAGAGAAGTAAGAGGAGCTGGGGAGCCGCGGTCTCAGGGTCTAGCAAGGGGCTGACACCCCCCACCCAAGCTCACACATAGCATCCCCACCACCCACAGGAAAAGGCAGGCTGGGCCTCTAGAAACCATCCCCACCCTCCTCTCCCCGACAATGTGGCTCTTCTTCCCAGTCCAAACACAGCCTCGCACAGACAGCAGGGACCAGCATGTGCGCACACGTGCACACACACATGCCTGCTGAGCAGAGCACAGGCCCCCGAATGACAAAGCCTCAAGTTCAGGTGCCAGCTCATCTTTCTGAGTCTCAGCTTCCCCATCTGCAAAATGGGCAACATCATTCCCTTTAAAGGGTTCACAGGAGAAAGAGAGGCTTTGCTGAGAGGTATGTGGGACCCAGAAGGTGGCACTGTTGAGGAACTGGCATGAGGCCAGAAGGACTGGATCATGGCAAGTGAGAGGGAAGCCCTAGGCAGAAGCCCCAAGACAGGTCTCAGAAGCCAGGGCAAGGATTCTGGCTCTTGGCCCAAGGTCAGTGGGGAGCTGCAGCCAGTGGAAGTGTGCAGCGTGAATCAGAGGGGCAGGAGCTGCCACAGCCAGCCCCTGAAAATGCAGGTGGACACACAATGGACGGGCATAAAAACAGGCTTGGTGGCCACAGGAAGGAGAGAGGAGGCCAAGAGGGAGGGAGGTTGTGACGCCCAAGATCTGGGTAGGGGCTGAGATAGTACCCACTCTGGCATAGGAAGCTTCAGAGCAGGGGAAAATGAACAGTGCAGGAGAGAAGAAGAGTCCATAATAGGGCAAGTTGAGTTTTAGGAGCCAGAGAAACACCCCCAAAGCCTATGCAGTCAGCAGGTGACTACACCCAATGCCGATGACCAGAGGCCAGCCGTGGCAGAGGATGGAGACTCAGGCCTCCCCTGCACATGGCTGCTGAGAACAGCAAGGAAAGTGGAGGTGCTACCCCAAGAACAATAGCTGAAGACTAGGCTGGGAGGATCACCCCTCAGGGACAGGCATGGGGGGAGTGAACCTGCCATACAATAGCACTAGAAGCCAGACCACCCGAGTTCACACCATCCCCCAATACCTCACCAGCTGTGAGATCTTGTGCATATCTCACGTCTGTGAGCCTCAACTTCTCCATCTTTAAAATGGGAATAAAAACAACACTTACTACATAGGTTGTGTGAAAAGAGACCCCTCCACCAGATCCCCAGGCCAAGCCCCAGAGACACAGAAACTCCAGGCACCAGCTCCCTCAGGTACAAGGTCAGGACCCTAACTTTGGTTGAGCACCTACTATGTGCCAAGCACCTCCCGCGTGCTATAGACAGACCACAGGGAGTAGTGATCCAGGAAAAGGGGCCTGCAGTTCCCTGCTCATTCACCATGGGGCCTGGGGAGGCCCTTCACCTCCCTGAACCTCAGCTTCTTAAAATGTAGAATGGGGACAATGAAGGTATAAACCTCTTGGCTCATGGCACCACTGTGAGCACAAAATAACAAAACATATAAAGCATTTGTCACCTGCCTGGTGCACGGCAAGTACCAAAAAATTCATCATTGTTATTATTATTATTACTGCTACTGTGACTGCCTCTCCAACAATGCAAGAAGGTGGATGTCTTGATCACTTCATAACAAAAGAGGACAAAGATCTCACCCACCCTGGCACCCAGGACCTGGACTAACCACCATCTGATCCCAGGATGCCCTTCTCCCAGCCCAAACAGTTCCCTTAGCCCAGGAAAGGACTGCATGAGACTGTCTAGCTCTGAACCCTGCTCTGGCCTCTCCAAGCTGTGTGAGCTTGGAGGAGTCACCTCACCTCTCAGAGCCCCATGTTCCTCCCCTAAAAAACGAAGGTCCCATATTTGCACCATCATCCTGAGGGCTGAACAAGGCAATACATGAAAGGTATCCAGCCCAATGGCTGCACACAGTAGGTACTCAATAAATGACAGCAGTTATGATCAGTGATTGGATATGCAGACCCTGAACACAGAAACAATGGAATGCATACAAGCACTCACGTCAGAATGTCAGGACAAGAAGCCCCCTTGGATCAGTGACACCCCTAGAGGGCTGCATGTCTCAGGAACCACCCCCAGGCACACCCTCCCTGGCATTCCCCCACCAGGGGAAAGGCAGAGAGCCAGGGGCCCCAGGACTGTATCACCATCCATGCCGCCCCCACCCCCACCCCCACCTCCTGCTGCAGCAAGCTGGCAGCCACGCGCCCCCCCCCCAGCCCTGTGACCAACCCAGGGGCCCCTCCTCTCCCCATGCTCTGCATCTGCTCAATTAGGGAAACTGGGGAGTGAGGGAAACAAAGACTTAATTTCTGAGCTAATCAGCCTGCCTCATACTAATTACCATCCTCCCGGGCATTAGGGCAGACTTCCTGGGGGTGGGCAGAGGGGAAGGCTGGTCCCTGGGAATGATCCCCCCTTCCCCAAAGCCTGAGAGGGCCCAGGAAAGAGGGGATGGTGGTGGAGAGGTGACCAGAAGGCTTGAGCAGGTGGGACTAAGGGGATGTGACCAGTAGGAGACAGAGAGTGTGCTGAACACAGTGAGGAAGGTACCTGAGGTCAGGCACTACCTTCCCAGGGCCTCCTTAGGGACTCCTGACTCGCCCCACCCTGGGGGCATAGGCATGGGCTGTGGGAGGACCCAGAACAGGTGCCCAGTAGGAGTCCAGCCCATGGACTTGGCAGAGAGATAGACAGATGGACACTTTTAGGCTAGAATATTGAGCAGTGATCAGAAGGAAGCTCTGGACTGTGGCCTGTGTGCTGCATTTGCGTG
Organism: Otolemur garnettii; assembly: GCF_000181295.1. Taxonomy (NCBI): domain Eukaryota; kingdom Metazoa; phylum Chordata; class Mammalia; order Primates; family Galagidae; genus Otolemur; species Otolemur garnettii. The sequence goes on along the minus strand of NW_003852402.1, from coordinate 10,437,150 downwards.
TACTTGTGTGCATGTGTGTGCGCGTGGTTTATGTGTATGTTAGTGCACAGGAGGGCTGAGGACCAGGAAAAGCAAGCCTGGCTTCAATCCCTTGCTCTGGCTCTGGGAAAATCCTTGCTTTTCTGAAACGCAGGCTATACCACGAGAGAGGCAAAGGGGGCAGTTTTTAGAAATCATTTCAGAAATGACTTAAGATCACTAACTCTTGGACAAATGCACCTGCTATGTGCCCGCCAGCCTCTGTGCTGGCACTGCAGGCACAAGCCAGGCAAGGTCCCTCTCCTTGAGGTGCTCCACTCTGCTAGAGAAACCAGGGAGGGGACTGGAGCCTTGGCACTGGCAGATGAAGAAAGGCCTCTGCAGGGACTCAACCTGGAGGATGTGGGCCAGTGATGGGGCCACCACTGGAAGGGCTTGTCGAAGCATTTTTTAGAAAAGGCCCCACCCAGAAATCACACTTCAGACAATCTGAACTCACTGTGGGCCCCAAAGCAAATCCCTTCCCTCTCTGGACCTTAGTTTCCCCATTTGCAATACCGAGGGAGCTGGGTGAGATGTCTCCAAGGCTGATTCCAGCACTCACAAGCAAGAATTCTCCAAGTTTCTCAGTGGTGGGGGTATGTGTGAGAATTGTGTGTGTGATGCCCAAGGGCTGTGATGGCCCACACACTGACACATACACACTCAGATGACCACCGTGTCACTAGTCCTGGGCCCAGCTGCATGGTAGATGCACCAGGTGGACTGGTGTGTGCCCAGTGATGAGAGTGCCCCGGTCACACATGTCCCGGGGCCCACCCACTCCCAAATAATCACAGACTCTGCCACACACACTCCACGAGACACACTCAACTCTGCTGACACAGATGTTCCTTAAACTGCCTTCCTCTTACCTGGTCGTGGAGCCAACACAGCTTCTCAATTTCTGTGTGCCCCATGCCCACCATGCACCAAATTCTCACAACAGCCCTGCCAGGGAAATATTATTGCCCTGTTTTCCCGATGGGGAAACTGAGACTCAGCTAGGTCAAGTGATTTGCTCAGAAAATGATAAGGACTGAAATCTGGGCTTGGCGCCTTTGGCTCAAGTGGCTAAGGCCCCAGCCACATACATCTAAGGTGGCGGGTTTGAATCCAGCCCGGGCCCACCAAACAACAATGATGGCTGCAACAACAACAACAACAACAACAACAAAAATAGCCAGGCATTGTGGCGGGCGCCTGTGGTCCCAGCTACTTGGGAGGCAGAGGCAGGAGACTCGCTTGAGCCCAGGAGTTGGAGGTTGCTGTGAGCTATGATGCCACAGCACTCTACCCAGGGGAATAGCTTGAGGCTCTGTCTCTAAAAAAAAAAGGACTGAAATCTGGCCTGATCCCAAACTTCCACAGGTGCTAGGCCCCTCTTCCTGGACCACTGTCAAGTCTCCGCCTATGGGACGAGGTTGGGACCAGGCCCCTGCCAAAGACACCCAACACAGCAAGGCAGATAGGTTCAGATGGCCCAGGTCCGAATCCGGATTTCATCACCAACACACTGTACGACCATGGCAGGATTCTTTACTTCCCCGTGCCTCAGTTTCCCAATCCATAAAATAGAAATACTGATCATATCTATCTCATTGGGTAATGAAGATTTAGTTAATTTCTGTGTGCCTGGCATACGATTCTACTTAAGTGTTCAATAAAAAGAAAATAAATGATTTCCTTTGACTTTGTGGGTGGCCTGAGAATTGAGTCCCATTGAGGTAAGGGGCAGAGCTGCAATGTGAACTCTGGACTCAGGACTCTCTGTCCAGTGCTCTCTCCCTACAGCATCCAAGGTGTCTCCAGCTTGAGACAAGAGAATGAAAAAGTTCCAGGAATGGCCCAGGTTCAGTCCCCAAGGAGGAAAGAGAGACAGTGAGGAAGAGCCAGGCAGGATGGGCATAAGAACTCCAGGTCCCAGGGCCTGCTCAGTCACCTGCACCCCCCTCCTCTGTGGGTGGCACTTGCCCACTTTGCCCCACCCCCAGCTCCAGGCGGCCCTGGCACTCCCATAGGTACTTGAGAGCCCTGGATGCCAGGTCCTGAGCAGCTCCTGAGGGGCCCGATGCACAGGGATCCTGGGACACAGCAAGTGGGAACAGCAAGGGACAGTATAGTCACCCAGCACCTACTACAGTCATCCAAGTTTCTGGATACTCTATCCCTGGGGACAGCCAGGGGTTCCTGGCCTGGGACCTTCCCCAGGTCCCACGGGGCCCCACTAGCAGGAATCCCCTCCAGAATGAGCTCCTGTCTAAAATGCTCAGCCTACACTGGGAAAGAAGCCCAGCTGTCTACACTCAACCTTGGAAGCACAGCCCCACAGACCAGCCCGCCGTGCTAGCCCTGTCGGAAGTCATGCACTGCTAGTGAAAGTGGGAAAAGTGCACACGAGCCAGTCACCCACAATAGGCAAGTGGCCATTTGAGGGAGGCCCATGGCAAGGTGAGTCAGGACCCAGCTCCTGCTGTGACCCTGAGGAGAGAGGCCCAGGATGCAGAGTCAGGGGCCATGTGAGGGTGCAAAATGGGCTTCAAGGAGAATACCCCATGGGTAAGAACAGATGGTGTGTGTGTGTAGGTGCTGGAAATATGGGACCAGCGATGGCCTCGGGGCAGCTGCCGTCCTCTGTTGTTGTACACACAGAGAGCACGTGCCAGTTCCCTAGTTTACAGTGTGCCCAGGACTCGCACATTGCTTGACGTGTACAAGCTCCGACACACAGCACACACTCAGAGATCCCCAGTGCACATATGCATGCACACACACACACACACACACACAGAGCCAGCTTTGGTCTAGCCGGCTCTCCCTCCTGTGGCCTGAGAAAGGGACAGTAGGCCACAGCAAACAGCTGAGGCAGGGCCAGAGAGATGGGTGGCAGACAGAGACGAGATAAGATAGACAAAACCAGAGCTGTCAGGCCCCAGGGTGACCCTGCTCAGAAGGAGCCAAGTCAGGCTGGCCTGGGGGCTATGAAGTGAAAGTGCCCAAGCTGAAAGCTGCCAGTTCCAGGTTCCATCCTCAGTCTGGCCTCACTAAAGAGTGGCCCTAAGCCAGTGCCTCATCTCCCTGGGCCACAGCCTGCCCATGAGTGTGGGTCATGGGTGGGAGGCCTGCTGGCTCTGACCTCCAGCCCTCTGGGGTTCTGATTCCCTGTCGAACCCCCTCTTCCCAGACCCCTTGGAAGCTGCAGCTGGTCCCTGGGGACAGCCACCCCTACCAGTCAGCTGTCATCTCAGCTGAGCTGGGAACTCACTTCTAAAGCCCCTCCCTTCCTTGCCATCAACCCCAGCGCAGAGTCACAGAGGGGAGAGCAGGACAGTGATAGGAAGCAGCAGGAGCAGATGGCCACCGTCCTCCCACATCTTCTCACTTAATCCTCATTACAGCCCTCATCCCCATTTACACGCAAAGAAACCGAGGCTCTGACAGTGATCTGCCCAGAGCCCACAGCCAGCGAGGTGGTGAATGAACTGGGGTGCAGCCCACGCTTTACTCCAAAGCTCATCGGCTCCTGCCACAACATCCCGTGTGGTGGGCAGTGGGGAGAAGGGAGGGGCCACAGAGGCAGACACCCCCACACACCTAGCACCTAGGCCTCAGGAGTCCACAAACCAGACCCTGTCTCCAGCAGCTTCACAGGGTAGTGGCCAGAAGAGCCACTGATGCTCTGCCTACCTGCTCCCGGAAACCCAACAGCAAGTACAGGTCAGCATCTTGAACACACAGTGTAGGGGGCATGGTGCTAAGCACCTTATAGCAGGGGTCCTCAAACTTTTTAAACAGGGGGCCAGTTCACTATCCCTCAGACCATTGGAGGGCCAGACTGCGGGCCCTGGGACCAGTCAGCTGCTAAGCAGGACAGGCAGCAGCAGCAAAAACAACCAGCGGGCGGGATAAATGTCCTAGGTGGGCCACAAGTGGCCCTCGGGCCATAGTTTGAGGACGCCTGCCTTATAGTATCAACCCTACCAGGTGGGTACTATATTTATTCCCATTTCACAGGTGAGGCCGCTGAGGCCACACAGGTGAAGCAACTTATGCGGAGAATCAGGAACTGACACTAGGACCCACTGTGTCACCACTGCACAGCTCAAGAGCATGTCTGGTAGGGCACGGAAGGCCTTCTGGAGGATCTGCTTAGATGTAGGGCTTTCTAGCATAGGTCTGGGATATCTACACTCCTCTGTTGACATGTCTGCAGCCTAACTCCCCCTAGGATGCTTGGGATCCCTGAAGAGCTCCCACCTCTGTTCTTAAAGCCCAGCCCTGGGTGGGAAGGGAAGGACCTCAGATGGTGTCCTCAAGGACAGGGTAGGAGGGACGTCCGCCTGAGGTCCAGAGACAATGTGGGACAAGCCAGGGTTGCACAGCAAGTTGGAGGCAGGAAGGAGCCCTCTAGCCCTGCATCTGTGCCCCACAGCTCAACACAGACTCCATGCTCCCTCCTATGCCTATAAAGATTACAGCTGGGTTGGCTGAGCTGTAACCCAGTGTGGAGACAGGGGTGAGGGATGAGTTCGCAGTAGGTCTAGAACCTCTCAGATCCTACTCCCTACCATGCAGCCCCAGCAGCCACATGGTCTAATGTGCACAGTATTTCTCCTTCCAACCCCATCTCATTCCATCTTTCCAGGAGCCTGGCAGATCCCCATTTCACAGATACACAAACTGAGACAGATGCATGTGACCATTCAGAATCCGGCTCTAACCCACCGTGCCTTACTTCTAACCACAAAACAGGCCTTCCTGCAGCCCCTGTCTCAAATCTAAGCCCTTCCTAGTCCTCAGGGACTGACTCTTTCAAAAAGCCTTTCCAGAACTTAGGGAGCCCCCACTCAGTGGAACCATCTCTCTTCCTACACTCAGAAAACAGACCAAGCCTAGAATACCCACGGTACCTCCGCCCTCAGACTGGGGCTCCTGGGAGTTGAGGCTCTATCCCCCCCTCAGACAGGGAACTCCCCGTCCCTGAGACTAGGAAGTCAGGAGGAGGGGACTCCCACAACCCTCCTCCAGCACCTCCATCTACACAGTCCCACCCCCACCCATTGCAAGACTCTGCCCCAAGGGGATGAGAATGGCTCCAGGCCACGCCTCAGCCCCTCCCCTCCCTCCTTCCCTCCCTCCTGGCCCTCCTCCAGGCCTGGCCAGTACCAGGCAGGCCACCCCCAGCATGGAGCCCTGTCCATGAATTCCACCTCTGTTGGGTACCACAGACCCCCCTTTCTCCTCCCCAAACAAATGGGGTCTTGAGCAAGACACTGGGACAACAACACACAAGGCAAGATCTATTTCCTTGGACTAGTGTGGCTGCCAGCAGGGCTGGGCAGTCAGGCTGGTGGGGGGGTGGGAGGCCAGTCTGTCCGTGCCATAGCCCCTCTAGGGCCAGCCTCTGAAATTGGGGGCGAGCACTCTAAGCTTCATGCTGGTTGGGGGGGGTGGGACCTTAGGGCAACAGCTCACTCCCCAGGTAACCCAGGAGCAGGCCCATCTCAGGTGCCCTCCCTCTTCTCTCCCTTCCCCTGACAGTGAGGACAGGATCCTCCAAGCCTAGGTCCACACCCCTGCTGTGCACCCCAACAGAGAATTTCCTCAGACTTCAGTTTGGTTGCTTATAAATGAGCATAACAATCCCCATGCTGGGGGAGAGCCGCTGGGGCTGCGGAAGGAGCATCAGCAGGCCAGTCCCAGCACAGAGCAGATGCTCAGTTAAAACCAGTTTCCTTCTCTTTCTCTCTTTCTCATTCCTTCTCCCAACCTAGAGGGGTAAGAGGTGGAGCTGGCAGAAGGAGGGGTGAGACAACTTAGGCTGGCAGGACAGAAAACAGCCTTTCCAGGTACTTAAAATGTCCCCTCTTCAGAAATGAAAATCTTAAGTTCCTCTGGGGCTGGCAGTGAGGCCTCCCAGGACTGGGAGGTGGGGTTCAGCAAAGGCTATTTCTCTACTTTGAGAAAAAGGCCAAGCCAAGTCTGCAGATCAAAGCCCACAGCCTCCTAGAAGAAACCCTAGACACCACCCCCATCTCACAGACAAGTAAACTGAGGCACACAGTGGTTAAGTACTTTGCCTAAGGTCACACAGCTAGTTAGCATGTGAACGCTGTTTTCTTTTGACAATTCAGACTACCACCAAAAG
>NW_003852402.1:10418349-10430875 GCF_000181295.1 Otolemur garnettii | reverse complement strand
CAAGGCCTCCCAGCCAGGCAACACAGTGCGGCAAAACAAAGCACTAGACCTGGAGTTGGCCCAGCCTGAGGTCATATGCTGGGCCTGCCACCCACTTCCTCCTGCAGGTCCATAGCAATTGACCAGGCCTCCCTGGGCTCACCTTCCTCGTGTGTAAAATGGGAATAACAAGACTGACCTCACACAGTGGCTGCTGGGGTTACCCATCCATGCATTCACCACATACTTACTAAACATCTACTATGTGCCAGGCCCCATTCAAGGCACTTGGGATAGGGCAGGGAATGAGAGAGAAAAACGCAGGGAGTCAATACTCTACAGGGGCAGGAGAGAAGGTAAACAAGCAAATAAAACACAGTAAGTTATGTTATGGGCTAGAAGGAAACAGAGCGGGAGGCCAAGAGCAATGGACAGGGTGCTCAGGGAGGTGTTCCCTGAGGAGGTGACAATTCACCAGAACAGAAGAAAGTCATGCATTGGTCCAGGGCAGCAGCAATGAGCCCTGAAGGAACAGTACTTCGCACAGAAGAAACAGCAAGTGCAAAGTTCCACGAATCAAACAAGCCCTGGGGCCCACAGGGAATACCTGGCACGTACCGGATGCTCAGAGGACAGCAGCTGCTGGCGTCACTACTGCAAACCCCTCACTTCCCCCTGCTCCCTGCTTTCCTCTTCTGGAAAACCAGCTTCTGTGCAGATTCAAGTGAATCTAGGTCTCTTCCACACATCTTAATTCATTTAAAGCAACCCTGGTTCCGTTATCAGTCCCCCCATTGTGCAGGTGAGAAAATTGAGGCCCCCAAGATCCCACAGCCCATGAAAGGCAACATCAGGATGTGAACCTAAGCCTGGCAGTCCCAAACTCCGTGCTCCTTCCACCCGTGTGTAGTCTCACCAAGCACCCACAACATCTCCCCCTTCCTGTCCCAAGACAGCCTAGAATGCTAAAGCCTGTCATTATGATGAACTAAAGTCTATGCCTGGTTGATCCTACTTCTGCTCTTTGAGGCTCCCCAAGACACCCCTCTCTCCTCTCTTTCCCCAGTTCAACCTGAAATGTGAGCAGTTGCCATCCAGAGCACTTCCCAGCACCAGGCCCTGTGCTTTAGTTCATCCCCATGCCTTACTGGCCAGGTAAAGTAGGGAATTTTATTATCCCATTGTACAGATGAATAAACTGAGGCCCAGAAAGGTGAAGAAATGTACCCATGGACACATTCCTGGAAAGTGGCATGTCAGGATCCGAACTCAGACCCTTGTCACTTGAAAGACAGTCATCATGCCCCATCACTCACCAGCCCAGCCCCCTCATATGGCCCCTTTTTGGCATCCCTTTGAGCCTCTTGCCTGGCCTGTCTCTGGTGGTGCCAATGAGGGACACAGGACAGACTTGCCCTGAATCCATTACTCCCAGGGCACCACCAACCACGTGCCTGACACACGGTGCCCCAGGCCACAGTTAGCTGAAGAGGCTCAGAACACCCAAGCCCTGTGAAGGAAGCCAGCAGGCAGGGGGCTCAGCAAGAGCCTGGGGGACAGGACTCCATGATTAAGGTATACACAAAGGCCCTGGGGTGCCCACTGGCTAGGGAGCCAGCCACCCTTGGTCCCAACTGGGCTCAGCAACCTAGGTGCTTGTGTGGCCACCAGGAGGCTCTCTGCCTCTCCAGGCCCCCATCCCGTTACCACCAACTCAAGACAATCCTCTCATCACCCAAGGGTCAGAGAGAAGGGTAGAGTAAGGCAGAGCTCTGGTGAGAAGACACCCCTGACCCCCTCAGGCATGTCAGAAAATCATTATTAAATCACTTTTATAAGGAATTATGAAGACAGTAGTGGTTATCAGTTACTGAGAGTCTACTATGTGCCAGGAACCACAAGAGAGAAATCAGACACATTATCCCAAATAACAGCAACCCTGCTGATGAGACATGTGCCCCATCTCCATTTTATAGAAGGAGAAACCAAGGCCCAAGACCATATACTGTAAGAACCAGAGCTAGGATCCAAATCCAGGACTCTGGCTCGCCCATGCTGCTTCCTATTTTATTATGTTACTTCAGGAGCACCCCTGGGGACTTGGGGTAGGGAAGAGAAAAAGGATTTTGAATGGTCTGGATGGGCTAGGAAGGGTAGGCTCCCTGGGGAGAGTTAGACCTGATGAGTGGGCCACTCAGGAAGGGAGTGCTCAACAACCAGGCTGCCCGGGGATTGGACTGAATTGAATCCTAGTCCCAGCAGTGCCTGCTGTGTGACTTTGGGCAAGTCACTTCCCCTATCTGATCCCTCAAAGGCAGATATCAATGCGGGGCTCCCTGGAGTACAGCACTGGGTCAATAGGTGCCCGGTGAACATAAAGGACAGGGATGAAGTTATTCGGGAGCAAGAAAGAAGCAAGTGTCCAAATGGGGGAGTTGTGTGATCAAAGGCCCTGAAGGAGGATGGGCTTGAGGAGGTAGAGAGTGGGAGGCAAGGGCTGAGAGAAGGCCTGGGGAGGAGGGTCACTGTTGGTGCAGGCTGTTCCAGCCTCACCACAAGGGCAGGCAAGATGAACATGGTCAGACCCACTTACCTTGCCTTGCCACTCCTGCCCCTGCAAAGAACCCCACTTCAGCCTGTAATAGTAACATCAGGTCACCTACAGCAGCCCCTCCCCCCACACCCCCACTATCCTCCATGGAGCACCCACTACCCCCACCCTCTCTCTGCACAGCCCCTTCCAGGGCACCTATCACCACCCCTTGCCTGGGACCTCAACACCTCGGCAGTCACAGCCCCTTCACGTGGGGACCACTGCACCTTAGAGACAGCTTCTCCTCATCCTTAGCAACCACCAACACCATGCCCAGACAGCCAGCCTCCTCCTCCTGTCTCCTCCTCTCTCCATGGAGACCACAATGCCACAGAGGCGGCTCCCTCACCACAGCAACCATCGTCACTCAGCACCGCCTGGACAACAGCTCCCTCCACGTGGCCACCACCAACACAGCCATGGTGACAGCCCCAGCCTCTCCTCTCCAGGGCAGCCACCAGCCCCAACCAAGTCAGAGCTGCTCCTGCTGCTGCCTGCTTGCAGCCTCCTAGTGTCAGCCAACTCTCCCTGCACCTCCAAATTTCAATGACACTGGATCAGGCCCCTCATCAATGCAGCTGGCATTATCTCCTGCTCCCAGCTCATTCTCTGCCCCTCTCTACAATGGAAAGACCCCAACCTGAGAGAGAAGAAGAGACCGTGTTCTCCCTGGCCTTGCCCTGGAAGTTGGCCCTCAGCCCCCGGCAGGTGCATGGATACTCCTCCCTCTGGGATGCAGGCCAGACCTGATGCAGCCTCTCCGCTGGGTGATGGGGCAGGAGCTGGGGACTCTGAGCCAACAGGGGCTGCCTCCCCTCCTCCCCAGTGGACCTGTCCTAGTCTCCAACAGGCCTGCCACTTGCTAGCTATCTCATAGGCCCTGTGGGAGAGAAGCTAGGGAGACGTGGAGGGGTGCCCACAGCTGGGGGCAGGGGTCAGGCCAGCAGAAAGGGATATACAGAAGGCTGAGGCTGGGCTACATCACAGGTTTGCAAGGCCAGGTCATGTGAGCTGTGCTCACACTCAGCCACACACACAGCACACACAGTCAGAAGGATCCCGTCCTTACCAGATATCTGTAGGCAAAGGCAGCCCCTCCGGCCAGCGAGGCTCTGTCCCCAGCCTGGGTCTCAGGGAGGTCCCCCAGGCAGTAGCGGTCACAGCAGCAATGGTTGGTAGCAATGGGCTTTCGGGTCCTGGCCCAGCTCAGGCGGCAGCAGCTCCTCACCCAAGTCCTCTCCTTCTGCGAGGAGGAGGTGAGGGGGAGAGAGGGGAGGGAGAGGAGAGGAGGAGAGGAGGGGGGCAGTGGAGGGAGGGAGGAGGGAAAAATGCTGAAGTCTTGAAGGGTACACTCACTTCTTTCTTAGGTTTCCCATGGCAACCGAAAATACCACAAATGAATATCAGTGTGAGAGAGAGGGAGGAGGCAGAGGGAGGAGAGGAATGAAGGGAATGGGAGGAGAGACAAGACAGAGATGGAGAAGAGAGGGAGAGATAGAGACAGAGATGGGGAGAGATGGAGAGATACAGACAGAGATAAGGAGAAACAGAGACAGAGAAGGGGAGAGGGGAAGACATAGAGAAAGATAGAAACGAAGATGGAGGAGAGATAAAGAGAGAGACAGAGACTGGAAGATGGGGGACACAGAGAGAGAGACAAAGATGGGAGAGACGGGTCAGGGAGATGGGGAAGAGATGGAGGCAGAGATGGAGAGCTGGGGACAGAGATGGAAAGAGTTGCAAGGAGAGAGACAAAAGGATGATGGGGCAAGAGAGATGGAGGGGTAAGGCCTCAAGACCCAGACGGGGGACCCTCGCCATAACCTATCGAGTTCAGAGGCATAGGGAGGGGCCAGGGGACCAGAGGACCTCTTTCAAGCCCCTGGGCAGCAACAGATGGATAGAGTTTCTGGGAACTAAGAGACCCTCCCACATACATCTTGTCCCATACTCCCTGCTGGGCCCCATGGCCTGTAGGGGCCTCCCAAGTCATATTCCCACCCCCATACCCCACTCACAGCCATGATCACACATGTCACACACACCCTCACACTTACCTGACACCCAGTGCCCACACACGCAATGGTCACTCAGACCACCAACACCATTCACTCCCCTCATAAGCTGGACCCCATCTCCTCTGTTGCAGGGAGCAAAGATGCACCCACCCCAGCACACAGCATCTTATTCAGAACTCTGCCAGGGCTATCACATACCCCAGATGCTCAGCCTGTGCCACACCAGCTGTAACCTGTGCCCTACCTCCCTGTTAGGGGTGTTCACACACAGCCTAAGAGCAAAGTACCTGACCAGCCTCCACCTGCTCAGACTCAAATACTCCAGGCAGACGGGTCTGGGCAGAGCCTCGCCTCCATCTGTGCACACACGTGCACACACACACGCAGCCCCTCCCCGAGGAGGCCCCTCTCCCCATGTGCCCTGCACCCCCCCCCAGCCCAGATGGTACTCTTGGCCCTCCCCTGCAGGCAGGGGCTCACACCTCGGCTCCCTTGGCACTGCCATTCACAAACATATGTAGACCCACCGAGTGCTGGCAGCCAGTGGCACCCAACAGAACATAAACACACACGTGGCCCCTGTGCTGTCTCACCTCCCTCACTCCCACCAAAGGCAGAGAATAAGGAAGGGCTCCCCAGCCCTAAATGGGGACACCCACTTGACTCTGAGCCCTATAGCCAGCAGGAATGGGAAAGTACCCCGGGACACACACCATATCCACAGGCACACACACCTGTCCTCACAGGGTGGGCCGAGATGGAGTCCACACAGAACTTCATACCCTGCAGAAAAATGCACATCACAGACCCAGACACCACGTGCCCAGGGACCGTTCACTGCACACAGCTGCCCATGGAGCTTGGATGCAGGGGTGCCCCATACAGACCCACTCCAGCACCCAGGCCCACATCTGTGCCAACAAGCACAGGGACACCACACAGATACACACACTGAGGGCCCACACAGGATTCACCCAACAAACCCAAACATGCCCAGAGGCACAGGGGCACCCTACATAGACTCTCACACCAAAACACACATGCCCCAAGCATGCCCATATACAAGGAAGCACTCCCAGACACACGTGCCAATGCACATGTGCCCACATACCCTCAGCACACATGGCCTCGCCTGCCAGCTACAGAACTCCCAGGGCAGTTCACCGCAGCGTCCCCCAAGCCGTCCACACTCAGCCAGCACACACAGACCCCTTGCCAACAACTCGTGGCCCCTCGCCCCGTACCTCTCTCTACCTGGGGCAGCGGGTCCTCGCCGCCCTCCCTCCGCCCCCGCCGGCTGCTCCCAGATCCAGCGCACCTGGAGGAGCCCAGTGGCCGTGAAATTGGCTGTGAGAGTCGGAGGCTGCGGCTGCAAATTCTAAGCACAGGGAAGTAAGGCGGAAAGCTGGACGGGCGGCGGGGCGGGGGGCGCGTGCCCGGCCCCCACCCTCCCCTGTCAGCCGCCGCTCCCGCCCACTCCGCACCTGCCAGGGCCCAGCACTGGACCCGCACGCCCCACTGCTCACCAGACCCAGACCGGCCAGGGCCACAGCGCCCACCTATGGACGGCGCGGGCCTCGGATATGAGCTCTGCGTCGCCTCCTCCGGGACGCCCTCCCTGCTCTCCGCTCTCCTCGCCGCTCCTCTGCCCCCACCTCCACCCCCGCCTCTGGCCTCTGCTCAAAGCTCAGCACAGCCGCAGGCTCCACCCTCGCCCTCCGGCCGAAAGCAGGCAAAGGGAGGGCATTCGCTCTGTCCAAGGTGCTGGGGCAGGCCGGCTCCAGCCTCTGCCCAGTTTACCAGCTGTGCGGCCTCGAGCCGGTGACCTGCCTCTTGTTCCTCATGCGCATGCGATAGGAACGACACCGACGAACGGTCTGAGGATTTAATGAGGGACTCCTGGAACAGGGTTGGGACAGCAGTCAGTGGGCATGGAGGATTATCAGGAAGTATTAGTCAGTATCGGCCTCTGCCTCGCTGCTGTGTCACCCAAGGTGAGGCACTCCTCTGAGCTCAAGCTCTGGAAAATAAGCCTGGGTTTGCTGCCTCCCCAGGAGTCCAGGAGGAGTGCCAGAGACCCTGGGAAACATGAAACAGCTGCTCTCACTTGTCACCCAACCACCAAACATGAGCATCAAAATTGCAGGTTCCTGGGCCTCTCATCAACCCTAATGAATCAAAACCTCAGCAGGCAGGGTGCAAGAATCTGCACTTTAACATCCAGATTCTGATTCTCCTTGACAAAGAAGATACTGCTAAGTTTCCACAGCCTACCATTTGTGGTCCTGTGTATATCCTCAAACTACATATCCAGACTCAGCTTGTCAAAATCCCCTCCAGGTTGCCCAACCTCTGGGACCCTGCTCATGAAGTCCTTCCATCTGTCATGCCCCCACCCAGGACCAGTGGGACCTCTTTCACCATCCTCCAGCCATGATTAAACAAGATGCTAAAGTGTGCTTCATCCTATGCCTGGCACACAGCAGGTGTGCAATGGAGGGAGTTCTGTAATGCCCAAAGCAGAAGTCTCTGACCTCTCCCACACTGCCCAGAAGGCTTCTCAGCCCCTGGCCTCCCACCTGCAGCACCAGCTCCTCTCAGTCAGGTCACAGACTAATGAAAACCATCTGCCAAGCAAGTCCTACTGCGTGCAGGCCCCAGTCTGGGCACTTCTGCGTGTCTCATCTCTCCTCCAGGACCTGAGCGCTCCACCAGGCTCTGGGAGTTCCTGCCTGAGCCTCAGGGTCCAGAATTTCTCCCTGGGTGAAATATGGGTGAGGGAGGGCAGTGCCTTCTGAATGTGAAATGCATCGATCCATCCTCAGTAGCATGCAGATGAAAGGGATCTGTTCAATAAGTATTTTTTGAGGGCCTACCAGTCTCCACCTGTGTGGAGCTGACATGCAGAGGGAGAGACTGACAGAGGACCACCAACAAGCAGATCCTGGAAGTTCCCTCAGGTAAAAAGAAGGGCAAAGGAAGTAAGGACGCAGGAAGGCTGACCCCACCGCCTCTGTTTTTCCAAGGTCCAGGGAGAATTGTAATGGGAGAGAGATGATGGAGAGACAGGCCAAAGAAGGGAAACTGATTCAGGCCTGAGTCTTGGTAATAGACTCAGAGCAGGCTGGTCAGGCAGCCCTGGAAATCCATGCCCCACTTCCCCCAGAGAGAGGTGGTGATGGACATACACACAAACATAATCACAGATGCCCAGGCCCTCCTCTAGCTTCCTCAGGCCCCCAAGCCTGAGCTCTGGGAAACTATCCCCATGCATTTCAGGGCTGAAAAGCAGAGGCCGGAAAGAGCAAGAAGGAAACAGACAGACCTAGGCACGTGCAGCCCAGACTGCTCCAGGGAATTGGGAAAGAATGGAGGGGTCAGGTGGGAAGGGGGCAGAAAATACTCAAACTGACACCTCCTATGTGCCAGACCACCGCTGCACACTTGGCCTTCTCTCACCTAACCTTTATCATGATCTTTAGGCCACCCGGAAGCCTTAAGAAACCCATACTGTTGTCCCATGTTGCCTTTAGGAAACAAAGCCTCAGATAGGTGAGCTGAAGTGCCCAGGACACACATATATGAGGAAAAGAGAGAGAATTTGGAGCCTCAGGAAGAGGCCAAGACTCTGCTCTTTCCACAACAAGAGGGGGCAGGCAGGAGGCAGTATATCTGGGAAAGGGAGGCTAGGGGGCCACAGCTCAGGTCATGACAGACTCAGGACCTGGAGAAGAACTGATCCTGGGCAGTACCCCTTACCTGTACCCTACAGGAGCACTGCTGTTTGAGGCACGATGGGGGGCCAGGGAATAGGAGCTGCCGTTGGGAACCTCACAAGTCACTGGTGGGGGGGGGACAGAAGGAATAGGGTATGGGGATTGACACTCAGGAGCCATCTCCAAGGCCTCTCTTTTCCTGCCTCTCTGTCCTTGCAGCTACTAAAAAATGCCTCCCAACCCACTGCCTCCCTTTCCAAATGAGCAAAGTCCAGAGAGGGCCCTCATCAAGAGAGGTACCCCAAGAGGTTAAGGCCTCCCAGCCTATCTGGCAAGAGAGTTCAGCAGTGAATGGCATTGATGTGAGAGTCCACCTGCAGGGGTTCCATGCCTGGTTCCACCACTGTGTGGCCCTGGGCTGATCTGTAACCTCTCTGTGTCTTGTCTGTGAAATGAGGAACAGTAATAGCTCCTACTGCAGGAGGCTCTTGTGGAATTAAACAAGTACTGCTTATAAAGAGCTTCAGATTGGGCCTGGCTCCCAGTAGGAGCTCAGTGAATATTAGCTAATACCATTATTATTATTATCACTGTAATTATTATTATTGCCATCCTCAGCATCGTGCAGCCAGCACACAGGCATAAAGGCTGCCCAGGTGGCTTCCAGTCCTCAGGGTCTCTTCAGGGCTTCCCTGGGGACTGTCTGCAGAGCTGGGGGGAAATGGGGGACTCTATTATTCCAACTCCCCAGATGTCCTCTCCAGTAATGATGGCAGTGCCTCTATCCCAGGTGCTAACTGAGCCAGGAGAAGGTTAATTTAATGGGGGATTGGGCTGGGGAAGCTGGAGAGAGGATAGAGTTAAGCTTCTGCACTGTTAACCCCACCCTGGGCCTTGCTTCCAGGCAATTCCATTTCTTAGCGTCCACTCCACACAGTAGGGGGTGGTGGCAGAAGGGAGGACCTGAACCCTGGGGTACTGGGGGCACTGTAGCTGGAGCAGGTGGGGTAAGAGTGATGGGCACATCTGGGCCCTGCACTTTCACACTCGCTCATCAAGCCTGCAGGGCAAGCAGCCACCACCTTTACAGAGAGAGAAGAGAGGCTGGCCTGTCACACACAGCCAGGATGCAGCAGAGGTGTCAATGAAACCCAATTCTGCTTCCAAAACAGATGTCCTACCAGGCCTCATGGGACACTGGGGAGCAGGCATGGAGCTGGCAGTGACCACCCCAGACACACCCCACTAAAGAAGGGATGGTACCTGGATGCACCCATTTCTGTCACCCTGTCTCTGGATCTTTTGTGGTAGAGGAACAGCAAGCCCTCCTGTTCTCTAGCTCAGCAGAGCAGCTGTTCCCCTGGCCTGGGTCAAGAGCAGCCCCTGCTGTAGCCAATGACCTCTCAGCCTCAGACCTGTCACCTCAGCACCCCCCCACCATTACTGCATGTGGCTTCCCCTCCCTTTGGGAAGAGACGTGCTCATCAAACATGTCTCTTCGCAGCCACAAAGCGAGAGGAACGCACATTAAAGACAAAGTCAACAGACAGCTTGCTCCAACCTCGGTTTGCTCATCCATCAAATGTCCACATAATAGCAACCAGCCTGCCCGCCTCTCAGGACTGCTGAGAAAATCCAAGGAAAGAAAAGAACGTTCTTTACAAAGTTAGACTTCAACCAAAACAGGGGAACAGCTGCTCTGCTGAGCTAGAGAACAGGCGGCAAGGGGCTGGAGCTCACGTGGGCAGAGCTCCCTCCTGGTGCAGGGCACCAGCACCCCCAGAGGCTCACTATCTCCTGGGACCACCCCTTCACCTCTTAAGCCCCCCTCCCAATGTAGATGTGAGTGAGGCACAGAGATGGGGCCTGAATGCCTAAATAATGAAACATAGAAAGTGGCAAAATGGGGCTAGACCCAAAGATCTCAGGCTCCCTGGCTATGGCCTTTTTCTACTGTCAAAACACACGCACTCAAGGGTCTGTAGATCTGGCTGGGATGGGGAGGAGAACCAGGACATAGAAGGGACTCAGACAGGGGCACCATGTGGGAACAGAGGAGATGTGCTACTGAAGGGAGGGGTCTCACACCCACTCAGGACACTGGGAGATGGGGCCTCTTGGGAGAGACCCCTCATCCTAGGGCTCCATGCCCTCGCCTTCCCATGCCCCCATAGGGTACTCAACAACACTCAGCCACAAACACTTCTACTCACATCACACTCACACTCCGGCCGCTGGGGGTGACCCCCACACTGTTATCCCATTGACGTCACCAGCAGCCAGGAGCTGATGTCACACCCCAAGGTTCTCACTGACGTCACACACTTCTTCCTGATGTCCCCACAATCACTCCTCTTTCTTCCTGCCCAGGGTCTGATGGCCCAGAGGTCCCCACACCCCATACACACAGCTGTAGGGCCCCCAGCTCACTCCGGACAGCAGCCATGTATGCATGTGTGCACCCGTCTCAGGTCACACATTTACACATACATGCAGGCCCATGTACCCTGCCAGTGGCCCAGACATGACACGTCCCACAGGTGTCCACAGGCCACAGAGATACAGGTGAACACTCCCAGTCCCATCCTATGATGTAGCTCCCCACATTAAGACGTCCCTCAGTGATGGAATCAAGTGGTGTGGGCCAGGCAGCTTCCACCACATTCCTCCAGGTGCTGCCAGCACCCGCCTTCCCCCCACTTCTCGCCTCCAACAGCCTGGCCGGCTGACAGCAACAGCCGACAGCAACAGCCGACAGCGACAGCCGCAGCCTGGACACACACACAGTCCAGCCCAACACCTGTGTCTCTCACCAAGGGACAGAGGCGGTGCCCTCCAGAAGCAGCTGCTGGCAGGCAGGGGAAGAGGTGGAGCACAGTGCCCAGAGCTGCAGAAAGTGCCATGAGTACTGCTGTCAGCACTGCTGTCCCCTTCTCTCCCTCCTTGGGCAAGCCTGACACACCATGGCCTGGTGGCCTCTGTCCTGAACATAAGCTCCCTGAATGCACACACACACACACACAAGTGTACACAAACACACACACTAGCTCTCTCCCCTCCATACATCCTGAGGAAACCCTGGTGGGCCATGGACACCATGTGTGCGTGCATGTGCGTGCGTGTGTGTGTGTGTGTGTATAGAGATCAGGTCCAACCCATGCACGCGCGTGCGCACACACACACACACACAGCACGCACATCCCTCCCCACATGTACACACTGCCCCACTGGCCAACACACCCACTCCCTATCCCCTCCCCTGCCAGTTGCTGGAGCCCACACATGCAAACACACACACTGGCACACACGCACAGACACACACACACACACACACATACAGCCCAGCAGTGGCCCAAGCCCTGCCAGAGCTGCAGTCTTTGCGATTTATGCTGCTTCCCTGGGCTGCCTCCCTGCTTGCCCTACACCAACGCCACGGAGGAGGGGGCAAAGCCTTAGCAAGGGTCCCCACCCACCAATTCTGGTCCTCTTCCAAACCCCCACTGCCACCCTGTGGGGAAGGGTCGCAAAGCCGCACCTTGGATCCCTCCCCCCCACAAAGCAGACATCCAGCACCGGTCCCCCTCCCTTACCCGCTGGAGGATAAATTCCTTCACCTGGCAGCACCCCATGAAAGACAGGGGCCGGGGACCCCCGATTCTCAAAGATGGGAGCAGATTGGTGTGGTGTGGCACTGCTTGGCACACCGTCCACCATCAAGCTTCTGCACCACCCCCCCAGAAACGCTCACCTCCCGACCGTCCTCGGTGTCCTCCCACCGCCTCCGCCCACCACCACCGCCACCATCTCCGCGCAGGGTGGCCCCCTGGGGGTCTCACAAGGATCCCCAGATCCCGGAGGCACTGGAGGTGGCTCTCTCATCTCATCTTCCCCCTTTTGTGGCCCCCTCCAAGCCCCACCTCCACTAGCAGAGGGGGTGCCCTCCGGCTCCAGCCCCGACTCTCATCAGCTCCGCCGGCCGGCCGCGGACGCAAGATCCGGAGGAATTCACTCACCTCCTGCCCCAGCCGCTATCCGGGCCGAGCGCCGCCTCCGGGCAGCAGCCGCTGCGGAGCCTGCGGGCGAGTGCGAGTGCGAGTGTGTGAATTCACGTGAGTGTGAGAGAGCGGTGCAAGTGCGCGGCGCCCGCGGGCTTGGAGCGCCGAGCCGGGGCTCTGTGCGTGGCGTGTGTCTGCGGGGCGGCCCGCGTGTGTGTCTGTGTG
>NW_003852402.1:10417533-10417999 GCF_000181295.1 Otolemur garnettii | reverse complement strand
GGCGGCGGCACCAGGACCCACCGAGCCCCGAGCACCAGCCGGACGCACACCCTTGTCCCCGCCACAGCCCTCTGCGCTGCTCATCCAGAGGGGTCCGGCTCCAGCTCCGGCTTCGGCTCCGGGTCGGGTCCCCGCCGCCGGCGTATTCAACAGCTGGAGGGAAACTTGCGGCGGGGCGGGCAGCCCGAGGTGCGCAGCGCCCCCCAGCGTCCGCCCGCCCACCGGGGACGCCCCCAGCCCTGGACTCCGCCTCCGCTGGTGGACCCATCCCTATACCCCCGCCACCGGAGCCAGTGAAGTGTAACTGCTCCGTTCCCATTTTACAGGCCAGACAACTGAGACTCCGTGAGAGCAATGACTCCCCAAGGTTACACAGCGAGTTTGCAGAGAGTATTAGACTTCATGTCTCCCTATCCTTGCGCCAGGGTTCTCGGCTGCTGTTCATTACCTTTCCTCACCCCTCTGA
>NW_003852402.1:10406848-10417368 GCF_000181295.1 Otolemur garnettii | reverse complement strand
CTTGGGCACACAAGCACCTCCTCCTGGGCCCCTGTGAGCTGCAAGCCCAGGCTCCGAAGCTGCAGGCAGGCCCTGTGCTTCTCAATCACTTTTATGGGGCTGCACGCACCAGTGCCTGTCCTCAGGTGGTGCACAGCAGTAAAGCCGGGCCGCGGGAACTGCCCGCAGTGGCATCTATCTCATCCAGGACCGGAATGAGGAAGACTCTCCAGAAGAAGCCATTGCCTGAGCTGAATCTTGACTGATGAGTAGGAGTTGGCCAGCTGAAGATGGTAGAGAAGGGTGTCCCAGGCTGCGGGAACAGCGTGTGCAAAGGCACAGAAGTGTGAAACAACCTTGTGTGTATGCTGGGAACTCCACAGAGTTGGGTATTACTACAGCAAAAAGAATGTCTGTTCAGAAATTCCTTCGTACTGTCCACTGTGAACGGGGAAGTGTCCCAGGATGGGGCTGGGAGGTCAGGCAAGCGCTGGGACGCAGACCACTCGTTGTCTCGGGGTAGGGAGACAGACTGCTGGGCGTTCCCCACCTCTGCCTTGCACCTCAGGCTGCCAGGCACAATCCTACCCACCCTCCATGGTCCCATGCTACAGACTCAAACAAGCGATTATGCTGTCTCTGCCCTGTAAACTGAGCCCTCCTAAACGGCAGGGGCCGTATCAAATACATTGTGGGTGCCGCACACAAGACTGGGCGCGAACCTGGCCCCAGCTCCGCGTAGGTACTGAGAGAGCCCCTCGGACGCCTACATAACGGCTCCTGCGCCCTCTGGCGGATCCGACCCGCAACTGTAGATGCTTCCCGCTCTACCCGCCTGGCTGTGGCTCCCGGGGTGCGCGCTTTCTGAGGGGCACTGGCAGAGGCCACCTTATTAACTCTAGCCCGAGCAACTAGAGCAAAGATCCCAAGGAATATCAGGCAGACAGGAACAAAACGGCATCTTCCGGCTCCGTTTGCTAGACTTTCCCAATTATCTGCCAGAGCGCAAGTCACAATCCTCCTCTCAGGAGCCTCAGTTTCCTCCTTTGTCAAATGAAGGTAACAAAAGCAGCCACACACACAGTGAAATGTTGGAGACCCCCGACATGGGTACCTCCTTCTCCCTTGGGGCCTTGGGGTCTGGCTGGATTAACTCAGAGGTGGTTTTGAACTCTAACGTGTTCTAAATAATTCTCCCTTTTGAGACTTTGCCCTTACTAGGCAGATGAAAATCAGCAAGAATTTCAGACTCTTAACTCAGCTAATGCCACCATATAGAAGATGGAGTTAGTCTGTGAGGCTTAAGGTGGGCCACACCATCTAGACACTCTACTGGGCCTTCTCTAGGCCAATAGAACTTTCTGCTGTGGTGGAAATGATACCCACCTGCACTGTCTCACACAGTAGCCACTAACCACGGGCAGCTATTGAGTGGTTGGAACTGCGGCTAGTGCAACCAAGGAACTGAATTTTTAATTTTTATTTTTATTACTTGAAATATGTGGCCATATGTGGTTTGTGGCTGCTATCTAAAATAGTAGGGGCCGAGACATACAGCAACCTCCTTAGTCAAATAGAGCCCAGGAGACTTAATGCAAGCCCACATAGACACACACAGAGGACCCTAAGCACTCTGGGGACAGAGAGAGAGCTGTGGAGACTGCTTGGAATCTCTAGGTGGACAATGTATCCATCCCCACAATCACTGTCCCAGGCCAGACTTTACCATCCCCTATCACCTGGATACCTCCAACAACCTCCCACATCACGCATCTGTTTAACCCCACCCCCATACAATAGCTCCCAGAATTCATGCAGGGAGGTAAATATGTTGCATTTCTCATGATAAATGAGGGGAAGCAGCTGCCTGAATGCTCACTCCTTGCAGAAAATGTCTGATCAATTGGTGATGTCTGCCTCAGGAATAGATTCAGAGACAAGTGGTAAGCCCACTCTGCTAGAGAATAAAATCCAAATTCTTTCACTTGTCCAAATAAGGCCCTTTACAGGCAGAACCTTACTCCTTCAGCATCTCTGGTATCCCCCACACATGCTCTGGGACACCAGAACATGCCGTGACTCTCTTATTCCATGATTGTCACTTCTTTCTTTCTTTCTTTTTTTGAGACAGAGCCTCAAGCTGTCTGCCTGGGTAGAGTGCTGTGGCATCACAGCTCACAGCAACTTTCAATTTCCTGGACTCGAGCAAGTCTCCTGCCTCCGCCTCCCAAGTAGCTGGGACCACAGGCGCCCGCCACAACGCCTGGCTATTTTTTGGTTGCAGCCATCATTGTTGTTTGGCAGGCCCAGGCTGGATTCAAACCCGCCACCTTAGGTGCATGTGGTTGACGCCTTAGCCACTTGAGCCACAGGCACCCAGCCATGATCGTCACTTCTTTGTGCTTTTGATCGTGCTTTTCCCTTGGCCTGGGAAACCTTTCCTCTTCTTGGAACACTTCCCCATCTGTCTCCTTCCAGTCTAGGTACTACTCAAAGGCCACATCCTCAGTGAAGCCTCACCTGAGCTGAGCTGGCAGAGTTACTTCCTCTTCTACTGGCTCCCGGAACACTCTCTGGAGGCTTTAATGACAGCACATGTCACGTGTTATTCATTCTCCCCTGACTTAGTCTTTACTTGATCACCTCTATCCAGCAGCTACTATATATCGGGGCTCACTCAGGCCTGGGCACCGTGCAGGGCCTAGTCATACATTTTTCTCATTAATAAGCCATGAAAATAGACATTGGGGGGACTTTGTTCTGGGCACCCAGCCTCTATCCTCTTTCCCACCGGCATCCCAATTTCTTTTCTCCCCACTTCCATGTACAATCTTGCTGGCATGTGGATAAAGGTGCCTCTCCCTGCCCCCAGTGGGGCAAAATAGAGTGAGGTGTGGGTAAGAAAAACAGCCAGAGCAGACCATCCCAGAAACTTCAGTGGTAGGTAACATGGGTGGACCTCTCCCCTGCACAGACCCCCATCTTCTCTGACATCTCCCACTGGTTCATAGGAGCTGCCCTTGGCAGCCTACCTCTAAGTGTCCTTTATTTCCTCCTTGACCATCCAACTAACCCCACTGCTGGGGCCACATCACCATGATATTTTTTCTAGAAGATCTTCCTTTCTGCAGTGTTTAGAGAACAGAGGAGGGAAAGTGAAAGGAACACAGAAAACCTAGAAGCTTCATGAATTGTTTGAGGTAAATAACAAGATAGATCCTTCTTACTTAGGTGAATTTTTATTCATTTGGTCTACACGGCGTTTTGAGTTGATGCTAAGAAAATTAGGTTAAGTGATTCTGAGAAACACACACACTAGAGCATGTGTGGGGTGTCACATTCCTGTTTTGGATCCAGACCTAAAATCAAATTTTCTGTTGTGCCTCCAGTACTGGAGCTGAGGGTGACAACTCACTGGAGAGAGGAACCAGGGATGAGACACGGAGCCTAGAAGGAAAAACTGAGCCTCTGCCCTGGCCCCCCATGGAAGCACCCCAAATGGAGTAGGAAGGGATGCAGGCTTAGCTGCTTTCCCCGGAAGATTGGCCTCCTTATCTAGGGCTGTTTAGTTTTTCTGGGCACTGTGACCAGGTAAGGGCATACAAGGTCAAAGACAGGGGGTAGAGGACAAATAATTATTGGGCCTCATAAGGATGAGAGGATTTGAAGCCAGGAGCTGGCCAAGAGTAGGTAGGAGGAGGAAGATGGCACAGGGCAGGAGGAAGGTGAGGAGAGGGAGTCCCCCTGCCCAAGAGGCTGGGTGGGGAAGAGATCATGAGGAACACAGACATCCTAAAAGGGGTCTTTACATGATTTTGCTGTGGGGTGTGCAGTGTAAGCCCCTCCCCCACTCAGTCTCCCAGCCACCTTCCCTCGCCTGCTGCCTTCAGGAAAGTCTGCATGTTTATCTTATGAGTCATCTTTTGCTGTGTAATGAATTACCTTAAAACTGGTAGCTTAAGTCAGCAAAAAAATGTTTATTATTTCACAGTTTCTGTTGTCAGGAAGTTGGGGGGGGTGATTCAGGCTTGAGACGTCTCATCATATTGCAGGGGAGTTGTCTGGCTAGGGCAGCCTCCATCTGAAGGCTGGACTGGGGCCGGTAGATCTGCCTCAGAGATGGCTCACTCATACAGCTGGAGGGCTGGAGCTGGCTGTTGGTGGGAGGGCTCAGTTTCTTGTCATGTGGACCTTGCCAGAGGACTGCTTGAGTGTGCTCACAACATGGCAGCTGCGTCCCCTAGAGCAAGAATAAGGAGGAAGCCACAATGTCTCCTATGACTTATCATCAGAAGTCACACATTGTTGAGTATACAGGTTCATGGTAGGAGGGGACTACACCAGATGTGGATTCCAGAAAGAAGCCACCATCAGAAGCCATCATGGAGGTCAGGGGGGTTGAGATCAATCAGCTATATTTGAGGGAATTTAGGGAGTTCTGTGCTCTACATCCAGACTAGCAAAGGCAAAAACAGAACCAAGGTATGGATCCCAGAGCAGACTGACCTGATTCTGTAGGATTCTATGATCCTGAGAGTCTGTAGTCTTCATAGGCCATGAACCAAGGCTATTGGAGTATAAAGAATGTGCATGAAGTTCCTGATAAGGCTAGAATAGAGTTAAGGGTCTAGGGCAGCCAGGGATGTGACCCAGTGAGAGAGTACCTATGAGGGCCAGAGGCCAGGGCCACTCTCTGAGAGGCATTTTTAGGTGTCAGGTGAATGCCCTTGGATCCAGAGATCCAGTTATGGGAGGGGTCCCAGGGAACCCCTCAGGACTATAAATGGCACCATGCTGGCCTGGCTTGGGACTGCCATTACTAGGTGGTGAGGTTTGCCAGGCTGCCTGCTGCCAGGCTTGGTGGAGCAGCCCTGGAGCATCCCCTAGGACAGGGAGAAGACAGGACACACTCAGTGCCTTCACTAAAATGTGAACAGTTCCCAAACCAATGCAGCCTGTCTGATCCAGGTCTGTGTCCTGGGTGCCCAGCCCCTTGCCAGGCACAAAGGGGATTCTTGGGGGGCCCTGATGAACTGCCCTCCACAATGGTGCAGGTATCAGACTAAGGGTACCCCCAAAAGCCCCCAAGGCTTGCTCCAACAGAGGTGGTATCTACCAGGCATATTCAACCCCACATAGACCACCTCCCTCCAGTCCTCTGAGCCAAGTCTCCTCTGAGATACCCCCTAGGGAGAGCTAGAGGGCAGGGGGGTGCTCAAGCTTCTCTGTATACCTGACTCATGTTGCCCACTAGGCAGAGGCTGCTGTTGTGTGGGGGCCATTGGGGTCTGGGCTCTGGAATCCTGCCATCCTGGGATTCTACTAGAGCCTCAGGCCTTTGGCCCTGCAGCCACGGCAGGGGGTGGGGTGAGTCTCAGCTGGCTCAGCGGCCAAGAGGTCAGCCCAGCAGCCTGCATTATTAAACTATCTATCTGGCCCTGCCCGGAGGGATGCTGGGAGTGGGGGTCACACTCGATGCTACTGCCTGGGTCTGGAACTGGGGCAGCCGGAGGCCCTTGGGAGCTGGAGGTCACCAGCCTCATGGCTGGGCTTGTCACCACTGACCTGCTGCCAGCTCTGAGGCGCTGGATGCTGCAGGGACTGGAAAGGCGCTGACAGGCCGTTTTCTTCATGTTCTTTCCCTGCTCAAAAACTTCTAGGCTCTGACTTCACGGGGGAAAGTGCCAGCTCCTTGCACAGGCATCTGGCGTTTTCTGCAACCTGACCACACTGTGCCTACAGGGTTTACCATTTCTTTCTGGCTCGATGCCAAGTGCTCCAAATGAACTAAAGTCTCAGTAAATAAAGACAACAGCCCTACAAGGTGCTCAGCATTGGACTCCTTCTCTGAGACGGCTCAGAGACACTAAGCAGTTCCACCAGGATCACACAGTGAGCAAGAGGCAGTGACTGACCCAGGTTTTCCTGCTACTGGAGCCATGCTATGGCTTCAGGATTCGCGGGGTCTTTCCACCTGGCAGTCCCTTTCTCAGCTGCTCTGCTGTGTGTTATTCCCCAGAGGCGTGCCTTTCCCAAGCTCTCTCAGTCTAGAAGCTGGATGGGGGAGTATCGGTGTTCCCCAGGCTCCCTGGAGAAGAGAGAGTTTGTGTGGCTGTCACCAAGTTACTCAGGCCCCAAACCCAGATGCCACCTGGATGTCATCTGAACGCCACCTGGGCTCTGGCAGATTTAATCCATCAACAACTCCTATCGGCTCTGCCTCCTAAATCTATCCTCTCCTTCTCCCTCCTGCCACAAAGGCAAGGGCAGGTATGTTCCTGTTCACCTCCGCTTGCTGAGGGCCTGGCACGCAGTCGGCACTCCAGAAACCTTTGTCCAGTAAGATGATCAAGTGCATGGCTGAGTGAACAAAGAAAAGAAGGGAGGGAGGGAGGGATGGAAGGAGAGAGGTAGGGTACCCAGTATGAGGGAGGAAATGGGTGGGTGAAAAGACTGGCAACTGAACTCTGCTCTGCCATGGGGTGGGGCAGGCACGGGGCAGTGCTGGAGGGGGCAGTGAGAGGGGCCCAGGGATCTGGAGGCGGGTCTCTGAAAACTCCACCTCTCCATTTACAGGTGGGGACCCGGGACCCAGGAAGACCACACGGAACCCTGCCTGGCCCTTCCTCAGGAGAGGGAAGGTCCTTCCCAACCCAGATCCAGATGCTTTCACCTCTCCCTGGGTAAGGTGGCTGCATGCCCACCCCCAGATTGCCCTGGTGGCATCTCTCCCTTCCCAGCCACAGCGCCTTCCTGAGACAAACAAAGCAACTTCTCACCTTTGCACTCAGATCCTTCTGGTTGCTCTGCCTGTGGTTTCTCTGAAATTTCCCCATTTCCATACATCTGCTTCCTGCCCACCCTCACACTTAGGGGACCATGGGACTTCAGCCCCCACAGCCCATCACATCCCACTCTCAGGACAACCTCTAGACAGCCTTAATGACCCAGTGCCGACCTACACCTGGAGTTTGGGGGGTCTGGCCAGGCCAGGTCAGACCAGCGGAGGGCCTGTCTGCAGGGCACGGGGCAAGGACACCAGGCATTCAAAAGCAGCAGCAGCTGTGCAGGGGCCTTTTTTTAAAAATAATTGTTTTATTTTGAAATAATTGTAGATTTATAGAAAAAAATCACAGAGTTCTCATATACCCTTCATCTAGCTTCTCCTGATGCCAATATCTTACACAACCACAGTACATTTGTCAAAATTAGGAAATTAGCTCTGGCACATGACTATAAGCTAACCTCCAGATTTCATTCAGAGTCACCTGAGTTCCCATGAATGTCCTTTTTCTGTTCCAGGTTCCCACTCAAGACCCCTGATGGCATTTAGCCATCATATCTCCTTGGTCTCCTCCGGCCCGTGACAGTTTATTGTACTATTCTTGTTTTTCATGACCTTAACTATTTTGTTTGTTCCTTCTTTCAGGTTAATACGAGGGCGCAATTAGGTTCCAATGTTTGCATCTGTTAGGTAGAGTCCCTCTTGTAGTTGTGTCCTGCACCCAAGACGTGTGCCTTATACCCTTACATTGTGCCCATGAGGTGGGAGCCCACCCATCCCTCTCCTTCTCCCTCCCCCCTCATTCCCCTTCCCTGTAACTTGAATTGAATTGTGTTTTTCTCTTGTGTGAGCACGTATTAGATCATCTGCTGGCTTCATATTAGTATTGAGTACATTGGATACTTGCTTTTCCATTCTTGTGATACTTTACTAAGAATGTGTTTCAACACCATCCAGGTTAATAAAAAAGATGTAAAGTCTTCATCCTTTTTTTTATGGCTGAAATGGATAAGCAAACTGTGGTAGATCTATACTATGGACCTTGGCAGTTTTGAAGGGGACTGGTCAGGTGTTTTGTAGACTGTCCCCTAATTTGGGTTTGTCTGACGTTTTCTTATCATTAGCTGAGATCATGGGTGGGGAAGACCAGCACAGAGATGTAGATCATTGTCATATCAGGGTACACTGACTGCCATATGACTGATCACTGGTGACATCAACCTGGTCACTTGACTAAGATGGCTCTTCTGCCACTTCACAGATAGGGAAACTGAGGCTTGGAGAGGTTAAGCTGCTTGCACTAGAGTGAGTGAAGGGGGCAGTCTGTGATCCAATAGATAGACTTGATGTCTTCTAATTTTATGGCTCTGATATTTTTCACCAGGAAATTTCTGAGCTCCCATGACCTAAAATGCTAAGAGTCAAGGGGTCAGAGCTTCCCCTGTGTGATCTCAAAATCCTGGTGATCCCTTGGCAGCTTAGAGATTTCAGATGAAAAAAGAAAGGCTATTCTTTCACTGACATTTTGCAAATTTGAATTGTGAAATTAGCTGTGATATTTGCAGAAATTGCTCAGTTCTTAAAGGTGTGTGTGTGCTACAAAGTCCATCCATCCAAAAAGGGGTCAAAGAGGGCGAAACTTCCCTCAACAGGGTGCCTACCCTGGTGGCACATTTTTACATTTTGTGCTTTACTACTTGTTTGTTTACTTTGCTGTTTGTCCCCTTAACTATTGTCAAGAGGAAGCATATTAGAATCCACCTGTTTGTACTCATCTCATCTCCACCATGAGCATATGTGCAAGTTGCTGAATCTCTTTGGGCCTCATTTTTTTTTTTTTTTACATTTAATTTAATTTTTTCTTCTTTTGAGACAGAGTCTCACTCTGTTATCGAGGCTGGAGTGCCATAGAGGCATAGCTCACAGCAACCTCAAACTCTTGGGTTTGAGCAATCCTCTTGCTTCAGCTTCCCAAGTAGCTGAAACTACAGGCACCCGCCCCAACACATGGCTAGTTTTTTTCTATTTTTAGTAGAGATGGGGTCTTGTTCTTGCTGATCTCTAACACCTGAGCTCAAGCCCTATACCCACCTTGACCTCCCAGAGTGCAGGATTACAGGCATGAGCTGCTTTGCCTGGCTATTTATTTATTTTTTGAGATAGTCTCACTCTGTTGCCCTGGATATAGTGCCATGGCATCATAGCTCACTGCAAACTCAGATTCCTGGGTTCAAATGATCCTCTTGCCTCAGCCTCCTGAGTAGCTGGAACTACAGGCACCTGCCATGATGCCAAACTAATTTTCCTATTTTTAGTAGAGACAGGGTCTCACTCTTGCTCAGGTTGATCTTGAACTCCTAAGCTCAAGAGCGTGGCCTCCCAGGGTGCTAGGATTGCAAGTGTGAGCCACCACACAGCTGCCTTGGGCCTCAATTTCTTTATCTGAGAAATGGAGATTAAATGAATTCTCTGCCTTCTGGTTATTATTGCTAATTAAAACTTCTAGTAGTCCCAAACAATTTTAAAAGCCTTGCCTTTTTATTTTGGTCACAGTTTTGTGGGCCAGGTAGAAGGGCTCAGCTGGGCTGCTCTTGCTTGGGGTTCCCAAACAGTTGCAGTCAGATGTCTGGTGGGACTGCCATCATCTGATGGCCTAGCAGGGCCACAATGGACACTCACACAGCTAGAACTTGGTGCCTGCCATTGGTTGGCAGCTCTGCTAGAGGTGGCAACTAAAGCGGCCATCTCCATCCTGGCAGAATCAGACACGGTGGGTGGCTTTCCCCAGAACGAGCATCCCAAGAGAACCAGGAAGAAACTAAGTGGTTTGTGATTTGGAAATCACAAACCATGTCTTCCACTGTTTTCTATTGGTTATAAGTGAGTCACTAGTCCAGGCCAGATTTAAGGGGACGAAACATAGACTCCACTTTTCCCCAGGAGGCGTGTCAAAAATCAGGGGCATGTTTTAAAACCACAGTATCTATAAAGCACTTAGAATAGTGCTGGCACCTAGTAAGCCTTCACTATGTTGGCCGTTAATGTGACAGCCCCAAGTAACAAAAATGGATTGATAATGGAAAATGGTTTGTTGAAACATCAAAGTCAGGATGAAAATATTAACAAAACTTTATAATTCAGAATATAGCACAATCATAAATAGTGTATAGGAGTTCATACGCCTGTGGAATGTGCTGGCTCGGAAGAAAAGCAAAAAATAGAAAGTGCAACCCTAAATACCTAAAAGAGGAGTCACATCCTACCTGTGACCAGTGTGGGGTCTCTTATATCAGGTGTCCAGGGGTGGCTGGAAGCCTTTGAAACTTTTTCATCTTCTCCCCCACCAAACAAGGCATCGCTCTGGGGAACCGCTGGAATGTTTCTAGAATAAGCACAAAATAAAGCTTTCCAGTACAAAATTGATGACTTCCATCACCAAAGGCAGAGAAGAGACCAAAAGTACTGAAGTGTTATTCAAAGTGACCTGCTACGTAGAAAAGCCAGGTACAAGCCATTCTATTGCCAGGACACTTCTGAAGCCAGCCATACAGCAAGCGGCTAGTCGGAGTGAACAAGTCAAAATATTGGAAACATTATTTTCTATTTTATCACTTAATGCTACTCGCGGAGGGAGGACATAAAATTAACAGCCAGCGGTATGGAAGGTCAGTAGTTACCACACGTGCATGCCAGTAGGTGTTTCACTTACAGATACACAAAGCCACCGGTGAGCAGGCCATATCAGACCGAGGCACGT
>NW_003852402.1:10406097-10406680 GCF_000181295.1 Otolemur garnettii | reverse complement strand
CAGAGGGTGGGTTTCTAAAGAACTTTTTCTTTCCCTTTCTTTTCCTTTCTTTCTATTTCTGCAGGAATGCTGGCGTAACACCACAGCCAACTGTGGCAGCCATCTTGTCCTGCTGAGGCCTCTTGTCAGACAAGGAAAACAGCAGACGCTCACCTCCTCTGTCCCCAAAGATCTCTTCAAGCCATCTTCACCTGAGCCATTGATGACCTTGTTTCCTGTTTCGCTGAGGGAACAGTGCAATTAAAATGGGCTCCACAGGTGCCCACGTTCCCCATTCCAGCTAAGTCTTCATCCTTACCACTCACCAGGCCCAACTGCCCTCGACCCCATTCTCTTTTCAGTTCCTCAAGGCTGTTCCTCCACCTCTCCCCCTCTCTCCTCCATTCTCTCTTTCCCTCTCTCTGCCATTCCCATCACCACACACGTGCTGTTATTTCTCCTTTTTTTTGGTAGAGACAGAGTCTCACTTTATCACCTTCAGTGGAGTGCCATGGAGTCACACAGCTCACAGCAACCTCCAACTCCTGGGCTTAAGCGATTCTCTTGCCTCAGCCTCCTGAGTAGCTGGGACTACAGGCACCCG
>NW_003852402.1:10392689-10405023 GCF_000181295.1 Otolemur garnettii | reverse complement strand
AGTCTCCTGCCTCAGCCTCCCAAGTAGCTGGGCCCACAGGGACCCGCCACAATGCCCAGCTATTTTTTAGTTGCAGCTGTCATTGTTGTTTGGCGGGCCCGGGCTGGATTCAAACCCATCACTTTAGGTGTATGAGGCTGGCACCTTAGCCGCTTGAGCCACAGGCACCCAGCCATCTGTCTTATTTAAATCACAGTTATTAGGACCTTTGTCATAGCAGAGAGAGTGTCAGGAATGCACTTTTATGCATTAAAGCAATTCCAATTGGATTTCCCATCCTTTTTTTCAGATTAATATGAGGGTACAAATGTTTAGGTTATATTGTTTTCATTTCTAAGGTAAAGTTCAAGTCGTAGTTGAGCCCTCCCCCCAGGGAGCGTACTGAACACCCTCACATTGTGCACACAGGTGAGATCCCGCCAATCACCCTCCCTCCTACCCCCCTCACTAGCCTATACTTATTTTTTTCCTTCCTGTGGGCACGTGGGTGTTTATATATTGGTGTCATGTTAGTATTGAATACATTGGATACTTGCTTATCCATTCTCTTGATACTTTACTAAGAAGAATGTGTTTCGACTCCATCCAGGTAAACACAAAGATGTAAATTCTCCATCTTTTCTTCTGGCTGAATAGTACTCCTTGGTATACACATACCACAGTTTGTTAATCCATTCATTGGTTGATGGCCACTTGGGTTGCTTTCACGTCTTGGCTATTGTGAATTGAGCTGCAACAAACATTCTAGTGCAAGGATTTCCCATCTTTTGCAACCTGATCCATACATGCATGAGGGAAGTGCATTCCACACTTCGTGTCTTGGGCATCAGTCAACACTGATGCTGCAGGGCAGGACATTTGGGGGGTAAGTTGATGATTACTTTGTAAGCCACCATGTAGACTGAAAAAGGACACTGGGAACTGAACCAACAGTACGCCTGCCATGCAGGCTGCCAGGAAGGGCACTGCTACGCGGGTACAGGCGCTTGCCCCGAATGCCAGCACTCCTCGCTTATTCAGTCAGCAGCTGCGGGCAACAATGTGCCTCCGGATCTTCATTCAGCACCGAGAGAAACTGAGAAAATGACAATGAAACCAAGGCCATCGCGTGGACGTCTTTTTAGCCAGCTGTCAGAAGAGATGGGCAGAACAAAACTCTGTTTTTCCAACTCGAACAGTTCTCACTGTTAAATGAAGGTACGCATGAAGTTTTCTGGAATGAGGAATAGGGTGCTAAGTGTGTCTCTATGACACTGTAATGCCATCGAATACCATTTCCCTTGATCTTAGGAAACATGACTTGGTAATATGGTCAGAACCTTCAATAATCTGATTCTGCCACCTTGGAGTGAAAATACAAGTTTTAATCTCTGATAAAAAGATACCAGGAGTTTGCAAAAACAAACTGGGGGGCAAACTTCTTAATCCCTGAGAGCCCGACTCTGTCTCAGTACTTGATGTTTCTTCTCCATTGCTTGGGGGAGAAATTGATGACACAGCAGTGAGCATATTAAAAACCACATCCCAGGGCTGCTGCCAAACAAGGAATCCTCTCCGGTGTGAAATGCAACCGAAGTGGCATCCCAGCCACTGGTCATGGCGATATCCCAGCTCTCCCGTGGGCTGCGCATGGTGTCTCCTCTTCTGACCGGCACTGGAATGAGGCTTCCGTGAGAAATCACTTCTTCATCACCTCTGGGACTATGTCCAATCCCCAAAGCCCAGAACACCTCAGTGCCACCATCATCTCTGACCACCTGCAGCCTCGTGATGGGCTGTTCAACTTGGGGAGAAGAATAATAAAAAGAAAGTAGCTGGGGCAGCGACTGTGGCTCAAAGGAGTAGGGCGCTGGCCCCATATGCCGGAGGTGGCAGGTTCAAACCCAGCCCTGGCCAAAAACTGCAAAAAAAAAAAAAAAAAAAGAATAAAAGAAAGTAGCTGCCTGCATAGGAAACTCAAGCAGCTGGTCAAACTAGCTGGTCATTGAGCCAGATGGGACTGACCACTCACCCACTCAGCAGATAATGATTGAGGATCCACCATGTGCTGGGAACACTGGGCTTGGAGGCAAAATGGTGAGCAGACAAAGACAAAGACAGAAGGTGTTGGACCTGGTGTACTCCTAGCACTCTGAGAGGCCCAGGCAGGTAGATCACTTCAGCTCAGGAGTTGGAGGACAGCCTGAGCAAGAGCCAGACCCCCATCTCTACTAAAAATAGAAAAACTAGCTGGGCACAGTGGCATACACCTATAGTCCCAGCTATTCAGGAGGCAAGAAG
Source organism: Otolemur garnettii (assembly GCF_000181295.1). Taxonomy (NCBI): domain Eukaryota; kingdom Metazoa; phylum Chordata; class Mammalia; order Primates; family Galagidae; genus Otolemur; species Otolemur garnettii. The sequence goes on along the minus strand of NW_003852402.1, from coordinate 10,402,743 downwards.
ATTGCTCAAGCCCAAGAGTTTGAGGTTGCTGTGAACTATGACGCCACAGCACTCTACCCAGGGTGACAGAGTGAGACTCGGGCTCAAAAAAAAGAAAGAAAAGAAAAGAAAAATGAGAAAGAAAGAAAAAGACAGAAGAATTACAAACAGAACCATCCCTCTTAGTGATACAAAGCCTTTTTTTTTAATTGTAGTAAAATACACACAATATAAAACTTACTACTTACATCATTTTTAAGTGTACAATTGAGTGCCATTAAGTACATTCGTGTAGTTGTGCAACCGTTGCCACCATCCATTGCCAGAACTTTGTCATCATTCTCAATAAAAACTCTGTACCCATCAAACACTAACTCCCCAGTTCCCCTCCCTGTACCCCTTGGTAACCTCTCTTCTACTCTCTGACTCAATGAATTTGACTATTTGTACCTCACATTGGCAGAATCATGCAATGCTCGTCCTTTGATGTCGAGTTTGTCCACCCCGGTTGTGGCATGCATCAGGGTTTTATTTCACTGCGTGTACACCCCACACTTGGTTTCTCCGTTCTGCTGTTCATGGGCCCTTGAGTTGTTTCCACCTTTCGGCCATTGTGAATGATGTTGCTGTGATCGTGGCTGTCCCAGTCCGAGTCTCATTTCCTTTAGTGCCTATCCAGGAGCAGAATTGCTGCATCTCATGGTAATTTCATGACTGACATTTTAAGGAACTGCTGAACTATTTTTCTGCAGCAGCAGTGCCACCTTGCATTCTATTATTAATTTTAAACATATTTTATTTAGATTTTTAAATTATGATCAATCTTTTCTTAACTTACCTAAGATTGGTAGTTTACATGGGTACCCTGTGCCATCGTGTAATCCAAGATGTCACGAGTTAAACCGTGCTGCTCTGGGGTTTTCAATTCTAAGGTTCTCTGATCAATGACTGAGATTCTAAGGTCCTTTTGGGCAAGACTAAGATTCGTGGTGCTTCATTGCGAGGTCCTGATGGCAGGGTCTGTAAATGCACTTCCAGGCCACAGTGGTGAACGTGAGGTCAGTCGGCTGTCTTCCCCACACTGCTCTGAAAGGAGGCTGCTGATAGGTGGGGAGGGACAGAAACTCCCCCTACCCCTACTCCAAGTAGGGGGGCTGGAACTTTGGGAATGAAGAGGAAGAAGCAGAGATGAGAACAGAGGGAGGAGGAGAGACGCCAAGAGTCTCAGATACCCCTACCCTCACCCCAAGTGGCTGGGGCAGGTGCAGTGTTTAGGAAGGGCTGAGAGAAGAGAACAAACATCAATGAACACCAGCCCCAGCTGGTGATAGAAAAAGACCCAGCCCTTGCCTGTGCCCACTCCCGTGTATGTCCACTTTCGCTGAGCCTGCCATGCCTGACAAAGGTCTCCCTGAAAGACCCACTGCCACACGGTGACAGCCACCACTCATGAGCCTTCACTCTAATCACTGTATGTGGATTACCACTGAAGCCTCACAACCACTATTACCATACAGGTGAGGTGCTGCAGCTCAGAGAGGCTGAGTAGCTTCCCCTGGATCACACAGCTGGGAAGGGGAGGAACCCACCCTCATCACCCCAAACTGCCTCTCTTGATGCAGGAGACTTTTCTGAGGACACCAAAGGTAAGACCGGTAAGGGGGGTAACATCATACACTCCACAGCTTCCCCCGTTTTACAAAGTCCTCTCAGAGGCTGTGCTACCACCAGTTTCTCCCCCTGGTTCTCCCCACCGTGTCTCTGGGTCCTCCTTCCTACTGCCCAGATTTCTGCAGCTCCCTCTGCAGTGACAAATGTCTCCTTCTTCTGTACAGCAGTGGCTGGCACGCCCAGCCCACCATGGCAGCCTCTGCAGAAAGCCGAGTCCTCCCGATAGCAGTCCCCACCTCCTCGGGAGCGGTCAGGGCTGCTGAGAGCAAACATTTTTCCCCTCTGTCACATAGAGTAATAGACTCTTGAAAAATCACATTCTCGGAGGATCACAGCTGAATCTTATAATCTGAAACTCTCCATCAAAGAACCTCCGAACCACCGACTAATAGAATTTCAGCGTCAGTGACTGAGAATCCCAGCACGATACTATCTCTCCATCATGGGCTAGGCGGTGGCCGATGTCACAGAGCAGGGCAGGCCCGGAGACTGAGGAATCAGGGAGGTGAGGAAGCCTTGGGGTCCAGAGGACAGGGTAGGTTGGTGGAGGGAGGCTCAGCCTGTTGTCATGCTAGAGGAAGCAGTTGGCGGGTGAGGCCTGGCTCTGTTACTGATGGTTTTTAATTATGTAAATCAGCCCAGGGCCTGCGCCTGGCACAGGCTTGGCATCCATCAGCTGGCAGCAGAATTAATCAATAAATAACCAGCTGGATGGGGCCTGGGCATGAGCACCAGCCACACCCCCTCTACCGCTCCAGGAGGGTCCTCCCAAGCTGGCACGGGTAGAGGGATCACAGCTCACGGCTGTTGGCGCAGTTGTGCACACACATACACACACATACACACGCATGCATGCATAGGCAGTGGCAACTCTGGACTCATCACGTATGCACTGAGGGACACACCAGCACACACAAAAGAGAGTGGTGCACACAACACCCAGACAGACCCTTAGCCGCTGCAGACCCCACTGTGCACCCAGGCACACATCTCCCCGTGCAGAGCCCAGCACCCATGCAGGAAGCCGGCAGTAGGAGCCAGGGCCTCATTCCAGCCTCACTTCACAGCCACATCGTCTACCTGCCCTGAGAGGCTGGCTGGGCTTGGGGGAGGCCCTCATTGTACAGATGGCAAAACTGAGACCCAGAGAAGGGATTTGATGAACATTGTGTCCAGGGGTCCTGCCTCCCCACCCACTAGCACTCCAAGGTGCAAAGACAGTGCGAGCCCCAGAGGACCAGGGAAGAAAAAGAAGGGGAAGGGTGGGGGCGCCTCAAAGGCAAGGCCACCCCCTTGAGAGGAGGGTCCTGGACAGAGAAAAGAACAGGGTGGGTGGCCCAGTGGAGACACAGATGGGAGAAAGGGCCAGGTAGTAGAGAGCTGGGCGCCATCACCCTCCCTGTTCCCAGGGAGCCATGATAGATTGCTCCCTCCCGGCCACCGGCATGCTCACTCCCGCGCCCAGCAATGCCCCATAAATCAGTCCCCTCATCTCGGCCTTGGCTGTTCCTTGATCACTTTCCAGCATGGGGAGTGGCAGGGCTGGCAGAGAGAAGCATAAAATTAATGGGAAGGTTTTCTCTTCCCCTCTTTTCCCTCTCTCTGCCTCCAGCTTTCTGCCAGCCTCTACCCTGCTCTGGTCGGGGATCATTAAATACTGAATGAGGAAATGAACCGAGACACTAGTGAGACACGGGTCCCTGTCTCCCACGTCCCTCAACCTCAGCTGAAGGATTTCCCAGCAGCCCCTGGAGGCAGGAAGGGGAAGTGGGAAGGTGTCCTGCCTGGTCAGAACAGATCTCACAGGGCCCTTCAGGGAGGCCCAGAAAGGGCCTTGAGGGCGAAGCCCCTGCCCAGAGCATCAGCCTTTTGGAGCCACCCACCCCTAGGACCAGCTGATGAAAGGTGTGGGCTTTACAAGGCCAGGGCAGCACTGGGAATTGGAAGCCCACCGAGCAGCTGAGAGCGGGTCAGCCTCCACAGCCCAAGTTCAGGCTCTGCCACGTAGAAGCTGTTTACCCCTGAGCAAGCTGCTTTGCCTCTCTGTGCCCTGGTTTCCTCATATGCAAAATGAAATGAATAAAAGGTCCTGCATGTAAGTGTATGGATACATATTCTTTAGAAGAGCCACTGGTGATTGATTATAGAGCTAATGCTCTGAAAAGTATCAGTCGTTACTATTATTGAAGGCACTCCTCAATGCACCAGAATCCCAGGAAGGCTTGGAAACCCAGAGTGCTGCCCCTGTCCACCTCCCAGAATTTCTGCCTTAGTAGATCTGGGGAGGAGCCCAAGATTGCATTTTTTTTAAGGCAAGCATAGAACAAAATTTATTGAGGAAGAACAAGGTAGGTTACAGAGTAAGAGCAAGATATAGGCTTATAGAGCAAGAGACAGTCTCCATAGACGAAAACGGGCCAGAATTTCCATGGTAAGCAGACAAAGAGGCCCCAGAGTTGCATTTCTAACAAGTCACCATGGGCCGCACTCCAAGAACCCACTAAACCCATGCCAGTGCTCACTGATCCAGCTCTGCTCCCCACCCACGCTGTAACTTGGGAACTGAGGCTCAGAGAGGTGAGCTAGTGCCCAAGGCCTCACGCAGCAGGGATTCTAGCGGGAAGGTGGGGCGGGGGCCCTACAGGTGGAAATGACTCTCTCAGTACCACCTTCTACCCCCGCTCCCCCACCAGCTGCCTCCCAGAGCAAAGAGGCAGAATTTGCTTTCCTGGCCAGAGGTAATCTTTTAATCTCTTTGGTTTTAATCTTGCAGCCCAACATAAACCCAAATCCACACAGGAGAAGGAAGGGGGTGAGGGGCACGGAGCTCCTGTCCTGGGGGTGTGGGTAATCTAGGCTTTAGTCTTTCCCTTCACCATCCCATCTCCTGGTGCTCACTTGCGGGCACTCTATCTCCCTCACCTATCTGGCTGTTTGGTCTGAAAAGTCACAGCACCTAGAAAAACAGATGGGTTTCACCTTGGGGTGAACAAGACTCTCCGGCATGCTGTGGCAAAGATGTAGGGTGCCCTTCCAGTATCCCCTCTCCTATTTACCTTGAAAAGCAGAGGGGCAACGTGTCTAGCCAAAAGTTTCCATCTCTCAGCCTCCCTTGCAGCTAGGAGTGGCCCCTGAGAGGCCAATGTAAATTGTTAGGTGAGACAGAAGGGACCATTTCATCAGCCCAAGCTCAATTCCTCCTGAAAGTTAGATGTGATGATGGAGGTCCAGCAGCCATCTTGGGTCATGAAGTGACCTTGATAATGGAAGCCTTTTGCTAAGGTAGGTGGGATTGAAAAGAGGAGCCTGGGTCCCTGATGATGCACACAAATACCCCACCCCACCCCCGACATGCTTTATGGGAGAGAAAAATAAGGCTAGATCTGGTTTAAACCACTATTATTTCCATCCTCTGTCATGAGCCGTGGGAATTAAGCCCCCACTGATACACAAAAGCCCCGTGAAGTAGATATTACTGTGTAAACCCTACTTCCTGTACCTCCATTTTGCAGATGCATCCCTAGCCTGCCTTCCCTCCTCCCCAATGTCTAGCAATGGCCAAAAGATCAGCGTTCAATCCCCAGCCCTGCCACAATTCAAGTCAGCCTCTTCCCAACCTAGAGCAGCCCCACGGTCATAAAGTCAACTGCGTTCCACACAGATGGCTGCAGCTTGAGCTGGTGACACGAGTGCTGTTGAGACAGCAAAGTGCTGGCCTGGGTGGCGCGTCCTCATGTAGAGATCAAGAAGAAGATGGAGAAGAAACAAACACGGTGGATCCCAGCCAGGTAGAGCAAAGCCTCTTTTAAACTTGTCCTCCTGGGCCTTTGCCATGTGAAATTGAGTGGCAGGAAGCTGTCTGCTGAGACCAAAGTGTGTGGTTCCCCCGCACAGGGGAGCACTGTGAAACCCACACGTCTGTGAAATGGGCACCAGAGGGTGGCTGACCTGGGAAGAGTTGGAACTGGGCCTGTCACCTAGGAGGGACTATTAGGTATAAGCTGCCACTATCAGTTGGTGGAGAGAACTTAATTCTTTTTATTGTACGTTTGTTATACGAAACGGAATTTACTCATTGGCGTTGGAACATTCTATCTGCTGACTCACACTCACTGCTCTTACTATAATTAACCCCGTGTAGGGTCTCCTGGCACCAGGATGAGCAACCCAAAGCTTTTCTTCTCACTTCGGTTTATGCAAGTAAAAAACAGTGGTGATTAGAAGCAATTCATTTGTCAAGCACAAGGTCAAGAATCCCAATTTGTCCATGTCACTAAGGCACCATCAAGAAGCTCCCCACATCCCAAACTATGTCCCCTCTGACACTGATGGCAATTTCACCATTACAGCCAGAGAACCCCGAGGAGGAGAAGCAATTTAGGAGCACAGCATCTTAGAGTAAATGCTCATATCCAGGTCAGCTGAGGGAGGGGTGGATCACAGCAGGGAAAGGGAGGGAAAGCCACGGGCAAATTTTGGGACCCTGTCAGGGGTAGCTGAGGTTTTCGCAGCTGCTGAAGGCTGTGTGCACAAAAGCAAACACGCACGCACACGCGCGCACACACGCTGGTAATCGCTTTACTCCAGCGGCAGGGACTTAAGCCTCTATCTAGGCTAGCCCCACCCCCGCCCCAGCTGCACCAGCCACCTCTGTCCCAAGGCAGAATCCCCAGGGGCTCAGCGAGGGATTCCTGCCAGGCCAGGAGCCAGAAAGCAACAGAGCAGGTACCAATAATGACCCACAACTCACACGTACACCTCCACACACTCCTGCACTCAGAAACACACACAACACCCCAGACACAGGCACTGGCTAAAGTGTCCTCCCAAAGGCATGACAAACCTGGAGAGACATACACAGAATTGTCTTGTCCCTAAGAAAGCCACAGAAGCCCAGGGAGATGCACGCTGAAGTGCTCACACACAGACTCCAGCCCCCATGATCTGTCTGCCTGGGTCCCCCATTCCTGCCCCCAGCTGGGTGTCTGCCCCAGAGCCTCCAGCTCCCCTCTGCCCCCGGAGCCCCAAGTCTTCTCCAAGGAGCTTCCCTCTCCTCCCCATCTCCCTGCCCAGCTACTCAGCTCCCAGAAATGCTTCACCCTTCCTCCTTCCGTGCCCCTCCTAGCCCAGGAACTGAGCACACAGGAGCAAGGACAGGCTGCCATTTCCATGCCTTCCCCAGCCCTCACTTCAGGGGCATCAAACCTCCCCCTACTTTTTGCTTACTCTCGCCTCCCCCTCCCACCCCCGCTCCTGGAGAAGCTGACAGCTCTTCTCAGGTTCCAGCAAGTGCATAAAAAATAAAAAAATGCAGATTAGAGCAATTAGGGGAAAGTCATCAGAGGGCAAGGCAGAGCCACCACCGCGCCTGATCACTGGCACCAGCAAGGCAGGGCAGAGGTGGACGAGCAGTAGGGTGGGGGCCGCGGGAGGGGGCCAGCCGAGTTCCATTTTAGATTCCTTTGGTTTTGTTTAAACTGCTCACTGCTGTTTGCAGTACCCTCATATCCATGCTCCTGAAACAGGCAGGTAGGGTGGAAATAGTTTCAGTCCCATTTTACAGAAGGGGAAACGGGGCCCAGGGGCCTGGAAGGACAGTTGCAGAAGGCCCATCCCACCCAGACTTGTCCTCCCTGCTGGAAGTGTGAATCAGGTGGCCCCAGTCCCCAGGACAGGCACCTGTTGGCCTCAGATCCTGCTCTCTGGCCCTCTCTTCTCCCTGGGTAGAATCAGCAGAGTTGAGTGAGAGGGTAGGGTCAGGATCTGGCCACTGTCTATATTGCCAGCAGGCCTGGTATTAGCATGTGAGGCAGCCTTGCCCTTCACCAAGTGGCAAGATTATTTAATTGATGGCTGCTGTCCCCAGTTCATGTTTGTTGAATCTGATAAAGAGACGTGCTGTGAGCTTTTCTTCCCTCCCCTGACTGGGGAGGATTTTCTGAGAATCAGAGTGCAAAGGACCCACTTTCTTGCCCCTTTATCCCGTAAGACCCAAGCCTGGCCTGATTCACCCCTAGGGCTCCTAACTTCCAGCCAGGCCCACCTGGCCCTGGCCCTGGCTGTCACCTGGGTGAGAAGTCAGCGGTGAGGCGTGAGTGCCCCCTGCTGGTAACATTCCACACTGCCCACTGTGACTCCAGCCCCAGGCCAGGTGGCAACACTCCTCACACACACATCTCCAGGACCCACTGGCTGGGTGAGGGGAAGGGTGGGGTACCTGTGGAAGGAGCGCAGAGGAAGGTGGGGCTAATTCTACTCCAGTTCCAGCAGCAGGGAGTGTGGCTGTGGGTGGCGGGCAGACACCAGGTTTGATCAAGTAGTTGGGTGCCCAGTATTGTGCACAGGCCACACGCGAGGCTCAGAAAGTGTGGGATGAATGATGGAAGTGTGTAAAGGAAAGAATGAAGAAATTCCTTATACCCTAAAAGGTCGTGTGAACAACACTAGTAATAGCAAGTGATTTTTAGATAATAGCGATGAACTTGTTTAAGAATTATGTATCTGGGCTCAGTGCCTGTAGCTCAGCGGCTAGGGCACTGGCCACATACACCAGAGCTGGTGGGTTCGAACCCAGCCTGGGCCTGCCAAAAAAAAATGACAACAACAACAGAAATAGGCAGATGTTGTGGCAAGCACCTATAGTCCCAGCTACTTGGGAGGCTGAGGCAAGAGAATCCCTTAAGGGGCAGCACCTGTGGCTCAAAAGGGTAGGGTGCCAGCCCCATATGCTGGAGGTGGCGGGTTCAAACCCAGCCCCAGTCAAAAAAAGAAGAGAGAGAGATCACTTAAGCCCAAGAGTTTGAAGTTGCTGTGAGCTGTGATGCCACAGCACTCTATCAAGGGATACAAAGTGAGACTGTCTCAAAAAAAAAAAAAAAAAAGAATTATGTATCTGGCTCATGCCTATAATCCCAGCACTCTGGGATGCCGAGGCAGGTGGATTGCTTGAGCTCACGAATTCAAGGCTGGCCTGAGCAAAAAGGGAGGCCCCGGCTCTACTAAAAATAGAAAAACTGAGGCAAGTGGATCACTTGAGCCCAGAAGTTGGAGGTTGCTGTGAGCTATAACACTATGGCACTCTACTCAGGGCAACAACTTGAGTCTCTGTCTCGGGGGAAAAAAATGAATTACGTATCTGTTTTGATTTGTATCAGAGATAATGTATCTGGCCTGTCACATCCATAAAATCTAAAACAAATGTCTTCGGGTACAAAAGGGTCAATGCAAAGGAAAACATTAGGTAAATAACATGTATTCTCATCACCTAGCATTGGTATTCATTAAGTGCCAGTAATGAATGAATAAATAAATGCACGAATGCAGAGATGACAAGGCAGATTATGAATGATCTCCACAAAGCAATGTGTCCCACACTTGGCTGCACCTGGGAATCACCTGGGGAGCTTGAAAAACTACCTCTGGGTGACTCCATGTCTCTGAATCTCAGGGCACAGAGGGGGAAGTCGGTATGTCCCGGACAACTGTCAGAGAAGGGGAACCACCAGCACCCAATCTAAGCACCAAGTAAGGAGCATCTTGGCTTCCCAGCCTTTGAGACAGTGAAACTGCTGTCATTGGAAGAGACAAATTGTGCTTGGGCAACCTGGGAGTCCTCTGCTGTCTGAGAGGTTGGACTAGGTGAACTCTAAGTTTCGTGCAAGGAGAGGGCAGTGAGCCAGCATTTATCTGAACTTGACCCTAGATTCGCATAGAATGTAAAGCTAACATGCATTTACTGTGGCTTCAATATACACTGCTTAAATATGTCTCATTTATTCACCCAAACGTCATGTTTTATTTGGCGTATGTCTTTATTGTTCATTAACATAAATATTATATTAGTTGCTGTGCAGAGCATATAGAATTTCTGTCCTGAGTTTTATTTACAAGTCAATTGTTCATTTATGAGACTTTTCTCCCCTTAAAAAGAAATCCCCCTTCTTCTTGAAAATGCTAACTGGCTAATTACAAACATATATTCATATGATGTCATTAATGTGGCTATAATCTGTTTATCTCTTAATTGGGTCTCAATTTGCTCATAACAATTTTCAGTTTCTTCCTTGATTAAAGCTGGAGGAGAGTGTGGTTTGGGAAGGGGTCCTGTTTGCTTCTCTAAATCCACAGATAGTACAGGTGCAGGTTGAGTTAATATTTGATGTATGAGTTGTTCTCTTATCTTGTTAGATACTCTCGATAAGAGAAGAGACTTTCCCGTCATGAAATTTCATACTGTACCTAAGTGAAAGAATTGGGGAAAATAAGCCAAGTGTTGTGGCGGGCACCTGTAGTCCCAGCTACTTGGGAGGTTGAGGCAAGAGAATCACTTAAGCCCAAGAGTTTGAGGTTGCTGTGAGCTGTGACGCCACAGCACTCTACCCAGGGCGACAGCTTGTCTCCAAAA
>NW_003852402.1:10388118-10391561 GCF_000181295.1 Otolemur garnettii | reverse complement strand
AAATAAAAATAAAAAATAAATGCTGGCAAGGGAGTGGAAAAATTTGAACCCTGACACAGCTGCTGTGGAAAACAGTATAGCCACTACTCAAAAAACTTAGATATGGAATTAGCATATAACTCAGCAACTCCGCTTCCAGATACAACTCCAAAAAATGGAAGGTAGGAAATCAGACAGATGCTTGTACCTCTGTGTTCATAGCGGCAGTATTCATAAAGACCGAGAGATCGAAGCAACCCAACGGTCCAACAACAGATGAATGGATAAACAAAACATGCCAGATACACACAACAGAATATCACGTGGGAATAAAAAGGAATGGAGTTCAGGCCAGACACGGTGGCTCACACCTGTAATCCTAACACTCTGGGAGGCCAAGGCAGGAGGATGACTTGAGCTTAGGAGTTCAAGACCAGCCTGAGCAAGAGCGAGACCCCGTCTCTACTAAAAATAGAAAAACTAGCTGGGCATTGTGGTGGATGCCCACAGTCCCAGCTACTTGGGAGGCTAAGATAGGAGGATCACTTGAACCCGGGAGTCTGAGGCTGCTGTGAGCTAGGTTGACACCATGGCACTCTAGCCTAGGCAACAGAGTGAGACTCGGTCTCAAAAAATAAAAATAAAATAAAAATAAATTGAGTTCTGATACATGTATTACAGATGTATGCTACAATGTGGACAAATCCCTTATGGAAACCATTATGCTTAAATATTACAAAAAGATTGTCATAATGGTTGCACAACTTTGGGAATGAAATTAATGTCACTACATTGTACACTTAAAAATAGTTAAAATGGCAATTGTTATAATATATATTATTTCAACACAATTTTTTTTGAGACAAAGTCTCATTCTGTCACCCTTAGTAGAGTGCTGTCGCATCATAGCTCACAGCAACATCAAACTCCTGGACTCAAGAGAACCTCTTGCCTCAGCCTCCCAAGTAGCTGGGACTATAGGTCGTAATGCCCAGCTAGTTTTTCTATTTTTAGTAGAGATGGGGTCTCGCTCTGGTGCAGGCTGGCCTCAAACTCCTGAGTTCAAGCAATCAACCCACCTCAGCCTCCTGGAGAGATGGGAACCTAGTTCCATCCAGAAAGCGAGGGTCAGGGTAGGAGGAGACAGGTGGCTGGGGCTACACAGCATGAAGGGGCAGCTTTCCAACCCAGAGAATTAACAACAAACCTGTCAACAGGTCCTTGAAATATAGTCTACATTGGGAGGACTTGAGTGATTTATATCTCAGGAGAGATGGGATTTCCAGAGGCTGAAGAAAGAAGTTATATGGTCAAAGCTAGGGAATATCACACCAGGACCTCTGAGGGCCTGAAGGTTTGTTAGTTAAGCTTAGATGAACTTAAAATAGATCCAGAATGTATCCTCTCTAGAGATTCTCCTCTGTCCCCTTCCTGTTTACTTCCTGGTCACTCTACAATTGTCAAACACTCCTGCTTTTGTTTTTTTTTTTTTGTTTCTTTTCTTTTGAGACGGAGCCTCAAGCTATCCCTCTGGGTAGAGTGCCATGGCATCACAGCTCACAGCTCACAACAACCTCCAACTCCTGGGCTCAAGCAAGTCTCCTGCCTCAGCCTCCCAAGTAGCTGGGACCACAGGTGCCCACCACAACACCCGGCCATTTTTTGGTTGCAGCCATCATTGTTTGGCGGGCCCGGGCTGGGGATTTGAACCCGCCACCTTAGGTGTATGTGGCCGGCGCCTTAGCCACTTGAGCCACAGGCGCCGAGCCCACTCCTGCTTTTGTTGACCTGTCTGTTGTCTCTCTGCATTAGTCAGGATAGGCTAACCCTGGGGCTCAACTCAACGCAAGTATGTTTCTAGCACTTGTAACAGATCCTATCTCCAGGTGCCATTTTCCTCTCATCCAGAGCCCTCTTCATCCAGCCAGGGATGAGGACAAGGAGAGTTCATCTCGTGCAGGAGGGTTTTATGGGCCAGGCATGCAAGTGGGCATATCCATCAGACAGTATTCAGTCTGCCCATGGCTACCCTCACTGCAAGGGAGGCTGGAAACAGTCTAGCTGGGGGGCTGGGAGGAAAAAGGGAAGAGCCATGTCTGCCTCACTCCCCAATACCAGATCCCAGAGTGTTCACCTTCTTCTTCAGACCTGGCACCAGGCCCCACACGTAGTGGACCTTTAGTAAATATGGAGTCTGTGAGTGAATGAGCAGTGCTCTGGCTGGGTCCTGGGCACCAGGCTAGGTGGGCACTTTCCTTATACATGCCCCAGGGGGCAAGGGGTGACAGAAGAAGAGTCATCATCACTCTCATTTCTCAGATTGAGAAACTGAGGCTCTTAGAGCTAAGCAGCATGCAGAAGGCCACACAGCTTCTCAGTGCCAGCTCTCAAACTGAAGAAGCCTCTGCCACCAAGTGCCTGTTCTCTCCACTCCCCTGGCTGCCTCTCTGACACGCACACTGGCTGGCTCGGGGTCTGGTTATCTTCAAGGCTGCTCTCCTTTCTAACAATCAATGAACCATGTTCGACAAGCTGTGAGTTGCTTGGGGCAGCAGCTCTATCTCTCTCATCCCTACATGCCCCTTGGCGACCAGCACAGCCCTTGAACACAGTAGGTGCTCAAAACATGTTTGGGGGATTAATTTGTTCACACAAGCTCAGGCTTCATGCTTTGCTGCTTGCCCAGTATGGGGGTCGCTTACAACTTATAAAAGAAATCAAGGGGATATTTATTATGCGGCCCCTCCCTGCACAGACTCAGAGCTGTCTCTGCAGCAGGACTAGTGCCCTCCCTGGAACTTGCTCCTGTAGCACAGTCAAGGGCTGAGTCACATGAGGGTCAAGACCACAGGTGTCACCTGGCCCCCATCAGTGCTAGACTATGGACTCCTGCCGCACACACACATAGACTGACCTTGCCCTTGGCTAGTCCAAGGAAGGAGATTGGATGGAGGCCGCTCTGTGGCTCTGTCCGTGGTGCTGAACTCATCTTTCCCCACCTCTGGCCTCCTCTAACACAGCAGCAGTTTAGAACCTCCTGGGAGCCAAATAAAAATACAAATTACCTGGCTCCTTCTTTAGGCACTTGTGTTCTGAGCGTCCAATATACAGCCTTGAAAGCTGAAATATGTTATTTTCAAATCTCCAAGCTCCTGTGATTCTATCCAGACAGTTTGGTGCCGGCCTGAGTTTGAACACTGACCTCAAGAATCAGCCGGTCTTCATGGAGTACCTGCTATGTGCCCCGTGCTGTGCCACATGCTGGGAGGCACAGAACTGCGTCTGGTAGGGTCTGTGCTCTGGGGGCTACTTTGTGAAGTCGTTCAGGAGGAGATGTAGAGAGAGAAGGAGGGAGAGTACCCCTTTCTGTTTTGTGTGAACGCAGTACCAGGTGGATACCTTTGTCTTTATCCAGCAAGATGAGCTAAGGAGGCATGTGAAGGTAATAGTAATCATCACTATCA
>NW_003852402.1:10387210-10388016 GCF_000181295.1 Otolemur garnettii | reverse complement strand
ACCCAGATCCAACACATCAAGTGTTCATAAATCTTTCTACCCTACATAACCCAAGAATTTAGTCCTCCCTCCCTGTACCCCACAGTTCCTTTTCATTATTGTTTCAACTGAGATTTGAGCTCCCTGTTGAAGGCAGGGCTCACACCTGATTGCCCCATGTAGTAGCAAACACAGGGATACCCCACCCACCCACCCAGGAAGTAGGCAGTAAATTCTTATTGAAGGATGATTGGGGACAGTGGGAGGGAGGAATGTGCACAGAGAAAGTGCTACTGGGTTACAAAGCAGCTGGGACAAGTGCTCAGAACCAAAAGAAATCAGGGTGGGCCTCCGGGAAACTAGGCAACAGGCCAAATGCAAATCAGGCAGGGGCCAGCATCCAGTCAAGGTCTGCCTCTCCTTTCTCTGGGTGTTGGGGGATACCAGGAAGTGGAGCCAGGACAGCTGTGCCCGATGAAAACAGATGTTCTCTGGGCCTAAATGTGGGGCATGGGAGAGGGCACAGGGGAGGGGAAAAGGGGAGGAGAGGACCACAGCCAGCAAAATAGAATAGCACAGACCTTCTTTTATTTATTTAATTTTATTTTTATTATGGAAATTTTCAAATACCTACAGTAATGGAGGAAATAGTGGGAGGGATTCCCATGTGCCATCAACCCAGCTTCAACCTCCACCTTGCCAGTCTCACTTCATTCCTCCCCTTGAGCTCCTTTTTTTTTTTTTGAGACCGAGTCTCACTATGTTGCCTTCAGTAGAGTGCCATGGCATCACAGCTCACAGCAACCTCAAACTCTTGGGCTTAAGTG
>NW_003852402.1:10385233-10386309 GCF_000181295.1 Otolemur garnettii | reverse complement strand
GTCGTGGTCCTGGATTGATCCCTCATGGTGTCATTTCACATGTCACACTATCCTCCATTTCCTGCAAACTGGTCTTTAGGTCCAGAAGGTTGATCTGATGTAGGACCAGTGATTTTGGCAAACAGACTCCCTGGGTGGTGCTGTGTCCTGAGCATCACATGAGTGATACTAAGAATCATGGATGGGTTCTGGTGCCGCCTGCCTGATCCCTCTGTTGTAAGTCCACTATCCCCTTGCCCTCAGTGGTGTTAGAACCGTTTGTAGACTCTTAAAACACTGACAGAGCTGGCAGAGACCTGAGAAGCCCATTCACTCATTTTTCTATTCATCCCTCAAATGTGTATTATTGAGCACCTACTATGTTAGGTCATGAGCTGACAGAAGGGGCAGGATCCTGGGGTCACGGAGCCAAGAGTCAGGTGAGGGGAGACGACAAGCACATCCCTGAGAGGCATGTCTGTGAGGGTGAGGGGCATGCAGAGACTTCCCGCAAGGGGCAGTGATTGACAGCCACTGGGTGACTGCTGTGTAGTGGGGGGTTTAAGGAGCTCCCTAGGAGGGGACACCGGAGCTTGACAAGAATAAGCCAGCCATGCAGCAATGGATGGTGCCCTCCAGGGAGAAGGAAGAGCTGGTGCCAGCCGAGAACTTGGCACCTGCTGGGGAAATGCAAGGAAGCCATGGTGCCTGAGCCAGAGAGCAGTGGGGGGAGGTGGGGTGCTGTGATAACAGACCAGTTGGGGGTGATGGCCAACCCAGCACCGCTGCTGCCCCCTCCTCAGCTGAGAACTTGAGCACAGAGAGGGCAGGGAGATGGGATTTACTGAGCAGCTCCCCCGACTCAGGAGCCTGCTGTGCAGGATTTCAAAGCCTCACGCAATGCTACTTGGGAGTTACTGCACCCACTTTACAGATGAGGGTAGTGAGCAATGAAGTCACCTGCCTCAAGGCAGAGTGGGCAGGAGGATGAAGCCAGGCATGCTGAGGCTCTCCGACACTTCAAGGTCATCCCACAGTGAGATGACCCCTGCAGAGCCAGGCTGCCTCAAACCTTGGCTCTGGCACCTAGAAGGCCT
>NW_003852402.1:10367692-10384893 GCF_000181295.1 Otolemur garnettii | reverse complement strand
GGGGGGTGAGGGGACACGCCTCGGGCCGCTGTCCACTTCTTGCTATGGGTGGGGGGTGATTGGAGAAGACACCCCTGTAGATCATCTCCAGGCTCCTTCCAATGCCTTCCCCAGGGCAGTCCTGCCCTGCAGTCATTCTCTGTCCCCCTTATCACCTTTAGCTGGCCAGTCCAAGGATCCGTGGTCAACCATAGCCTTCAATTTATCCCACCTATAAGCACCCTAAGCCAGGCAGGTGGGGCTCACCAGCTCCCAGGCTACTGT
Source organism: Otolemur garnettii (assembly GCF_000181295.1). Lineage (NCBI taxonomy): Eukaryota > Metazoa > Chordata > Mammalia > Primates > Galagidae > Otolemur > Otolemur garnettii. Next base: position 10,384,629 of record NW_003852402.1, on the reverse strand, counting down.
TGAGGAGGCTGAGGGGCAGCTACATGCCCAGGAGACACAGCAAGGCCAAGACAACGTGGTCCAAACTTGCCCCCACTCCACTCCCAGCCCCTGCCTCTAGGGCCCAGATGGGTCACTATTGCACAGGACACAGGGAGCTTCAAAGCCTTAGACACACAAATGGTTAAACCCAGACTCCCTCCTTTCTCTATCCCAATTTTGATCCTTGCTGACTCTGCTCCCCCTCCCTACCCCCAGCTATTCTGGGACAATGGAGGCAGCAGATGGCCCGAGTCCTGTTCCCTCCACCCGACCCTCAGGATCTGGGAACAACCCGAAAATCTGCTACTGCTTCTAAAAGCGGGCGACCAGCAGCCTTCCCCGGGCAGGGCGGGGCAGTCAGCGGCTGTGGATGGCCCCATTCCATCCCCATAGGGCTTCAGGGCTGGGGCCGTCCTCACTCAGCTTGGCTCGCCTCCCACAAACCCAGCATTAGGTCAGCCCAAAAGAAAGGAGGCTTTGGAAAAGCCCATGCAGCTGGGCATGTGCACCTGACCCACTGTGTGACCACAGCACGTGGCAGTCCCTCTCTGGACCTCTCATCCTCAGAAAACAAGGGGCTGGGGTTCAGATGCTCAGCAGACACCCCAGACACAGATGCGGCCAGAACAAGGTTTCTGGTCCTTCAAGGTGGAGAATGTACGCCAAAGGAGCCCCTGACCGCACTGTAGCCCTCAGGATCTCTCCTCCCTCCTTGCTCATCTAAGATTCCCACTGTGACCCCAAGTCCCAAATCAGCAGGCATGACACAGAGTGGGGAGAAGAGCCCCCCATCTCTAACCTCCACTATGTGCCATCATACCTGAAATTTCACCACAACCACTTTCATTCATTCATCCAACCTCCCTGGGATCCAAAATTCTAAGGGTACTTGCACTTACTCAGCACCCACGTTTGCTGTCAACTTGCCCCTAGACACCTTGATCTGACACCTAAGGCAGAATCCCTCAGCTCTAAGTCCCCATTTTGCCTTCCCTCATTCTCTCACCTCCCCAAACCAGGCCCTGAAACAATAGAAAAGGGTTAACAATTCCCAGCACCAGCACCTCATGGCACATACACACTTACATTCATCATGTACAATATGTGCTACACAGATACACAAACCACACATATATCCTCAGGTACAGACGTGTAGAAGGGGTCATGTCACACACATACCACCCCCAAGCACACCCTCACACACCCGACAGAGTGATAACAGTCACCACTCACTGAGCCTTTTCTTTCTCTATCAGGCTATGTCACATGTATGTGCCCTTTACAAATATTATATCATGCCACCTAAGGCAACCACCATCACCACTGTGACAGAGAGATCAAAAGCCTTACACCGGTCAGGAACACTTCGGCAGCATGTAACAGAAAATTAGATCAAGAGAGATTTAAATAAAGTTTAATTTTCTCACAGAGCCAGATGCTGGAGGAGACATCTGTGGATGATTGTCTTGGCCTTTCTTCATGGCATCAAGGTGGCTGCCCCAGATCCAACCATCACACCCATATTCACAGCAGAAAGATGAGGTGTAGAGCTGCAAAACCTCCCTCAGAAACTGCTCTATGGGCTTTGTTTAGTTCCTTCTTGCTAGAGCTCATCACATGGCAGCCCCTACCAGCAAGGGAGGCTGGGAACATGAGCAAAAGGACTGTCACAACTGGCTGGGCCCTATTCTGATCATCCACTGGGCTTGGGAGTGCCGAGATTCCAAACAAAATCTGATCTTGTTAGCAAGGGGTGGGGAACAAGGAGCCCCTGGACACTGGCCAGCAACGGTATCTGCCACAGACCCTGGATTTTACCATTATTCCACTGGTCTCAGCAATTGGGGACCCAGCCAAGGAAGCCAGGAGTGGGTGAGCAGCACTGGAGCCCCAGGGGAATGATTGAGAAGTCAGAGCCAGGAACAGGGGCCAGACACCACCCAAGGCCCATGTCATTCTTTAAAGGGCAAGGAGCCCCCAACCCCAGCCCAGCTAAAGTGGCCCCTGCCCTTTTCCAATTAGACCATCTAGGAAATTCAGTTCTCAGAGCTTCTCTGGCCATCACCTGGTCCACCAGGTCCCGTATGCCGTCCAGCTCACCCCTGAGGGGCCTGGGATGCCTTCAGTGCCAACTACTACCATCTAGATCCTGGGCTTGCCCACCACCCAGAGGCCCTGCAGGAACTGCCTACCACAGGGCCCCGCCTGCCACAGGGCACCTTCCCGGGGCCTTCAGTGCTGCCTTAGGAGGTAAGGGACAGTCCAAAGCCTCACCCCAACCTTTGCCCACAGTTCAGGGTTCATCGGGCAACCAGCTGTGGACACCAGGGTGTGTCTGGGTAGAGAAGACAGTGGAGGGAGCGAAACCTGCAGAGAGACCAGAAGTGGATGTGATGGTCACCCCACTCCCCCTTCCCCCACAGGTTCCTGGGATGCATGTCGCAGGGATGGTTTGGAGCAGGGTTTCTGAACCTCAGCACCGCTAACATTTAGGGCCAGACAATTCTTTGTTGTGGGGGTTGGCCCATGCCTCGTAGGATGGTTAGCAGCACCCCGAAGCTCTACTCGCCAGATGCCAGAAGCAACCTCCCAAATCCTAATTATTAAAAATGTCTCCAGACATTACCAAATGTCTCCTGGGGGCAAATTGCCCCTGCTTGAGAACCACTGTTTAAGAGAAACTTCAAAGCCAGCGAAGTCATAAAGAGACCTCAACTGAAGCTGCACCATCCCACCACACGTATCCAAGTCTCTGGTTGGCAGCAAACTATAAATTCTAGAATGCTCAGGTTTGGAGGAAATTTAACAATTTCAATGTTTGTTTTTTCCTTTTGCTTGTTTGTTTGTTTTTTGAGGCAGAATCTCACACGGTCAGCAGCGCCCATAGCTCAGTGGGTAGGGCACCAGCCACATGCACCAAGGCTGGCAGGTTCAAACCCAGTCCGGGCCTGCTAAACAACAGTGACAACTGCAACAAAAAAATAACCAAGCATTGTGGCAGGCCCCTGTATTCCCAGCTACTTGGGAGGCTGAGGCAAAAGAGTCGCCTAAACCCAGGAGTTGGAGGTTGCTGTGAGCTGTGATGCCACAGCGCTCTACCCAGAGTGACAGCTTGAGACACTGTCTCAAAAAAAATTTTTTTTTCACACTGTCACCTAGCATATAGTGCAATGGCATCATCATAGCTCACAGTAATCTCAAACTCTTGGGCTCAAGCAATCCTCCCACCTCAGGCTCCTGAGTAGCTGGGACTACAGGCATGTGCCACCATACTAATTTTCTAATTTTTTCTGGCTAATTTTTCTATTTTGAATTTTTCTATTCTTAGTAGAGATGGGGTCTCATTCTTGTTCAGACTGGTCTCTAACTCCTGAGCTCAAGGGATTCTCCTGCCTCAGCCTCCGATTACAGGCATGAGCCACTGCACCTGGCCAACAATTTCAATTCTTAAACCTCTTTGCAGCTTAACTATAACTTACAGACTTTCACTGATGTGGAGCTCGCCCCATTAGAAGACAGCTTCTTTCATCTTGGAATTTTTTTCCTATATTGAACCAAAGTCTATCTCTTTGTAATGTCCAACTTGTTCAACACAGTCTTGGCCCCCAGGGTCCTCGGAATAGCTGTGAGCCCTCTGCCCCAGGACAGGCACCTCAGAAGAACCTCAGGTTCCCCCAAGGGTCACATACTTCAGATAAATCCCAAGTCCAGACAGAGCCTACAAAGGCTTTAGGGAGGTCCCCTGCCAACTCCTCACCTGAATTTGATGTCACTCTCTCTCCTGACTACACTGGCTCCTTTTTCTTCCTTGAGCAGATCAAGACCTCTCCCGTCCCTGGCCTTTGTGCATTCCTGTGCCTAGAGCACTCTGCCATCTATTCTTCTCCTAGATAACCCCTGCTAGCCCTTCAGATCCTTCATGTTGTCCTAATATCATCTCCTCAAGGAGGCGTTCCCTATCTAGCCCCCCACCCCCTGGCAGCACCCCAGCTGTCCTTATGCTCTCCTGTAATAGCCCTTCATCCCCTATACACCCAATGTCCTGGATTCCTCATCCCCCAGGATCTCTCTGGACACGTTTCTGTCGCTCAGGTAGGCCCAGAGCTCACCCTGTCCCCTCCCCTACCTATTGCCTCCCTGAGTCCCTGATCACTCCCCCAAAGGCAAGCTCAGGGCTCTTCACCCAGTTCCCAGTCTCTCCCCATGTCACTGACAAGGGGCAGCAACAGGAGTAGAGGAGTGGGGGGACACTCTGACTTCCCAGACATGGAATAGATTGCCACGGGAGAGAGGCGCCCCCGTGGTTGGAGGCATGCAAGCAGAAGCCAGCCCCCAGATGCTGGGAGGGGATCAAGCATCAGTTCTGAGGTTGAACCATTGGGCCAAAAGTCCATGTGCCACCCCCACTCCCCCTTGCACCCACCCCAGCAGCCACAGCCAGAAGCACAAGTTACAGTTGGCCAGCGGGGGTGTGTGGAAAGGAAGTGGCATGTCACAGGCTGCGCTCAAACACAAACAGGGGCTGAGTTGAGTGGCACCAGTCTCCAGGTGGCCTGTTCAGGGCAGAACTGGAAGGTGTCATTCCAACCCTCTACCCCCCACACACAAGAACCATTTAAGAGTGTCAAAGAAACACAGGGCCTCAAAGATAAAAATTCCCCATCAGCCTGGAGTTCTACCATGAGAGCATCTCTTTTGCTCAGTGAAGACATGTCGGTCCCTCGGGGGTTTCCGAAGAATCCCAGAGGATCAGGGCTGAGACAGCCCTTCATATCCATGATGTCCCAGAGAGGAGAAGACACTTGTCCAAGGTCACATAGCAAGACAGTGGCAAAGCAAGGACTGAAATCCACTCCCAGCTCTGTGCTGTCAGCCGCCAGGGCCTGTCCCACTCCTCTCCTACCCAGCCCCCTATCTTCGCACACCTGGACTCAGCTCCATCCTCCCGTGCCACCTTTGTAGCTCCCAGACCCACCTGGAGGGATCATCCTCGGGAGAGAAGGGGCCTGGTAGCTTAATGACGTTTAGTCTTCCTTCAAAGACACCATAGCTGAGGGTGACCTAGGCAGGGAGAAAGAGTGTTGAGAGTGTCCCACTGGGAGTCCCCACAAGGGGGCAGCATCCTGGCAGAAGCTGGCAGCAGGAGGCTCACTAAGGAACCCACTCCGTGCCCCAAAATTATTTACAGCTTGTAGAGCACTTTCCTACCCATGATCCCATTTGCTCCCTCTACAGGTCAGCTCACCTGGGAAAATGAAATGATATCCTCACCCTACAGACTAGGAAACTAAGGCCTGAAAGAAAAAGGCATCTTTCCAATAACTTGTGTGTCTAGACCAGGACTGAGGTCTTCTGAGGCTCACTGTAGGGCCCTGGCAAATCCTGAGCCCCTCATCCATCATGCAATAAGGACATGGGACTAAGATCTGAGCTCAGAGGCAGAAGAGCACAGTAAGCTTAGGAGCCACCCAGCTGGGGTTCCAATCCCCCTCTGCCCTACGCTAGCCACATGCCGCAGTTCCATCTGTAGAGTGGGGCTGATGTTAGTAACTGACTTCATGTGAATATCATAAGGACCAGACAGTTAGAGAAGGTAGGAGACAGGTCATGTAACCCAAGGCCCGCCATCAGCCAGTAAGCCCAGCCCTGGGATCTGGAAGAGAGAGGAGCTTTCTCCCACTGCTGTAGTGAAAACCTGGGGCTGCCATCTTGGAACATGGAGGTGAGCCTGTCAGAGCATGAGGCCAATGTGGGGGAGAGCACATAAGGGAGGACAGAGGCCTGGGATGTCATCTGAATACCCAGAGCCCACCGGGCCTGGCAATCCCAGTCCTCAGCTTCTCAGTTACATGAGCCAACTGATGCATTTCCACTTAACCAGTCCAAGGTGAGTTTCTGTCACTTGCACCCAAAAGGGTCTGACTCATGCTATTGGGCAGAAGATCCCAGGGACCCTCCCAGCCAGAACCACCTGCAGAGTTGGAGGGTGGCACCTGCAAGGCAGAACCAGTTTGACCTTTGAGCAGAAACACTACCTGCCAGGTGGTAGGATAGGGTCCCACCCCTCCCCCCTGGCCTAAAATTATGCCTGAGTGTCCCCCTTACATATCTGTTCCTTCCCAAAAACCCGTGGATGGTCCTTTGCTACCTCAGTTTCTCCATCAATAGAAGATAGCCAAACCCCAGAATCTAAAGTTCTAGGTTGCTTTCAAATACGAGCAGGGAGGGGACCTCATGTTCTTGTAGGAGGACCATCCATGTCCCTTCTTCCCTCATTGCCACCTGTCCCAAGGCCAGCTCACCTGCTCTGGGAGCTGGGCCACCCTCAGCAGCTGCAGGGTCTCCAGGTGGGAGTGGAAGAGGGGGCTGGGTTGCAGATGGCCGCCCAGTTTGCACTCGATGATGTAGCCCACAGTGCAGTCATCGGGTAGCCGGATGAGAGCAGATGTGTCCACAAAATGGGAGCCACTGAGGGACAGAGCAGGACTGTAGCCACTGGCCCTGGCCCTCCACACCTAGAGCCCCTAGCCCGAGGCCTTCTACCAGGGCCAGCTGGTAAAGCAGAGTGCTACCTCCTGTGTGCTGTGTGACCTCAAGCAAACCAAGAACCCAGGGAAGCCTCAGTTTCCTCTTCTGTGAAATGGGGATAAGTCCCTGCCTGCACCAGGCTGTTGTGAGAGCTAATGTCAGGGCAAAGCACACAGGCCTTGGAGCCAGACTCAGCAACTGAATGGCCTTGAACCTGGGTGACCCTAGATGTATTAATTTCTCAGTGCCTAAGAAACAAGGCAAATACCACCTTCTCCTGAGCAGTAGAAACAAGGCGAACACCACCTTCTCCCCTGGGTGTTGTGATCCTCTTGGTAAAGGACAAGCCTGGCTCACAGTCAACCCCCAACACAAGGCAGTGTCCACTGATGTTGCTGTTAATAAAAGTAATGGCCTGCCCAGGAAGACCTCTCAAGGCCAGGGCTTTGCCGCTTCCAAAGTGTCAGTGTCCCACCCCTTACCTAGGCTTCCACTACCTCCGGGATCCCCCTCATCTGGGGCCCTCTAGGGCTATCTCAGCTCAAATGCCACCTCTTCCCAAAGCCTTCCCCCTACCCCCGCCCAGAAGCCCTTCTCTCTTCTTAGAGTGCCCCTCTGCTTGGCCTTCACCTCCCCTGTGGCACTGACCAGTCAGAAGAGAGCTGCAAAGAGGACCTAATGTTCCCAGACTCTACCAGGTGCCAGCCTAGACATTTTCTTATTTAACCCTTACTCCACCATTGGCCATTGTATTATCAGATCCATTTACAGGTGGGAAGACTGAGGCTCTTGGAGATTACATGACTTACTGTACATGGCCCCATGCACTCAGCTATGCACCCCAAGGGCAGGGTGGCAGGAGGTTTGCTCGTCATTCACTGTGCTGCTCTGAGACACAGGTGAACCAGGGGAAGCGTCTCCTGAGCTTACTCTCAAGCTCTTCCTGCCGTGAAGGTCCCTCATGTACAGCAGCATTCTCCCCTACCCGCCCTCCTGCCTACCCCTGGGTGTCTGCTTACCTGGCCCATGGGGCCATCTTCAAAGCCAGTTTGCGGTTGATGCAGAAGCCAGCACCGCCTGTGGCGAACCAGAACTGTACCCTCCTCTGGGAGAGAAAAGGCCAAAATGCAGAGTGAGCATGCGGGTTGGGGAGGATGGAGGCAGTGGCGGGACTGACCACCCAGGCCACACTTCATCCCAACCAGCATGGCTCAAAAGCTATTGTGCCTGTCACTAGAGTCTTGCCACAGCCAGGCATTATTATGTCCATTTGACCGGTAAAGAAGTCAAGGCCCCAAATCACATAGCTAATGAAGCTAATGATGAGTGGTAAGGTGGATCATCAGACCCAAAGCCAGCTGGGTTCTGGTTAAAGGGGACGTCTGGTATTTACCTACCAGCACACCTTACGTTTCCACTGAGAAATGTCTCTTTGGAAAGGAATCCCAAACACAGAGGTAATCCCGGGTTGACAGGGCCTGCCTGTGTCCATGTGGGTGCTGGACATGCCCGGGAAAGACATGGCTCAGAAATGAAGGTGAGCTGCGTCCCATACCAATCACCAGCCCTTTCTAGTGTCTACTGCATGTCAAGTCCCATCTCAAGGACTTGAGTAGGTGACCTCGTGTAACTACTCTTCTATGACACAACCACCCTATGTAAAGGGGTTGTAAATCACCTGTTTTGCAGATGAGGAAACTAAGGCACAGAGAAGTTAAGTGACTTCTCTCAAGGTCACAAAGCCCGACGGTGGCAGTGCTGGTAAGTGAACCCAGGGAGCCAGGCTCTGAAGTAAATTTTTCAACCCCAAAGGCAAACCACTTAGGTAGAGGCAAGTGGCCCTGGCCTGGGCGGAGTGGGAGCCTGGGGATGCTGAGCTCACCTGGACTTAGAGACTTGCTCACACACACAGCCCCGGGGCCCAGAGCATTTAATTAGGGCTCAGAGGCTGGTAAGTGCTGATAATTAAGGCTTTGTGTTTTCAACTCTTGGTTTCCCTAATGAGGCAGATGGTGAGCTGGAGAGGGAGGGAGAGCCCCGCAGAGCGCCCAGCTCCTGCACCAGACACTGTCTCTAGGGAGGGGGCCTCATGATCTGCCTTTTTCCTGGAACCAAGCAAGCCCCAGAGGCCTGGGACACCACAAAATCTGAAGCCTGTAGGTTCTGGGGTCAGGGAAAGAACCTTGCAATGTTTGGAACACGCTTATTACTAAAAAATTCATTGTTTATCTGAATGTCAAACTTAATTGGGTATCCTGGGGTTCTGTTTATTTCTTTTCTAAATCTAGCTACCCTAATCAGTGTCCATCCAGGTCTGGAATTGAAGCTGGTACTGGGGTCCCCTGTTGTGCCAGGTGTCAATTCTTCAGCCACTGGTGAGTGAAGAAGCCTGGAGGGGGAAGGGTATGCCCTAGGGAGGGAGAGGGGTGTCTGGGGCTCAGGCTGCAGCAATTTGTCCCCTGGCTCAGCGGTAACATAGCATTTTAATAACCTATGCAACTGCGTGGTGTGACCAGGTGGCTAGGAGCCCTGCGTGTGGAGACAGGAAGCCTCAGCTCACCTGCATGCTCACTATGTGACCAGGACAAGCCACTGGCTCATGGGTGATGAGGCCTTACCACCCACCGGTCTCCATGCCTTACTTGCATTATCTCAAGCTCCCCATTTCACAGAATAGGAAACTGAGGCCCAGAGGGGAAGCCACTGGCCCAACCCCATGAAAAGGGACCAAATCTGAAACTCAGACCCCACTACCCCTCTTCACCACACCCTGCCCCTGGGGTTGGAGGGAAGGAACCGACCCCTGACCCACCGTGCGGTTATGGGGCTGCGGCTCAGCTGCATGGATGGGCCGGTTCAGGCTGGGCCGGCCTATGTAGACATCTTGGGCCACCGGGAAGGCTCTAAGCAGCTGCAGCAGTACCCTTGGGTTCACATAGTTGTCATCATCCACATGGCAGAACCACCTTTGGGGTTGGAAGGGAGACAGTGAACATTGTGGGGAGCCCAGGGTTGCCTGTCAGGCTCCCCCTATGCCCCACAGCCAGTCAACAGTTACAGGATGGGGGGGTGGCTAACATTGAACGCACCCATTTTGTGCCAAGCAGCACGTTGTGTCATGAAGAAGGTGTGCTCGCTGAACGGATGAGGACCCAAACTCTGAGTCCAAAGTCATTGAGCTAGGGGACAGCAGGCTGTCACAAGGTAGGATTTGAACCCAACTGGTCTATGGGGCCCACTGCATATCGCCTGCTAGTGGGTAGTAGCTGGGTTCAGACCCTAGGAAATCCAGGGGTTCTAGTTACTGGACCAAGACCTGTTCACTAATTCAGGGGGTGGCATAAGGCTAAGGCTGCACCTAGCCCAGGAGACCCCGGAACACCTACCTAAGCCCACTGGCCAAGAAGGCATCGAACTCCGCAGCCATCTTGCAAGACAGAGCTGGGTGGCTATGCTCTGCGGAGCAGTTGGTGACCACAAGGTGAGACCCTAAACAAGTGAGGAGGAGTCAGGGGACTTTTCCCTGCTCCTCCTCTGAGAATGCAAAGCCAGGCCAGGCCTCGCACTCTCTCCCATTTTACATGTGGAGAAACTGAGGCCCAAGCAGGGCAGACCTGCCCAGGGCCATAGATCTAGGGGAGAGCAGGCTGGGACCCAGGTGTCCAGGGTCAGGTCCAGCAGCCCCACCCCCACACCCACATTGGTTTCCAGGGAAGGAGTCTGCCCCCCGTCCTGGGCACAAGAGAATCCCTATGTGTTTCCTGAGAACCCTCCAGCCAGGGCATAACCACCCAGCTTTCCTTGGCAACAGTAGAGGGCTCACCCCAGCCCAGCCCGGGCGGTTACCCAGTCTCTCCTGGAGGCCTTCATCTGGGCTGTCGGTGAAGATGAATGTCTAGGAAGAAGGAGGGAACAGGACTCACATCAGCCAAGGGCCCCCAGGCCAATCCATGGCCCACCACAGCCTAGCCCCTGATGGCCTCCTTTCCAGGCAGACCCATGGCACACTTCTGTCCTCCTCTAGTGACAGACACACACCCCTCTCATGGCCACATGCTCCTTTAGGACAACCTACCACACACACCCCACTCAGCTTTTGTAGACACACAACTTTACCAGTCCCAGGGGTGTAACCACAGCCACACATGCTGGGCCAAATCTCACTCTCTCCTGTCACACACACACATACACACACACCAGTCACACCTGGTCTCTCCATAGTCACATATTCACAACCCTAAACTTTTTGTCGGCAGACAAACTATGAGAAGACCCATATGCCCCCACCCGGGAACACTGCACCACTTAGGGAGATAGTCACACTTCCTGGGCCACACAAACCCCTGTACATGTGAAGGGGCCTTGAGCATCTCAGAAATGTTGCCTCACACCCTAATCCAGCTCGCGCAGGTTGGGCACACATGCTAATAAGAGTATTCGCACACCTGATCCCTCACAACCCTCTCTAAGCTCCATGAACAGGTGTGATGATCTGTTCCCTTCACATATGACAAAATGGAGACTAAGTGACAGACCAAGATAGTCAAGTGCAGAGCTTCTTGCGCCCAAGCAGGTCCTCTTTGTCCACTGAGCACTCCAAGGGCCTTCAAGGGCCTCCTCGACCCTTGGGCCACCCTTCCCAGGGCCTGAGACAATTCTGCACCCCTTCCAAGTGTCCCACTGGTTTAAAGTCCCCAGACTCCCCCATCCACTGCAGGTACTGCAACCATAGTCTAGCCCTGTCCAAAGTCAGGGCCCTGAGCTGCAACCCCACCCACTCACCCACAAAGCTCTCTTCTCTCCAGGAATTAGCCCTTCAGACAGAACAGCCCCTGCCTTGAGCCTTACTTTACCCGTCTGTCCAATGAGGGGTGTCAAAAGCTGTGAGAGTAAAACTCAGTTCTGTATCAAAGAACAAGGAAGAGCTGACAGCACAGCCAGGCTCGGCTCCTTGTGTTTCAGAAGAAACTGAGGCACAGCAGGCCAGGAGGCCACAAGTTGGGGTTGGCACGGGAAGGGACAGGAGGGAAACAGGCGTCTCCCAAGGCACATGGCCATAGGCTTGCTTCTGAGCCAATATTGCAAGATTCTGCCTCATTCCCACAGGTATGTTGTCCTGTCAGGACCAGAATCAGATAATACCCATATCTACCAGCAGCCTCTCACATCCTCCAGAGCTCCCTACTGCCCTTGGGATAGAGGCCAGCCTCACCTAACTGTGGCCTGTGAGGGGTCACCTGACGCGGCTTTCTCTCATTACTTCCTGTCCCCTGGGGTTTCTCTTAGCCCAAGTTTCTTTCAGCTCCCCAAGTATGCTATGCACACACACCCCTCTGAGCCCTGCACATGCCGTGCACTCTTTCCAGCCTCTAACTCCCAGCTCTGGCACCACTTCCTCCAGTAAGTCTTCCCTGACACCCTTCCAGCTACCATCGAGGCCCCTCCTCAGTCCCTGCTCCTCCTTTTGCTAACAGCCCTGAGTTACAGAAATGTATCTCTTGGTCTCTGCCCCACCAGACAATGGCATCCTGGAGGCCACAGTCTGGTCCAATTTCTCTTCTTATCCTGGCACTTGGGTGTCCTCAGGGAGGCCTGGGCAGTGTCCACCTTCTGAGCCCCTCTCCCTAGGGTCTTAGCTGATGCTGGAGGCCCCTGGCTTTCCACAGGAAATATGCTGGTGATCCAAGCCCAGGCCCTGGCCACCTTCTCCACGGCAATGCCATCAGTCCCTGGGAAGCTGAGACTCACAAGTCCACTTCCCTCCCTAGCTCCTCCCTGAGCCCCAAGCTTTCAGATCCCCTGGGGCTTGACTGTGGCCCTGTGCTTCCCCCAGACTTGGTCTGCCTCCCACCTGGCAGTGCCTTCCCTCCTTCTCACACACTGTACAGTTCTCCCCTCCCCACCCTCACATTCTCCAGCCTGCCCTTGTCACCTCCTGCCTGCTTTGAGGTGGCCCCTCCCCTCACCTCCCCACTCTGATCTGCTCCCACCCAAGTCTGTTTTCAACACAGCCCCCAAGGGATCCTGGCAAAGAAGCCAGGCCTGTCATGCCCTGCTCCTGGCAAACTCTTGCCACCAAACAGCTGTCAGAGTGGAACTCTCTCAAGCTGGAGCATGGGCCAAATGGACTAGGGACTGTCTGCTGATGACAACTAGTGAGACTGAGTAAAGGGGGTGAGCAGAGTGAGGGAAAGGGGGGGAGGCCAGGTCCAGAGAAGGGCAGGAGAGGGCAGTGAGGCTGGTGGTTTCAGCCCTGGGAGTCCGGAGGTCCCAGTTTCCTCTGAGCTGAGGGCTGCACTTGATTTGTTTAAGGAAGGGCCTGTGACAATGGTTAAAACTTCACAGGCTGCAGGAAACAAAAGGACATGCAGGCTGCTGGGGTAGGGAGGGGGTGGCTGGGGACCATCTGCTGCAGAGGGGGGAGATGAGGGGCCTCTGCCACCTCCCTCCCATCCACAGGGGAACTGGGGAAGAGAAAGGCTCACAAGAGCATAAAACCCGCCTCCTCAGCCCAGGACAAAGGCCACACATGAGCCCCAGCCCAGCCACAAGGCCCACCTGCCACCCCACTGCCCTTAACCAGCTGGGCCAGTGCCCAGCACTGGAGTTAACCAGCTCAGGCCAGGTTCAGACACTCCTGTCCTATGCAAATGGGGAAAATGAGAGATGAAAGAGGGGGGGCCTTGGCCGAGGTCACAAGGAGAAAGGATCCAAAGGATGGGAGGCAATGGGCTGGCGAGAGTGGGCCTCCCGCCCTCTTCCGCCATCTGAGCATCCTTCCCTCTTTCAACTTAACGACACGATTGCTAGACTCCGCCCCTTGCTCTAGGATCCAACTGGGCGAACTCGTCTCCTACCTCTGCTTAACTTTGCTCAGTTTTTTCACTACAAAATGGGAATATCAATATCTACCCCTCAGGCTGCTCTGAGGGCTAAAGGGAGAGAAGAGAGCAGCAGGCAGTCACCCCCCCCACCGCCACTTCCCCCCTCCCCCCATGCCTGATCCGCATCTCCGTCTGGGAGGGAGCCTGGACCTAGAAGGGGTCTTGCTTGCCTCTCTGTGCCGGCCTGGCACTGCCAGGCACAGCCGCCCAGACTGAGACTCAAGCACCCTCTCCCAGGCCTTGGCGGAGGTGAAAGGCACCCAGCAGGGGCTAGGTCCCACTAGGCTCTGCCCCCTCAGGCCTGTGGGTGATACTGGCCAGCACTTCCTCCTCTCTGGCCTCAGTTTCCTCATCCCAGGCAAAGGCACCACCATAGTGATCCAGACAAGACAGGAAAGGGCCTCAAAGCATGTGAGGCCACACTCTGGGTACACACAGACATATAAACAGGAAGGTCTGTGGGGAGGGCCAGCTTGGACGGCTTCCGCAGGAGGAACCAGAATCTCCCCAAGATGAGAAGCTGTGCAGAGTGCTCGGAAAGAGCTAGGGTGCTCAAGTGAAATTTACTAAGTGTAATATAAATGTCTTAACACAATAACTAAGAAAATGCCGTGAAGGCTATGTGAACTAGTTTGATGAAAATATTTCAAATTGTATATAAAACCAACACATTGTACCCCATAGTTGCATTAATGTACACAGCTATGATTTAATTTAAAAAAAAAAAAAGCTGGGGTGCTGAGGGCCTGGCTAGGAAAAACCTGCAAAGGTGCTGGTGCTAGGAAATCAGAGGAGGGGAGGGGTGCCCCCTCTCCAGGGGGCCCTGGCCTCTTCTATGCATTGCCTCCTCCCTTCCTTGGCCTCACAGGAGCCGTCAACCCCCTTCAAAGTCTCAGTTACTTCCTCCCACTGAGCCAACCACCAAAATGGGGACAGGGTGTGTGTGCGTGTGTGAATCCACCCTCCACTCCACATCCCCCAGTGACAGTCCCCCACACTCCAAATGGCTGATTTGCCTGAGGTGAGAAAGGCTACAGGGGACTCTTCTTGTTGGAGCTGCCCCCTGAAAGGCATATGCCATGTGTGCACCCACATACCTCTGTCACAGCACGTCTAACACTTGCCCATGCTTGTAAGCACACACACACACACACACACACACTCCCACTCACCAGGCCCACCTCCCTCGACCTCCAGCCCAATACCATCTCAGCTACCACCCTGACGGCACACTCTCTCTTCCCATCCCTTGGAAGCAGCCCCACAGGAAGCCAGCATGGGAGGGGAGACACCGTTTCCCTGGGCACACCCTGGGCAGTAGAGGCGTGGGCAGGGGCTGCCAGGAAGCCTGAAAGGATGCTTCCCCAGTAGTTGCCCCACCTAGATGCCCCTGCCCCAATCTTCCACCCTCAGAGCCAGGACAGGACAGTGTGAGGATCTCTTGAAGGCCCCCATCCCAGCTGCCTGACACCCACCACTACCACTGATGGCAGGCTGGGCCAGGGTAGGCAGGAGTAAAGCCTCTATTGGAGTCAAGAGGGACACCCAGGAAGGACCCAGGAGCCTGGCACAGGCCCAGCCTGGCTCCTAAAAGGGGTGGAGAGGTGGGCCTGCAGTGCTTTGGAGTCAGGGCCAGTGAGGAGCACCCACCAGCCCACAGGCAGCCCTGGAAGCTCAGAAGGGAGGAGGAGTAGGAAAGTGAGTCCAGATGGGGCAGGCAGTGGGCAGCTTCTCCCTTAAGGCGACCGGGAACCCACCCCACCAGAAAGCCTCTGTGAGCCGCTCACAGTAGGGGCCACTCCTAGGGCCCAAAGTCACCCACTGGTCACCTGTTCCCTGATCCTGGAGACCCACGTGTCAAGCAGCAGCTCCAGGCGTTCTTGGTGGAAGGCCTGGGTCGTCTTGACGGCAATGAAGACATCATGCAGCTGCAGCTCCTGGGGTCCAGGGCTCGGCTGGCTCAACTGGGGGCTCTCCTGCCCCCTCTGGGGAGACAGGCTTGTGTGGTACCGTAGGGACAGAAGCCCCATGCACAGGAGGGTGAGCAAGGCTCCAGCCAAGCCCCGCAGGAGCCGGCACTGCATTGGCCCGAGACCCCAGACAGTTTAGCCCTCAAATCCCAACTTCACAGGGAGGAAAGGCAGGTCAGGCCGGAGCCCCGGCAAAGGCAAAAGTCTGGCAGGCATCGGGGGCTGGCCAGGAGGGGAGAGGTAGGAGCCGGGGCTCTGGCCCCGGAGACTGAGCCATGGCAGCCCGCCGCCAACCCTCCACCTGCTCAGCCCTGCCCGCGCTCTCCCGGCTGCCTGGCCCCGCCCCTGCTTAGACAATGGGGCGGGGCCAGGCGAGGGGAGCCCCAGAGGTGGCTGGAAAGGAGGCCCCAGCTGGAGGGGCAGCGGGTACTGCCAGCTGCTGGGGTGGGGGTGGAGGGGAGGGAACAGCAAACGTCTATCCCCGATGGAAGAGGGACCTCCCACCTTCCCATGCCTCAGAAACCTGTCAGCTGGACTCATCCAACACCCAGGGATGGTGTAGTATCCTGCATCTCCCAGCTCTTGACCACATGTGGTCCTCACCCATGTTCTCTCTGCCAGGCTGAATTCTCTTTGGACTGTAAGAGTGAGCTCAAGTGTTCCCTCCTGCAGGAGGGCATCCTTGATGCCCGCTCCTGACCTCTGGCACTCCCTTGGGAGTTTGCTCAGCTCCTTTGGTCTTCACAGCAGCCAGGACTGTCATTCCCAGTTTGTAACTGAGGGCATAAGGCACAGAAGCCCAGAATGACCAAAGATAATCCAGCGACTCAGCTTCAGAGCCAGGTAGAATCCAGTCTCCGTCCTCATCTAGACCACAGGAGGCCCCTGAGGGCACCTCTCCCCCAGCACGGCCAGTGGATGGACAGATAGCCTTCTCCAGCCACCACCTCTGTGTCACCCGCACTAGGTCACCCACATCTCTTCCATTCTCTGCTCCGACCCCGCACTGGCTCTCATCTCCTTGAGAACAACAGCCAAAAAGGACACACCAGCCCACAAGGCCTATGTGCTGCCCTCAGGTCCCCCCAGCTACTCTTCCCTTGCTCCCCCCACTCCCAACCCCTGGGCTCCTGGCTGGTCCAGGCACATGGCCACCTTAGGACCTTTGTACTTGCGGTTCCTGCCTGGGTCCTCTCCCTAGAGGTCTGCACATCTCACTCCTTCATCTCCTTCAGATCTTTACACAAATGTTAGCATCTCCACGAGGCCTTCTCTGGCCACTTTAAATTGCAGCCCCTCTCCCCTCCTTCCAGGCCCCCATGCCTGTCCCCTGCTAGGCCTCCTTCTCTGATATTTTTCATGTCCCAGTATCCTGTACATTTTACTTATTTATTGTCTATCTTCCTTATAAGAATATCAGGGGAGGTTTTCTTCTTTTTTAATCATGGAGTCCCCTCTCCCCAGTGCCTAGAACAGTGCCTGGCACATAATAAGCATGCAATAAATAGTTGTTAATTAAACACAAGAAAGTCCC
>NW_003852402.1:10339802-10367672 GCF_000181295.1 Otolemur garnettii | reverse complement strand
GATGGCCCTGCTGTGGCTCAACCCTGCATAAGAACAGTCAGGGGGCGGGAGACAGAAAGGGAAAACCAACCCTTCTGATTCACCCTCCTTTGGGCCTGGCTGGGCCTTCACAGCCTGTCTTGTAAGAATACAACCTCTAAGGGACAGTCCCAGGCTCTGTGCCCAATAGATCAGGTTCAAATCCCGACTGGGCCACTCATGGGCTGTGTGACTCTAGGATGTTACTTTCATCATTTATAAAATGGGAACAAAAATATGACTTGGTGATGTTTACAGGAAGAGGAGGCTTCTCCTTCCACCCACAGAAAGGACAGCTAACACCGGGAGTAGGCAAAGGCAGGCAAGCCACTGGACTCCAGCATTTCTCCCAGACTCCTGTGTCCACAACCCCGGCAGTGGGCCAGGCACATGGCAGGCAGGCAGGAAGTTCATTTAACCAAATGCCCATGACCCAGCCCTTGAGCCCGGATATGAGTGACCTTGTGCAAAAGAATACAGCCATCCACAGAGACAGCCACACAGACTCCCATCTGCAACAAGGAAGAAGTGAAATGGCTCAGGAGAAGTCCCAAGGGCTAGGAGGACCAGGCAGACTTCATGCAGAAGGTGTCACGTTCAGTAAGATAGGGGCAGAAGGAGCGGCCTGGGGCATCCCCAGCGTAAGCAAAGGTTTGGCATCAGGACAGCTAAGGGCAGATTCAGAGCCCACTGTCCAAGGTGGGGAGGATGTGGCTGGACAGACAGGGCGGGTCTGCACCTGAGACAACCTGGAGTGATAAGGGACATAGTACCTAACTGCTGGGCAGAGGGCTGCACCCTTGTCACTCAGGGTCCTATTCTCCAGCCTGCACCCCACAGTGGTGGCAGGCCTCAAGCTCTAGACAAGACCCTCTGCATCAAGTGGTGCCTGTGGCTCAGTGAGTTGGGTGCCGGCCCTAAATACTGAGGGTGGCGGGTTTGAATCTGGCCCCAGCCCTAGCCAAACTGCAACAACCACTGTATCCCCTGTCCCCCCAATCTGTGAGTCTTGGAGATGGGGGAAGAAGCTGAAATTTCCTGAGCAATGCTTTGCCCCAGGAGCACTTGCCAGCCTGGCTTCGGACAGTCAGCACTTCTACGTGCCACCAACCATGCCACAGGTCTTCCGAGTTGCTGGAGGTCACTTAGCTGTCCAAGGCTTTGGCTTTCAACCAAACCTCTCTGCCCCTGCACCCTGCACTCCATCCTGGGAAAGATGCCTCCCCTGGCTCCGACAGTCTGGGCCCACCTACACCCTGGCAGCTCCCCTCCTGAACACCTTTATCCCATGTGGCCCAGCCTCAAAGCCCCTTCCCCACCTCCTCCCCCTTGTCCCCTCTTCCCAACAAAGGGGACTATAACCCCATTCTGTCCCCTCATCCCCTTTCAGCATCCCCATACCCTCTCCACCCATGCCCCAAATGCCTAGCCCAGGCCCTTTCCTAAGCTCAGGGACTTTTTCTTTTTCTTTTTCTTTTTTTTTTTTTTGAGACAGAGCCTCAAGCTGTCCCCCTGGGTAGAGTGCCCTGGCATTACAGC
Organism: Otolemur garnettii; assembly: GCF_000181295.1. Taxonomy (NCBI): domain Eukaryota; kingdom Metazoa; phylum Chordata; class Mammalia; order Primates; family Galagidae; genus Otolemur; species Otolemur garnettii. The sequence continues at coordinate 10,366,115 of NW_003852402.1, read as the reverse complement.
TCACAGCAACCTCCAACTCCTGGGCTCAAGCGAGTCTCCTGCCTCCGCCTCCCAAGTAGCTGGGACCACAGGCGCCTGCCACAACGCCCGGCTGTTTTTTGGTTGCAGCCGTCATTGTTGTTTGGCGGGTCCGGGCTGGGGATTCGAACCTGCCACCTTAGGTGTACGTGGCTGGCACCTTAGCCGGTTGAGCTATAGGCGCCGAGCCAGGGACTTTTTCTTAAGCTTCCAAACATAGAGCCCCTCCTCTCCTGTCTGCTCCACTGCCCTGTCCCCCACCCCTATCTGGCCTGAACACTGCCTGACTCAGCCTGCTCTGAGGCAACCCCACATCAGAGCTCCCACAGGTCTGTTCCTGCACCTCTGGAAGGCTCCCTCAGCCTAAAGGACACAGCCCAAGTTCAACATGGCATTTTGCACCCCCCCTTGCCCCACCCCTGTACTTCCCAACCTCATTTCCAACCCCTCCTCAGGGAATCAAACTCAACCCATCTCCGTACCGCTGAGCTTTTGCTCTTCGGGTTCCCTCCACCTACTAGTGCTAGGGGCCCACCCAAGTTCATCACTGTGACCAAGCACAGTCACCTGCACGTAAGCACAATGATTCCTTTTTTTTCTCTCTCTCAAAAAGAAGTTTAGAGCACCTCCAAAGACAGTTGGAAGTGGGTCCCTCTCATGAAGAAGAGAAGGTGAGAGAGACCTCTATGAATACTTCTGAAGAGAGGAATCTCAACCCTCAAACTCAAGTGGCACCTCCTCCAGTGAGGCTGCCTGGATTGCTCCCATTGGGGTGACTGTCCTCTCCCTGGTAGAGTACAGCAGGGACCTAATGGCACATCAAGGGTTTGCTCTTCATCTCTAGACTGGCAGCTGAGTCCCTTCAGCAAGACCACACCTTGCTGGCTCTGGTGCCCTGCTCTAGGGGACACTTCTTTGATGATCAACAGCAGGCAGGGCTGAATGCTTGGGTGGCCCATGGCCGGGGGGGGGGGTCTCACCTTCGGTCAACCAGGGGCAGGTAAGGTGATGCCAGCACAGATGGTGAGCGGCTCTGGAAAAAGGCAGGCAGGAAATTTGACCCTCCCAACAGGTGAGTGGGGACCTGAGCTGGGGGTGGGGACAGATGGGAGAAGTATAGAGGGGACTTCAGACCAGGGATATGAGCAAGCAGAAGACCACCAACATCTATGACAAAAAGGCATTTAATGTTCCATAGTGTGCAGCTTCTCAGTGAAAGGGCCCATTAGGAATCCACGAGCCATACATTCTTGTGACAGAGCAGCCGGCTCCTCCCTCACCCCTAAGAGGGAGCTCCCATGAGCCACAGTCCTGGGAGTTAGTGCCCATGTGTCACAGGGGTGGAACATGACATTTATTTACACAGGAAGAGAACCACTGACACAGGTGAGAGGAGAAACGAGGTGATCACGGACCAGGGAAGCCACAGTGGTCACATGGGGCCTCCACATATGAAATGTGAGCTGGACAGTAGACGTCACATGGTAACAGGCTTGGTGCTCCTGGGAGCAGAACAAGCTGAGGACCTCAGGAGACCCATTACGCCCAGACAGGAGGACAGACCTGAGCCTGCCCCTGAGAACTTGGTTGGGTAAATCTTTGCACAGGTGTGAGAGCACAGGGCGAGTGTTTAAGGCGAGAACACAGACACATAGGTGAGCCCCACGAGTGGGAACACGGAGACATGGGGCCGGGCAGGAAGTCCCAGAGCAGCAAGTACAGGGGGGTGGGAGCCCTGCCCTGCTGGCTCCTGCAGGCTCAGCAGGGCTAGGGATGGGTCCCACATCTGTCCAGAAGTCCAAGGGTCTGGAAGGCTCAGGGTGGGCGGGCCAGCTCCACACTGGCTTATAAAGTTAGGGAGGAAGTGCAGGCATCAGATTGGCCTCAGGCCTCGCTGCTGCCACCGCAGCCCCTGCTGCCACTGTGCTCCACATTGCGGTCTACCCACACAAGGCGGGTCTGCTCCTGCAGGATGCGGCAGCGTACCACCTTGGCCAGCTCCTCTGCATGGCCCCATTCGTGAGCGGGGACCTGCACCCAGGAGCAGGGCAGCCCCCAGAGTGCCTGCTCTGAGCCTCGGCATTGCCGTAGCAGCTCTGAGTCCCGCCAGCCCAGCCGGCCCAGCAGACCCCTGCCAAGAGAGGAGAGGGCAGAGGTCAAAGTGACAATCAAGATGGACAGAGAGACAGAGGGAGAGGCACAAAGATGGGAAGAGTCAGAGAGAGAAGATGGCAAACAGAGGGAGAGATGAAAATGGAGAGAGACAGAGAGAGGAGGAGAGAGGGAGGGAGGGAAAAGGAAAGAAGGAAATGGGGAAGGGGAACAAAGAGAGAAGCAGAGACAGAGAGAGACAGAGTGAGGAGAGAGAGAAGGGGAGAGATGGGGACAAAGGGAGAAAGGGGAAGAGAGGGAGCTCACAGGTCTGCATGCCCTGCCCCTCCCACCCACTCACCTGACTTCTCGGACATTCTTCTCAGTCACCTCCACGTGGATGACAATGGGGTAGATCTCATTCTGCACCAGCTCCCGCACACCCCGCGCGCCCAGCTCCAACAGGCAGTGCTTCTTCTCGGAAGATTGAGGTGACATTGTACTCCCGAACCACAGACACCCACCCCATGCTCATCACAGCTTCCCACAGGCGCACATCCTGCTTTCCCACCCAGAGGGACCCTGGCAGCAAGGAAGGAACCCAAAGGGAAGACACTGGATTCACTGAGTGACCTGGAGAAATGTCACTTTCCCCCTCCAGACCTCAGCCTCCCCATCTGGAGGACAGAGCTAACCCCAACCCACCCACCACCCTCCAGGCCCCAGTCAGCCCCTAGGACAGTGGCAAGTTTGAGAACAAGGATGTGTAGGTGACCCGTATTGGCCAAACACCTCAAGAGTGACCCCAACCCACCCAGGTCACAGGTGAGGAAACTGAGGATCACAGAAGAGAAAGGACTTGCCCAGGGTTACCCTGCAAGCAAGCAGCAGAATACAGCCCACATTCACACTGGTGCTCAGCCCCAGAAGGGCAACACCCCCTCCAGGCCAGCCCTGGCACCAACCTTCCCAACAGACTCCTGGATGGCCCGGATCCTGCCGCCCAACCCAGGGGTGACAGGCTGGGCCTTGGGGGCTCCAGGTGCTGAGGGTGTACACACTTCCTCCCCAGAGAGGCTTTCTGCAAAAGGGAGAGAAGGAAGAGGCAGGGACCAAGTAAACCAGTGGGCACAGCTGCCCCCAAGTGTCACCAGTCCTCCTCTCCTATGGCACAGGGCTTACCTGCTGGGCACACCTGGAAGTCCACCCGGGAGCTAGGCAGGTCCAGGAGGTTGCGGATGAGCCGGGGCGCCAGGCACTCAGGCAGCAGCACCACGGGCCGCAGGGCGGACACCAGCAGTGGCCTCACCAGGCTGTATGGCTTGAGGCTACACTCGGGGTCTATGAAGGGGAGAGGTGTGGAAGAGATGAGGGTACAGGCAGGTCCCAGCTCCTCTTTCCTAGAATGGCCACACCCCTTAATGTTATCATCTAACCCTTTTTCCTTCCTGAGTTAGCTGCTGTTCCTCTTACATACACACCCCACACACAGGGACCACAGCAGAAGGCTCCTCCCCATCTCCTGCCTCACCTCTGACCCCTACAGGTCATTCACTCAGCTGCTGGACTGGCTTTAAAACTAAAGTCAGGGCTCCGTGCCCGAAGTACAATGGTTACAGCGCCAGCCACATACATGGGGCAATGGGTTCAAACCCAGCCAGGGCCAGCTAAACAACAATGACAACTGCAACAAAAAATAGCTGGGTGTTGTGGCAGGTGCCTGTAGTCCCAGCTACTTGAGAGGCAGAGGCAAGAGAATTGCTTAAGCCCAAGAGTTTGAGGTTGCTGTGAGCTGTGATGCCAAAGCACTCTACCGAGGGTGACATAGTGAGACTCTGTCTCAAAAAAAAAAACAAAAAAACAAAACTAAAGTTGGATCATGTAACTGCCCTGCTCTCAACATACCTGTGACTTCCCAGATTGTCAGGAAAAAAGGCCATATCCTCCATGTGGTGACATAGCCCTGCCCAGGAGCCTGGGGAGTGGCAGCCACAGACTCCACTGTGCCTAAGCTTTCCTGCCAGCTGCCTCCAACTACAGGGACCCTGCATGCCCTGGGGCCACCCAAAGCCCCACCCTCTACCTTTCAGCCCTGTCAACTCTCACCTTTCCTTTATCCCTAGATGTGCAGCATCCCAGTATATGCTCCATGACACCCAGTTCTTGTCCATTACACACCTCACACTGTCTCTTTAATGTTCCAGGTGTAATTGCCTAATCATCTGCCCCCCCTGCTAGACAGGGAACCCAATGAGGGGAGGGACCATCTGTCTCCAGTGCCTGACAAAGCTGGTGCCCAATACTCACTATACCAAACACCCTCCAAACACACCACACACAGCCTCGCTTCTGTGGCACGCAGGAGCTGTGCCTTCTGCCTAGAATGAACTCCTCTTCATCCCTGAAGGCCCCATCCCCCTCCCCCTCAAACCTTGGACTTGCTCATCTCTCACCTGGACTCCCCTAGCCCCTCCTCCCGGCTCTAGCTTAAGGCCACACCCTCTGCCTCCAGAAGGCCCCTGGGTCCTCATGGCACTTGCCACCACACACGAGAGAAGCCTAGCTGCACATGCTCTGTCCGTGCCCCAGCCTCATACAGACCCACAGTCACAGTCACAGTCACACACATGCCATCCCGCAAGACCTCCCTCAACCTTGGCAGTCCATCCTCCCACAGGGACAGCCTTGTCTCTCAGGGTCCCACATGGGCCCTGCTCCCCACTAGAACCCTCACAATAGGCCCTCAAGGCCAAGGGACACCAGACATGCCCAGTCCTGAGAACCAGGAGCAGCATGGAATATACTTTCACACCGGCACACTTACCTGAGCAGGGCTCCAGCAGCGGCTGCTCAGGGGAGTCCCCTGCAGCACCCACGATGGGCTTGGTCTTCACCAGCCGCAGCTGGTCCAGGGCTCTCTTCTTTAGCTAGGAGAGTGTAAGGAAGGAAGGACATCTGAGAGCTCAGCTCCACCCCTACCCAGGGAGAGAGGAGAGGAAACAGGACCCCAGGCACAGGGGGACCCACTGTCAGTATTGCCCAAGTTTGCCAGAGGAGCCTGGGTTAGTACCAGACGACCCCCCCAAAACCAGGCCCTCTCCTGCCCCTGCCCAGCCCAGCACAGCCACCCCAGGCAGGCAAGAGCAACTATCTTTGTGGCTCTAGGCAAGCAAGCCCATCCGAGCCAGTTGGAAGAACCTTAGGTCTATCTCCCACTTTATAAAGGGGGAGACTGAGCCCCAAAGACCAAGAGGAATCGAATGTCACATAAAATACAAATTTAGGGTCTCTTCCAGTGAATTAACAAGGTAACCTTGGATAGGAAGATTAATGAAAACAGGCAGTGCCCACAGCTCAGTGGGTAGGGCGCCAGCCACATACACCGAGGCTGGTGGGTTCAAACTCCGCCTGGGCCAGCTAAAACAACAATGACAACTGCAACAACAACAAAAAATAGCTGGGAGTTGTCGCAGGCACCTATAGTCCCAGCTACTTGGGAGGCTAAGGCAAGAGAATCACTTAAGCCCAAGAGTTTGAGATTGCTGTGAGCTGTGACACTATAGCACTCTACCCAGCTTGAGACTCTGTCTCCAAAAAAAAAAAAAAAAAAAGACAGTGCTAATAATACCAATAACTAACAGGTGTCAGATGCCTATAACATGAAGGACACTAAACCTCTGATGGGCCACAGCTCACCAAAGCCACATACATACTGCCTAGGGGACAGGTAGTGTACATTCCCCCCTTTACAGATAAGGAAACAGAGCCTCCAAGAAAGCTCAGGTGATTGTCCAAAGTCACATAGCTAAGAAGTGGAAGAGCTGGGCTTCAAACGGGCCATCCAATTCCAGAGCCCACACTCTTCATTTATCTGACATCTCTGGGCCACACTGTGCCCATGAGCATGGTAGGGCTGCCACCAGCCCAGCTGCCATCCAGGCATTGGAAAAGGAAATGTGCCTGTTGTCTTTCTGGATGCTCCTGACTGGCCACTCTGTCTCATTTCATCTGTAAGCTACCCCCGGTGCTGAGCTCCCCTGTTCTTCTGCCTGCTGGTCATCTAGGAGATGATCATCTAACTCTTGGGAAGGAACAGGTGGGCAATGGCCCTTCTCCCAGGGCTTCTAGAGAATGCAGAAGCCTTTTTGGACCCCACCCTTGGTGTCACCCATCCTCGCCTGCCTAGCCCTGCTTACATTACTGCGGGGGCCTCGGTGCCGGCTGGAGGACAGGCATTTTTCCTGAACTTCTAGGAACTCCTGAGCTCTGTGGGAGAAAGTTGTGTCTTACACAAGGAGGGCCCCTTATGTCTTCTCCTCAAATTCCCCCACTCTGTCCCAGAGGACGTTGAGGGCCTGCAGGAGGAGGGAGTGAGCCCCATTCTGGTTCTGGCTCCCAGTAGGACCCCATCCCCAGGCTCCTGGCCCTGCATCACCTCTGGTAATTGGGCACAGTGCCCCGGTCCAGGTCCCGCAGTGTGAGGGGGTCAACCCGGGTGCAGAACCATTCCTGCCGCCGTTTGTACGCTGGGTCCACCAACCGAAGGATCTCTTGGGATTTCACACAAAGGGCGTGGGGATCTGCCCGCTCAGGCAGGGTGAGGTTGGCTCGAATGTAGAAGGGCTCAGTACACAGCCCCTTCGTCCAGGCTTCTAAGGCCTCGTGGAAGGACTGGCAGGCTGAGCATGCATGGGGTGGGGGGCAGTGGAAAGGTCAAGAGGAGGAAGGTGCAGTCAGAGATCAGCCTTTGGCCAGAGTACAAGCCTACTGCTTGCCTCGCCTCATGTCTGATGAGTCCCCAGACATGACCCTCTGGAGGGACCCCGACCTTCCCCTTCCCAAAGTGAGAGACTTAAGCCTAGAGGGGGAAGGAACTTGTCCAAAGCCACCTAGCCCACTAGAGACAGAACCAGGACTCAAACCCAGGACTTTGGACTCCTGATGCAATGCTCCTTTCACTGTAAGCTGCTTACAGAGGAGGGGATGGAGAAAGGCGCAGGGACAGACAGAAGGAGGCAGCTGCACTGCCCAGAGACAGGAGAAAGAGCAAGTGGGGCAAGGCCAGCTCCTTCCCGGCCCTTGGCTTCCCCCCCTGCACCACAAGCATCTATGAGCCCTTTCTCAGGCTATCAGCTCCCACCTTCAGTACTTCTGAGTTCCCAAACCCTCCCCAGAGCCAGACTTACCCTTTGAGTCCATCAGGAAGGGGAATGTGGACCCCTGGTTCCAGGACAAGGTTCTCTGCTGGGCCTGGGCTTCCAGGCCCTCCAGCCCTGCAGTTTCTGCCCTTGACTGGGAGAAAACCCAGGTAGGGAGGAAAAGAAGTAAGCTCCCCAGGGCAGAACCACCCTGAGGCTGGAGGAAGACCAAGAGTGGGGGTGACTGAGCCTCATAATTCAGAGTCCCAGCTCACTGCAGACTGCCACGCCCAGCCTAGTCTGACCCTGCTCCCATCCACAGGACTCCCCACCCAGCCTAGCTCTTCTGCTCTTTCCCGAGTTTTAAGGGCAGGGATCTGTCAAGGTGCTGTCAGTGTGTTCCCACCGCTCAGCCCACACCCAATCAGGCTTCACTTAACACTGGCTGAGGTGGGGCAAACAGTAGGCTTCTACTCTGGCCAATCCCTAGAAGCTTCGCCCTGTGACCTTGTTCCACCAACTAGAGAGTGTCTCACCCTGGTTAAAGCACTGACTCCACCCCCAGCTCGGGGAAGGGAGGGGCACAGGGCCTCACCTCTCTTGGTTCAGTCCTGGCAGACCCAGGCCCAGACAGAACCCTCCGCACTGCCCCAGACCATCTGTCCCCAAGGGGCGATAGGCTATCAGGGCCCTTGTCCTGGGGCTCTGGACCCCCTGGATGGCTCCGGCCAGACACACGGATGGCCAAAGACCTGAGAAAGGAGAAAGGGGATGAGAATTAGAATCCAGTAAGTATTTTGATTCAGTTCAACATTCTTGGAGAATCACAACCACGGCATTCCCCAAGTATGCCATGATCCCAGGCCACGGCATCTGCCCTCTGTAATGCCTTTCCCTCCCTTCCCTGCCTGGCAAACACGTCCTCCAAGTTCTAGTTAAAAGCAGCCTCTCCCCCACCCCTGGGCCCATGGAGAGGTGCAGCGTGCCGCAGGAGCACACCACCCGCACCTTGCCGCAGTTCCGCATTTTCCCTTTTGTTTCCTGCATCAGAACAAACACCTCAGGGCCAGACTTCTACAGTGCTCAGCTCTGCATCCCTGGCACCAAACCCAGTGTCTCGCACATAGCAGGTGACTAGTAAATGCTCGTTATGCTCACAGTCTGGGGAGGGAGGTCGCCACTAGCGCACAGCACAGATCCGAGGATGGTTACAGCCGGCGGCAGCGGGAGCACAGAGGGGAGAGGTTTCCCAGGGAAGAAGGACCTGGCTACACCTCGGTGAAGAACAGAAGCACTGCGGTGACGGACGGAGGAAACGGTGTTCCAGGCTGAAGGGATGGCGTGAGCAAAGGTATGAAGGACAGAATATAGGATGTGTGGAAGAATTTAATAATAACAATAACAACAGTAGCAGCAAACACTGGCTGTTTCCCACGTGCCAGACACCTTGTCAAGCTCCTTCCTAATTGCTAACTTCACATCCTGAGAAACAGCTCCTAGATAAGGTGAGCTAGAGTCACTGCTGAGAGTTAAGACAAAGAGCCACCAAATCCCCATCATGGCAGGGTTCTGCCTGTCCCTGAATGAGAGCTGGTGAGGCCCTGTGGCCAGGTTCAGAGACAAACTGACCCCAAGACCCCGCCAATATCCTCAGCCATGGGGAGGGGGCAAGGCTTGAGTGGGTAGGTGTGCCGCAGCTCAGCAAAGTCTCCCACTCACGGTGACAGTTGCAGCCCAGATAAAGCCACACTGCCCCCTGCTGCCAGCCTGGGGTGGGCAAGGCTGCAAAGACCCTAATCCAATCAGTACTCCTGGGGAGATAGAAGCTTGAGCTCCCCAGGAACCATCTGAGCTTCTGCCCACTCTGGCAAAACAGAGCACCAGGCCTGAGGGGCTGGGGCAGACTCAGGTGTAGGAGGCATCATTCAGCACCCCACTGCCCCGGTGGTATGGAAGTGGCATGGGAAGGTCGGGGCAGAGGTGGGAGGCTGAGACCTGGTCAGGCTATCCAGCCAGTGGCTGTGTGGCTGGAGCACACAGTCTGGCTCCCAACACCAGGTGAACTGTCCCTAGGCCAGGCAAACAGGCAAATCTGTGGTCTTGGTAACCACATCCACAAAACGAGGAGTCATTAGCAGCACCCCTTCCCACTGGGGGTGTGAGGAAGGTCAATTCAATGTAAAAATAACACAGGAAAAGGTGGAAACCAGAGGGCTCTGGGCCCTCAAACTGCAGGACTGGGGGTGGGAGTGGTGGCTCACACCTTTAATTCTAGCACTCCGGGAGGCCGAGACAGGAGGATCACTTTAGTTCAAGAGTTCAAGACCAGCCTGAGCAAGTGCAAGACCCCACCTCTACTACAAATAGAAAAATTAGTGAGGCACTGTAGTGGACACCTATAGTCCCAGCTACTCAGGAGGCTGAGGCAGGAGGATCACTTGAACCCAGGAGTTTGAGGTTGCTGTGAGGTAGGCTGATGCCATGGCACTCTAGCCTGGGCAATAGAGTGAGACTCTGTCTCAAAACAAATAAACAAACAAACAAATTTAAAAATAAACTGCAGGACTGTCCCTTAGTGAGGTGTGACATTCACTTGGTCACGACCAGCATAGTTTTTTAATGGAATAGAACCAAAAATACAAGCCTGCCTCCACAAGTCTTGAGACCTTTCTGTTTTAGGCATGAGTACTGGGATCCTCTCATCACGGGCTGGGGTCAGAAGTCTGAGGAAAATGGCACAGGCTGCACCTGCAGGAAGCTGGGGCCAGCCAGCCGCCCTGCTGAGCCTATAATGCTCCGCGGGCCCCGTCCTCACCATGCAACTTGGTGAGTTAGACATGAGAAGCTCTTAGAACAGTGCCCAGGAAGTACTGATGCTCAGTAGAACACAGATGTCTACTGCTATCAGGTATGCTTCAGAACAAGTCACCTCTCTCTGACCTCAGTTTCCCCACCTACTTCAAACCCACAGACAACTGACCATCATGCCCTCCCCAGACAAGAGCCCAGGGAGCAGCCGGGACCCGGGCCCACTCCACCCACCCCTGCTCACTTCCCCCTGCAACTAGAGCATCAAGGCTGACCTTGGCCACCCCAGGGTTTGGGGCTCCTTGCCGACTCTTGCTGCTCCCTAAAGACCCAGCTGAGGCATCCCCTCTTCCAGGACTCCTTTGATAACCTCCTCAAACGACCAATGACTTCTCAGAGCCTCCAAGACCTGCTGTCAGCACTTCTCAGGGTCGACAGAGTCCACTTGGGGGCTTGCCAGGAGCAAGGCCCCCTCTTAGCCCCCACCCTCAGCAGACAAGCAGGAAGGGGAGAGAAAGAAAGTGAGGTGGGGAAGGTGCTGCCTGATCTACCCTCCCAGGATTGGTTAGCCACCTGACTGCCCCCTACCCTGCCTGTGGGGGCCTCAGCCACCAGGTGAAGGCTCCCAGCTCCCTCCTCAGGTCACAGGCAGACGGGGAATGCACCACATCTGCCAACTCTGCGCAGTGATGGGCCAAGTGGCCTCAGTGAGTGTCCCCCACTCTAGGATGCTATGGGAATATTCCTAGACAGTCTTTATGCCTGCTTTGTACCAGGTCAGGGACCTAATGCTGAGACTTAAGCATGTCATACTGATAACCTCATTTTAATCCTCCTCAATCCTACAGAGGCATCTGTTAGGGATGAGGGAAACTGAGGCACAGTTGGTGGGTGGTGGAGTCAGGCAATGACCTATCAGAACCCTCTCTGTTCAAGGATAGAAGGTGCCAGTGACCCTCTGGGACCACGTGAACAGAGGCAGGGCTCGGCAGGGAGACAGCACCCTGCACCCTGCCCCTCACCCAGCACTTCACTTCACTTGGGCTCTTTCTTGCCTCCTGTCCCCTGACCTGGCCGTCTGCCTGCCCATCCTCCAGCAGTCCCAGCACTCAATGTCCCAGTGTCACCAAGACTTCGGAAAGGGCAGGGCAGAGAGGCCAAAGGAAGAGATGTACAGGAAATGGGAAAGAGGAGAAAAAGTACCCAACACACTGTCAGAACCCAACCCGAGTCTGGGACTGACAGGAGCTCAGGCAGGGAGGAAGCACATTGGAATCCCCACACATGAACCACAGGGCAGTGACTTGGAATACATCTCTGACTCTCTCAGAGCCTTAGTCCCCTCCTCTGGTGCCAGTGGGGAACAACAGCAGCTACAGTAACAATAGCTAAGAGCTGGCATGTGTTTACTGTACACCCAGAACATTCTAAGCACTTCCTTAGGATCAATGGAACTTTCAAAATTATTCTTGGTGACAGGCACTACTGACCCCATTTTACAGAGAAGGAAACTGAGGCACTGTGGGGCATGTCATGCTCAAGGCCCCTCAGCAGCAAATGACAAAGCTGGGACTTGAGTCCAGGCAGCTGGCTCCCAAACTGGCTCTTCCCGTCTCACCTTAACACAGCCCCAAGAGACATGAGAGTTGCCCCCACCTGGGCCTGAGTGGGCCTCCTCCTCCCTCTCTGCCTGCCCACCTCTCTCTCTCTCTCTCTCTCTCAGTCCACCACCCCTGCCCCTGTCCCAATGTGTGTTCTTCTCCCAACCCCCTCCTCCCCTGGACTAAGATGGGCAGAAGAGGTGGCCCCACATGACCACAGGGCGGGTGGGGTGGGGGTAAATGGGTAGAGTCCCCTGCTCCCTCGGCTGTATCCTGGCGCCTGCTGGCCAGTAGCCAGGACCCCCACTGGAGGAAGGGAGGAAGGGCTGAGGCAACCAGGAAGGGAGGCGCCTCCACCCCTTCCCCAGAAGCACGTCCTGCACAGGCAGAACAATGTCACTCTGGGCCACTGCCAGGAGAGGGTGGGGGCAGGGGCCTGGCCAAGCTGCCTGCAGGAGGCAGACGGCCTCAGGCCTGCTCTGCCTGATTTGTTGTGTGACCTGTCCCTCTGCACCCAGCACCTCCACATGCCAACTGTGACTATCAATGTCTCCTATGTCCTTTCCAAAACCCAAGTCTGATTAGGTCACTGTGGACCTGGCGCTGGTACTTGCCAACTGTGTGATCTCAGGCAAGTTGCTTAACCTCTCTGAGCTTCAGTTACCTCCTCTATAACACAAGGATAAATTGTAATAATGCCTATGTCCAGGACAGAAAGAATGCCATAAAGCAGCCAGCAACTGGCCTTGCACTAAATAAGAGCTAAAACCCTCCCAGGTTTCCCAAAGTGCACAAGCCAAAGCCCACATGTCCCCAGCCTGACTCACAAAATCCACTGTGGATCGGCCCAACCTCAACTTTCCCCAGCCCTGCCAGGCTTCTCCCCCTTGCTCCCTCATCCACACTGCTCCCCAACCAGCTCTTTCCATGGCTAAGTTCCAAGGCCACGACCTCAACATGGCCCCCTCTACTCTCCCCCTTAGATCCACTGGAGAGTGTGAACAGGGCCACTCATCGCCAGCGCTAATAGCACACACCTGCCGCTCACTCCACACTAGTGAGTTTTGTGACTCCAGTTGTAGACTTATGGCTGGCCCAGCCACAGGGTTCCATGATGGCCCCTACCCAACCCACAGCATGAAGCATTGCTGGACACTTCTGTCCTGCGGGGCACTGAAAGCCAGGGGCATTGACAATCAGGATGCTGGGACAGGGCAGTCTTTAGGTAACAACTATTATTTACCAGGCACCTGCTACATGTCTGGCAGAGCTGAGAGCTCTAAGCACATGAACATAAACTTCAAAACATTCATGCAGAAGAAATCACCATTTTCCTTGAGCCATTGAATAAACTGAGGCCCAGAGAAATGAAGTGACCAGCCCAAGTCACAGGACAATAAATGGTGTTGACAGGATTTGAATCCAAGGACTGCCAGTATCTAAAGACCTTAATATTCCAACAGTTGCATAAGGCTTCCCTACTCCCTACGGCCCCTGTTCATCTCCTCAAGTAATAGAGACCCTGCCCCCCAGCTCCACCAGCCCTGGCATCTATAGTACCTGTTGACGAAGTCCAGGCCGCAGCCCCGGGCCAGGAGGCCTTCTGGCTTTCCCAAAGGCCACACACTATCAGAGGACGAGGCTGAGGAGAGGCCAGGGGACCAGGGCTTAAGTGTCACACTCCCTGGGAAGAAAGAGTAAGATTTAGGGCTCGGGGGTCTAGGAAACATGACAGGTCCACAGGAGGGCCCGAGCACCTCCCAGGCCCAGGGATGGCCCAGGGCCTGAGATGTCTGGTCAGGTGTGAAGGCCCCCAGAGCATACCAGACCCTGAGCACAACAGCAGGCTCAGAACTGGGTCAAGGCCCACCAGGTGACCCTTCAGCTTCCTAGAAGAGAGTAGAGGGTGGGCCAAAACTGGGACAGGTCAGAGGTAAGAGGCCTGAACAAAAACCCCCCAGGGCGTCCCAAGCAGGGCATTCCTCCCAGCCAGTGGCACAGGAAAGGGGACACAGACCCAGGGCAGGCAGCACAGCTGCCCTGTGACCCAGGGGACACAGACAGGGCAGGCAGCACAGCCACTCCCCCAGAGAGGCCCTACCAGTTGAAGTCCCAAGGACTATTACCTGTGATGTCCGACATGCTGCTGAAGGATCTGGCAGAGAGAGGGCAGGGAGGGGACAGGAGAAGAGGTGCAGTGGGCACTCTGCCCTGCTCCCTCCTCCTGCCCCAGGTCCCCAAAAGGTCCCATAGCCCCCAAACAAATGCAGACTAGACTGAAGGCCGGGTCCCAGGCACAGGGTGCCCGTGACACCTGGCTCCCCTAAACTCTGCTATCCACAATCCCACCTAGAAAGCCCTGGCCTGCCTTTCAGCTCCTTCCATGTTGCCTCCTCCTGGAAGCCTCCCCTGATCTCTTGCCCCTCATCTTAACCTCATTTGCTATCTTTGTTATTTGTTGTTCCAGGCTATACCTCCCAAATCAGACCACAAAACACCCTCACCAGATGCCCCATCAGAGCCGATTCACTAAGATCAAGCCTTGTTGGTCACAGCCCCCCAGTGCCTAGACCCTCACAGGTAAAGGAATAAATCAAGAGCTACCTGGGGAGAGCCATGATGGGACTACACCCCAGGAGGTGGTGTCTGCTGCCCCTGGTCCTGCAAGTGGCAGGTACAGCTTAGTTTTCTAACCCGTTTGCAGCTGATGGGTCAGCTTTCTTGCCTGAGGCCCCTGACCTACTGGGATACTCTCCATGCCCTCTAGTCCTGACCATCCAGCTTCCTCTTAGGCTTAAGATCTTCAAGGCCTGACCTCCAGTGACTCTTCTGCCAGGGTGCCTGGCTAGGGATGAGTGAACTCTGCCCTCTGGCCTCATCTAAACCCCATGTCCTCAGTCACTCCTATGACTCTTGGAGCCTAGGTGTCCAGAGCTCCAGCCATTTGAGGGCAGTAAAGGGAAGTGACTGGGCCCTGACTTTGGCAGCAGCGGGGGTTCTAGAAAGTGGCTGTCCAAGAAGCAGCAGACCCCCCCACCCTCTGGCCTTGACTACTGCTTCTTACCTCTTAGGGGGAGCAGGGTCCTCCTCCCGCTGTCGGCGGAGGATGGAACCAGCGCTCGGGGGGAAGGGCAGGATGGAGAGCCTGTTGATCTCCTTCTCACTGTCTGTGGCCTCCTCCTGCAATGCCACCATAGGGCCAGGTCAGCCCTCTGCCCAGCAGTACCACAGTCCTCAACATACCTGGTTTGTGCCCATTCCACAGATAAAAGGAAGGGCCCAGAGCAGAGTGGGCTTCTAAGGATTCAAGTGTGTAAGTGGCCCCTTAGGTCTCCTGGCACTCAAACCCAGCACCACCCTGGATTGGGGGACCTAAAACAAGGTACTTGGCCTCCCTGGGCCTAAGTGTCCTTACTGTAAAATGGAACCTTTGACAAAGAGGAAAGTCGTCTATTCATTGATAATTATAGAAATGTTATCAGCATCCCCCAATACTGGGGTGGGGCAGTGTCTTACCGAGGTATGGGGCTCAGATCCCCCCAGGACAGCAGCCTCCCCAGCTGCTTCTGGGCCTCCCACCGGAGAGGGGAACTCGCTCAGGCTCCAGGTGCTGCTGAGGTTGGAGCACAGGGAATGAGAGGAGGCGCAGGCCTGGAAGAGGAGGGGAGGAGGCAAACAGCTCTGGGCCCAGGCCAGCCACAGTCCTTTAATGATCACTTGCCACATGCGAGGCACAGTGACAGAGCTGGAGCACAAGAGGCCAGATCCCTGCCCTCGTGGAGCTCACAGCCTAGAAGGGGTGACAAATAAACCAGGGAGGAACTAAACAACCCCAAGCTAAGGTGACGACAGAAGAAGGGTACCCAGGGCAGGGGAAGCCCTTGGTGCCCTACCCAGCCTGGGAGCACCAAAGTGATTTCCAGAAAGTGTGATTTGAACTAAGAATTGAAGGATACATGAGTACTAAGTAGATACAGTTAAGCAGGATGGTCCAGGCAGCTGGAACAGTATATGCAAAGACCCTGAGGCAGGACTATGACACATTCCAGGAATCAAAATGCTAAAACCTACAGAATCAGCTAGAGAAAAGGAGGGGTCCAATCTGCCGGGCCTCTTGGCCATGAGAGGGGATTCTGTCTAAAGAGCAAAAAGCCATGGAGGGTTTTAACAAGTGAGCAGTCACAGATTCATGTTTCTTTCTATTCCTCCACATCCCACTGCACCAAACACCAGCTCTCCTGAGCTGTCTTCAACCAACCCAGGATGGGTAAAGGCAGCATTCTGGTTGCAGCCTGAGAACCAGCGTCTGATTTACAAAGGGCCCAGAGGCCCAGCTCCTGTGTTGGCTGACTGTGTGGCCTTGGGCAAATCCCTGGCCCTCTCTGGGCCCTATGCAATAAAGGGGACCAGACCAGATGGTCTCTGACAGATTTTTAGGCCCATATTAGACTACACCAGCTGGTCTCTGAGGCCCAGGGGGTTTTTCGTTTTTGTTTTTTTGAGACAGAGCCTCAAACTATCCCCCTGGGTAGAGTGCCATGGCATCGCACAGCTCACAGCAACCTCCAAGTCCTGGGCTCAAGCAAGTCTCCTGCCTCAGCCTCCCAAGTAGCTGGGACCACAGGTGCCCGCCACAGCACCCAGCTATTTTTTGGTTGCAGCCATCATTGTTGTTTTTGGCAGGCCCAGGCTGGATTCGAACCCACCACCTTAGGTGTATGTGGCTGGCACCTTAGCCACTTGAGCCACAGGCGCCGAGCCTGTTTTTGTTATTTGAGACAGTCTCAAGCTGTCGCCTTGGGTAGAGTGCTATAGCATCACAGCCCACAACAACTTCAAACTCTTGGACTTAAGCGTTTCTCTTGCTTCAGCCTCCCAAGTAGCTGGGACTACAGGCGCTCACCACAACAGCCAGCTATTTTTTTTGTTGTTGCAATTGTCATTGTTGTTTTAGCCGGCCCAGGCTGGGTTCAGCTTCAGTGTATGTGGCCAGCACCCTACCCACTGAACTACAGGTATGAGGCCCAGGTTTTGCATTCAACACACTCACAGGCCCCAGGGCAGCCAGGCTTCTCCAAGTATATACAAAGACAGGCTTCAAACTATTCTTAGTATCCCAAATGCAGCCCCAGAAACTCAGAGACTAGCATGCCCCTGGCCTCTTGCCAACCCATTCCTACCCCCAGCCTGGGTTGAAGTGCTCCCATTCCCAAGGGCTCTTGCCAGGTCTCTCATGTCCTCTCCCCTGGTTGAGGTCTCCCACCAGGTCCTGCATGTTTCCAACCCTGGCCAAGATCTCCCGCCAGGACTCCAGCCCTCCCACCAAGATCCTGCGATCCTGACCCAGCTCACCTTGAGGCAAGTGCTGCCCTGGGCCCGCTGCAGCTGCACCTCCAGCAGAGCCTTGGCACCCTCCAGGCTGGTGAGTGTGGTCAGTAGCTCGTCTCGCTCGGCCTCCAGGCCCCGCACCTGCTTGCGGTACTGGTCCTTCTCAATGAGGCTCTGTGAGTACTGCAGCTGGATCCGGTCCCGGCTCTGTATGGCCTGGGGGTAGAGAAAGCCAGCAGCTGAAGGAGCCACAGGGACTCTGCTGTCCTGGGCTCTGCTGTCCTGGCCTCTGACTTGCAGAATGAGGCAGTTATCAGGAGCCACAGTCATCCTATATTGAGCACACCCTGTGTGCCAGCCCCATGCTACATCTATCAACTTATTTCATCATCACACTAACTGGTGAAGTTAGATACTCTCCTTATTCTCATTTTGCAGGTGGGGAAACCAAGCCAGTAGGGACAGAGCTGAGATTCAAAGATGCAGATGCAGCCCAGGCTCTTCCCACCTCACCAAGAACTTAAAACCCTTCTGTGAGAGCTACTATGGCAAGGGCTTTATTCACAGATCCCAGTCAGAGGAGGAGCTAGAAGGCAAAACTAACCCATCCCATCCAAAGTGCTTCTCTCCACCATGAAGACCAGAGTCCCTGAGAGCAGTGCCCATGGCCCAGACCTGTCATCCACTGCCTTGGAGGGGGCTAGAGTAAGGGACTGGGGGGCAGCCTGGTGAAATAGAGATTCCTGGCCAGGGACTGTGGCTCACGCCTATAACCTCAGCACTCTGGGAGGCCGAGGTATGAGGACCATTTGAGCCTAGGAGTTTGATGCTGCCCTGAGCTATGGCAATACCACTGCACTCAGCCAGGGCAACAAAGCAAGACTCTGTTTCCAAAAAATGTTTTCCTTGGCCCTGCCCTAGAACACCTGAATCAGAATGTTGGAGGATGAAGCCCCAAATCTTCATTTTCAAGTTCACGAGGGGATTTTAAGGGCAACCCTAATTTATAAGACTTCAATTTCTCTAGAGGGAATCAAACTAGGTCAAGGACAAAACCTCCTGCCTCCCCACAGGGAGGGCTAGGGGCCTGATAGAACGCAGCCTCAGCAGGACACAAAGGCCATAGTACCCAGGGACTGGGAGCTAAAATTTTCAGGAATTTCTTTATCAGCAAATATCTGCAAGCTCCTCTTTTGTGTTATCCTTGCCCTTAATATGGAAAAAATAAGAGATCAAAAATGAAGAATGGACTCAGTGCCTGTAGCTCAGCGGCTAGCGCACCCACCATATACACTGGAGCTGGCGGGTTTGAACTCAACCCGGGCCTGCCAAACAACAATGACAACTACAACCAAAAAATAGCCGGGTGCTGTGGTGGACACCTGTAGTCCCAGCTACTTGGGAAACTGAGACAAGAGAATCACTTAAGCCCAAGAGTTTGAGGTTGCTGTGAACTGTGACGCCATGGCACTCTACTGAGGGTGACATAGTAAGACTCAGTCAAAAAGAAGGGAGGGAGGGAGACAGGGAGGAAGGAAGGAAAGAAGCCAGGAGCTCAGATGAGGCAGGTGGGTTTAGGGTGTGAGGCTACTTCTCTTAAATTCTCGAGGTCCTGTCTGTTTTCCCTTGGCCTACTTGTTCCATCCTAAACTGACTGATACACCATAAAGTCTCCTCCTATAATTCTTGTCCCCTCCAGTCATTCTCTTCTTCCCCTATATAAGAACCAGCAACTGGACCAGCATCCTACACACAGCAGAGGCTCACCTGGTCCCGCTCCTTCTCAATCTCCTCCAGCTGGGCCAGGACAGTGGCCATGCGGTGCTTGTACAGGTCACAGTCCTTCTGCAGTGTTCGGTGCTTCAGCCTCAGGTCTTCCATCTCCTGCAGGTACTGAGGGCAGGAAAGGATAGAGTCAGACTTCAGGGTTTAGGAACCAGGAGGGAGCCACCAGCAGGTGCCCAGCAGCACCCCAATAACAACAGCCCCCCTCTGCAGTGGGGTAGCCTGGGTCACTGACTTCACCCCTCTGGGCCTCAGCTCCCTAATCTGTGAGTGGGAGAAAAGTTAATGCCACACACATGGCCACTTTTGGCTGCCCCCCTGAAATTGCACCCTTCCCCTTCACTGGCTCTGTGTCCCTCACAGCACCCTTGGTCCTGACTCAGGACCACGTGTCTGGTACACTGTGTGTCTCCCCTCCTGGAATTCATCTCCACGGAGCAGACACTTATTTGGTTTGTTCATTACTGCAGCTCAAGCACCTAGAAGGCGTCTCCACCAATATATGAGAAGAAATGAACACAAGTCCTCAGCACAGGCCCTGCACACAGCAGACACTGGGGACAGCTGCAAGCTAGAGATGCCTGACACTCTCCTGTCCCAGGAGCAGGGCTGGCACGGGAGACAGGATGGGGCCCACCTTGTCACGCAGCTCCTCGGCCCACTGCAGCTCCCCCTGCACGGCATGCAGCTTCTGGCACAGCTCCTGCCTGCTGTCCTGCGCCTCCCGCCAGTCATGCTCCAGAATGTCCAGGAGGATGCGTTCTGAGCCCGGGGCCCCCGGCCGGCTCACCTCCTAGGGAGCAGAGGTCAGGGTCCCCTCAGCATCTGGCCCAGGGTCCACCCACGTGGGGAGAGGAAGGGAACCCATCAGACCAGCCCTGCCTCTCAGGATCACCTAGAAGGGGTGTGGTCCCCACTAGCCCTGCCCACCCTCCAGGGAGCATCTGCAGCACAAGTGAGCTAAGTGAGCTGAGGGAAGGAGGATGAGGCCAAGCTCCTGCAAGTTCAGCTAGGACCTTATTCCTAAACAAGCACCAGGCCCACAGGCTCTTGCTCTGGCCACCACTCACCACTCAGGGCAACAGAAGGGTATAGCTATTTCCAAGCCTATACCTACTCCTCTGATAAGAGGCCTGGGCCCAAGATCTAGCCCCAGACCAACACCCCAGCCAAGCACCCCAACCCCATGAAAGGGCTGGCTCCCATCCCCCACTTCCTGTGTGGAACAATAGCCAGGAGGCAGGCCCACACTGCCACTGACCTGCCTGGGAGCCACCAAGAACACAAGGAGTTCAACCTTTTCAAGGCTGCAGACTCCTCCAAAAATCTGAAGAAAGCTGGGGGCCCTCTCCCCAGAAAAATGCCCCCCACACAAAATCAGGCAACAAATTTTAAGGAGTTCAGAGAACTCCTGGAGGCCACTCACAGATGCCAGACACACACTAAGGGCCCTTGGCTCAGAGCTTCAGACAAGAGGCCAGCTGGGATTCCAGCCAGACCTCAGACCCCTGGTCCCAATTTTTTTTTCTTTTTTTTTTTTTGGCCAGGGCTGGTTTTGAACCCGCCACCTCCAGCATATGGGGCCGGCGCCCTACCCTTTTAAGCCACAGGCACCTCCCCCAGACCCCTGGTTCTGAAATCCTGGGCTTTCCAGGCTCTAGGAGGACAAGTGAGCAGCAGGAAGGTCTGGATGCCCATGTGAATCCCCCAGACCCACCAGCCCGGCCCTTGTACCTGCTGCAGCCCCTCCTGCAGCTCCTGCAGCGACGCAGTCAGCCTCTGGTTCTCAGCGCGCAGCTCTGAAACAAGGTCTACACCGTCTGCCTCCTTCTCCTTTTCCTCAGCCCCAGGAAGTGGCCCCCTGGCCCTTCGCAGTAGTGTGCACTCCTCCTCCAGCCGACTCACCTTGAGCTTGAGCTGATCCACCTGTGGCCACCCAGGGAGAGATATACCAGGGACCATCACAAGGTCACAGAGCAGGGAGGGGGAAGTCACCCCAGGGAGCCTCCCAGATTCCCAGAGGGACCCAAGCAGGAGTCCTATCTGTGAAGAAGAGACAGGCTGGTCAAATATGGGACAAATAGGGATGAAGAGGGAGGGGCAGCAAGGCCAAGGCTGCCCCAATGCACCTCACGAACCTGGGGGTAGATGAGCTGCATTAGGACACACAGTCTGTCCCATAATTCCAACTCTGAGTACAGTCAATTTAGCCCAGTATCCTCATGATGGCAAGGAGAAGAGGATGGGGAGGGCAGAGGGGGAGGAGGGCTGCATTAAGAGTAGAAGAACCAGGGTCAGGCCCCAGCCCTGCCTCCAGCTCAATGTGGCCCTCCATAGTCATAGCCCCTCCCTGTACCTTAATAGCCTCATTGGGCCTGAATCTAGGGGGGTGGGTTTGAGAGGTGAGGGTCTTATCCAGCCCAGGAGCCAAAATGTCCCCCCTTTCGACCCAACATCCCAGGTCAACACATGCTCATGGGACAGACTGGGGACTGGTACTCCCTTAAATTCCTAACAGGTGGTGCCCGTAGCTCAGTGGGTAGGGCACCGGCCACATACACCAAGGATGGCGGGTTCAAACCCAGCCTGGGCCAGCTAAAACAACAATAACAACTGCAACAAAAGCATAGCCGGGTGTTGTGGCAGGCAACTATGGTCCCAGCTACTTGGGAGGCTGAGGCAAGAGAATCGCTTAAGCCCAAGAGCTTGAGGTTGCTATGAGCTGTGATGCCACAGCACTCTACCCAGGGCAACAGCTTTTGAGATCCTGTCTCAAAAAAAAAAAAAAGGAAGAAAAGAAAAGAAAAAAGAGGGCGGCATCTGTGGCTCAGTGGGTAGGGTGCCAGCCCCATATATTGAGAGTGCCGGGTTTGAACCTGGCCTCGGCCAAACTGCAACAAAAAATAGCCAGGTGTTCTGGCAGGTGCCTGTAGTCCCAGCTACTCGGGAGGCTGAGGCAAGAGAATCACCTAAGCCCAGGATTTGGAGGTTGCAGTAAGCTGTGATACTACGGCACTCTACCGGGGGCAATAAAGTGAGACTCTGTCTCTAAAAAAAAAAAAGAAAAAGAAAAAAGAAATTCCTAATGGAGCCTCTACTCCAAAAGATTAGACCATTCATTCCCAACTCGAGCTCCAAGTTCGGGGTTTAGGCTTCAATTTTACCACTTTATCGGGTTCTGTCATCTTGAGGAAGTGGCTTACTTCCTCTGAACCTCAGTTTCCTCATCAGAAAAACAGTCCAAAACAATCTCCTCACCCTACCACTTGTAAGAAATAAACAAGACAGAGAGTGGACAGAGGCTTTTAAACTGTAAAGAGCAGGATTCGGCGCTCCCACAGGTATGACTGTGGTGGTCTTCACAGCTTTAAATAAAATCCTAATGGGTCCCCAGTTCGGTGTGTGCAGCCAGAGGCTGGCCAGATGTACTGGATGGGCAGTTATGGGATGGTCGCCAGGCCGCGAGCAACATACACAGCTAATTTGCTACATTGCAACTGCATTTAGCCAGGGTTATTTCCCAAATGCAAGTGGGGTCTGAGGTGGCTGGATGGTGACAAGAGTAGCAGCAGGTGGCAGGCCATAAAATGAAGTCATTGTTGGGAAAAGGTCACAAAGACCTCTCGTGCTATGCTCAGGCATGCAATGTCTGGTGTCTAGCAGTGCTCCAGCCTCCCTTGGAAAATGACTTGCTAGTCCCCCAGCTCTCAGAGCCTAGAATTCCCCTCTCCACATGGACACACACGCACTACACACACACAGACTGGAGGCTGGATCAGGCACAAATTAACAGTCTGCTCCTCCTCTGCAAAAGACTGAAAGAAATTCATGACTCCCGCATTCCTTTCCACTCACAAAACATGCTTTGTGAACCTCCAGAGAAAGACTTGCTACAAGGGCAAACGTGGCCACACCCTCTCCAGCAAACCACAGCCACACACCATGGCCTCCTGCCTGACCCGCAGCCAGCTGGCTTCCCTGATGAGCTCAGAGGACAAGGCACCTGGGAGTCTCTGCCGAGCACCAGGAAAGACGGATGCATTTAATCCTGGTGTACAAACTCACTTAGCACAAAATTATAGCATTCGTTCCGTAAGTTTATGTTGCTTAGAAATAACAGCTCATTAAATCTATACCTTATAAAACACGGTATTAAATCACAGCCACCACACACCTGTCCATGAGAGGAAGGGAATGCAAGCTGCCAAGCCAGACATGATTGGCTGTTCTGCTAAGATCTGTCTGTAAAGCCTTTGTTAATTTTATAGGAGAAAAGCTCTAAAAAATTATGGTACATTTACCATAGCTAAGTTTAAAGAAAATCTCTTCTCTTAATTTAATTCCACCTTTAGCCTCTAGCCCCTAACCAGGAAAAAGCAGCCACTATCTGCCAAGTGACAGATTATCTTACCTCTAGGAGGTCATTCTAAGTGAACCTGCAGATACACAAGCACCTCTACTTAATAGCCAGGTGTTCTGGCAGGTGCCTGTAGTCCCAGCTACTCGGGAGGCTGAGGCAAGAAAATCACTTGAGCTCAAGAGTTTGAGGTTGCTGTGAGCTATGACATCACAGCACTCTACCGAGGGTGACAAAGTGAGACACAGAGTCTGGTCCACAGTGCTTTGGTGAGGATTAGAAGACATGATGCATGTAAGCTTCATGGCATACCAACAACAGTTGATGATAATATAACAGTAATGATTACTGATGACACAAGTTTTTAGCACTGACACTATGCCAGGCACCATACATGTCTGAAACTCTCTTAATTCACTGAATCCTCCTAACCCAAGGTTTCTCAGCCTTAGCACTATTGGCATTGTGGGCTAGATAATGTAGCTGTGCAGGCTATGCTGTGTGCTACAGAATGTTCAGCAGCACCTCAGGTGGTGGCCCTCACGCTGTCCTCTCTGAGTAGTGGGTTCTTATGAGAAAACCTCACAGCAAGCCCCATGTCTATTTCAGAAAAAGAGGAACCTCTGTAGGTAAAAACAGACCCACCCTCCCTACCACCCCTCAGCAGGGCTGAGAGTAAAGGATTAATCCTGTTGATGTTGGGGAAATGATCTAACCAACCTCTCTGTGCCTCAGTTTCTCCTCTAGAACTGGGGAAGACTGCAATGCCCTCAGGGGTGCTGGACAATTCAGAGTCTGTGCAGGGCAAGTACTTAAGACTGACTGGTGTCAGGGAAGTCTTACCCATGCCAAACAGTTCAACAGCAGCAGAGCAAGCCTGGGTCCTACAGTTCTGGGATTGCCCGACAGAAAGCTTCCACCTCATGCCGAACACCAAGCAGGCTCTTGGAAGACAGTCTCATGGTCCCCTTACAACCTCAATCCAGCCACCTGCACTCTCAAGCAGGACCAGCAGCCTGAACCCTTCAACTGGTGGCCTGAACACCCCTGATCAGGAGTCACCTCTCCAAGACATCGACCAACCTGGCGTGCACGAACCCAGCTCTGGCACACTGGTGCACCCAGACCTACAGCCTTACATGCCAACTACCATCCAAGGGCACCTGCCACTGCTTAAAAGACTGTAGCTACAGCCCAAGGCTCATAGGATAGGGGCATTCACACCCCGCAGTCAGAATCCTGGAACCTTACACAGTATCCCTGGAGAGAGGCTCCTGAGTGCTGCTGGCAACTATTAAGCTCTTGATATGGATCAGCTCATTAAATCCTCAGGACAACTCCCTATAACCGTCAAACAGCAGTATTACCCCCATGCTGAGTCCTAATCAGAAACCAGGAACTTGGTTTCCTGGCCTAAGGCTGGGTTTCCTGGCCTATAAGAAAGAGGGCAATCTCACTTGCTGCTGGAGGGGATTAGGCGAGACTTCACTGGACGGGGAGCAGATGGAAAACAGCATGGGGAGGCGGCCAATGCTGGGCCAGGCAGCCCAGTTCAAATCCAGCCTGTGCTGCTTTCTGGCTTTATGACCTTGAGCAAGTCCCTTCACTGATCTGAGCCACGGTGTCTATATTTGTAAACAAAAACCTGGTCCAAGGCCCGGTGTAGTGACTCATGCCTATAATCCTAGCGCTCTGGGAGGCCAAGGCAGATAGTGCTTGAACTCAGGAATTCAAAACCAGCCTGAGTCAGAGCAGGCTGGTCTCGAAAACTAGCCAAGCGTTGTGGTGGGCACCATAGTCCCAGCTACTCGGGAGGCTGAGGCAAGAAAATCACTTGAGCTCAAGAGTTTGAGGTTGCTGTGAGCTATGACATCACGGCACTCTACCGAGGGTGACAAAGTGAGACACAGAGTCTGGTCCACAGTGCTTTGGTGAGGATTAGAAGACATGATGCATGTAAGCTTCATGGCATACCAACAACAGTTGATGATAATATAACAGTAATGATTACTGATGACACAAGTTTTTAGCACTGACACTATGCCAGGCACCATACATGTCTGAAACTCTCTTAATTCACTGAATCCTCCTAACCCAAGGTTTCTCAGCCTTAGCACTATTGGCATTGTGGGCTAGATAATGTAGCTGTGCAGGCTATGCTGTGTGCTACAGAATGTTCAGCAGCATCCCTGGCTTTACCCACTAGATGCCAATAACAACCCCTAGTCGTGACAGCAAAAACCTCCCCAAGCATGGCTAGAGTTTCTAGGGAGGGCAAAATTGCCCCTAGTTGAGAACCTCAACCATACCAAATGAAGTAGGTATAAAAGGCAGGTGCGAGGACATATTCACAGTCACAGAGCCAGCAGGTGATTACTCTGGGACATGACTTGGCCACCATATTACCATCATTTTTTCACCCAAGTTGCCCCTTCCCCACACTACCCTGCTCATCTCCAACAGGGGCCTACCGCCAGCTGCAGGTCACGGCTGCGCAGCACAGCCGAGTTCTTTTCCTCGCTAAGCTGTGCCAGGCGCATGGCGATCATGTAGTTCTCATCCTTGAGCCGCAGCAGCTCCAGGCTGCCTGCTTCCCAGTCCTCCCTCAGCCGCTGGCAGCGTTCCTGTGCCTGCTGCTGGTCCCGCAACCGCTGCTCCAGCCCTGCCCGCTCCTCCTCTAGCACCCGGCCCCGGGCCTGCAGTTGCTGCTCCCGCTGCAGCTGGCTCTTTCGAGCTTCCCGCAACCGCCGTACTTCTGTCATCAGGAACTGGGTCAGGCCCTCAGGCCCCTCCTCATCTGCCAGGACATAGGAGGAAACAGTCAGCTCAGGCAGATAAAAGCCAGCAGGGATAGCAGATTGTACAGAAAAACTCCAACCATAAAAACATACAGGAAAATTCTGAAATGTATTTTTATAATTTGGGGGTAAGAAAAAACTTTCCCAAATAAGGCCCAAACTCAAGAGTTACAAAATAAATGATAAGCAAATCCATATTAAAATGTTTAAAACTCTGAAAAATAAAACATGTATCAGAGTTAAACAATAAGAAACACAATGGAAGAAAAGATTTCTTAAAAAAACAGACAACTCGGAGTCTTAATATATAAAGAGCTCCTATAAATCAATAACAAAAGTTGAATAACTGAATAAAAATATAGCCAAAAACTATCAGTAGAAATAAAAAT
>NW_003852402.1:10336584-10339471 GCF_000181295.1 Otolemur garnettii | reverse complement strand
AAAAAAAAAAAAAAAAGAAAATATGCTCCAACCCACTAACAATGACAGTAGCCACAAACATTTGTTGGCTCCATTCTTTGTACTAGACACATATATTAATTTACTTAATCTTCATGACAACACTAAAAGATAGAGTGGCCCCTATGGCTCAGTGGGTAGGGGGCTGGCCCCATATACTGAGGGTGGCAGGTTCAAACCCGGCCCTAGCCAGCTACTTGGGAGGCTGAGGCAAGAGAATCACCTAAGCCCAGGAGTTGGAGGCTACTGGGAGCAGTGTGATACCATGACACTCTACCGAGTGCAATAAAGTGAGACTCTGTCTCTACCAAAACAAAAAAAGCACTAAAAGATAGATATTATCATTACACCAATCTTAAACACAGAAAAACTGAGGCACAAAAAGGTCAAGTCATTTTCCCAAGGTTTATTGACTAGTGAGTTGTGAATTACATCATTTGATGAAATATAAATTTAAAACAATAACTTTTTCACATATCACAATGGCAAAAATGTTTTAAAATGACCCCCAGGATTCATGAGGTTACAGTAAAATGAACACCATAAACTACTGCCAAGTATGTTGAAATACACACAGACTTTGAGAAATTCTTCTACTCAGAACCTCTCCTGTGAGACACATTTCCACAAAGATGTACATACAAAAATGTTCTCAGTATCACCAAAATGTTGCAAAACTGAAAACAACCAAGATGTCAATCAACAAGGGATGAGTTAAATGAATAATGTCACAACTTTACTAATGAACATCAGGCAATATCTTAAAACAAGTGTAACAGAGGTAGAAGAATCAGTAAAATCAGTCATTCTAAGAAAAAACAAAATACACATGCAGGTAAATCCCACATGTGTCTATAAACACAAAGAGATTTGCCAAACTGCTACCAGCATAGCACAGCTGAAGGAAAAAGTAAGCATCTTCTCTTTTTAGTCTAAAGTCATCAGGAACCTTCGTTTTGTTTGTTTGTTTGTTTCAGTTTTTGGCCGGGGCCGGGTGAGAACCCACCACCTTCGGTATATGGGGCTGCCACCCTACTCGTTTGAGCCACAGGGGTCGCCCCGGGGAACCATTGATTTTTTACATAAAAACTGTAAATCCGGGCGGCACCTGTGGCTTAAAGGAGTAGAGCGCTGACCTCATATGCAGAGGTGGTGGGTTCAAGCCCAGCCCTGGCCAAAATTTAAAAAAAAAAAAAAGTTTAAAAAAAAAAAAACTGTAAATCCATGTACGTCAGATATGCCATGTCTAAAAACAATTATTAGGGAGAAAAAGACTCCTTAAACACACCGCCTCTGATCACAGACTAACTGGAATCCAGTCCCATCCTCTGCCTACTGTGGGTCGCTGGGCAAATACCTTCAGTCTCCTCTGCCTCAGTTTCCCTAATTCCTCAACAGGATAATGGTAGTGCCTCCCTGAGAAAGGATGAGGTAAGGAACATCTGCGCTGGTGGCCCCAGAGACAGCACCATTGAGGACCCACTCACCGAGGATCATAGAGCAGCGCTGGGAAGGCTCCTGGCCCGTGAGCAGCGTGTAGTATTCAGGGTAGTAAAATTCCAGGGCTTCTAGGAAGGCCTCATAGCCTCTCTTGCCGCGGCAGCGCAAGATGTCCATCAGGCGTCCTGGGAAGGGAGGGTTACCCAGGAGTCAGAGGATGGCCCCCTCTCCCCGCACCTGGTTGCTTTTTCCCCCACTATGCTCCAGGCCCATGTTCTAGATTTTTGAGCTAGTGACACACACAAGGGCCTGTCCCAACACATTACGGAAGAGAGCCCGTCTGCCATAGCTGGGAGGACTAGACCCCCCCCCTCCTTATGGCACCTGATCTACAGCAGCTCAGTGACACCACACTGTTAGCTGTCTGTTCAACAGCCTGGGGCAGCCTATCCATCCCCAAAACACTTGACCAATTCCTGAATTTCCCACCATTAGACCCTCATTAATTCTCCAACCCTGGTTCAAAGTCATACCCTGTGGAAGTGGGGACCCTTGTAAAGCTGAGATGGGCCATTAACACTTGAAGAAAACGGACCCAAAAGTGTGTGGCACAGAGGAGGCAGCAGAGCGAAGGAAGATCAAAGAGCATGAGAAAAGTGCCAAATCCACTGGCTGTGACCAGGAGGTCCCAGGCCTAGACGGTCCTGGCAACCACACCAGAACCTCTACTCTAACGTGCGCCCAGGAAGTGGGAGGGGACCCCAAGACAACACCATGACGCCAGCGTTGGCATCGCAGGCCGCCAGAGTGCACTGGGGGGTTCAGGAGATGGAGAGATGGAGGACATACCCAACCAGTCCACTCTACCCATGTGGAGACCGAGGCCTCAAGCTCTGGGGCTTTGTGTGCCGCGCTCGACAGCACTGTCGGCCGGGGTCGTGTCGCGCTCAGGGCCCTGCCGGCGCGCCCCCGGGGCTCACCGGTGCGGTTGACACGGCACGGGAAGCGATAGGTGCTCAGCACCTCCTCCTCGTCCTGCTCGTCGATGACCCGGCACTGGCGCAGATACGGCGTGAGCTTGGCTGGATTCAGGGCGCGCGTCAGCCGGTGCCGGACGCCCTCGATCTTCTCCCATAGCGCGTCCTCCTCCGCCTCGGACCCTGAGCCAGTCCCGGCCTCCTCCTCAGCCTCCCCCGTCTCGGCCCGGCCGGGCATGGCCGCGTCCTCGGGGTCTGCAGACGAGAGGCGCGCGAAGGTCGGCAGAACGCCCTGAGGCGTTGTGCGCCGGCCGATCCCACGCCGGGGCGTCGCCCCCAGGACCCGCCGCCGGTCGCCACCGGGGCCCCGTCCCCAGTGTTCCGCGGCCCCACGCTCGCCGGGACTCACCCCGCACTCCGCAGCCGCCTCGGGATCCCGGGTCCGCGCTCGG
>NW_003852402.1:10326893-10336352 GCF_000181295.1 Otolemur garnettii | reverse complement strand
GCTTCCTGTTTCCCGCCGGCTCTCCCGGCCCGGGCTCCGCGGGGTCCCGGCTGCCCGCCCACACCTGCCCGGCCTCGGGGCGGGGCCGGGGCGGGCCACGCACGCTCACACCCTCCCGCGCGCGGCCACACGCCTTCCCCGGGCCACGCGCGTCGGCTGCTCACGCCCAAGGCGCGTCCGCGCCTGGCGCAGCCCGCGGGTACACAACCCGGGCAACTGCTTGCCCTTCCCTGGCCTCAGTGTCCCCAAATAGACTGCTAGCTCTGGACTTCCCTCAAGCTCATCAGGACAGCCCCTGAGTGGACAGCAAAGGGCAGAGGTCATGCGCACCTTTTCTAAAAAGGGAATCTGGGCGTATAGAGGACCACTAACTCCTATATAACGTCCCAATCCACATGGGGACCAGGGACCCCGCTTCAAAGGGTGTTCCTCCAGATGCTGGTCCCTGGCTAAAGTCATGTAAGTCTGATCAACAAGTATCCACACTCGCAGACCGGTAGTCACTGACCGTGATGGGGCTAAGTCTATACCCGCATGACTGGTACATCAGAAACTACGGTGGTATCTGCAGAGCATGAGAAGCAGAGGAGCACACCTGATACAGGAAACAGGTATGAGCTCCCCAAACTCCTTGCACACCCTCTGATTTAGATCCCATGGACATATATGTTACTTTCCACAGAAGTAAAAGTTTCAACCCATAGAAGCTCTGAGGCCAGGCTAGGTGGCTCACTCTGGGAGGCAGAGGCAAGCCGATTGCCTGAGCTCACAGGTTGGGGACTGCTTGAGCCATAGTGAGACCTCACCTCATCTCTAA
Source organism: Otolemur garnettii (assembly GCF_000181295.1). Taxonomy (NCBI): domain Eukaryota; kingdom Metazoa; phylum Chordata; class Mammalia; order Primates; family Galagidae; genus Otolemur; species Otolemur garnettii. The sequence continues at coordinate 10,335,535 of NW_003852402.1, read as the reverse complement.
AACTAGCCAGGCATTGTACGGGGGACGCCTTTAGTTCCAGCTACTTGGGAGACTGAGGCAAGAGAATCGTTTGAGCCTAAGAGTTTGAGGTTGCTGTGAGCTATGACTCTAGGGCACTCTACCCAGGGCACAAAGTAACAATCTGTCTAAAAAAAAAAAGGCTCTGAAAAGCCTGTAGTGAATAAGCTGTTTTAACATTATATATTCTGGGCTCGGCGCCTATAGCTCAAGTGGCTAAGGCGCCAGCCACATATACCTAAGGTGGCGGGTTCAAATCCAGCCCGGGCTGCCAAACAACAATGACGGCTGCAACCAAAAAATAGCCAGGTATTGTGGCGGGCACCTGTGGTTCCAGCTACTTGGGAGGCGGAGGCAGGAGACTCGCTTGAGCCCAGGAGTTTGAGGTTGCTGTGAGCTGTGATGCCACGGTACTCTGCCCAGGGGGACAGCTTGAGGCGCTGTCTCAAAAAAAATAAATAAAATAAAATAAAAAGACTAAATTGAAGTGTAAAATTCCTCAATTAACAGGGACGGGAGCAGAGACCCAGAGAAGGCAAGGAACTTGCTCAAATTCACAAAGTAGGGCAGCGAGTGGGAGTAGGCCAAAACCCAGCCCCTGGCCCCTCTCTTCTCCCAAGCTCTCCATCCAGAGCTCACCAGGCCTCTCTCCCAACACACCCCTGCCCCTTCTCTCTCTGTGGTCCCAGGTGCCCTCCCCCACACAGCGGCTCCTCCCACCCGCAGCCCTACTCATTGTGAATATTTTTAACTTGGCCAGGAAAAGTGGGATGGAAGCCTTGAAAAATGAGTCTGTGGTTAATCGTCTCTCATCAAGAAGCCTAAGCAGGCCCTAGAGATAAGGTACAGAAAACAAGAGGTCTGAAGGTAAGTGGACAGAGAAGTGAGGCCACCCTGGGTCTGAGCAGGACAGGTAGCTGGGTGCCTCACACATTCTCATGCTCACTCACGCAGACACACATGCGTGCTCACACACACATGCACACACTTGCCTGCTGGGCATGGAGCCAGCCAGGAGGCAGACAAGGGCACACCTGCCTCCCCACCAACAACATAGCCTCCTCATCCTCTCCTGTCCCTGGGCAGGGTAGGAGCATGTGATGAAATCCCCCCTCCATTATTGTGCTTTTGTGGGCTCTGCTACATTCGTCTTTTCTCTATAGCCACTCCAGGAAAGCAGGCAGGGCCGCAGCAGGGGCCTGGGTCCTATCCCAGGCTCACTGCCATGAGTGTTGTTCTCTGAGCTTCCATTTCCCCATCTGCAAAAGGCAGATGGTGAGTAATACCAGCCACACCTAGAAAGGAAGGCGGTCCAGGAGCAGAGAAAGTGCTAGAGACCTACATTTGGCCTTAGCTGTGTCTCTGTTGGCAAACTCCTTCCCCTCTAAATTTCTACATCTGTAAAGTGACATAATATTCCCCTTTACGCAAGGAATACCTCTGAGATGCAGGTCCTCTCTCCATGAAATGGGTATAGGAATGTCAGGCCACTTCCCAACTCATCAAAAGCCAAATCTCAAACCAGCCCATATCTCACCACCTCTGGCCCCACCATGCACCCCCACACTCCCCTAATCACAGTGTTCTAGGCTATAGTCTAGTCTCTACTCTGCAGCCAGAGAGACAGTTAAAAACAGAACTTTTTTTTTTTTTTACTTTTTTTTAGAGACAGTATCTTGCTATGTTGCCAAGGCTGGTCTCGAACTCTAAGCTTAATCTATCCTCCTGCCTTAGCCTCTCAAGTAGCTGGGATGACAGGTGTGCACCACCACACCTAACGGAACAGGTTTCTCACTGGCTTAAAACCTCCCAGTGGCTTCCCACCAAACTGGAACAAAATGCAAACTGCTCCCAACTCTGCCAGCTGCCCCACTGCCCACTCAATACTGCCCCATTCTCTTCCTGGAACTGGTCAATTTTTTCCACCTCAGGGCCCGTGTAGAGCCTGTTCCCTGTGCTTAGGCTGCTTGTCCCTCAGCTCCTGGCATGGAGGGTTCTCACAGCTATTCAGGTCTCAGATCAAATGTCACCGCCCTTGGGAAAGGAGCCTCCAGGTAGGGATTTCCATGGCACCCTCAACACCATTCTGTGCTACACAGGAGCCAAAGGAAAGCTTCCCCTCACCCTTCAAAGGTTTGCTGAAAATATAGTAACAATAGGTTAATAGGAGAAAAAAAGCACACAAAATCTATTTAATGCGCATAGCACAGGGCCGTCATGGGAGAATGTTTACCCAATAACCCAGCAAGGTCCACATGCTTACCCTTCCTCACAGGGGAAGGGAGGCTAGAAGTACCACAGCATATCACTTTTGTGAGAGATGAATGGACCCAGGAGTCAGACATTATCCTGTCAATGATTTCCTCCAGAAACAGAATGTAGAATGCTACATTCTGAGCAAACACTAATTTGAAACAAAGTTTGGGTGCTAGGTGTGGTGTTTGAGTTTCATTCTCTTCCTCTGTTAGGAGTTTTATTGTTTTTTTGTTTTGTTTTGTTTTTGTTTGTTTGTTTGTTTGTGTTTGTGGGGGGGGTTGTTTTGTTTTGTTCTGTTTGAGACAGAGTCTTATGATGGCTGGGTAGGGTGCTATGCCATCATAGCTCACAGCAACCTCAAACTCCTGGGCTTAAGCCATCCTCCTGCCTCAGCCTCCCAAGCAGCTAGGACTACAGGCACCCGCCACAATGACTAGCTAATTTTTCTATTTTTAGTAGAGACAGGGTCTCACTCTTGCTCAAGCTGGTCTCGAACTCCTCAGCTCAAGCAATCCACCAGCCTCAGCCCCCCAAGTGGTAGGATTACAGGGGTGAGCCACCTCACCCAGCCTGTGATATGAATTTTAATCTTCTCTTGTTAATGAAATTTCAGGGAAGAGATCAAAGGCAATCGTGTTCCTCTTTGGGGGTCCAGTAGATAAGAGAACTTTAAGAACAGCCTTCTCTGTCTCGGTGCCCGTAGCACAGTGGTTGGGGCACCAACCACATACACCAAGACTGGCAGGTTTGAGCCCAGCCCAGGCCTGCTAAACAACAATGACAACTGCAACAACAACAACAATAGCCAGGCATTGTGGCAGGCGCCTATAGTCCCCGCTACTTGGGAGGTGGAGGCAGGAGAATCACTTGAGCCCAGGAGTTGGAGGTTGCTGTGAGCTGTGACACCACAGCACTCTACTGACAGCAACATAGTGAGACCCTGTCTCAAAAAAAAAAATTAAAAAATAGCCAGGTGTTGTGGAGGACAGCTACAACAGGGGGCTGAGCTAGGAGATGAGAGATGGGGCTGGGGTGGCTGAGAGAAGATGGGAAATTGATGCTGATGCTGTATCACCCGGCCATGCCGCTGATCCTCTGTGCCTCAGTTTGCCCCCTGCACCACAAGGTCCAACAAGCCCCCTCCACCTGAGAGAAGCTCCCAAGGGGGACACAGGACACAGTGGAAGACCACCATGGGAACTGGACCCACTCTCTGGCATCTCTAAGGAAGGTGTCCTAGATCACTGCCTGAGGCCCTGAATTCCAGAAAAAGGGCTCAAGAATCATCCAGGCTGAGTCAGCAGGAAAGGGCGGGCCAAGGGGACGGGCTCTGAGTCACTGGCACAGCGCTGAGAGCTGGCATGCCTAACTCTGCCTCCCACCCAACTACAGAGTCATCCCACCTAGGTTCAAACCCCAGTCCTACCTCTTCAGGGAGAGGCCATGACCCTGGGCAGGACTGAAGTGGAAACAATATGGTGTATCTGATTAAACGAATGACTTTATGTAAAGTGCTTAGCACAAAGTTGGTGTATAATTGCAACAGCAAACAGTTTTATCCACTTATTATGTACCCAACATACTATATACAAGCATTTTCCGGGGTTGGCTCCTTAAATCTCTTTTTTTGTTTTGGTAGTGGTGTTTTTTTGTTTTGGGGGGGGTTGTTGTTGTTTTTTAAGACAGAGTCTCACTATGTTGCCTTCAGTAGAGTGCCTTGGCGTCACAGCTCACAACAACTTCAAACTCTTAGGCTTAAGCAATTCTCTTGCCTCAGCCTCCCAAGTAGGTGGGACTACAGCCACCCACCAACAACACCCTGCTATTGTTTTGTTGCAGTTGTTTAGCTGGCCCAGGCCGGGTTCGTACCTGTCACCCTCAGTGTCTGTTTGCTTATTTGTTTGTTTGTTTGTTTTTTCTTTTTTTTTTTTAGATGGAGCCTCAAGCTATCCCCCTGGGTAGAGTGCCATGGCATCACACTCACAGCAACCTCCAACTCCTGGGCTCAAGCGAGTCTCCTGCCTCAGCCTCCCAAGTAGCTGGGACTACAGGCGCCCGCCACAACACCCGGCCATTTTTTGGTTGCAGCCATCATTGTTGTTTGGCGGGCCCAGGCTGGGGATTCGAACCTGCCACCTTAGGTGTATGTGGCTGGCGCCTTAGCCGCTTGAGCCACAGGCACCAAGCCTGTTTGTTTTTTAAGACAGAGTCTCACTCTGTTGCCCAGCTACAGTGCCATGGCCTCAGCCCAGCTCACAGCAACTTCACACTCCTGGGTTCAAGCGATCCTCCTCCCTAAGCCTCCAGAGGAACTGGAACTATAGGCACCCGCCACAACACCCACATAATTTTTCTATTTTTAGTAGATATGGGGGCTTACTTTGCTCAGGCTAGTCTCAATCTCCTGAGCTCCAGGGATCCTCTTGCCTCAGCTTCCCAGAGTGCTGGAATTGCAGGTATGAGCCACCACACCTGGTCCCTTAAGTCTTCTTCTTCTTCTTCTTCTTTTTTTTTTTTTTAGATACAGAGTCTCACTTTGTCACCCTCAGTAGAGTGCCGTGGCATTGCACCTCACAGCAACTTCCAGCTCTTGGGCTTAGGTAATTCTCTTGCTTCAGCCTCCTAAGCAGCTGGGACTACAGGCGCCCACCATAACACCTGGCTATTTTTTTTTGTAGTCTGGCCAGGGTCAGGTTTGAACCCACCACCCTCAGTATATGGGGCTGGTGCCCTACTCACTGAGCCACAGGTGCCAACCCTCTTAAGTCTTCTTAATAAACCTATGAGGTAAGTCCTTCCATCACCCCCACTTTTCAGACAACAGAACAGGCTTGGTAAGGTTCCACAGCTAAATGGGCATTACTGTTGGTGTTATGTATGGGGCAGGGTCTGCCCTGCCTGGCCCCTCACCAGGTTCAGACTCTCCAACTGCCAGCACTGCCTGGTGCCCTGGAGACCCAAATGAGTCAACCCCAGCACAGCCCTGAGCAAGCAGGCCAATACCCACCACTTTAGGTTAAGTCGCTTACAGCAACCAGAGGAGGAAACCCAGCTCTGGCCAGGGGCATCAAAAACCTGGACTGAGCGCAGTGTCTCAAGCCTGTAATCCTAGCACTCTGGGAGGCCAAGGTGGGAGGATCATTTGGGTTCAGGAGTTCAATGCCATCGTGTCTAAGGGCAAGACTCTGTCTCTACTAAAAATAGAAAAGTTAGCCAGGCGTGATGGCTGGCTAGATCCTGTAGTCCCAGCTACGTGGGAGGCCAAGGCAAGAGGATCACTTGAGCTAAGGAGTTTGAGGTTTCTGTGAGCTATGATGACACCACCACACTCTACCCAGGGTGACGAAGCGAGATTCTGTCTCCAAAAAACCAAATAATAACAACAAAACTAAAGCAGAAAAGGCAAAAGAGGGAAAGGTGGTCCAAGCAGAAGGAACAGCCAGTACAAAGGCACAGAGCCCAGAAATACCATGTTACGTTCCCAAAGAATCTTCATTCCTCACCTGCTTTAACTTGCACAGTTCCAAGCCAGCAGTCCTGCTTGCCCTCAACCTCATGACTCAGACACCCACCCCCAGAGGAGGAGCTAAGGTGAGTGGGCGGGCCCTGCCTGGAAGCCTGGTGAATAATTGTCCCACCAGTGTTCACACCACCACCTGACCAGTGCCAAGTACAGAAATTCTACCTCATGCAACCCCAGGGGGCAAAGCCTGTCAGTACCCCAGGTACAGGTGAGGAAACTGAGGCCAGATGTGGAGCTGCACTGTCCCAACCAGGTCAGTGTCCCTAAGAAAACCTGGCTTCAAATTCCTACTCTGGGCCAGCCAAGGTGGCTCACACTTGTAATCTGAGCACTCAGTTAGGCCAAGGCAAGTGGATTGCTTGAGCTCAGGAATTTGAGACCAGTCTGAGCAAGAGCAAAACTCCATCTCTACTAAAAGTAGAAAAACTAATAGGGCATTGTGACAGGCACCTATAGTCCCAGCTACTGTAGAGGCTGAGGCAAGAGGATGGCTCAAGCCCAAGAGTTTGAAGTTGCTGTGAGCTATGATGGCGTTGTACTCTACCAAAGGCAACAAAATGAGACTCAACAAAATAGATAGATAGATAGAAATAAATAGAAATACTAGCCTGGCATAGTGGCACATGCCTGCAGTATCAGCTACTTGGGAGACTGAGGCAAGAGGCTTAAGCCTAAAAGTTTGAGATTGTTGTGAGCTATGACACCGTGGCACTCTATAGAGGATGACAGAGTGAGACTTTGTCTCGGGAAAAAAAAAAAATTCTACTCTCGTTTAGGTACTGAACTCTCGTTTAGGTAATAGCCTCTTGTTTGCTACTGAACTTTGGGGAGCTGACACCTCCTTCCTCGGCCTCATTCTTCCTGTCTGAGCAGTGGAAATGGCCTGAATGAAAAGATCTTCAGGCTGGGCGGGTGGCTCACTCCTGTAATCTCAGAACTCTAGGAGGCCAAGGCAGGAGGATTGCCTGAGCTCAGGAATTTGAAACCAGCCTCAGAAGAGTGAGACCCCTGTCTCTACTAAAAAGTAGAAAAACTAGCCGAGCATTATAGTAGGCACCCAGCTACTTGGAAGGCTGAGGCCAGAGGGTCACTCGAGCCCAAGAGTTGGACGTTGCTGTGAGCTATGATGTCATGGCAATCTACCCAGGGCACAGAGTGAGACTCTATCTCAAAAAATAGAAAGAAAAGTACTGCAGCCTGATGTGGGGTGAAAAGCATAGGCCCTAGAGCCAGGCTGCCTGCACTTAGTCCCTCTCTCTGGGCCTCACTCTCCTTATCTGCAAAATGGGGAGAATAATAGCAACATCAAAGGACAAAATGACAACAAATTTAGTTTAAAGACCTAATAGGCTTTTAATTGTAATTCTAGAATTGGGGAACCCCTCACCCTGGGTTCCTACAAGCTGAGCAAATGAGTTTGGCTTGAAAGTCAGAGATGGCTGAAGAAAACAAAAGCAGAGAACAAAAAGCAAATGAGGCTCGGCGCCTGTGGCTCAAGCAGCTAAGCTGAGCTGGTGGGTTCAAATCCAGCCCGGGCCTGCCAAACAATAATGATGGCTACAACCAAAAAAGAGCCGGGCGTTGTGGCGGGCGCCTGTGTCCCAGCTACTTGGGAGGCTTGAGCCCAGGAGTTGAAGGTTGCTATGAGTTGTGACCCCATGGCATTCTACCCAGGGCAACAGCTTGAGGCTCTGTCTCAAAAAAAAAGCAAATGAGTCTTTTTGGTTACTTTCTCTATAAAAGTTACAGCAGAGAGGACTTCCTTATCACACTAACTCAGGTTAACCGGAATCTCATTATTTTCAGGAAAACTGGCCCACTTCAAAGTTCAGTGTGAAGTCAGGCACAGTGGCTCAGGCCTATAATCCCAGAACTTTGCGAGGCTAAGGAAAGAAAATCACTTGAGGCCAGGAGTTTGAGGCCAGTCTAAGCAACATAGCAAGACCCCACCAATACAAAAAAAAAATTGAAAAATTAGCCAGGTGTGGATGGTGGCATGCATGCCTATATGGTCCCAGCTCCTTGGCAGGCTTAAGTGGAAGGATCACTTGAGCCCAATTTGAGGTTGCTGTGAGCTAGGCTGACACCATGACACTCCAGCTTAGGCAAAAAAGCAAGATTGCCTCAAAAATAAATAAATAAAAGCCTCCATAAATTTAACAGCACCTACCAGAGAGGGTGGTTCTGAGGACAAAATGAGTTAACACACATAAATAGCGCTGGGGTGGCTCACGCCTGTAATCCCAGCACTGTGGGAGGCTGAGGAGAGAGAATCGCTGGAGCTCAGCAGTTCGAGACTGGCCTGAGCAAAAGTGAGACCCCAACTCATGAAAAAAATGGAAAAACCCAGCTGGGCGCCACCGTGCGAGCACCTGTAATCCCAGCGGCTTCCAGAGGCTGAGGCAGCAGGATGCCCACAAGCCAGGAGTCTGAGGTTGCAGTGAGCTGCTAAGCCACTGCACTCTGCTCAGGGGCACAGGGTGGGACTCTGTCTCGACAAAAAAAAAGGAAAGAAATAAAAAATAAGCAACGAAATAAAATTTAAAAAACCAAAAAAATAAAATAAAATAAAATAAACACACATAAATAGCTTATCACAGTGCCCTGCACAGTGTGGGTGTTCAGCGTAGTGATGTTTGTTTGGTGATTCACAAATACTCTATCTGCAGGGAGAGCCCAAGACTCTAACCATGCAGGGCGAGAGCAGAGTCCACCCGCTCACCTCCCACTTCCATGATTATCCTGACCTAAGTCTGGCACACCCAGACCTGCAGAAACCTCTGGACTAGTTCCACCTCCTAGTTCCAGACTAGTTCCTCTCTGGAATGCTTTTTCCTCCTCTTTT
>NW_003852402.1:10324312-10325999 GCF_000181295.1 Otolemur garnettii | reverse complement strand
GGCGGAGGCAGGAGACTCGCTTGAGCCCAGGAGTTGGAGGTTGCTGTGAGCTGTAATGCCACGGCACTCTACCCAGGGGGATAGCTTGAGGCTCTGGCTCAAAAAATAATAATAATAATAATAATTACCAACACACTGGGCACAGTGGCTCACATCTGTAATCCTAGCACTCTGGGAGGCTGAAGTGGGTGGACTGCTTGAGCTCATAGGTTGAAGTCCAGCCTGAGCCAGAGTGAGACCTCATCTCTAAAAATAGCCAGGTGTTGTGGCAGGCACCTGTAGTCCCAGCTACTTGGGAGGCTGAGGCAAGAGAATTACTTGAGCCCAAGAGTTTGAGGTTGCTGTGATCTATGACGCCACAGCACTCTACCGAGGGCAACAAAGTGAGACTCTGTATCAAAAAAAATAAAAATAAATAATTGCCAATGTTACAGAGTGTCTGTTGTGTGCCAGGGAGAATTCTGAGCACTTTCCACATTAGCATCTTTAGTCCTCACAATGCTCCTGTGGAGCAGCCACTGTGACTACCTGGATTTCATGGATGAGGAAACTGAGGCCAAGAGTTAAGTAACTTGCCCATCAGGGCACTCTGCTTCCTACATGGTGGTTTCAAAGATGCATGTCAAGAAAGCCAGAAGGAAGCCATCGCCTTTTACGATCTGGCCTTGAAAAATCAGCCAGTGTCACCTGTGAAGTATGTGACCAGGGATTGGAACTGCTGCTAGTTCCAGAGTCAGCTTGTTTTTCAACATTGTCTAATATCGAAAGCAGGAAAGCTTCCTGGAGGAGGTGTGACAGAAGCTGAGCCTAGAAGAATGCAGCCAATTCCTGCAATGAGGAAGTGAGCGTACCCAGGTGCAGCTGGCAAGGGTGGAGTAGAGAGGGAAGTGGGGAATAAGCTTGCCAGTTGTTCCAGTTATCTATTACTGCATATCAAGCTACTCCCAAAACAGTGGCATAAAACAGCAACAACTATTTGGGTTTTTTTTGTTTTTTTTTTAGAGACAGAGTCTTAGTCACTCTGGTTAGAGTGTCGTGGTGTGATAGCTCACAGCAACCTCAAACCATTTGTTTAATAGCTCAGGAATCTACAGTTGGTAGAACTCAGCAATGACACCTCATCTCTGCTCACATGGCCTCAGTCAGGACAGCTGGGGCACTTTAGTCAGCTTTCTTAACGTCTCTGTGGTCTCACTATTGAATGTCTACAGCATGGTAGCATCAGGGCAGCCAGCTTCCTGCAAGATAGTTTCAAAGATGCCTGTCAAGAGAGTCAAAGAAAGCCATTGCCTTTTATGATCTGGCCTTGGAAATCAGCCAGTGTCACTTCTGTTATTTTATATTGGCCAAAATAGTCACAAGCCTGCCTAGGTTCGGGGGAGGGTGGAGAATTGGGTATAGACTGTTCTATACAGTGTGATAGATAGTTTTGGAGGCTGGGAAGTCCAAGATCAAGGAGCCCAGCTGGTGATGATTTTTTAGATAAAACACCAAAGCCACAATGCATAAAAGAAATAACTGATGAACTGGACCTCATTAAAATTAAAAATTTGTATTCTGAGAAAAACACAAGAGAATGAAAAGATAAGTTACAGGCTCGGCACCTGTGGCTCAAGCGGCTAAGGCGCCAGCCACATACACCTGAGGTGGCGGGTTCGAATCCCCAGCCCGGGCCCACCAAACAACA
>NW_003852402.1:10317721-10320518 GCF_000181295.1 Otolemur garnettii | reverse complement strand
AAAAAAAAAAAAAAAGAAACAGTTATGCAGTTCCTCAAAAGGTTAAATAAAGAGTTACCATATGACTCAATGAATTCACTCCTAGGAGAATACCCAGGAGAATTGAAAATATATGCCCACAGGAAAACATAACAACTGGTCTCAGTGCCTGTGGCGCAAACACCTAAGGCACCAAACACATACACCTGAGGTGGCAGGTTCGAATCCAGCTCGGGCCCGCCAAACAACAATGACAACTTCAACCAAAAAATAGCCAAACGTTGCAGCGGGCGCCTGTGGTCCCAGCTACTTGGGAGGCTAAGGCAAGAGAATCGCTTAAGCCCAGGAGTTGGAGGTTGCTGTGAGCAGTGATGTCACAGCACTCTACCCAGGGTGACAGCTTGAGGCTCTGTCTCCAAAAAAAAAAAAGTTATCACTAATTTGGTGACTTAAACAACAACACTGTATTCTCTCACAGTCCTGGAGGCTGGTAGTCCAAACTCGGTATCCCTAAGCTAAGATCGAGGTATCGGCAGGGCCAGGCTTCCTCTGGAGGCTCTAACAGAGAGTCCATTCTTTGCCTTATCCATCCAGCTTCTGGGGGCTGTTTGCCTTGATTAGTTTTTGGCCACATCAGTCAAGACCAGCATCTTCAAATCTCTCTATGTTCCATCTTCAGATAATCTTCTCGCAATGTTTGTGTAGGTGTGTGAAATCTCCTTCTGCTTCCCTCTTACATACATGATTGAATTTAAGGTTTATCTAGATAATCCAGAATAATCTCCCCATGTCAAGATCCTTAATCAGATCTGTAAAGACTTCGCCATATAAGGGAACATTCACAGGTCCCAGGGATTAGGGCACACATATCTTTTGGGGGCCCATTTTTCAGCCTACCACAAATCCTACCTCACACTGTAAACAGAAGTAAATTCTAGATCTAAATGTGAGGGATTAAAACAATAAAGCTTTAGAAGAAAGAACAAAAGAAGATCTTTGTGACCTTGGAATGGGTAAGGGTTTCTTTAGACAAAAATAAGAGAACTAACAACAACAAAAAGACAAATTGGACTACGCTAAAATTAAGAACTTATGTTCAACCAAAAAACACATTTAAGGCTGGTCCAAGTGCAGTGGTGTTTACAAGTAACTGATCACAACCACTTACAGAGTCCTTTGTTCCTTCTCTACTCCCCCTGGTTCACTTGACTAGCCTAAAAAATAAAATGAAAGTTAAAAAAAAAAAACACATTTAATAGGGTAAAAAAAGCAGCTTGGAAGAAGATATTCATAACACATCTTTACTTCAAAGAGCTTCTACTCAGAATATTTAAAGAACTACAAATCAATATGAAAAAGACAGCAATGTAACAGAAAAAATGAGCAAGACTTGAATGGACGAAAAGGATACCCAAGTGGCCAATAAACTCTTGAAAAGGTGCTCAACTTCATTAGCCATCAGGGAAATGCAAATGAACCACAAGGCAACACGCTACATACCCAACACACTTTCATACCCATGGCAGAAATACAAAAGGCAGACAATTCCAAGCATTGGCAAAGAGATGGAATAATCGTGGAATAATCAGAACTGGTGGGACTGCAATGCACTATAATCATTTTGGAAAATCTAAGGACAGGTTCTGCTGAAACAGAGCGTACAAGTAGAAAGACCTTTGATCTAGCAGCAGTTCCACTTATAAATATATGCCCAACAGAAATGTGTATACATGTTGACCAAAAGACACGTACTTCACTAGAATAGTTATAGCCACACTATTTGAAATAGGCAAAGCCTGGAGACTACCTAAATATTCAACAACAATAGAATGGAACAGTGAATAGAACAAAATAAAACAGTGTAGTCACACAGTGGCCCACTACATAGCAATGCAAATAAATGTACCACTACAGGCAACATCATGAACCAAACCCCCCAATATAATGGGTTGGGGGGTTGTTTTTGTTTGTTTGTTTTTGAGACCAGACTCTCACCCTGTTGCCCTGGGTAGAGTGTCAAGGTATCATAATCATAGCTCACCACAACCTCAAACTCTTTTTTTTTTTTGAGACAGAGACTCAAGCTGTTGCCGTGGGTAGAGTGCTGTGGCATCACAGCTCACAGCAACCTCCAACTTCTGGGCTTAAGCGATTCTCTTGCCTCAGCCTCCCAAGTAGCTGGGACTGCAGCGCCTGCCACAACACCTGGCTATTTTTTTGATTGTCGTTGTCATTGTTGTTTGGCAGGCCTGGACTGGATTTGAACCTGCCAGCTCCAGTGTATATGACTGGCGCCTTAGCTGCTTGAGCTACGGGCACCAAGCCACAACCTCAAACTCTTTGGCTTAGGCAATCCTCTTGCCTCAGGCTCCCGAGTAGCTGTGACACCCACCACAATGGGCACCCACCACAATGGGCACCTATTGTAATTAGAGACAGGGTCTTCCTCTTGCTCAGAGTGGTCTTGAACTCCTAAGACCAAGCTATCCAGGTGCCTCAGCTGCCCAGAGTGCTGGGATTACAGGCATGAGCCACGTCTCCCAGCCTCACATATATAATATTGATTGAAAAAAGCAAACATGGCCAGGTGCCCTTTACAGATGTGGAAGCAGACAGCCTGAGAAGTCCGCAGCCACCCAGACTACAAGTCGGCATCAGGCGCTGGTAAGGTTTTTGCAGGTCCTCAGCACTGCATGGACTTGCCTTTGGAGTCCCTGGCAGCTGAAGACTATGTGACCTTGACAGGCCACAATCTCTCTGAGCCTCAGTCTCCTCATCTGAAAAATGGGGCAAGCTCGGCGCCTATAGCTCAACCAGC
>NW_003852402.1:10311803-10316529 GCF_000181295.1 Otolemur garnettii | reverse complement strand
TCCCAGCTACTTGGGAGGCTGAGGCAGGAGACTCGCTTGAGCCCAGAAGTTGGAGGTTGCTGTGAGCTGTGATGTCACAGCACTCTACCCAGGGGAATAGCTTGAGGCTCTGTCTCAAATAAATAAATAAATAAATAAACTGTTGCAAGGAGGAGGATCACCGACATGTGTAGAGTGACTAGTGGACCCCAGGTGCTCTGTTAGGTAGTCGGTCCAGAGATCCTCCGCCCGCATTTCTCCGAGACCGACGCACGGTGGCGCCCTTACCCCGCCAGTGGCTCCAAGACCAACGCTCTGCGTCTGCCTCCGCCCTCTGCTTTTGCGGGCTGGTATACTTCTGCACGCAAGTTATACACTTTGGGCCTTGGGGTGGAAAGGTGAGTGAGGGCCGCACAGCTCCTGCTCAAGAAGACCGGATTAGAGACTCTGGGAACCCTGAAGGGCAAGGGACCGGGGAAGTGGTCTCCATGGGAAAGTGCTGGCTTGGGATTTTGTGGTGGGTTAAATGGAGCACCTCTGAAAAGGTATGCCCACCTGTAAATGCAACCTTATTTGGAAAAAGGGTCTTTGCAGATGTAATTAAGATAAGGATCTGAGGCGCTGAGGTCTTCCTGGATTATCCTAAAAGTGTCCATGTAAGAGAAGACACTGACAGAGGAAGTCCTGTGGAAGTGGCAGAGGCTGCAGTGACTGCCACAAACCAAGGAACACCCCAAGCCACCACAAGCTGGAATAGACAAGGAGGAATTCTTCCCTGGCGACTTTAGAAGAGCAGGGTCCCTCTGACACCCTGATTTTAGACTTCTGGACTCCAGAACTGAGAGAGAGGACATCCCTGTTGTTTTTAGGACCAAGTTAAATTTGTGGTCGTTTGTTGCAGCTGCCATGAGACACTGACAGATGTTTAAATGAGTCAACTAGTTCCTGCCACTAAGCTAGCTGACTCCCACCCCTAGGAGCCTACAGGACGGTGCCCCAGTCCCCAAACTGCTGCCCCCACCATTTCCTCCCCTGATTCAAACTTCATCAGGCCCACAGCTCTCCCGACACACCTCTCCACACCTGGCTGGCTGAGCTGTCCTTCTCCCCTTCCCCCATTGAACCCCTGGACAACCCCCATACACTCTGCAAGTTCCCTCTTAAACATCCTTTCCTAAGTGTATTAGTATCTTCTGAATCAATGGCTCCCAGCACACCTGCACTCCCCCACCTCCCTCCAATTACTATATTTCCTCCCTCCTTGGGTCATCACTGTCTGCTCAGCTATGTGCCCCCTCTCTAGTCTTCATCTCCTGGTCCCCATCCCTCACCAGGACACTTATGCCCTCTCCTCACTGGTCTCCCTGCCCCTATCTGGTCCCATCACCACTCTGTACCCCAGTGCTCAGTTCTCCCTGTGCTGAAAAACCTTCCATGGCTCCATGAAGCACTGAGGAGTCTAAAGGGAAGGTCAGAACCTTCAAATGCCCCTTCCCGCCGTTCACCCCGCATCCATGTGCTACACACCTCTGGGCCTCTGCACTGGCAGGGCCCTCCCCTGGAATGCCCTCTCTCTGCTGAGCAGGAGTGCTGTGACCCATGTCTGGAGGTAGCCCCCATTCAGCAATGACAATAGCTGAAACATGGCAAAGGTGACCACACACCAGGTGCTGTTTCGTGGGCTTTCTTGAAACAACCCCAAGAAAAAGATGACATTACTGCGGCCAGTTCACAGATGGGAAACTAAGGCCGAGATGGCAGAGAAACGTTTCAGAAGTAGAAGGCACTGAAGTCTACCAGAGCATCATTCCTCCCGAGAAAGGTCTCAGCACTTTTGAACTGAACTGCACAAACCTCCTTTAGCCCTCACCAAGCCCAAATTAATCGCCCTCCCCAGCATGGATTCTGAATTTTGTTAACATGCCCCTCACTACGCTGGGCAGGAATCACCCCACTACATGCTGGCCTCCCCACCAGGAAGCTCCTGGAAAACTTCACTTTATTTCTCTAGGTCCCTGGTAACTGGCACAGTGTAGGGGTTTGACAAATTAGAATGAATGAGCTAAAGAGTGAAAGGTTTCCAGGGAAATCAGGTCCCAAGGATTTCTCACCCTCCACAAAGAAAAGAACAAATTATGTAAATTATCTGAGGCCAGGCCCTTGGCCTTCCCCCTCCCACTTCCCTCTGCCTGGCCCATCCCCCTGGGTTTCTGGGAGGGTGTCTGGGCTCACCAGAAAGTGCCCCAGGCTCTCTAGTGGCCCGTTTCCTGATTACAAATGAAACTAGGGCTTAAAACCAGTGAATCACTAGCAACCCAGCCAGGGTGTACTGGGGTGTCAGGTGGGGCAGACGGAGAAGCCAGGCTTCCAGCCAACCTCCCTACTGCTGCCACCCCCAACTCCCGGCCTCCCCTGCCACTGGAGTCTCAGTAAGGCTAGGTAGGAAAGGGCAGTTCCTGTCTGCATTCCTCCTACCCTCGCCCACCCCCACCCCTGTCCCAAACAGTTCACAAGCCCCCTTCCTGTGCCTGGTCTAAGGTGACTCAGTAATGATACCCATGGAGGTGCTTATCCTTATTTTCTTTTTTTTTTTTTAAGAGACAGAGTCTCACTTTGTCACCCTTGGTAGAGTGCAGTGACATCACAGCTCACAGCAAACTGCAGCTCTTAGGCTTAGGTGATTCTCTTGCCTCAGCCTCCCAAATAGCTGGGACTACAGGCACCCACCACAACGCCCAGCTATTTTTTGTTGCAGTTTGGCTGGGGCCAGGTTTGAACCCGCCACCCTCCGTATATAGGGCCGGTGCCCTACCCCCTGAGCTACCGGCACTGCCCTTAAGTGATGCTCTTACCTCAGCCTCCCAAGTAGCTGGAACTTCAGGTGCCCACCACAACACCCAGCTATTTTCCTTTCTTTTCTTTCTTTCTTTTTTTTTTTTTTTTTTTACTTTTAGACTGTCTCACTCTGTTGCCCAGACTAGAGTGTCATGGCCTCAGCCTAGCTCATAGCAACCTCAAACTCCTGGGTTCAAGTGACCCTCCTACCTCAGCCTCCCAGGTAGCTGGGACTACAGACACCCACCACAATGCCGGGCTAATTTTTTCTACTTTTAGTAAAGACGAGGTTCATTCTTACTCTAACTGGTCTTAAACCCCTGACCTCAAGCAATCTGCCCAGTGCTAGGATTACAAGTGGGAGCCACCATACCTGGCCTGTATCCCTATTTTCAAGCTAGGAAAACTGTAGCTCGGAGTAAATGAACTACTTGAGACCACCTCTAAAAAGTTAGTAGGCCCAGGACACTGAATCCCCATCTTGAGCTTCCCAGTGAGGTTCAAGGCAGGACTGGCCATTTTTTGATTCAATGGTTACAACCTTAGGCAACAAAGGAGTAAAAAGTAAGGATTCCCAGCTCCTACCCAAGACTCCTGGAAGACTAAGTGTTCCAGGGGCCTCTGAGTTCCAAGCAGGGAAACTACAAACCAATGGTTAAGAACCCACATCCTGGCTCGGCACCTGTGGCTCAAGTGGTTAAGGTGTCAGCCACATAGACCTGAGCTGGTGGGTTCGAATCCAGCCCGGGCCCGCCAAACAACAATGCCGGCTGCAACCAAAAAATAGCTGGGCATTGTGGCAGGTGCCTGTAGTCCCAGCTACTTAGGAGACAGAGACCAGAGAATTGTTTGAGCCCAGGAGTTGGAGGTTGCTGTGAGCTGTGATGCCATAGCACTCCACACAGGGTGACAGCTTAAGTTTCTGTCTCAAAAAAAAAAAAAAAGAACCCACATCCAAGTTCAAATCTCAAGTTGATGCTTCACAAGTCGCAGTATTTTAGTGACTTTGTGAGAATGCATGTAGTGAGACTAAGATGGAGTTAGTCAGGCCAGGGCAGAGACAGCACAGCCGGTCTGGTCAGTTTAGATCCTATGTGACCTTCACCTCATGTCTTCCCATCTTGTTTTGTAAATTTAACTTCAACCTAAAAATATGTGTATCTTGAGTAGTTTAGAGCAATTGATTTAGGAGACTGACTTTTCAATGGGAAATGTTACAATAGGCCATGGATTATGCTGATTATTGTTTGCTATTGTTTAAGATAAGGGTTCATATGGTTTTTGCTTTGAACTTCTATGTATAAAACTATGGTTTTGGAAATGAAAGGACAAAACAGTCTTGGAGAGGCTACTCTCACTGTTCTGCAGAATTGCTGGTCTTTTGATAATTAAGCTTAGTGGACCCATCCCCCCTCTCTGCATATTGGCTGGACAGTGACAAGCAGCCAGATCCTCTTCAGCCGGTAACACTTAGGCAAATTTCTTAGCTTCTATAGGCCTCAGTTTCTCCATCAGTAAAATGAGAGCACTTTATGTACCTACTGCAACATAGGATTGTTGAGAGGATGATGTGAGTTAGCAGAGCCAAAACTCAGAGCAGTGCCCGAAAGGCAACTTTTTAAAAAATGTGGAAAAAAAAATGTGGAAGAGCTAGGCGCACAGTTGGCTCATGCCTGTAATCCTAGCACTCTGGGAGGCCAAGGCAGGTGGATTGCCTGAGTTCAGGAGTTGGAGTCCAGCCTGAGCAAGAGCAAGACCCCATCTCTAAAAATAGCTGGGTGTTGTGGCAGGCACCTTAAGTCCCAGCTACTTGGGAGGATGAGGCAAGAAAATTGCTTACACCCAAGAGTTTGAGGTTGCTATGAGCTGTGATGCCATGGCTCTCTACCAAGGGTGACAAAATGAGACTCTG
>NW_003852402.1:10310150-10311722 GCF_000181295.1 Otolemur garnettii | reverse complement strand
AAAAAAAAAAAAAAAAAATGTGGAAGGATTCACTTCCCAATGAGGAAGCATTTGCAGTGAATCCCTGTTGTCACTGGAGAGGAATGTTCCCCACACCTGCCTGGTAGAAGACTCAGGCCTGGGGCCTCCGTGTGAATCCCAAGAGTTATCCCACCCCAGACCTGCCCAGTCAGAGACTTTGGAGAGGGAAACTGGTATTTTAACCAGAGCCCCAGGGGATTTCTTGGATCCGGCAAGTCTGGGAATCCTAGGGGCTGAGTATCAGGTCTTTCCTTGAAGATTCTTCTGGTAAAACATCTTCCACCCACCTGTCAATACGTCCTTGGGGGAAAGCCAACTTTCCCTTTTTCTCAATAATGATACTTGCTAACTGGAACTGAGTACTCGCTGATACCAGGTGCTTTATAAATCATAAATCGTCTTTTTTTTTTTTTTTTGAGACACCACTCAGTCGCCCCTGGTGTCATATCACACAGTGACTTCAAACTCCTAGGCTTAAGCAATCCCCTTGCCCCAGCTTCCAGAGTAGCTGGGACTATAGGCGCCTGCCACAACACCCAACTAAGTTTTTCTACTTTTAATAAAGACATCGTCTTGCTCTTGATCGGGCTGGTCTCGAACACCTGACCTCAAGCAATCAATCTACACGTCTCGGTCTCCCAGAGTGCTAAGATTACAGGCCTGAGCTATTGAGTCTGGCCTCATAAACTGTAAATTAATTAACTCCATCCCATAATAGCCCACTGAGGCAATTGCTTTTAGCTCCATCTTACAGAGGGGAAAACTAAGGCCATGGAAGTTCATAAATGGCCCAAGGTCACCCAGCTGGAACTTGGCAGAGAGAGGATTCTTCACCATCAGGAGACAACCTATGCAAGTAGCCCCGGCACCTCGGTGAAGCGCCTGGGCACTGGCCCAGAAGTGGGCTGGAAAGCACGTGGTGTCCTCAGGGCAGTGGGCCTGCTTCATGGAGTTAGAGGCTGGGGTCCCAGTCCCCATCCCCAGGCCCTACCCTTTGCCATGTCTGTGAGCCACATCAAAACATTAAATCCAGGTCTTTGCTTTACCCAGCTCCCCTCTACCTCCTGGCCTAGGGCAAAAGAGGGCGCTCCAGAGCCATGGAAAATCTGACCATGAACCCCGTACAAATGACCTCATCCTCCTACCCAATCCCTCCACTTGAAAACTCCCCCCCCCTTCCCTGGTCTAGCCTTTCTTCAATTCTGTCATGTCACTAGCATTAGCATTTCTCTGGAAATGTCCTGCCTTTGGCCATGCTGTTTCCCGGGCTAGGCGCACCCTTTCCCAGTTGTAGGCTTCCATATTCCAAAGGGGGTCTCCTCCAGGAAGTCCTCCTCCAGGAAGCCCTCCATGACTGAACTAGCTGGCTCCAGTGTGCCCCCAGGGCCTCTGGGCCATGATTGCCTCAAGCATCAATTATCTTGTGCCTGAAGGGTCCATCTCCCGGTACTCTGAGCTGGTGGGTAGTATGGGGGAGGGGAGATGGAGGACAAGAGTCACCTACCTCCTAGGTTGGGTAAGGGAGGAGGGAAGGGGCAGGTCTGCCTTTGC
>NW_003852402.1:10304720-10310018 GCF_000181295.1 Otolemur garnettii | reverse complement strand
TTGCTTCCCCAGGGGCACCTTTGGCCAGCCCTACCTCTCAGTGGAGGTCTCCCTTGTTGGCCTTAGGCCTCTTTACAGCCCCACCCCCTCCTCTGGGGGTGCAGAGGTGGGGAGGAGGGAGAACCAGCAGCAGACAGGGGCTGCTCCGAGGCAGTGGAGTTGACTCACCACCCTACCCTAGGGATGGAGAGACAGAGGCCTCCAGAAAGCTCTGGTCAAGCCAGGGCTGAGGCCTTGTCCTCCCCACAGGCAGGGAAGGGATCTGGTCTCCTCCTTCCTGGCTCCCTCAGCCCCTCCCCCAGCAAAACTGTGGAGGGCACTGGGCTGTAAGGAGAGTACTGGGGCGGGGCCCCCAGACTTGAGGGGGGGCCCGGAGCCAGGGATGCTTCCTCCGGACATGGACTCCCACATTCCTGGCCATTCCCAAGACTCCTCACTCCTCCTCCCTTCTCTTTGCCCCTATGCAGAGGGAGGGGAGTGGCCCTGCTCTGAGAAAGCTGCCTGGGACCTTGGGGAGGGGGGGGTCTGTGGGGCCCCTCCTGGGGAGGGACTGGGGTCTAGAGAGGCTGGTCTAGAGGCCTGTCCAGGCACCGCCCTGAGGGTCCTTGTGGCTCTTGTAAACAGGAAGCCCCCCTTACAGATAGGCCCTGTCTGGGCAGACTGCACTCTGGAGGCCCGGGTTCTTGACCTCCCAGCTTGGGCTTCAGTTTCCTGTTAGCTGGGCCAGAGAAAGGGGGACTAAAATGGTGCAAGGGGAGTGGTGCCCGGGAGTGTGAGATCAGAGGAGGAAAGAGCAAGAAGCCCCAGCTGAGCAAGAGGCCAGAATAAGCAGGCACATAGTAGGTGCTCAGGAAATCATGTGTGGCCTGAGGTTGAGTGAGGAGAGGGGCACCTTGAGAAAGAGAAACACAGTTGGGAGGAAAGAGCATATGGAGGCTCCACCCCTCTGCAATGGAGGCCCGGCACATAGTAGGTGCTCGGGAAGTATTTGAGACCGATGTTCAGTACAGGTGGGAGAGATGCTCTCATGGGAGAGCATCACTATCGGGGCAGGGGAGAATGGGTCCACCCTGGCTTTGTCACCCCCTGGGGATGGACAGCCCCCACAGCTCAACATCCCCCCATTGTCTCTGTCTGGCCCCCACCCCGCCCCATGGCCGCCTGGGCCAAGCCACTGTCTCAAGGCCCTTTATTTTTAAAATCCCTGTGGTGTTCCTGCCCCAAACCTAAGGAGCAGTGCCAGCCACAGCTCAGCCTGCGGCCTGGGCTCCAGGCCCAGAGGCCCTGGGGGTGGGGCATCCGGCCACCCCACAGCTGCTGATTCGATCTGGGGAGGGCTGCTAGGCCAGCTGGCTGCCCAACAGGGTAAGGAGGCCCCTGGAATGCCCCCACCCTGGGCCCAAGGCATTAGCCCTGGGTCCCTGGTGTAGGGACAGAGGCCCACTCAGGGCGGCAGCCTATTTCCTATGTGGAATTCAGTGCCTCTTTCTGCTATCAAACAAAATCTTCATCTCCCCACATCCCACCAAGCAAATATGTGCACAGCACCTACTGTGCGTAAAGAAGGAAGCACATGCTGGACCTTGTGGGTGACAAAAAGGAATGAGACACAATTTTTTTCTTTTCTCTTTTTTTTTTGAGACAGAGTCTCACTCTGTTGCCCAGGCTAGGATGCTGTGGCGTAAGCCTAGCTCACAATAACCTCAAACTCCTGGGTGCAAGCAACCCTCTTGCCTCAGCCTACGCAGGTGTTCTCAAACTATGGCTGGCCTAGGATATTTATCTGGCCCACCAGGTGTTTTTGCGGCCGCTGCCTGTCCTGCTTAGTAGCCAATTCATCCCAGGGCCCACAGTCTGGCCCTCCAACGGTCTGAGGGACAGTGAACTGACCCCCTGTTTAAAAAGTTTGAGGATCTCTGGACAGAGTAGCTGGAACGATAAGTATGCACCACAACACCTGCCTGATTTTTCTATTTTTAGTACAGACGTGATCTTGCTCTTGCTCAGACTGGTCTTGAACTCCTGAGCCATGCAATCCTCCCACCTCTGCCTCCCAGAGTGTTAGGAATACAGGTGTGAGCCGCCGAACCCGGCCAGGCTTTCTTTTTTCCAAGGAGGTGGAGCCTGCAGAGGAAACAGGAGTTGCAGTTCTGGAACATTTACAGAACAAGCCAGAGACTGGAATTAAGAGGCCTGGGTTGCACTCCTGACTCCACCCCTCCCCAGCTGTTGGTCTTGGTTAAGTTACTTACTTGGTCTCTCCAAGCTTCTCCCCTATAATGGTTACCATGGAAGGCTGTGGTCCTTCACCAGACACGAACAAGGCAGTCATGGTCCCCACCCTCATGGAGGTTAACATCCTAGGGGGAGATGGTTCTCCTCACGGACAAGGTCATGGCAGACAAGAAAGACACAGAGCTTGGCATGAAAGGGAAGGTACTGGTGGGGCAGAAGTTAATTTAGATCCATGGTACGGTAACATTCGAGCTGAGCAGGAGGCAGCCTTTCACTTATCTGGAGGAAGAGTGTTCTAGGCAGAAGGAACAGTAATGCAAAGGCCCTGAGGCAGGAGATAGCTGGGTGACCTGCATTAATGTATGGAAGGACTTTGTAAACTCTCAAGGCCCGTACCTGGAGGGAGGTGCTGTTATTTTTAATTTACTCAGTCAAGTTTGGTGGAGGAGGCAGGATGTCAGCAGATTCCTGCTGCCACTGAGAGCTGCCCTACATCCTCTCCCCTCCACTTCTCCCCCTAGGGAATGCCACCAACACGTGTGGGTCCTTGACTTAACAAAGGGCGTTCACTCTAGCCCAACTTGTTTTAGCCTTTGATCCTCCCAACAGGCTGTGAAGTAAGGCAGGCAGGGCTTATTATCATGTGTACCCATTTGATGGATGGGAAAAAGGAGGTGGGGGGAGCAGGACAGTGGTGGTGGCTTACTGAGCTCATTAAAGCCAAAGCTGAGCGACAGAACCAATTAGCCCAGTTTCCAGACTAATCCATTCACCCAGAGGTGGCCCCTTGAGTACTGAGATTTGACCTCCCCCAAAATATTTATTCCCTCACCCCAGCATCTGTCTCAGTACCCACAAACCAGATGAGTTCTTCTCCAGCACACAGACTCCACCACAAGGTGCCAGCCACCCCTCAGGCTCCAGCAGGAGAAGAATGTGGCCTGACCCTCCCTGTGGAAGCTTTGGCCAGCAGGTCTTGGCAGAAGAGAGACCGGCTGAGTCAACAAGAGGCTGGCAGGGGCTCAAGCTGCCCACCGAGGAGGAGTCAGAGACCTAGAAGGGCCTGCCCACTCCCCAACCCTCATGCTCTGCTTGTCTGGGCACCAGCCAGCCCAGTTAACCCTTGAAAGGCCCAATTTAGAGAATGGTCTGATGAAAATCACGTAGTTAATCCCCATGTAAAAAGGTGCTGTGAGACCTCAGGTAAGTCCCTTCACCTCTCTGGGCCTGTTTGGACATCTGCAAGATTTCCTGCTTACCAGTGAGGATGTCATTGGAGTCTTTATCAATTAATGAAAGTTACTCTGCACACAAAACTATGCAAACCATTGCACCTGCTCTCTGCAAGCTGAGAGTACAAATTTCTGCCTCCAAAGGCAATGGCTGTCCTCCATTGCTAGGTGGTGAGCTGGTGCTTAATGAGCATTTGCTTGTTAAGTCCATGAAACAAACGAGAAAAGTACAAGGAGCCTGAGCCTCTGTAATAATTATGACACATCCCAGCCTATATCTATAAAGCTCCTTTCCCAGACATCTTTGATAGCAGGCATTATTATTTCCATTTTATAGATGAGAAAACTGAGGCACAAAGAGGCTAAAGAACTTGCCCCAGATCCACAGCTTGGAACTAGTTTGAGCCAGCTCTTTGTTCTTTTCTTTTTGTTGTTGTTGTTTGTTTTTGAGACTGCATCTCTGTTGCCCCAGGCTACAGTGCCATGGCATCTACCTCTCAGCAACCTCGAGCTCCTGGTTCAAGCGATTCCCTTGCCGGCTGATTTTTCTATTTTTATTTTTATTTTATTTTTATTTTTGTTTTATTTTTATTTATTTATTTATTTTTTTTTTTTGAGACAGAGTCTCAAGTTGTCGCCCTGGGTAGAGTACCATGGCGACATAGATCACAGCAACTTCCAACTTGAGCTCAAGGGATCCTCTTGCCTCAGTTTTTCTATTTTTAGTAGAGACAGGGTCTCACTTTTGCTCTGGCTGATCTCAATCCCCCTCCATGAGCTTAAGCAATCCACCCATCTCAGCCTCCCAGTATTTTTCTTTTTTCTTTTCTTTTTTTTTTTTGAGACAGAACCTCAAGCTGTCGCCCTGGGTAGAGTGCTGTGGCATCACAGTTCACAGTAACCTCCAACTCCTGGGCTCAAGTGAATCTCCTGCCTCCACCTCCCTAGTAGCTGGGACCACAGGTGCCCGCCACAACGCCCAGCTATTTTTTTTGGTTGCAGCTGTCATTGTTGTTTGGTGGGCCCGGACTGGATTCGAACCCACCAGCTCAGGTGTATGTGGCTGGCACCTTAGCCACTTGAGCCACAGACGCCGAGCCTATTTTTCTATTTTTAATAGAAATGAGGGTCCTGCTCTTGCTCAGGATGATCTTAAACTTCTGAGCTCAAGAGTTCCTCCTGCTTAGGCCTCCCAGAGTGCTAGTATTACAGATATGAACTATCTTGCTGAGTCTGGAGCCAGGTCTTCTGCTGATGTTGGCAAGGGAGGGCATATAGGAGCATTTCGGTGCCCCTGAGGTGGAAGGAAGAGCAGGAGCAGAGGTTATAGGGAGTTGATTTCTACTCAATTTCAAGGAAAAGTTCTTGGCTGGAAGAAGGATCCTCTTGGGGAAGAGGTGAGCTCCCACTCACCAGAGGGATGTAAGCAGAGGTGACACCCATCAGTCAGGGGTGCTTCTGAACAATTCTCGCCCTTGGAGGATATGTGTATAGCTTGAGAGGTTCCTTCCCACACTGGGGGAAGATCAGGATCCCTCAAGGCAGCAGGCCACAGTGGATGCCACAGACGGATCTGGAGTGTAATCCACTGTTGCCACGTGAGAGGCAGAGAAGTTACTTTGCGTACCTGACTTGGGTTTTCTTATCTGCACAATGGCATTACTAGGCCCAGGGCAAACGCAAATGAAACACGCAGCTCCAGACTGTGTCTAGCACCCAGGAGGTGCTCATTTAATTCTCTTCCCATTTCTGATCATCTTCCTCTCTGGAGTCCAAGAAAGGGAGGAGGAAATTAGGAATTAAGAAGCAAGGCCAGTGTGTGTGTTTGTCT
>NW_003852402.1:10287203-10304638 GCF_000181295.1 Otolemur garnettii | reverse complement strand
TGTGTGTGTGTGTGTGTGTGTCGAGGGAAGGGAGGGTTGTTGGATGAACCCAGGACTTGAAGCTAGGACCACCAGGTCGGATTCGCAGCTCTGTAGTGAACAGAACAGGCAGAAGCGGCAGGGTGCTGTCCTGGTGCTTTCCCCTCTCATTTCTGTCTCACCACACAAAGGAGGTGGTGGACATGGAAGCGCTTCACCAACGGAAGCAGACAGGCCTTTGTTAGAAGGAAACAGACAGATCCGTGTGTCCAGGAATGAGCACGTGCTTGCGGGGGTGAGGAAGGAGCCTGAAGCCCACCCAGACTGGGCCACGTGAAGCCCCAGGGCTGAACGCTGCCCACGGGCCTATCTCTCAGGCCAGGCTGGACCAGGGAGAATAGGCCATTGTTTCTGCTCCTCATACGCTTTTCCTGTCCAGCCCCCACCTTTGCCTCACCCTCCTTAGGTTTGAGAACAAAAGTCTCCCAGGAGGACCCCTCCCCACTATCCTTCCATCCAGGCCCCAAACCACCTGGACTAGTTCAGGAGAGCCCAGTCCCATGACCCAGCGCACCACGGGATCACCCAACCCTGACCCCCTCCTGCTGCCCCTTCATCTATCTGTCCTCCTGAGGAGAGGGGCCAGAGGAACTGACACCACGTCCTTCCTCAGCCCCTGTCCAACTTCTCGTTCTCCAGGAGAAAAGGGGCCAGGGGGGTGGGGGCCCTTCCCCCCCCCCCATTTCCCTATGGACCAGTGGACAAGAAACCAGAGCTGGGTCAGCCTGGAAGCCTCTGCCTGAGAAGGCTCTTCTACAGGCCCGCCCTTTTCCCAGAGCCTGGAATTCCAGAGGCGTTTCCGGCCCTGACAGCTGTCTCCAGAGAAGTGCTCTCCCAGTGGGCCTCGTGGCTACACCCTCCAAAATACCCTTGGGATTAACTCCCTTCTTGACCCTACTGCTCCCAAGAACCCGTTCACACCCAGACACCACCTCAAGAAACAGTGGGGCAGGACCGACAGGGACTCATCTGCCATCACCCACCCCTCAGGCCACCCCCTAGCCCCAGGCCAAGCCCTGACTACTGCCAACTCAGCCATCGCTCCAGCTGACACCCAATGGCCACCCACACCCATACCAGGCACACACAAGTAGTGCACTCAGCCTGGCTCTCACAACTCTGGTTGCACACAGCCTCACACATCTGTGCAGAGCCTCACTCGTCCTACCTCCACCAGGCAGCCTTCCTGGAAGCCCTGCCAAGTTGGATCTGAGCCTGAACTGTCTGTGAGCCTGTCTATTTGTCCTGTTAGGTTGAGCGCTAACAGTAGGCACCCAATAGATGCCCCTTCCAACATGGAAAGCAGCCATGGAGTGGCAGCCCAGGGCTCCCCAGCAGCCTTGCTATGCCACCCTGGCACATCCTACCCTCCCTGGGCCTCAGTGTCCCCAGGAGCTTTCTGACGACCCTGAAGCCTCCCACCAAGTGTTGACTGTTAGGGATTTGGTCTAGAAGGAAGGAACCAGAGGACTGAAGGTTCTTTCCAGGAGGGGTCCATCTCCTGGCTCCCTCTGAACCATTCTTGTCTATCAACAAGGTCATCAAGGGAAAAACAAAAACACAACACCAGGCATGGTTACTGCTTGGCCTCTGCTAATGAGGAAACCTCGTCAAGGATTCTGAGCCCCACCAGGGTCTGTAATCCTTTAGAACAGCTATTGCTGGGGCAGCATCTGCCGTGAAGGGGCCTCATACTCCCTTCCCTCGCTAAGCACAGCATTCAGTGCCTCTGTCCTGCCTGCAGCCTCCACAGTAGACTCTTCCCAATTCATCTTCCATAGAGCCTTCTGGCATAAGATCATGAACTACCCTTAGGTATGCCAGTTCCCACCTCCACCTCTTTGCCAAGGCCTGTTCTCTCCCTAACTCCACCTATGGGCAATCTAACCCTAACATACAAGGCCCAACTCAAATGGCACCTTCTCCAGGAAGCCTCCCTGGACCTCCTCAGTCAGTACTCTACCTTCCTGGCTTCTTCTACCACTATTTTGGCCCTTTGTCCCCACCAACATCCTGGGCTCTGTCTCCCCTCTTTAGTCACCACTGCCCCTCACACAGTGCTCAGCCCAGGGCCCTCCCCATTTAGCATGTGTTAAAAGAAATCACCTCTTCAGAAAAGGAAGATAGTAATAGTAACAACAATAGCTTAGGCAATGAACATTATGGCTCATCACAGACAATGCAACTGAGGCCAATGTTAGGGAGTCACTTGTCCAAGGTCAAGGTCACTCTGCTAATGAGAGACAAAGCCAAGATTTGAACCTAGGTTTGTCTGACTTAGAAATGCACACTGGAGCACAGGGGAGAGAACATAGCCTGTTTGTCCCATTGCCATTCTCCTCTAGGCGTAAGAGCACCTCTGAGGAACTAGTTCACAACACAAACCTCTGGAAGAGCCCAAAGTTTCCCCCTTCCCTGTGTATCCAGGTGTGTCTGATCCCTGGCAGGAATCTAGCCTGTGATTATCCCTGGAGTGGTCCCAGAAGGAGGGTACCTCCCTCTTGGGGTTCAGTCCAAGTGGAGGGACAAGGACCTTTTCCTATGCTGGTCTTGACCATTCACTCTCCAGCATGCCAGGAGCACACAGTGAGCATGGACACGGCTGTCTCCTTGGAGATCTCACCAGGGAACAGATACCAAGACAGAGGATGGACCAGATGCAGGAGGAGGAGTTCCTCCAGGGAGAGATGACATTTCAAAGCAGGATTCTAGAATGTTTTTCTTCCAGTAACCCACTGATGAAGTGAGGGAGGGGTGTGTGTGCCTGTGAGAGATAAGAACATGCTCAGAGCTCCATGTAGGTCAGCAGAGGCCCGTGTGAGTTGATGTAAGGGTACCACAGGATGGAAAGGGAAGTGAGTGGATGGATGCTTGGATGGACAGATGGGAGAGTAGACCACTACAGGTGTGTGCAGTGAATCAATGGGTGACGAATGGATGGAGTGGTGGGTGTATGGGTGGGTAAATGAATGGGGCAGATAGACGGGTGGGTGGATGGATGCCTAGGGGGAGGCAGTGGGTCAGCAGAGGGGCTGGTAAGTAGTTGGGTGATTGGATGGGAGTGGGTAGCAGAACAAATGGATGAGTGGAGGGTGGGCAGGTGGATGGACAGGGAGTGAGCAGAGGACAGAGGACAAACTGGCAACTGCACTGGTGGGTGGATGAACCAATGGACACTCAAAAGATAGGCAAAGACCAATCAATGGGTCGACAAGCAGATGGATAAACTGACCAAAAGCTCAGACTGACTTTCGGGTGCAAAGGGTGCATGCTCCCTAGGAAAGGGCTGGAATGGGCTGATAGATGTGGCCGAGCCAGCTCAGTTTAAGGCTCCCAACCCAAACCTCACTGGAACCTGGTATGCAGCCACTGGCATCCCTCAATCCCCAGGGGCAAGTACTTTTTGCTAGCTATGTCCAGCCCCCTCCTTTCTAGCTCCACAGAGAACTCCCTGCCTAGAAACTTCCTCCTTCCCTTAAGCCCTCCTCCCCACTTTGGCCCACCCAATCTGCAAGGGTGAGTTGAGGGGCAGCTGAACTCCATGACTATAGCCCAAAGAGCCCCGGTTCCTTCAGGACAGGGGAGGAGGTAGGGCTTCTGAACTCCAGGCAGCCTGTCCCACCTAGCAGCTCCTAGTCTTCAGCTGGGAAGCATTTGTTCTGCATTCTGCATGGTGATTACAGTTCTGCCAGCATTAACCCCTGCGCTCCTGGGCACAACCTCTTGAGGGGAAGGAAGTAGACTGCAGGAAACTGGGGGAGAAAAAAGGCAAGAGAAAGAAAGACTGCCCAACCCTGTAGTCTTCTCAAGGATGCAAAGACCCTCTCCCTCTCTCCCATTTTCTGGAGGGAAAAACTGACTTGGATTCTTAAATCAGGAGTGGAACCAAAATCAGAGATGCAGAGTACCTGGAGATAGATTTCTTTTTTTTTTTTTTTTTTTTGAGACAGAGCCTCAAGCTGTCCCCCTGGGCAGAGTGCCGTGGCATTACAGCTCACAGCAACCTCTAACTCCTGGGCTCAAGCGAGTCTCTTGCCCGTGCCCGCCACAACGGTCGGCTATTTTTTTTTTTTGGTTGCAGCCGTCATTGTTGTTTGGCGGGTCCGGGCTGGGGATTCGAACCTGCCACCTTAGGTGTACGTGGCTGGCGCCTTAGCCGGTTGAGCTATAGGCGCCGAGCCTGGAGATAGATTTCTATCGGAGACAGTCGGTGAATAAGGGAGAGGGCTCCTCTCAGCCTCAGTTTACCCATCTGTAAAATGAGGCAAGAATCCTTGACTCATAGGTTACCTCACAATGAGCTAGAGGAGGCAGTGCCTGGCAAAAGTGTCATCGTCATAGGGAGATTCTCAACCCCTGGTTGTTTCCTGCCTGCCCTTCCAGCCCAGGGGTAAAGAGGATGGAGCTCGTGTGGTGCAAGTTGTAATCACTTCCACTACCGTTGTTTTTTCTGTCATCTCTCTAGGGCTCACAACACCCTCGCAAGTAGTAAATACCTCCACTGGTATTATACCCATTTTATAGTTAAGAAACTTGAGGCTCAGAGGAGCCAAGTGCTTTGCCCACAGTCAGTCATCGGGCCAGGATTTGAGCTCAGAGTCTTTGACATTGCACTCAACTCCTTCTTTTGCCAGCTGCCCCAGGAATCCTCTGACTAGAGTGACGTGTAACTTATTGTCTAACCAGGTCACCTCTGAGAATAAAAGGAAATGCTATTAATAATTATACTGGGACAGTAGAAGTAATCTGGGACTGTCGTAGGCAAACTGGAAAGTATGGCCATCCTGCCAAAGTAAACGGCTTTGTGTAAGTTACTTCACTTCTCTGCAACATGGACATGATGGCAGAACTGTCCCTATGGGGCTCCCACAAGGATTTAATGTGATGATGCATGTAAGAGTTATAGGGCCTGGTATGCGTTAGGTACTCAGTAAGTGCTGGTTGTTACTGATGCTGTTAGTGGTAATATCCACAGCAATACTAGTTCCTGTTTCCATCACTGTCCTTCTAGTCCATTCTTCACTCACCAGACTTCTCCATGCACACCTGCCTGTATTTTGGGGGGGAAGTTAGACACCTGCCCATGGCAAAGACCTAGCTCCATTCTCCTCTAGCGCTTGACCTTGCCCAATCCACCCTAGTCCCTGCTTCTCACTTGTGCCACTCAGCACCTCTGGGTCTTGACACGGTTCCCAATTCTCCCTGGGACAAATGCTTCTGGACCTGCGCCAGCCCCCCGCTCCCCCCTGCCCCCTAAGAGCTCTAACTTACTGGTTCTTGGTCCTACTTCTGTGCCACTTAAGCAAGTGCTGGAATGCTTTGTGCCTCAATTTCCTCATCTGTCCAGCTAGGGAAATAAGGCTCTCTCTTGGTGGCTACAATGGGGGTTCAGGTGTGACCTCATTTATCTGCTCAATATACCTACTAGATGCTGATAGAGCAGGGACCACTTAATAAAACCTCTGACACCTGCTATTATTATTCCATTTTACAGATGTGGAAACGGAGGCACTGAAAGGTGAGTAGTGGCGGAGGCAGGAAAGGAACCATGCTAAGAAGCTGCAGCCCGCCCCCCCCCCACCTTGACTACTACGCTGCCACTCTACAAGCAGCCTGGGGTCTGCGCCCCAGCGTGGCTAAGTGTCCTACGAGCACCTGAAAGGCCTGTATTGGGTGGAAAGGAATGGAGGGGTTGGGGGAAGAGTGAGCATCTTACGCTTGTAAAATTCTAGGTCTAAAGTCATAGGCATTCAAGGCCTCTGCGATCAAGCTTCCAGGGGCCCAAACTCCCCGCAGGGAGTGGCTGGAGGCCCCAGAAGCAAGATTTTTATCGTTCCTGGTCGTCCCAAGGCCACCCGGGGAGCCAGTGGAGGAAGGGTTGGCGGCCAAGGACCGGAATATCGGCTTGTCCCCCAGCACACTCCGGTAGCCCGCACATTCTCTGGCTCCTCTAGCCCTGTCCCAGGCCGGCGGCAGGAAGAGGCCCGGCCTGGCACCCTCGCCGCGCCCCCTCTGGCTCTAGCCGGCGCTCCGCGAGGCGAGGACGGTGCCGGGGAGGGGGCCGGGCCCCGCCCGCGGGCGGGAGGAGGGAGGCGGGAGGAGGGAGCGCGCCCACACCCCGCCCCCGGCCCGGAGCCAGCCCGCGGAGCCCGCGGCCAGGGCGGCGCAGACCGGCCCAGCCACTCTCCGGGGCTGCCACCCGGGACGCGCGGTCGCGGACGAGTCCGCCCTTCCACCCGCGCCTCCGGGGCTCGCCGAGAGAAGGTAACAGCCGCGGGCGCACTGGGCCTCGAGGCCGGGGGGCGTGACGCCCGGCCGGGTACGCGTCGCCCCGGGGCTTCCGCACCCTCTTGGGCTCCCGGGGGCCGGCATGGGGGAGGGGGCCCAGCCTAGGGAGGTGCGCTCGGTGCCAACAGGAAGGCCGGGCGCTGCCGCGGAGACACGCCGGGACGCTCCAAGTTTTCTGGTTGTTTTGTCACGTTCCCGCCTGGAGAAGGGGGCAGACAGTTGGAGGGGGCGAGCGGGAAAGCGTACTGGGGGAAAAGGGGAGAGCCGAGGGCCGTCTACGCTGCTTCCTGCGCCGGGAAGGGAGGGAAGGACCGCGGAGGGGGAGATGTGTCGAAATGTCTAGCCCCTCGGCGGAGGCCGACGCCGAGAGCGGGAAGTTAGGGGGCTGGGAGATGGACCAGGCACCCTGCCCCCTCCCCGACCGCCGCATTCCAGGCTGGAGCAGCGGATGAGGTCATCCCGTCCGGTTCCCCTCCGGCCAAGGCGGCCGGCCAGCCCCTTCCCCACGGAGCGACCCTCTACGTTCTACCCTAGTGCCTTCCCCCACAGAGTCATTCTTAATCCCCTAGAGACGGTTTATGGCTGATGTCTTTCCCAGGCTTCCAATCCCGGCTGCCCTCCGATTTTTCTATTCGTGCCCCAAGTTTGCAAGACCGGGGAAATTTGAAGCCCCTTTTCTAGACCACGAAACTGAGGCTCAGACGAAAGGACTAGCTGAGAGGGATACCACAATGACACAACGTGGTCAGATGATACCATCTATAACGCAATGTGGCGTGGGAGCCCAAGACCCAGATCGCCGCCAAACCCTCTCCGAGTCGAGGGCTGTTGTGGTTCTAACTCAGGGTGGTCACGCAAGAAGCGCGTCTTGTCCCCTCTTCCCTCTGCGCTCTCTATTGGTCTGCGGCGGAGCCTCCCTCCTCCTGCCCCACTCTGAGCAGGAGAGTCGGATCCCTGCAGCATGACTGAAGACAGCTGGCTGTCCCCTACTGGCTTCAGTTTCCCGTCTCTCCACCTCTAAAAGCTGGACATTGAGGGGCATGGGAATTTAGTCCCCAAGGACGGTACCCCTGTATCCTAGGGGCCAAAGCAGCTTTGGGGAAGCCCCCTAACCGAGAAAGGGACCAATCAATGTCTAGCAGGCACGGGTGGTGTTATCTAGCTGGTCGCCAGGAAGGAGGTTATGTGCACCTGAGCAGTGGCCTCCGGGTTGAGACGTGGTGCTGCTCTTACTGAACAATCTGCGGGTCACCCTCAGGTGAATGCCAGAGTGCAGCCGCCCCGCCTCCGCCCTTCCCACTGGTCACACTGTCCCTGGTCTCCCACCACCACCAGCACCACCACTTGTGCCTCCATAGCGGCCCCTGTTGGCCTCTCTTAGAGCGTGGTGCCTGCCCCCTGTCCCAAAAATTGTCCGTGTCTTTCTCAACCATGAATAAGCTCAAGCTATGTACCCAGGCCCTGACTGTCCTCAACTGGGTAAATATAAGGACTTTAGGGACACTGAGCTGCATGGCTATCACCTCACTCAGAGTCACAGGCACAGAATTTGCAGAGCTGAGGCTTCTGCCTCCCAGGCCTGCCCTCTCCTGAGGTCAGTGCTGAGTGACCAACTCCAACAACTCTTCGCCATTCCCAGTCTTCACTCAACCCTGGAGCATTTACTAGTGATGGTGGAATCCCCACTTTTTTGTTCTTGGACCTACAGTAAATCAGTCTTCTTTCTGAGCCTCATTTTTTCATGTGTAAATTGGGTGTTCTGACCATTAACAGGTGGTATTCCCAGGTTGGTGAGGGGAAGTGAGCCTCAAGGCAAGGAATGGAAAGATTCTATGTGTTTGGCACTAGGAAAGCATCTAATTTTGCCTACTCCAGTGCCAGGTAGGGCACACCTGATGGCCAGCAAATGTCCTGTGGTCAGCATCCAGTGCCACATGGCTGTCACCAAGGGCCCCCAGAATGAGAGACATTAGTGTAAAAATGTTGCCTTTGAACCAGGCCTGCTTTGTTCCAGCATCTGGGCATTTAATTACAACATCTTCACATCTTCCACCCTGGGAGGGGACCTGCCTGAGGTGCTATGGGAAGACAGTACCCTGCCCTCAGCCCCAGGATACTGTAGGGTCTCTCCACTGCAGTGGGAGGTGGGGTATTATTTGGAGGTGCCCAGAAGCATTTGGGAGGTGGGATCATCCCAAGATTGGGGAGAAAACTGATCTCCCAAAGTCAAAGTGGCTGCGGAGTAGGGGCGTTATGGCATTCATCTGTAGTCCCAGCTACTCAGGAGGCTGAAGCAAGAGAATCACTTAAGCCCAAGAATTTGAGATTGCTGTGAGCTATGATGCCACGGCACTCTACTGAGGGTGACAAAGTAAGACTCTGTCTCAAAAAAAAAAAAAAAAAAAGGCTCAGCACCTATGGCTCAAGCGGCTAAGGCGCCAGCCACATACACCTGAGCTGGCTGGTTCGAATCCAGCCCAGGCCCACCAAACAATGACAACTACAATCAAAAAATAGCTGGGTGTTGTGGCAGGCGCCTGTAGTCCCAGCTACTTGGGAGGCAGAGGCAGGAGACTTGCTTGAGCTCCGGAGTTGGAGGTTGCTGTGAGCTGTGATGCCACAGCACTCTACCTAAGGCAACAGCTTTAGGCTCTCTCAAAAAAAAAAAAAGGGGGTGGTGCCTGTGGTTCAGTGAGTAGGCCCCAACCAAACTGCAACAAAAAATAGCCAGGCGTTGTGGCCAGGGCCTGTAGTTCCAGCTACTCGGAGGCTGAGACAAGGAATCACCTAAGCCCAAGAGCTGGAGGTTGTTGTGAGTTGAGACACCACGGCACTCTACCGAGGGCGACAAAATGAGACTCTGTCTCTAAAAAAAAAAAAAATAGAAAGAAAGAAACGAAGTGGCCATGGGGATTGGCAGGAGCCCCTTTAGTTGGGATAGGAATACAGTGGCTGTGGCCACATGGCAGACATAGTTGACCCTGCTATATGACATTTCACAGTGTGAGGCCCACCTCATCCCTAGTGCCTTCCCCCTAGAGTCATGCCAGTCTCTGCTGAACAGGGAAACCTGGTTCTGGACATGTACCTGCCACATAACCTTGGACAGGTCCCTTCCATCTGAACCTCATTCTCCCTGTAAAATGGGCTTACCCTCCAGCTTTGCGAGGTTGTTGGAGAATCAGATGACATCATGTAATGGTTGGCCAACTGTAGCTCGCTTCATAACTTCAGCAAACATTCCACGAAGACTTCTCAGTGCTGGTGCCGGGGGTGCCAGGGAAAGGGATGATTCAGAAGGGCCCCCCCAGGGGGAGGAGTCTGGGTTGGGGGAGGATCAGATGGTGGGAAGGAAAGAGAATGTAGTCAGAAAACAAAGCGAGCTTTGTCCTTTTGCCTTCTTTGTTTTTATCTTGTTATTTAACCTATTTTGAATTTCAAATAACATTAGAAGGGCAGTATTGAGATTGGAGGTGGCTGCAGTGGTTTAAAGGGGAAAAAAAGGTTGAGATTCAGATTTACGTGTCCCTGTTAAGGATTGTTATCTTGATCAACCTTTATCACCTGAGGTCTCAGGCCTGTGGAGGTAAATGACTTGCCCAAGGTCACACTATGAGGACACTGAGTTCTTGGCCTCCTCTCACTATTCTCAGAAGGGGGAGGGGGTAGCCCCTTGGCATGAAGGTTATCGCAGAGAGCTCCTGTGATTAAAGTGGTAGTGATTTGGCACTTGTCAAGTAATGAGCCCAAGCTGGAGGGAGGAAGGCAGGAAAATCCAGGCAGCTGCCCCACCTCAAAATGTGTTGCCGACCTGAGGAGACAAGACCAGGCTCCACAAGCCAGTCAAGGGCTGTGTGAGTCAGAGGCTCTGAGTTCAAGTCTCAACTAGCTCTCTCAATCTGACCTTGAACAGGCTTGCCTTCTCTGGGCCACAGGAGAAGCAGAGGGTGGACCATAGGATCACAGGTGCTCTCTAGCCTGGACTTTCTATGATGCTAGAAGGAAGGGGTCAGACCAAGAGATACTTGAGAAGTTTGGGGCTGAGGAGGGTGTGGGGAGAGATCAGGAAGGCAGAGTCCGACAAGGAATAGCTTAGCTTTGGGCAGCAGCTTAGTTTTTCCAAAATTTGTTCCCTGACACCAAGGATCCTACATCAATTTGACAAACTGTGATAAAGTTCTTTCCCGTAGGCCTTCTCCGAACCTTGAATGTGCTCATGCATGGAGGGGCAGCTGGGAAAAGCCACTTTTGACCACAGGATCCTTTTTCCAGGAAGCACCTTGGAGCCAGAGGGTTTGGAGGAACCTCTGCTCTAGCTGTTTACACAGCAGTTCACAAAGCCTTGGCAGTCCCCTCCTACCTCCTGGCTTCTCTGGGTGGAAGAGATTTTACCCCACAGAGAAGGGAGGTGACTTGCTTAGCACACCAGCAGGAGGCAGTATAGCCTGGGACTCAAGGGTTCTGGGATTTGGGGGTATGTTGCACTATTTCCTACTGTGTAGCCTCAGGCAAGTCATGCACACATTCCTTTGTGCCTAGGTCTGGTCCGGACTGTTCTGTGCCTTTAAATGATGATGCAGGTGAGGCATTGACACTTAGCAAATGCCTTATAAGTGGCACCAATCATTTCCAGTTTTGATGGATATTCATCTTTCATAAGTTTTTTGGACCCCACTCAGGCAGTACCTACTCGGAGACAACTACAATTCTGATTTCTGCTCCTGTCAATTGGATTTGCCTGTTCTTGAACTTTCCATATGTGGACTCACGTATGTCCTTCATGTCTGGTCGTTCAGCATTTAGTGGGTCCTCTCTGGCGTGTTGTTGGGTGTAACTGTCACTCCTCTTTAGCCACTACTATTTAGAACCAGTATTTCCTTCTCTGCTCCAGGCTTGCCATCAGTCACTGTCCTGTCTTCCTTCCAGGCCTCCACTGTTGGTTGGGTAGGAGAGGAGCCAGCCACCTTGGAGACACATCTCATGCCTTCTCTGCTCTCGGATAGAACATCTGCAGCTGCTTCCACAGGTCTGGGAGCCAGGCCTCAGGAAGAGACAAGCATGAACCCCTTATAGTCTCAGCATTATAGGGAAGCCTCCATCCACCCCTTTCCACTTCAGGGGAAAGAAGCTGAGAAGTGGACCCTGAGCCCAGCCCCCTCTCTCCTCTGGCCCCTGGTGGGCATGGACTAGCAGTTGTGAGCAGCCAGAGCTGATGCCCGGCCCCCAGGGGGCTGGAAGAGCCCCAACCATGAGCCTGGGAAAGCTCTCGCCTGTGGGCTGGGTATCCAGTTCGCAGGGAAAGAGGCGACTGACTGCAGACATGATCAGCCCCCCACTAGGGGACTTCCGCCACACCATGCACGTGGGCCGTGGTGGGGATGTTTTTGGTGACACCTCCTTCCTCAGTAACCATGGGGGGAGCTCCAGGAGCACCCATCGCTCACCCCGGAGCTACCTGGCCAAGAAGCTACAGCAGGTGCGGAGGGTGGGGGCACCACCCCGGCGGATGGCTTCTCCACCCACACCCTCACCAGCTCCACCTGCCATCTCCCCCATCATCAAGAACGCCATCTCCCTGCCCCAGCTCAACCAGGCTGCCTATGACAGCCTCGTGGTGGGCAAGCTCAGCTTTGATGGCAGCCCTGTCAGCTCTCCAGATGGCCGCTCCAATTATGGTGAGGATTGGGTTATTTGTCCACTATTCTGAGACTGAGGCCCAGAGGAGCTCAGTGGTTCTGCCAAGCCTCTAAGTGAGTTCTTTTCCCCATAGTCGCTTGGTCTCTCCATGGAGGTTGGGCCCAAACCCCAGACCATGGGTAGGGAGGGGGTAAAGAGGCAGGAACCAGCTCACCCCACCAAAACACACTGAGATTGAGAGTGAGGAGATGGGATTTGAGTTCTAACTGCCCCTAACTTGCTGTGTGTCCTAGGCAAACTCTTCCCACTATCTGGGACCTCAGCTGGGCCAGCCCATCCCTTTTCGCCCCCTCAACCAAAGCAGCCCCCTCATGGTGAGGTTATCAGGGCTGGGTTCCAGTGCTGGTTCTGCCCGACTTCCAGCAAGCTAAATGACCTCTAAGTTCAAGTCCTCGCCTGGATAATG
The DNA here is from genome assembly GCF_000181295.1 of Otolemur garnettii. Classification (NCBI taxonomy): domain Eukaryota; kingdom Metazoa; phylum Chordata; class Mammalia; order Primates; family Galagidae; genus Otolemur; species Otolemur garnettii. The sequence goes on along the minus strand of NW_003852402.1, from coordinate 10,292,208 downwards.
AGTCCCTTAGAATCTTGCTAGGATTCGGTGAAATCATGTCCCAGGCAAGGCCCAGAGGCTGATACATAGCAAGTGCTCAGGACTCTAGGCTGCTGTTGTTTGAACAAAGCTTCCTGTAACTTGACAAATTTGGAAAACCACTCAGAGGGATGCACGCCAGTGGCTCTTCCTTGCCAGGAGTGTCACCTGGGCTGTGTGAGGGAGCTGCTAACCTGGGAACCATAGGCCCCTGCTGCCACCTAGTGGCCATTCTCTGCCTGGCGGCCTTATGCCCACTCCTTTTTTTTTTGAGACAGCCTCAAGCTGTCACCCTGGGTAGAGTGCATGGCATCACAGCTCACAGCAACCTCCAACTCCTGGGCTCAAGCGAGTCTTCTGCCTCTGCCTCCCAAGTAGCTGGGACTACAGGCAACCGCCACAAGGCCTGGCTATTTTTTGGTTGCAGCCATCATTTTTTGGCGGGTCCCGGGCTGGATTCCAACCCGCCACCTTAGGTGTATGTGGCTGGCAACTTAGCCACTTGAGCCACAGGCACCAAGCCCTTATCCCCACTCCTGTGGCAAATACTCAAATGCTCTTGCCCCAGGGGGCTGCTCAGAATCCCTACTGAGGCCCAGTTCACAACAACCCCTTATGTCTCAGGCCAGGTAGTCCTGGGAGCAGGGTCTGGACCAAATAACCTCTGGAAGGCATATGCCTATCCTTTGAGTCTGGCTGCTGGTTCCATCCTTTATCTTCAAATCAGCCCACGTGCCTTGGATTCACCTATATGTAGGTATCTGCCAGGCCAGGGCAGGGAATAGGGGACCATGGCCAAGTTCACAGTTAAGACTGAGGGGATATTTACATTGCAGGCTTGGCTCCACCCCGCCAGATGCTGTGGCCTTGGGCCATGCCCTTCTCCTCATCCCAAACTGACCCTCCCCTTCCTCATCTGCAAAATAAGGAATATGACAATTTTCAGCTTTCATGGTTGACAGGACAAGAGACCACAGGTTCACTGTATTGGAGAGATGGGAGAAACTGAAGCCAAAGAAGGGAGTGACTTGCCAGGGGCCACACAGCAAGCCAGGGCTGGTCCTGGCTCTTCCCTCCCTACTTCCTGGTCAAGGGCCCCAGCTCTGATCCCTTTCCTATTTCTCTTCCAGGCCTGGATTCTGGGTTCTGCACCATCTCCCGCCTGCCCCGTTCAGAAAAACCTTGTGATGGAGACCGCAATGGTTCCTTCCAGCCCGGGCCTGAGCTTCGTCGCTCTGACTCTCTCTTGTCCTTTCGCCTAGATCTTGACCTTGGGCCCTCTCTCCTCAGTGAGCTACTAGGGGTCATGAGCCTTTCTGAAGCACCTGCAACAGAGTCCCCCAACCCTACCACAAACCCTTCAGCCCCTGCTACAAATTTCCCAGCCCCTGCTGCAAGCCCCTCACCCTATGGACACTGTCCCAATGGGGTAACTGCTAGGTTGGGCCCAGAGGCTGAGGTGAGAGCCAGCCCGGTGGGTGAGGGTCCCCCAGTAGCCAATGACCCGGACCTCGGCAGGCACTGGGGTGCAGGCTGGCAGGGTGGCCGTCACTACTCCAAGATGGATGCTCGGTGTGAGCTGGTGGGGGTGCTGCCCCAGGCTCCCTCCTGGGAAAGCCTGGAGGAGGAGCAGGTGCCCCAGGCAGGCAGCAGGACCCCAGTACCCACCACAGTGCAAGCAAACACCTTCCAGTTTGCTGACACGGAGGAGGATGATGAGGTCAAGGTTTGAGTGTCTGGGGCATGGGCTCAGGACCCCGCCTAGCCTTGGGCACCTCTCTGAAGGGCCCAGGTGTAGAGCTAGCCTCTTCTCACTTAGCAGCCCCTCCTCCTACCAGACCTGAGAGAGAAGCCAAGATGCCTACAAACTCTTCCCTCTCTCTGCAGGACAGACCTGGGAAGGACAGGGAAGATGGGGCTTGCTCTGGGACGTGGGTTTTCCTGGTGGGCCCTGCCAGGTTGACCATCTTCCCCCAGTGCCACTCTGGACCCAGTAGCCATTCCTTAGGCCCCACCCTATGCCACCCCCTGCTGGCAGGAGGGCCCAGCCCCACAGTGCTGCCTTTGTGCCCTACGAAGCTGTCCTTGTTGGTTGAGGGGTGGGGAGTGTACCACACAGGGCCATTGTCTCACCTCCCACAGGGACCAGCAGCCCTCAGAGGGTCCCCACTGCACCCCTGAAAGCCCCATCCCAGGCTGCTTCCCCAACATCCCCACCTCAGCCTCCCACCTGCCCAGAAGCCTCACAGAAAGGTCAGATGTGACCTCACAAGGAGAAATCTCACCACCCCAGACCTGCCTCTGGAGGCTGATTAAAAAGGCTTTTTTGATAAAAGGTGTCCCGCAAGATGCTTGGAGACCTGGGAGAACAGTGCATAGCTCCACCTGCTTAAATACCCTCCCCTCTGGGAAGTTTGTAAAGCCAAGGACCCCCCTGTAGACCCCCAGCAGGGGAGGGGTGTGGACAGCCTAGGCAAGAGTAATGAGTAACCAGCCTGGAATGTCCCTGAGATAAGAGGCCAGGTGGGAGTCCTTATCTGCAGTTCAGGGCTGGGGCTGTTCCATAATCCCAGTCTGGCATTTGTTCTGGTGATAATAGGGGCTGGTAGGCTGGAGTACACATGTCCTCAGAGCTGTTAGGAGCATGTCTCAGCCTTCCCACTTGGCAGTCCTGTGTCCTTGTGCCTCAGTTTCCTCCCCTGTATCATGAATATGTCAAGAGCTTTAGAATGCACGAGAAGCACTAACCACAGTTCCTGCCACAGGCTAGAAGGGGGTTGTTTTGTTTGCTCTTGGTCTTGGGGGAGGAAAATGGGATCAGAGTGACAGGAACTGCATGAGGGTAGATGGACAGATCCAGGACCCAAGAGCTATTGATCCTGCTGTGGCTCAGAAGAAGACTCAGGAATGGGGTCCAGGTCAGGGTCTTTTATTCTGATGAGGTGCTGCATGTACACTCACTCTACCTTGAAGGAGGAGAGTCTGAACCCGCCCTTCACGCCCAGGTAGTTCAGGTGGCTGTGACCCAGCCTGTTGGGAAAGGTCATCTGGTGCCCATCTGGCAGCTTCATGTTGAATTTGTCACTCTCAAAGGTCACAGTGAACTGTAGGGGGGGGGAGGAAGGTGTCATGGAGGCAGAAAGCATGCCAGGGCAGTGCCTGGTGGCCCAGGGGTATCCTCTTGACATCCTCCCCAGATCCCTTTTGAACCCTTTGACTTCACCTTGACCTCTGACCCTGGGCTGAAGGACAGGTGATTTTCCCGCTGCTCTTGTCCCCATTTGCTGCCATCCAGTGAGTTGCAGACGATGGTAGATTCCTTGAAGCGAGGGTTGAAGTGCAGGTTCAGCTTATCTGAGGCCTGGCCCAGGTTCATTGTAAAGCTGCAGAGGAAGGGATAACAGGTGAGGTGTAGGGGTCTGGGTTGGGCAAAACAGCTTGTGTCGCTCTTTCGAGTCCTCACTTCCAAGATGACAAAGAAAAGAAGGGACAATAGTTGTACCAAAAAGGGCCGTGACCAAGTGCAGCCTGTTCACTGCAGAAACTGCACCCGATACGTGGCTAAAGCTATAAAGAAGTTCGTCACTTGGGACACGGTAGAGGCCGCAGCTGTCAGGGATATTTCTGAAGTGAGTGTCTGACAGCTATGTGCTTCCCAAACTCTATGTGAAGCTGCATTGCTGCGTGAGCTTTGCCCTTCACAGCAAGGTCGTCAGGAACCGTTCTTGGGTAGCCAGTGAGGACCAAACACCCTACCCCTATTTAGACCTTCTAGTGCTGCCCCATGACCTCCACCAAAGTTCATGTAAGGAAGTGAGTCCTTGAGGACTGAAGAAAAAGTATCCTTTGGAAAAAAATAAAATGGAAATTATACTTTAAAATAAAAACAACTCGTGTCGGAGGGTTTTGGTTGACCATAATAAGCTGGAAGAATCACCAAAGAAAGGTGGTGTTCATTGAGATCTGTGCCTTAAAACAAGGGAGGTGACAACCTGCTCAGACTTGGCAATATGGTAGTACATACCATCTGGGACAGGGACCAGGGCTGTTACCAGAAGGGTAACTGATAGTGATAGCTTCCAGAATTGGGAGTGTCCATCCTGAGAGAGTATTGCTGTCCTGAAATATCTGCTGACGCATTAAATTTGGCTGCACACAGTAGCCAACCTAAGGTGGAGAGGTCCCCGTTACTAGAGATATGCAATCGGGTTGTGTGACTTCATGACAGGATCACTACAGGAGCCTGAGTTAGACTGTCACAGTCCCTAAAAAGAGGACATTCTGGGTTGTGGGGCGTCTTCATGCAAGAAGCTCAGACCAGGAATTCCCACCAACTAGGAGAGAGAAGTCACTTTTCTCTTGGCTATTACCCCATCCATCTGCCCTCCTCCCTGAATCCAAAGTGGACAGAGAGCAGTCCCAAGGCCCACTGACAATTGTCTGCACACATGAGAGCCGGTGCTCAGAGTGGGGAAATTGGGGAAATGCCTCTGGTTCTAATCACCAGGATGCAAATGAGGCCACCTGGCGACCCCTGGTGGCTGCCCTGATTTAATGTGAAGAAAAGGCGGTCCTCTGGCCACTCAGCTGGGTAAGAGGACAGTATCTTTTGGGGGTTTGGGCTCTTAGTAGAGACATCTGACCCTTAGGGAACCAGGCAGAGTTTTAGGGCTTCTCCACTTGCCCATTCAGTGGCTGTTGGGGCCAAGGAACAGAGCATATGGCATTAGGTCTGAATTCTGTGGGCCCTCAAACCCAGCCTCAGACCTTTTTTTTCCCAACACTTTTAATTTTTATTTATTTATTTATTTATTTATTGTTGCAGTTTTCAGCCAGGGCCGGATTTGAACCAGCCACCTCCGGCATATGGGGCCAGCACCCTACTCCTTGAGCCACTGGCACTGCCCCCCTCCTTTTTTTTTTTTTGAGACAGAGCCTCAAGCTATCCCCCTGGGTAGAGTGCCATGGCATCACAGCTCACAGCAAC
>NW_003852402.1:10281926-10286950 GCF_000181295.1 Otolemur garnettii | reverse complement strand
GTAGAGTGCTGTGACATCACAGCTCACAGCAACCTCCAACTCCTGGGCTTGAGCAATTCTCTTGCCTCAGCCTCCCAAGTAGCTGGGACTATAGGCACCCACCACAACACCCGGCTATTTTTTGGTTATAGTTGTCATTGTTGGAAGGCCTGGGCTGGATTCGAACCTGCCAGCTCCAGTGTATGTGGCTGGCACCTTAGCTACTTGAGCCACAGGTACCAAGCCCCAGCCTCAGACTTAAAGGCAGATCCCCATAGCAGGGGCGGGGAACAAGGAAGGGTGTGTAAAAGGCCCCTTGGCCTGAAGTTGCTCTCATCTGACCATTTCATAGGGCTGCCCTGCCAGCCCCACCTGCCTGCCTGCTCCAGGCTTCAGATACCACCTTCAACCTCACTCACCCATCAGCGTCATCAGTGATCTTGCCCTTGATCTTCAGGGTTGTCCCCGGCTTCATGTTCATGTTTTTAATCTCAAATTCCTCCTGGGCCAACAGAGAAACATTTCACTGGAGTCTCCACAGAAAATCGGTGACATGCGCCCAGCACTCTTCTACTGGTAAAACCCATTTATGGCACCATCCATCTTCTCTCCACCTGGCCACAGGTCTCATAACCCTCCACCCACATGGGGACATGTGAGGGCACTGAGCCTGGAAAGGGCAGAGCCAGAGCACTCTGATCAGGGCTCCCTAAGCTCCCGCCTGCCCTTTCTGCCTTGCTTTCATCCATCTCAGCCTGAGGTTCAGGGACCAGATGAGGAAGCCTCAGTTTACTCATCTATTAAATGGATAGAGTGGTTCTTGCTGACCTTGAAGTTAGTTCCCTGAAGTGTTCAAGTAAGTGATGAAGTCCTTCTGCCCTTAGCAGAACCCCAGAAACAAGTATATGGTACAGAAAAATGCCTGTATTTTTCAGAGGCATTCATGCAGGTCATCCCAAACTCAGGGCCAATCCCAAACTAAGAATCTATAAAACTCCATAAGTCCCACGTCTGAACATGTCCATAAGAGTCTCTCTCCAAACCTCACTTCCCCTTTCTGAAAAATGGACTGATTTGATTTCTTCGTTAAAAAACGTCTGCGAAGCCAGGTACAGTGGCTCAAGCCTATTGTCATGAGGCTGAGGTAGAAGAATAGCTTGAGCCCAAAAGTTAAAGGCCAGCCTAGGCGACGTAGTGAGACCCCCATCTAAAAGAATAAATAATTGGTGAGTATCCATTGTGTGACACTGTTAGAGGCACCAAGATGGGTAAGGAATTGAAATTATTTATGAAGTCTCTAGCAAAGGGCCTGGCATAGACTACAGGCAAAGGGAGGGGTGACCATTATTTTGATTTCTTCTTACTTTTTGGGGGGTGGGCGTGGAGTGAGACAGTCTCACTCTGTTGCCCCAAGCTAGATTGTTGTGCCATCAGCCTAGTTCACAGAAACCTCAAACTCCTGGACTCAAGCGATCCTCTTGCCTCAGCCTCCCAAGTAGCTGGGACTACAGGCGCCTGCCACAACGCCTGGCTAGTTTTACTTCTTACTGCTATTATTCATCCACTCCTCCTTTTCCCAGAGGACCTGGGCAGCACCTGAGTTCTAGGCAGCAGAGGCTTCCTCCACCTGCAGTTGGTTAATAAGAAGCATCTCAAAACTGGGTTTCAGAGTCCATTTCCCGAGACTGAGAAAATGTCCAAACTTTCTGTGCCCGTGACTGAGGCTGAACTGAGCTTGACAGGCACCAAAGATTTTAGAACAACTTGTAGAACACTTTTATGTGGTGGGATTTTTCTATTCACTGACATATTTTTTTGTTTTTTGGATTTTTTTTTTTTTTTTGAGCAAGCATAATCTCAGAAGCCCTGAACCAACTTAGTCTGACTGGGGCACTTGGCCACGAGTCCAGGGCAGCGGCAGTGGAGGCTGATCAGCACGGTTGCTCCGGCTGGCAACCTTCCTCCTGTGAAGGAGGAAGCCACCTGCTGGTTCACACACAAGGGTGGGGCTGTAAGGCAGTGCCTGGCTCTGCCAGAGGCAGCATGTTCAGAAAGGCAGGCCTGAAGGAGGCCACACAGCCCAGAGTGGGGCAGGAGGGAGGCCAGTCAGACACAGGCGCCTCAGACCAGGCTCCTCCGCCTCTGCTCTGCTGGCATTTGTGGCCCAATCGTTCTTTGTCATGGGGCCGTCCTGTAGGATATTACATGGTATCCTTGGCCTGTACGCACTGGATGCAACTAGTTGTGACTTCCCCATACCTGTTGTGACAACCAAAAGTATCTCCAGGGATAGCCAGATGTCCCTCGGGGCAAAATCTCCCTGCTTTAGGGAAAGTAGGATTTGGAGTCTGGAGCCTAAACCATCAGCTCCCCACTAAATTCAGCTGCTGGATCCACATTGCGGAACCAGACAGACGGGATTAAAATTCTCCTTCAGTTGACTCGGCACCCATAGCTCAGTATGGCGCAGCCACATACGCTGAGGCTGGAAGGTTCAAGCCCAGCCAGCTAAACAACAATGACAGCTGCAACAAAAAATAGCTGGGCACTGTGGCGGATGCCTGTAGTCCCAGCTACTTGGGAGGCTGAGGCAAGAGAATTGCTTAAGCCCAAGAGTTGGAGGTTGCTGTGAGCTATGACGCAAGAGTACTCTATAGAGAGCAACATAGTGAGACTCTGTCTCAAAAAAAAAATTTCTCCTCCAGCCTCTTCACTGACAGATGAGGAACACTGCTTAGAGATGAGGTTATCCAGTGAGGACAAGCACAGTTCCTCCCAAGGGGTTCAGGCGAGATGCAGAACCCGGGTGTGCCTGCTACACTACAGGTGCTCCCAGACGTGCTCTGTGCTCTGCACGCACACGTGTGACACCCGCTGTCAGGAAGGTTCCCTGTCTCCTCCCAGTGGTCTGCCCCATACCCCCAGGACCCTGGGACAGCCAAGGTGGGACAGCAGAGCTGGAAGTAGTGTGGGAAGAAGTACCCTCTGCTTCCCTTGCAACTCTGGGGGCTGCCTGGCTGAACCGGAAGAACCCAGGACCCCCAAGAATGAGGGTGGGGCTGTTTCAGGGGCCCTCAAAAGTCAAGGTCAGGGGTACATTTGAACAAATCGGGATGCTGAGATTGTGGGCGTGTGCAGGCCTGGGAACCTGGCCCCACTCAACAAAGTCTAAGGCCCAGAGAAGGAGGCAGAGCTGGGTGGAGGCTGGAGTGGTTCTCAGACCAGAGAACTGGGGGGCTGGGAGCTGAGAGGCCCAGGGGTCTTTCTGGCTCTGCCCCTAACTGGTTGAGTCTCTTTCTGGGTCTTAGTTTCCCCACATGTAATATAAGGGATTTGTATCGGATGAACTCTGGAGGAGAACAAGGAAAGAAAAGGGAAGAGAGGGATGATCAGAAGGCCAGGAAAGTCTCCAGGCCACAAAGGCCTTTCCTGAGAGGCAGGACAAGGAGAGCATCGGCCAGTCCACGTAGGTCCCCCCAGTCATGTTCACATCCTGCATCCTACCTGCATGGGTTGAGTAGTGTCCCCCCGCAAATCCATATCCACCTAGAACTTGTGACTGTCATCTATTTAATATAGGATCTTTGCAAATGTCATCAAGAAGAGGTCGTGCTGGTTTAGGTAGGATTCTATGAAATCTGGACGCAGAGACACACAGAGCAGAAGGCCACGTAAAGACAGAGACAGGTCGGGTGCGGTGGCTCACACCTGTAATCCTAGCACTCCAGGAGGCCAAGGAAGGAGGGTCACTTGAGCTCAGGAGTTTGAGACCAGCCTGAGCAAGAATAAGACCCCATCTCTACTAAAAATAATAAAAAAAAAATAGCCAGGCATTATAGCAGGCACCTGTAGTCCCGGCTGCTTGGGAGGCTGAGGCAGGAAGATGGCCACCACGGCACTCTAACCTAGGTAACAGAATGAAACTCTGTCTCAAAAAAAAAGAAAATGAGGGCAGTGCCTGTGGCTCAGTGGGTAGGGCGCGGCCCCATATACCAAGGGTGGCGGGTTCAAACCCAGCCCTGGCCAAACTGCAACAAAAAAATAGCTGGGCGTTGTGACCCCTATAGTCCCAGCTACTCGGGAGGCTGAGGCAAGAGAATTGCCAAGGCCCAGGAGTTGGAGGTTGCTGTGAGCTGTGACACCACAGCACTCTACCAAGGGTGATAGAGTGAGACTCTATCTCTACAAAAAAAAAAAAGAAAGAAAGAAAGAAAAGAAAAGAAAATGAGAATGAACAAATTAATAAATAAAAATAAAGGATAAAAAGAATCAGGGACTTCAAAGGGGATCCACTCAATACCCTGCAATTTACAAGTTGTGACCTTGGGCGATTTAATCTCTGAGCCTCATATTCTTCATCTTTATAAGCAGTTGTTGTTGTTATTATTATTATTACCACTCTTATTACTAGTGAGAAAACTGAGGGCAGAGAGGAAGCCTCAGGGTCCCCGCAGGATGGCAGCAGAGGGGACAGAGATCACTGATGCCAAGTCTGCAAGTCTGCATTTCCCACAGGCCGCCCAGTGAGGGTGCCACTTCTTCACTATACAGATGGGGAAACTGAGACCTAGGGAGGGGCAGCGATGCTTTTCCCCAAGTGCCCCCCACCCAGGCAAAGACACAGATGGATAGAGGGGAAGGTTAGGGGAGCTGGGTCCTCACCGACATGGTGACAGCTCCTGGTAGCAGTTCCCAGCAGCTCCTTGAGGCCCGTGCTCAGGGTCTTGCCTTGTGGTCAAGCTTATATCTCAGAATATTACACATTAACTCCCCAAGGCCATAAATGAGGACTTTGGCCCCTTCTATCCAGCTATTTGCCTGCCGGCATCTCCCAGTCCTCAGAATACACAGGCAGAAGGCTCTTCAGCCTGCCCCACCCTAGCCGGTCAGAGCATCACTCCCGCCTCCCTGCAGCCTGGTTCTTCAGGGCTCCCACAAGCCCAGAGGAGGCAGCCCCAGCTCCACAGGGCTCCCGATCTCCTTCACTGCATCTGGCTTCGTCATCAGCAAAGAGAAAGACTTGCTTTGTAAAAAAAAAAAAAAAA
>NW_003852402.1:10277236-10281634 GCF_000181295.1 Otolemur garnettii | reverse complement strand
CCAGCCGCTTGAGCCACAGGCGCCGAGCCTCTTTTTTTGTTTTTAGAGACAGAGTCTCACTTTATTGCCCTCAGTAGAGTGCTGTGGCGTCACACAGCTCACAGCAACCTCCAACTCCTGGGCTTAGGCAATTCTCTTGCCTCAGCCTCCCAAATAGCTGGGACTATAGGTGCCTGCCACAACACCCAGCTATTTTTTTGCAGTTCGGCCGGGGTCGGATTTGAACTCGCCACCCTCGGTATATGGGGCCGGCATCCTACTCACTGAGCCACAGGCGCCGCCCTTCCCTGATATTACGATTGATTTTCAGAATCTTGAATTTTTTCTCTATTACTTTTCTGATTGTACATGTAAGTTTCAAAGATAATACATAGTGGATTCAAAGACATCATCTAAAACAAACTGTTAAAAGTGGAAAAGGGGGGTAGTGCAAGTGGCTCAGTGAGTAGGGTGCCGGCCCCATGCACAGAGGGTGGCGGGTTCAAACCCGGCCCTGACCAAACTGCAAGAGAAAATATAGCCAGGCATTGTGGTAGGCGCCTGTAGTCTCAGCTACTCAGCAGGCTGAGGCAAGACAATCGCCTAAGCCCAGGAGCTGGAGGTTGCTGTCAGCTGTGGCACCACAGCATTCTACAGAGGGTGACAAAGTGAGACTCTATCTCTAAAAAAAAAAAGAAAAAAAAAGTGGAAAAGGGGCTTGGCACCTGTAGATCAGCAGCTAGGGAGCCAGCCACGTACACCAGAGTTTGAACCCAGCCCAGGCCTGCCAAACAACAATGACAACTAAAACCAAAAAATAGCCTGTTGTAGTGGGCGCCTGTAGTCCCAGCTACTTGGGAGGCTAAGGCAAGAGAATCACTTAAGCCCAAGAGCTTGAAGTTGCTGTGAGCTGTGACGCCACAGCACTCTACCAAGGGCAATAAAGTGAGACTCTATCTCTACAAAAAAAAAAAAAAATGTGGAAAAGGGAGGGGAAGGACTGAGTCAGGGACACTGGGACCTTCAATGTTTTGCATTTTGGTTTTGTTACTTACATACTCCTTATGAATGCTATGGACAGCCAGAGACAGTAAATAAAGAGAAACAATCACTCATCATCCCACCACCCAGAGGGAAACTGCTTACTATGTTGGCACATTTCCTTCCAGGCAGTTTTCTATAGAATTATATTATAGACACAACTCTGTCTACAGAATTATTTATCTTGCTTCATTCAGGAAATACTAAATCCCACAAATCTATATTTCAGATCTATATTCCAATGGCTGCGAAATCTATCTTTCAACGACAAAATTTATTTAACCAATTTCTTTCTGCTGAACACTTACATTCATTATAAATTTTTCCTATTACAAATACTGCTGTGTTAAATCTGTTTGCACGTAAAGTTGGGCTGCAGCAGGCCAAGTTATATAGGGCAGATTCCCAGAAGTAGAACTTTTCTAGAGCTCTGGATTTTGGCAGGTCAGAACGTTTTCCATCAGAGCTGGCAGTGGCCACTCTGGGAGGGCTGAGGGCCCTATGGTGCCAGGAGCCTGCAGGTGGCTCACTGCCCAGTGCTCCCATGGGACATCACCTTCAGTCCCCAGCCAGCTCGGAGTGGGGGAGTGGTTTCCTCATTTTAACCACAAGGAAATGAATTCCTCCCAGGGGCATGGTAAATAAAGCCCGAATAAGATAACGAGTACCACAGAAACTAATGGACAGAAAGTATACATTTTAAAGGTTGTATTTTTCTGATTATGATCACTTACTGCAGAAGGTTTTAGAAAATGCGGAAAGTAAAAAGAACTTAAAAGTACACTGGTTTTAAAAGAATGTTTAAAGATACGGGAACCTGACCACTCATGTGCTTTGCGTACTTTTCTGCGTCTATGTTTTACATCAATGAAAGATTAAGGGGAAAAAAAAGGAAGCAAATCAAAATCCCTGATAACTCTCATCTCCAACTTAGTCCTCTTAACAATGGCAACCTTCCAAAGGGCAATTTTACACTTTACAAAGCAATTTATCCAGCCCTTATCTTAATAAACTCACAGTAAGTTCTCAAAGAGATTTTCATTTTCATCTCATTTTTCAGGTGAGGAACTAAGGGTCCCAGGACTCACAGAGCTAATAAGTAGGAGAGCTGGCTGCCCTCACTCAGCAAAAAGAATATTAGGCCTCCAGGAGCATGACTTTTAACCCTTTGTTTGGTGGTGGTTATAATACCCAGCTCCTGGCATTCACACTATTGTGTATTGGGCTTCCTTTGAGCTTGGCTGGACCCAGTGCCTTGCTTCTAACTAAAAGAATATTATTAACAGAATATAGCTGGCTATGCGCCTATAGCTCAAACGGCTAAAGCGCCAGCCACATACACCAGAACTGGCAGGTTTGAATCCAGCCCGGGCCTGCCAAATAACAATGACAACTACAACTAAAAAATAGCCGGGCGTTGTGGCAGGCACTTGTGGTCCCAGCTACTTGGGAGGCGGAGGCAGGAGAATCGCTTAAGCCCAGGAGTTGGAGGTTGCTGTGAGCTGTGATGCCACAGCACTCTACCCAGGGAGACAGCTTGAGGCTCTGTCTCAAAAAATAAATAAATAAACAAAACAAAACAATAAAAAGAAATAGCTAGTGTATGCACCTCTGGGGGCCCAGGGAGGACATCGCCTAGCTGACCCCAAAGGGTCTCCTTCAGGTAAACACAAGCTCATAGGGCTTTATTCAAAAGTGCAGGACTGAGGGCTCCATGGAGAAAAGTACAAAATCAAAAAGGTCTTCAAGAGACTAAGTCTAGGTAGGGTGATAAACCTGAGCAGAGGAAATAACTAGAAAACAATCACACCCCAGGAGAAAGCCTCTGGGACAGAAAGGAGTCCTCTTGAATGTCATTTGGGGATAGGACAGGGCTCAAATCTTAAAGTTCTCCCGCTTCCTTAGTCTGTGAACTTGGGCTAAATTACTTAATCTCTGTGAGTTCAGTTTCCTCTTCTGTAAAATGAGAATAAGTGTCCTGAGGATTAGGGAGATAAAGCCTGGCACTTCGTTAATATTTAATGCCTGCATTATTATTATTATCAGGAGTCCAGTGCCCCACCCTTGTCAACTGTGGAGGCGGCTCACCTCCACCTGGCAGCTGTGTCCAAGCTCTCGGGCCTGGGGAAATGTTCTCCCTACAACTCCCCAGGGCCCCATTATGACTGAGACATTTCTGCCTTCCCGGGCCCCTTCCTACCCGCATACATATAATATATATATATATATATATAAATCTGTAATAGACATACATAACAGAATTCTATTTTACAACGCTATTAAATGGATATATCAATATTGTATATTAAAACATTCTTTTCAACCTAAAAGTTCATTTTGTAATTCTGACTTTGCAAGAAATTAAAATGTTTTGCATCATGGGCCTGAGGCATTGCGCCTGCTGAACCTAACCCAGATGTTGGCTTCCAGCACCTATGTCCCACCAGGCTCCTGCTGTTGGGGGACTTTGGTCCTAAGGTCCCTGAGGTCCCTATCTCCTTTCCTGTCCTTCTCCTCCCAAAGAACAAACAGATCAACACCTCAGTGACATCCCTCCCTTTTTCCTCCCTCCCTCCCTCCCCTCCCTAGTAGCCTCTGCCTTCAGAGGGACAGAGGGAGGGAGTGCCGGTGGGCTGTGAGAAGCATGGAGCTTCTAGGATCACATGCGTAACTGTCATCCCCAGCTCTGTCACCTACAAGTTGGGTGGCCATAGCAGATCAATTCAAGCCTTAGTTTCTCCATCTGTGAAAGGGAGTAACAGCACTTTTTCCCAGGTCAATTGTGAGCTTTTTTTTTTTTTTGTCCTGAGCCAGAGTCTCATTCTCTGCAGCCATGAGGGGTTGAGTGCTGTAGTGTCATAGCTCACAGTAACCTCAAACTCCTGGGCTCAAGTGATCCTCTTACCTCAGTCACCCAAGTAACTGGGACTACAGGCATGTGCCATAATGCCAGTCTAATTTTTCTTTTTTTTTTAGAGACAGAGTCTCACTTTATCGCCCTCGGTAGAGTGCTATGGTGTCACAGCTCACAGCAACCTCTAGCTCTTGGGCTTAGGTGAGTCTCTTGCCTCAGCTCCCAAGTAGCTGGGACTACAGGTGCCCCCACACACACACAACACCCGGCTATTTTTTGTTTCAGTTTGGCCGGGGCCGCGTTTGAACCCACCACCCTCAGTATATGGGGCTGGTGCCCTACCCACTGAGCCACAGGCGCCACCCTAATTTTTCTATTTTTAGTAGAGACAGGATCTCGCTCTTGCTCAGGCTGGTCTTGAACTCTAGAGCTCAAGCAACCCAGCAGCCTCAGCCTCCCAGAGTGCTAGGATTACAGGTGTCATCCACTGTGCCTGGCCAGAGAATTCTTTTTTTTTTTTTTTT
>NW_003852402.1:10274177-10277049 GCF_000181295.1 Otolemur garnettii | reverse complement strand
GCCACAACGCCTGACTATTTTTTGGTTGCAGCCGTCATTGTTGTTTGCTGGGCCCGGGCTGGATTTGAACCCGCCACCTTAGGTGTACGTGGCTGGTGCCTTAGCCTCTTGAGCCATAGGTGCAGAGCCGGCCTGCGAAGTTCTAAACACAGTGCCAGCTTGTGCTGGGCACTGAATAAATGTTGGCTGGAATAAATAGCGTTATGGGACTGCCAAACTGGACGTCCACCCTGCTCCTCCAGCTCTGTCCTGCAGGGGACTTCCACAGAAACTTTCTCTCACCCTGCCCCCGGGTCTTCTTGTTTCACCTGATTGCCAGGTCCTGTGGCCCCTCTCTGAACCCCAGATGCCGGCTGCACCTGGCCACCCCCTAGCTGGTGTCCCTCCAGGGCTGCCAAGGTCCCCTGGAGCTATCAGGATATACCATCTCACCTGGAATGCATGTGGGGCCTTCAAGGGGGAGGACTTCACAGAGTTAGGAGGAGGGGGTGGTCACAGTCCCCAAGCTGTGTCCCTTTCCCCATCCCATACCCCATAGTCCTTCCACCACCTGGGTTCTTTGTACAATGTAAATGACAACACCTCTCCTGCTTTAAACTCTTCAGGCTTCTCCTCCCACTTAGGGCCAAATTTCAACTTCCCTCCTGGCTGACCTGCCCCATATCATCTCACAGGCTAGAAGGAGGTTGGACAGTGGACCAGTACCACAACACTCATCACTGAGCCTCCAAGGGTAGCTTCAAAGAAGAGGCTCCAATCTAGAGATGCCCCTCCCTCCACCATTCTCCGTGGAGTACTGTCCCAGCTGTTGGGCCAGGGAAGGTCGTTTTTAGGGCCACGCCTATGTATGCACTGTTGGTGATGGTTGGATTTACAGAGGAAACTAATGTTTTCTGTTCTATTTCTGATCAGTAGCAAGAAGAACTTTTCAGCTTTTACTCTTTAGAAATTAAACAAGTAGCCCAGGCATGTTGGCTCACACCTGTAATCCCAGCACTCTGGGAGGCCAAAGTGGGTGGATTGCCTGAGCTCACAGGTTTGAGACCAGCCTGAGCTAGACCAAGACCCCATCTCTAAAAATAGCCCAGCATTGTAGAAGGTGCCTATAGTCCCAGCTACTTGGGGGTTGAGGCAAGAGAATCACTTGAGCCCAAGAGTTTGAGGTTGCTGTGAGCTATGATGGCAAAGCACTCTACTAAGGGCAACAATGTGAGACTATGTATCAAAAAAAAAAAAAAGAAGAAGAAGAAGAAGAAGAAAGAAAAGAAATTAAACAAGTAAACCAAGCCATTTCTATTACTTAGGTTGTCCTGGAATGTTCTAGCCCAGGGATGGGAGACCCTATTCCTTGAGCCTAGTCCCCCCTCAATGGCCTGGGCCACCCAATCTTCCTATGGACGGTGGAGACTCCCATGGCCTTGATAACCCAGTCACAGCTGTCATGAGGCCAGATACTTAGGGGAGGGGTGGATACAGGAGAAGCAACATCTAGATTACAACCCCACCCCAGGCTTCTGGTCAACCCAAGAGCAGGACTATATCCGCCTCACGGCAGATGGGAGATCTTGGGTTTGCCCCTGATGTAGTAAACAACCAGAGGAAGTCCCAGCCAAGTGCAGCCCTAGCTCCAGGATGCTTAGCACCTTCCAAAGCCTCTCTGGTCTGTCTTGAACCTCCAGGGCCACTGAGGAAACCTCTCTTTTTTTGAGCTCCATCCTGGGGACAACCCCTCTCTTTCTACTTTCTGCTGCACAACTGCCGTTAGTGTGTTTGCAGTCTGAGGACTGTCTGGGCACTCATGCTCCCCCATGCACATAAGCCTTCTTTTCTCCAGAGGAAAAAATTTATCTGCTCTAGAACCTCAGATCCTAGATCAGAATCTGCAGATTTATCTGCACCAGGATGTCACATCCCAGATCAGAATATGAAGGATCTGGGGGGCCCCTTTGGGTCAATGGATGCAGGCTTTCTGGAAAATACTCATCTCAGAGGCTGACTTTCCTTTTTCAACATGGTGGGCCTCGTAATACCCTTGCAGGTCAAGGGCACAGCCTCAGACGCCCATCAGCTAGAGCAGTAATGGACCCTCATCCAACTTCCATATGGCCCTGGGTAGGCTCGCAGGCTGCAGGAGACAGGACAGAACCATGACTAGTGTCCAGAGCTGCTGCCTGCTTTGGGCCCTGCGTGAAATGACAGTGCCTGAAGTCCTGATTCTGCTTCTTACTGAACGTGTAACCTTGGGCACACAAGGTAGCCTTGATTTCCTCACCTGGAAGGTAATTTTAAAATTTCTAATCCACAGGATTGCTATAGGGTTAGATGATAGAATAGGCTTGGCGTACAGAATCTGGCATTTGGAAGGTACTCAACTGTTATCATTCTGTATTTAATAGCCAAATGGCCAGCATTTCCTGAGTGTTCCCCATGCATGGGGCCATTTGGAGGCCCCTCATCTATATTATTAGATCACTGTAAGATGATCGCCAGGACTGCATGGAGCTGGCATTCAAGAGACAATTATCCTCTCTTCCAGAAATGTGACAGCCCCAACCCTCAGTCTCCCTAACTGTAGCAGAAGGGGTTGGATATGATGACCTCCCACTCAATGTCTGGGGACCTCTGGGCCTTGGTTTCCCCCTCTGTTACCTTCACCAGCCCCTACCACTTGCCTTACAGCCTGGGGTTTCACTGGCCCCCTCTTGTCCCCTGAAGAATTCTAGAGTCTCCATGCCACTCCTTCCCCAGGCTTCCCACTCTGTGTTCTCAGCCCACTCCACAGGATTGATTTTGCCAAGAGGAAAAGAGACCTCACCAGAGTTGGCAAGCAACTGACACTTGTTTGGTTTTGGTTTGATTTTTTTTTTTTTTT